>NW_025999468.1:4800000-6000000 GCF_019419815.1 Pyrus x bretschneideri
TCAAATACAAATTGTTGTATGAAGAAATAAGAGTTGCTTTGAACAACCCTTAATCAACACAAACTTTAATGCTTGTTTCTTTGTTACATAAACAAGGAACTTTTGAAGTAAGCACAAGGGCATGGACGCTTTATGTGCCATGATTCTTCACTTACAAATTGTTGTATGAAGAAATGAGAGTTGCCTTGAACAACTCTTGAAAGTTTGTAATTATGTTTAGAACATAATGGTTGGTTGACAAAAATAGTCCATCAACATGGACTTATGATGATTTTGAATCATTGAGTGTTGAAGTGTTAAACCACTTAACAAGACGGAAACTAGGCAAGGACTTCACCTTTGTGTCCCTATCCTAATGGTTCACTAAGTTTATTGTAAACTATATAGTGAACAATAACCGCACGCTCTCCAAATCGTTTGATGTGTATAACACATTTGAAATGAGTTTCAAGAGAGATAGTGGGAGTTTAGGGACCATGACTATTGTAATCAAAAGGGAAGTCAAATGAAGAAGGCAAAATAACTCCAAGGGAACAAACTTTCTTTATGAAAGGATGGACATTGGAAGGGGTATTTGCAAGAAATGTCTTGCAAGTGTCAAGAACACACCTTTCGAAGGTGTTGTAAAATGTTCTTGAATAATTCAAAACAGTTGGTTCTTCTACTTGAATACATGATTCTGTATTAGCAACTATGTTTTACAATCGTTGTAAAAGTGTGGCTAATAAGAAGTAGAAGATAAATGAGAGAAGAGAAAGTACTTCACATTCGAAACGTGAATCAAATATAGATCTCTGCAAAAGCGGATTGTACTTACTTCCTCATATGAACTGCCAAAGAAATTGGAAAATACTAAAGATTGTCTTGACATTCCAATTTTAAGGAACTTAAATCCGTCACTATAGTAGAGATGGATAAATGTTTTGTTTGACAAAACATTGTTCTTTATTAATCAATAATTAGATTATTGTAATTTAATTGGTTGTCTCTATAGTAGAGATGATGTGGTAGTGTTAACTGTTTAAGAATATAACGATGCTTAAAACCCAAAAGGTTGCAAGGTAGTGACTAATCCAACTGAGTTGTGATACCTCTAAAACATAAGTTACGAGTTGGTCATAGATGGATGCTTTGGATCGTTAGATCCGGATCCAATACCTTCTTGTTAAAATTGTATAGAGGCGAAATGTTCGAATCTTTATTCTTTGGGAAAGAAGAAAGAATCACAAAGTTGTTGAGGTTAATTCACTTAGATGTTAGTGGCACTTGTCCACAACATAATACTACTCATGTTGTATGACATTCACCGAAGATCACTCTCGGTTGGACTATAGTTTATTTTGAATAAACACAAGTCCGAATACTTTGCAAAAGGTTTCAAAGAATTCAAGAAATGTAAGTAGATGAGTAAGACGTCTAAAGTATTTACCTCCTTAGATTTGATCCAAGGTAAAAATAACACTTTAGATTAATTTCCTTGAAAAATATCAAGGAAAGTAGCATCGTAAGATAATGAATTTCTCCATTAGGAGAAGAATGAACAAGAATAAGATTTAGTTCGTTGGACATTATCAATTACCCAAATATATATGATATATACTTCTAAGACAACCTAGTTCCTATACCACAAGCTCCAAGGTAGTCCAGAAGGATTTATAAACCGTCTCAGATGAATGGTTTGGACATAATATGGGTTTTCGAAACCATTATTAAGATAGTCTTGATAATATATGTCTAAAACTATAAATCACAAGACAGGTTAGTTGTAGAGATCCATCCATCATGGATCTTAGCAAGCTAGTGGGAGCTATAAGCGTCTTATGAGAAAAGATCAATTGTTTGATTTCTCATAAAGATGTAAATGAATCTTTTGTTTACTAGGTTTACAAAAGATTAGTGGGAGTTGATCATATTCCTAAATTTGAATATATATACATGATATATATTAATTTTGAAAATGAAAGGAATTCTTCATCGTTAAAGTTATGACTTTAAACATTCTATAATGATAGAATGTATATGGGAGACATAGTCTATATACATAGGATGGAAATCTATAATGATAGATTTCAAGATATAATTGGATTATATCAATCCCTAAAATAGACGAGAGATGCTAGGAAGTTTCTCATATGATGATAAACTTCAATTAGAATGACAATTCTAGTGAGATTAGGAAGTTGTTCTTCTCAAAGGGAATGTACCCTTTGACTCCCAAAGAAATAATGCGTAAATAGAATCCTTTATGCATACGCAGAAAGGTGATTTATGTATTTCATATTGTATGAAAACATTGATATAAGTTGTACCTAGAACGGTACAAGATGATATCAGTGCAAGCCCAGGATCAGAACCATGGCAACTGTCAAGTGAATCCTTAGGTATTTAAGAAATACTAAGGATGGATTCCTCAAGAATGAGGAAGAATTAGAGTAACGTAATGGAAGCGTAAATGTATTAGATTATGAATCTAATCCATCATAGAATATCTCTTCATTATGAATGAAGTGATAATGAGATATCTCTTTATTATGACTAAAGAGATATTTGGGTGGAAACGTTAAAAGTAATGACTTTAATGTGTTCCATCATGTATGCAAAATATATTGCCATATAGAAGCTTACAACATTGTTGTTTGGATGGGAAAGTTCATTCATGAACTCTCCATTCGGTTCCAACCAGAAAGTGTATGACATTAATGGGGCGATAGCTCAAGCCAGGGAATCAAGGTCTCATCAAGGTCTGAACTCAAATGAGAGACTGAACCACATGATTGAGAATCATGTATAATGGTGACGTCGTTATTCTTAAGGTTGCTTCTATGGATAACATATAGATATCCATTGTCTAGGCCTACTACTCAGCCATTTATGAAATGACTACAGAAGAGGTATCATCACTGATGACTAAGCTGATTGGCTCTAGTGCAAGTGGGAGATTGTTGGAAATGTGTCCAAAAACCAATCATATGATGATACTTTATGGACATTTCACATGTTAAACTAATCTAGTTTAATATTAAGGGCAACCATTATTGTTTGAGCCGTCTCATATAAATGTTATATGCTTAAACGATAAGTCCAAGGAATATGTGATTGGAAGAATGCGATCTAAAGAAATTAGATTCATGAGACCATTCTTTCGTTGACACATCCTAAACGTTCCTGATCATAGGATTGTCAATTGGGCATTGACAGTCCGTTAAGATCAGTACGTGCTATGTCTTCTCTCAGGGAGAGTGACTAGTCTCGAGTCATTGGTGTGTGTGACATCAAGACAAGTACGTAGGTGCTCAATAGAGAATGAGTTCACTGAACATGATCAACGAAGAGTTCTCATATTCATGTCACATGAGAACTCATGGTTGGGATAATGCAAATTAGTCTTTTGACCTGAGGCATCACAGTTGTCTTATGGTTAGGTCCTTAATCTTTGATTATGTCAAAGTCACTCCATCAGGAGGGTGTCCATGGCATCGTTGGGGTTAAGCCACTTAGCCATGGAGGCAAGTGAATGCGCAACAAAGGATCTCTAACCTTCAAACTGTTTGAGGGAGAATACTCTATGATATGATTAAGAATCTTTGGCCAAAGTATGAATGAGATTTAGGAATGTGTTCCAAATCACATTCAAGGTAATCATATAAGCACAAGACTCACATTGGATAGTAGACATGAATAAACTATCAAACCAAACAATGTGGTCAAGAGTATTGTATTAGAGAAAGACCGTATTGCATTTGTAATCCTAAAACTGAATAGGTTCTCCACCTCTTCTGATTAGCTTGGGTAACCATGACATGCTGCTAGGCGTCAACCATGGTTTGTGGAAGCCCTAAAAGTGTATTATCACTAACGGGAGAATTGAAAGTAAGTTTCAATTCACAATCGATTAGAAAGAGTTTTAATCGCCCACTGCCTCGCTAAAAGGAACCTAATGGATCGTTCACCGAGTAAGGTAGAGTTTGAAGAAACAACGGAGATGAGTAAGAATAATTAAATGGTTTAATTATTTATCTAAGGCTAGGATTAATTAATATGTTAATTAATCAAACGAATAAGTTCGTTAAAGACCTCGGGTTAGTTTTGGGCCGCAAGGCCCAATGGGATTTGAATTTCAAGCCCATTAACTCAAGTTGTATGACAACTTGAATAAACAAAGGGCTTGAAAGCCCAATAAACCCTATAGGCTTGCCATGTTAGAAGAATAGGGCTTTTGGTCCATTAGGTCACTTATTTGAAGGGACTATATAAAGGACTTTATAGCCTAAAATTTACATATGGTAATTTTGGGGAAAGGATGAGAACACAAGCTCTCCTTTCTCTCTAAAATTTAGGCCACCTTGGAGGGATCATCTAGCAATCAAACTCCTCCAAGGTCACTCATTTCTTCTTCATATGCCTTGGTGATGAATAATTAGAGGTTCTCAATTTTGGGAACTTGGAGAAACCTTTTCATCCATCCAAATCCATGGATCTAAGATGCAAGGAATGAAGGCCCTCTCTTTGGGTGATTAGTCTTTGCTTATGCAAAGAGGAATCTACAAAGGTATTGATTTCTCAACTCACTTTGTTTTGAGTTGAGTCTTGGTTCACCTATCTACTAGGCTTTGAATTTCATGGGTAAATGTTTTGTTTTTAAGTGCATACAAGCATGATTCCGCCTTTAATTGTTAATTGCATGCTATTGATGTTGCTTAAATGAACATGTTTTTCACAAATCTTCCTTCACTTTTCATATACTTTATATTTATAATATTATTTGTGAGCATAAACTTGTGGCATGACATCCTTGCGTTTTATCTGCTCATTATTACACATTTGCATGGTGTCTCTTAGTTATTTTACTATCCTGGGCCAAGGACCAACTTAACGTGTAGTTCACATGCACCGTTTACATTCGCTTTGGATCCAAAGTTAAGTGCCAACTTGTCTTTTTGTGTGATGTTTTGGACTCATATGTGATTCGACTAGCGCTGCTCACGTGATGTAGTACTAGAATGTAAAACCTACACCCAACCTGTTCCATTGTTTGAATATCTCTGCAATAGATTTGTGTGCCTATTAATGAGCATTGATTTCTTATAATAATGAATTGAGATCTGATGTTGAGATACCTCATTATTGTGCATACATCCTTTAACTCACTTGTGTTGTAGAGTACCTATTACATACTATTATTATAATATATGTGGGGAACCATATACTTGTTTTACAGTAAGGGGTTGCACTTTTAGAAAATGTTTTACAAAACTTTATTTTTTCAAGCCCACTCACACCTTGTTTTTCGCCTCTTCAGGATTTTAGTGACAGAGGTTTATTGACAATGAGAATTGTTGGGAAAAGATGTTATGTATGAGACTTCTCATTTCGGTATAAATGTCCTTACTCTTCTTTTACTGCAATTTATTTATACTTTGACATCACTTGTGTAATATGGGTTCAATCTCGCTTACATGCGCACTTTAAATTAGTCATCTTTAGGTTTTAATTTATTCACATTTTCCACATCACTACACTTTATGGATTTGTCACCTTCCAGGTGTCGACCAGAGGATATCACAATTCGGGTGTCTACGTGGACATTCCGGGTCAAGGTGTGTCAAAATAAAAGTTCATTAAATGGGAAAAGATCCAATACAAGTTACAATAAACAACCCAGTAAAAATTTTGGGATAGCCAAGAATCCCATGCAACAAGAAAACAAAAACAGAAAAGGAAAACCATAACTCTAATCTATTTCCAGCAGAATGTTACCACTGCCACAACCCCTTCGTCGGTCGCTACAAAAGCATCCGTCATAAGAAATCAACTCTGTATTGAATTCGACAAAGGTATTGCAGCACAAAAAATTTCAATGCACAACAAGAAAAAATCCCCAACCAAATTTTGCTACAAAAACGCCATAACGGAGGAGATTTGCTAGATATGAATAACCATTACACGCCCCTGTAAAAAGAATAAAAAACCAATACAAAAGGGAAAGGGATAGGGCTAAGAGGGCATCTAAAGGGAAATGGATATGCCGCTCTTAACTTCGAGCAAAGACTGAGGAAGGGATGGAATGTGAAACGGAGCAAATGAACAAGGTGGAAGAGGATGTGTCTTGAAGGTTGAATAAGGGTGGTTGTAGGATGGGATTAAGGCTGTCAAGGGAAAAATATGTTGAAAAACACCGAAACGGCAAAGGAAGTCGGGATTAAAGGTCGTGACCTCACAATCCGACATCTATATGCAGTGAAACGGAGGGACACATGCATAACTACTAAGGAGGAAGAGTAATGAAAAAAGGAGTTGTCATCAAGCCAACCAAAATGAGGAGTTGGCCGCGAAGAGCAGGAATTTTGGTTTAGTTTCTGTGTGAGAAAGAAAAAGGAAAGCGAGTAGGGTTTGTACTGTGTAGGTTTTACTAATCATAACCTCAGTTGCCACTTAGTACTATGGTCTAGTGATATTCCACTTCACTTCTAAGTGAGAGGTCTTAAGTTCACCTATTACCACGGATGAATTTGAATCTCATTATGCTAGTCCATTATAAGGTTTAGCTCATCACCTCTTCTTAAAGTAGATAATATCGTTTGTTTAAAACAAAAAAAAAATCACAACCTCAACTCACAATCAACAAATTAGTCATTTATGTCTTTGGAATCTAGGTATAAAGAAAAGAAATTAAAAAAATTAAAACAGCAAATGTCAGAAGTGGGATTTGAACCCACGCCCTCGTTAGAGGACCAGAACTTGAGTCTGGCGCCTTAGACCACTCGGCCATCCTGACCATGCCTTGTTTATTCTATCTTATCCCATATATTAATATTAACATTAGAAGGATGGACGTGAATTCTACTTTCGGTTTGTATACTTTCAAGTACTCGTAGTTCCACTTAGCACAAGAAAAACGAAACACCCCCATATTTTATTGAGATTAATTATCGTATGACGATCAAGTCCCACCAAATTAAAGATCAAAGGCTCGAAATATTCATTGAGATTGATTTCAATATTCAAGTATTGTCTTATTTGAAAACAAAGTCGTATGTAAGATGATGCAAATCGGGTGAATGTTTCTTCATTAATCACTTGAGTTCAAAACCTGTTCCTACTCTCTTTTATTTAAATACTTACAAAAATAATGTTTTAATAAAATCATGGTTGTTGGCTACCAAATATAGATAGAACACTTTTGAAAACTTTACCAAGTTTACGTAGGTGTCTTCCACCAAAAACTCAAAAATTAAAGTTTAATTGGCATATTTTTTTTAAATCCAGAGAACTATCCAATCTTTGGGAGTGATTTTAGATTGGTTATAACCTTTTAAAATATTTCAAATATTTATATAACATTTTTAAAAATAGACATTTGTTAAGCTCACTTGCGTTAAGTGATGTTGGGGACAATTATTAAAGTAGTTTTTTATCCTCAAGTCATTTTTGGTGCTTTCAATTTTCATATTAACGCAGTTTAGTTAAGCAAATTTATGACTTAACTTGGCTAAAAGGAGTCTATTTGAGGAATTATAGAGAGCAACTTTAGTCCACCTTATCATTTAATATTAGAAACATCATCATTTAATGTTGGTAAAGTCCTCATTTAACGTATGTGACCTGACTCAATGTCTAATTTTTAAAACGTTAGGTAGTTATTTGGAATGTTTTAAAAAACTAAGACTAATTTGAAATCACAAAAAAAAAAAAAGTATTTATACGTACTTAACTTTTTTTAAATTCGTATTGCGTTTAAAATAAAGAAAAAGACAGAATTAAATAATTTTGAGCTTGCAACACAATACAACCTGTAATTCTTTGCCACAAATGCATGGTGTTCATGGAGTAATACTAGGATGGCTATATTATTATATCAATTCGATCACAAAGAAGATAAGGAAAGCTGATGAGAGGAGAAGTGGGTTTCAAGCGCTACGTGCTGGAAATTTGAATATGCAAAAGTTAAAAGAGTAAATATAAAAAGGAAATATGGGACATCATTTATTTAACACTTAAGTAACACATAATATGTCACTTAGTACTACTGTCTAGTGATATTACTCTTCACTTGTAAGTGAGAGGTTTTAGGTTCGATTCTCGTCCAGACAAATTTGAACCATGTTATTGCTAGCCCATTTTGAGGCTAAGCTCATCCTCACCCCTTTAGTGTAGAAATATCGTTTGTTCAAAAAAATAAAAAAAAGTAACACATAATATAATTCATGTTTTAGAGTATGTTGTAATATTAATACGTCTATGATGTAATCATTAATGTTCATAATGTAAGTAATCATGTCTAAGTATAATAATTTACCTTGACAATGTAATAGGACGTCTACAACGTATCTGCTAACCTTTTTCTTTTTTTTATAATATATTCGGTATTATGTACATTAAGAGAGAGGAGAGCGGGTTAAACCTTACAATGGACTAGCCATAATAATTTAGTTCGAATTTTCCGTTGGCGGAAATCGAATCTGAGACACTCTTCCTTATAAGTGAAGAGAAATATCATTAGGCTTTAATACTAAGTGATAACTTGTAATCGCAAATACCGACATGTTATAGTAATAACAACATCATTTGTATTTTAAATTATAACCATACTATAGTCACATTACATTGTAAATGTAAAATATTATATTTGGACGTGATTGCATATGTTGACAACATTTAATTAAAAGGTAACGATGCTCTTTTTTTAAAGGGTACTGTAAAATTTCCTACAGTATATCACTACTTAAAATAAGCATCAAATGGTGGCAATGAAGGAGAGTTGCTCAAAGAGATCACTACTGGATATGTTATATATGCTCGTGGTGCTTGCTGTGAAACTAATTTTGTTGCTAATTATATTAGCTCGCTTTGCCTGGCATCTTATGTTTTCCTGATTTCATCGAAATGTTTTGTTTCAATCCAATTCCAATTAATCAATTAACAGTCGTCTATTGTATAAAAAATAATAATAAGAAAATTGGGAAATGCCGAAATGGCCTTTCCCTATATTGTTTCTAAGTTGAAGACATTATATATTTACAAGACATGAATTAAATTATGGAATATACGAAGGAGAAAATTTTTCATGAGAAAAATGGAGGGAAGTTGCTAGGCAGGGTTAAGATAGGTTGTGGGGAGTGGAAACTGCCGTAGGGGAGAAATTTTTAGTTGTGACGGGAATACAAGTGGTACACTACGTGTTTTAATAGAAATTGTGGGAAATTTTATTTTTTAGTTATTAACCTTTTTGCACACATATCCCACCATTTGTTTTGTGACACGTGATGTATCATCCCGTGTACCGGTCACACTGAAAAATCTCTCGCCACGGAGCCACTGTTGCAATTTTTGTCATTTGTAGATTAAATTAGCAAATCAAATGAGGTGTCACCAATAGAAAATGAGCACGTTTATCAACGATTAAGTAATAATCCAATCACCAACTTCCATTTCATTTAGTTTACAAAATTTAATTTACAAATTTAGTTTCCCTAGCATTACTTCATCTAAGAAGTACAGAAGCAATAATAGATGTATTCTTTTTCTTCAATTAGAATCTGGGGCCACTCACACCCCATCCAATGTATTAGGAAGAGATTTTTTTTAGTATATTTAGAACACAGATACGTATGTTATATATTATCATACAAAAAGAGAGAAACACTTGTCAAAAAAATTATTTCCACTTATATAATAAACATATGTCATACCGCTCCTTGTTTCGGGTTTGGGCACATTGAAAGTCTCTCCTTCTATGGATACTTCTCTACCGCCAGTTACTGTCATCATTTTACTCTCTCTCTCTCTCTCTCTCTCTCTCTCTCTCTCTCTCTCTCTCTCTCTCCCTCATGGTGTTAACTTCTGTGTTTTTAGGTTTGGCTTTTGTTTACTTTTCAACTTGGTATAATTGCTTCACGATGCTAGCAAAGTGTGCTGAGTTGAATCCTAGAAGGACAATCACTTATTATATATGGAGAATTTCAAATTGGAAACCCTTTAAAAAAAATCAACAAAAGAAGCTTGTCATAAGCACATAAAATAATATCAAACAAACCAGATGCATGCATGTGAGAAGGATTTTTGCATGCTTGAAACTCCAAGCACTATAACAAGAGGAATTTTGTATCCCAAGACGAGAATTCGAACTAGGCTGCAAATGAACGAGTATATTATTATGGACAACTAGTTTAACTCACATTATGAATGTATGTGTCTTCTTTTTTTATATGCAAGAAGGTGAATTTGAAATTAGGTATAGAAGAAGGAGCAGATAGTTATATTTAGGAAAAATTAGTATCCGGTCCCTAGTTTCTAATATTTATTGACTAAGATCTTATTAATTTTTAGATTTTAATCAAAATCCCTAGCATTAATATATTAATAAATTACATGTAAGTTACATAATTTTTATAATAAAAATTAGTAATTGATTTAGAGTTTTAATACTCACACCCTTATTAAACTCCTAATTAATTTTCAATTCAAACATTTTTCTAAATATAAAAAATAAATTATAATAAGTTTTGAACCCATTAAATTAAATTTTCAAATTTTCAAATTTTCAATCTTATATGTATCCATTCTTAAATATACCAATTTGTTATATGAAAAATGTACCCTTTTTTTAATATAAAATGTACCCATTTTTTATATAAAATTCATTCAATCTTTTCTCTTATCTATTTTTAAACTTATATGGGTACATTCTATTTCGTTTATTTCAGAATGTATCCATGTCGAGTTTAATAGAAGAAATTTAATAATGTTATTAAGCCTAATATCTTCTTTTTTTATTATTGTTTTTGAAGAATGCACCCATGTTTTGGTACAATAATTTTTTGGTTAGGTTAGATGAATGTACCCGTGTGTGTGTATTATACACACACACACACACACAAAATATATTAGAGAGTATTTCATCTTTAAATTTTAATCCCATAAATTATGGGTTTTATTTAAAATCTCATTATATAAATAACTACAAATTTCATTTTTAATTTAATCCCTATATAGAAAGACATTATTACATTAATGTCAGAGACTTCGATAAAAAACTAAAAACCACTAAGATTTTAGTCAAAGAACATTAGTAGTTAGGGACCGCATTCAAAGTGTCCCTTATATTTATGAACCAAACAATCTGTCTATTCTTTTTTTTTTTCCTTACAAACAATAGCGTTAGTAGGTTAAATTTTTTTTTTTTTTTAACAAAGTAGGTTAAATTGTTAAATGTTAAAAAAAATAAAAAATAAAGATTAATAAGGGTCAAATCCACACCACAATGTATATACATTATTACTTTATGCAGCGTCATCTACCTATTTAATTACATCTTTCTGAATATATCTTTGTAAAAGGTATGGCATCTTGCATAAAATTATAAATAATAATGTCTAATTTTCCTTTTTAGACAGCAAGGTTGTCGCCTAATTTGGAATAGACCAAGAAGAAAGGTAGGCACATATCCTCTTTGCCACGGCTCAAAATCAACCGACAACCGGACTACTCTCTCTCTCTCTCTCTCTCTCTCTCTCTCTCTCTCTCTCTCTCTCTCTCTCTCAACACACGCATCCACAAGATCAACACATGGAAAACTGATTAATAATTTAAAGTAGTTTCAGTCTATCATACAATGTTTGATTAATACAACTCGGAGAAGTAAAATACAAAAAAAAAAAGGACATTATATTCAAGAGAGAAAATATAAAAGAAGATTCTTATACAGTAGTTCATGTTGGGGGGAACTCTGATACATAAGTTTTCACATAAAGTTGCTCAAGAAGGGAAATAAAAAATGGGAAGCTAACTAGCTAGGGTGAAACTAAATTAACTTTGATGATTAATTATATATTACTAACTCACATTACTAGTGTTAATTTTGTAGTAGCTGGTGATATGATATGATGATCATACAATAAGAGGGTCTGTTTCAAGCGCTTCTGATGACTTGACAACCTCATCATCTTCCAAGTTGGGATCCTGGTGATCTGAACTTGGTGATGGTCGTGGTGATGATATTGGTAATATTGAAGAAGTTGTAGAGGCAGAAGAAGCTTGGGTGAGATCATTTGCTCTTTTGACCTGAAGATTCCAATCTGTTGTGCAAAGGACATAAAACATGAGCAAAGCACAAGAGCCTTGAGCTGCAAGCAATCCAAGCCACAGCCCTGCAAACCCCATTTTCATCACGAACCCCATCAGCATCGCCACCGGCATTCCCACCAAGTAAAATGACCCCAAGTTTATGTTGGCTCCAATCGTAGGTCTCGCACTTCCCCTCAGAACACCGCAGCCGGTGGTTTGCGGGCAGTTTCCGAGCTCGCACAGCCCTGCTATCGGCAATGCAGTCGCCGTGAGCTTGAGTATCTCGGCGTCATTAGTGAAGAATCTCCCCCATTGGTGCCTCATCAATGTTGTGAACAGCATGGCTAAAAGGCCTAAAGCCACTGAACAACCGAGCGAGACGATCATGGAAATGCGCGCTCGTGAGGGTCGATTAGCGCCCAACTCATTCCCAACTCTCGTGGAGACGCCGAGGCTAAGCGACGAAGGGAACACGTAGACAAGAGAGGTGGTCTGGATAAGTATTCCCATTGAAGAAATGGTGGCTTTCGGGTTGGCTAACAGTCCGCACAGCATTATCATGAACTCATACCACCACCATTCGAGGCAAACGGAGATGCAGGTCGGGATAGCGAGCGCAAGCAAAGATGACCAGCCGCGGAGGCAATCAAAGCTGGGACAAACCCACGAGTCCTTATAAACATTGGAGAAGTACGTGAAGGAGAAGAGCAGGATGAAGAGGTTGAGATTAGTCCAAACCATGGCTATGGCCACTCCGGAAATCCCCATTTGGAATTTAACGACTAGGAGGAAGTTTAGAGGGATGTGGAGGAGGACAGAGATGGCGGAGCAGTAGGTCACTGGCAATGTGATGTTTTGGGTGCGGAGATAAATTCTGAGGGGGTGGAGAAGAGAGAGAAAGAAGAGGTCAGGAGTGGAAAAGAGGATGAAAGTGTGGGCGACGGAGGAAATCTCTTCGTCCTGGCCAAACCAGAGGAGAACTCTTTTCATGTTGAACCACATCAAGGAGATGGGGAGGGAGGTAGAGAGAAGAAGGAGGACGGTTCTCTGAAGGGTTAGGCCAAGGAGCTTCATCTGTTTGGCCCCGTAAGCTTGCCCGCAGATGGGTTCCATTCCCATGGCGAGGCCGGAGATGACAGAGTAGCCGGTGATGTTGGCAAACCCAATTGAGAGAGAGCCGCCGGCGAGCTCAAGCTCACCGAGATATCCTAGAAAAAGCATGGAGATCATGGCTCTTGAGTAGAGAAGTAGGCCTGTCATGGTTGATGGACCTGAGATCTTCCCTATTGCCTTGATTTCTCGTACAGCCTGAAAAAATGAACAAAAAGAAAGAAAGCAAGAACTAACACATGTTAATTAATTGTTTTATCTCTAATCGCCGTCAGGCTGGCGCAGGTCCAAACATTATTAATTAATTTAAAACAAGAACTGTATAGATAAACTTTTTTTTTGTATGATTGTTACTGCTTTTAAATGTTTTTGGTTTTGTTGTACGATGAAAATGATTGTTGGGTTTTTGTTTGTATGTACCTCTGAGAGAGTAGGCCATCTACGGAGCTCTTTATCATCGTCTTCAACAAAAACATCAGAACAGTGAAGGTCGTCGATGGTTTTGTTGGAGGTTTCGATGAAATTGGTTCTGTTGGGAGAAAGAAGTGGGGAGGAAGAAGAAGGCTTTGGGTTGCACATGATTGATTACCTTAATTTGCTAAGATAAAGCTAATGATGTTTTGGATAATATTTTAATGAGCAGGTGTGGGAAGAAATAGAACTAAGGACCCTGTATTTTGTTTTTGGTTGGAGGGATTTGAATGTGAGAAGGGGAAGTTGGGGAGGAGGTTTTATATACACATGGAAGGAGTTGGCCACTATTTTTTCTTTCATGAACGTGTCAATACATCCAAGGAGAACACTCAGAGGGAAAAAGTGTCCTCCCAAAAATGCTTTGAAAGGATTCATTCAGCCAAAAAGATAAAATGGAAAAAAGATAAAAATCGAAAGAAAATTGCTCATGGGGAGGTTGTGTGGGGGCCGAATTTCCATTCTTCCCTAATTTTTAGCCCTCCTCCCTCTCTCTCTCTCTCTGTCTCTAAAAATATTAGGTTAGTCACTTCATTTTGTTTTGCTATTGTATGAAAGTTGGAAAAAGTTTGGGTGGAGAAACTTAAAGAAATAAGGCAAGTGAAAACCCAGAAAAGGTAATTGGTTGCTTTTGACCGCCATGCATACATATATTCTGTTTAGTTTTGATGATAATTGTACCCCCATTTTGGCACTTTGTCAATAGTGGGATTAACTTGGTGTCGATGCATACACGGTTAAACTTTTTGCTTAAGTGGATAATCTTTTTTAAACCCCTCCCCCCAATCTTTAACTTGAATTGGGATCTGGTTTTCTATACCAATAAAGTAAACAAGTTTATCTTTAATTAGGATGCCATTGCCAAGTGGGATTGGTAGCAAAAAAATCCCTTTAATTTGTTGGTTGCTTGCTTGAGAAATGACAAGAGCCTATAAGTTGGTTGTGTATTGTTGTCTTTGAGAATATGGGCAACAACTGCAACTGCTAGCTAACTTGTGGGCAGCAAACATGCTTGCATGTTTGAACTTTTTAGCCATGCATGTTTTGCATCTTGGAACAAAACACATGTAGCAACACCCATTATCAGCAAAACTCTTTGCTGTCTTCAACTATTTGATTAGAACGCATCGACACATGACTAACTAGCTTCTGACTAGTTAGCTCAATTTGAGAGGTGCCAAAGCTTGTATGCAAAACCTGTTCTAGGCCCTCCTACCCCACTCAGGAGGATTTAAAGACATGGGTTTTGAAGTCAATCAAATATTATAACTTGTGGTAGAGTTTGTTTCCCTTCAAAGTGGCTTTGATTTCATGATCCATTTTTTAAGATCCTAATCGCATATGAAAAGTAGTAATCACTTTGGTAAAAAAGATAAACCGTCGTCCTTCTCTAGTGCAACGCTAATTAGGGCTTCGTTTGGTGCAAGGATTGGTGTCTAGTACAGTTATGTCCCTTAAATTCTCACATTTATAAAGTGTACTTGTTTTCTCTATTATGTCGTTTAAGGAGCTTAGTCTCATCATTGTTAAGTTCATCAAGCATGAGACAACACCACTATTCAGTTGATCATGTGCGGTTAAGTTTCACTTCCCAGACAAGACCTGGATGAGTAGGGCCTTTACGGGCCCTTGCTATCACTCTATTGAGAGATGTTGCTCGAACTTTTTTCATGCACTCAAACTCAAGCCAGATAGATGAGGTTGCTGGTTTAGGACGTAAACAAGAAATAGAGACTTGAGACGGGATAAAAGGTATCAACCACCAGAAAGACTGAGCATCAAGATTTGCTTAGTTTGCCGGTAAATTGGGGCATAACCTAATTTAACTAAACAAGCGGGATTTTGGTTTTTGTTTTGGGGAAGGGTTTTGTCCAAGTGAGGAGAATGTGTGGCAAATCTAAACTCATCTTCTGTTGCACCTTTTTCATTATATTTTTTATATGTAACAAATAAATAGATGGATAATTATGTAGGCGGATAGATCATATATGTTGATGGGTATGTTGGAGGTTGGTGTTGTGTGATGGAATGGAATGGGACCACTGAAATGGATTGTAATGGATGAGAGACAGAGAGAGAGAGAGAGAGAGAGAGAGAGACAGAGAGATCGCTCTGTGTGTGGGTTTGGAGAAGAGGCAGGCAGATGGGAGAAAGGGAACACTGAGAGACAATTACGTGCTCAACTTACGACCGTTTAATTTGTATCCTCTTCTCACAACAGAGATGAGTCTGTCTCTCTGTGGGAGAGAGCCTTGGCTCTCTCTCTCTCTCTGCGTCTGTTTCCTGCTCTGCCTCTCTGCCTGCTACCACCAGCCCAAACAAGCAGTGATCGATACTGAGCAAGTAAAACTTTTTCCCACCTCCCATTTTGAGACACAGTTAATTTACAACAAGAAGCCACGTAACAGTATCTCAAGTCAATCATGCACTGACATAAATGTAACTGTTTTGGTATCTCAAATCAACTATGCACTGTCACACGATTTAACTTTCTAATATAACATTGCATGATTGTGTTGGTGTATACAATGACAGAGTGACAACTCCGTCGCATGGAAGTCCATCTCTCCTCTTTGAGTGACTCCAAGAGACGGAGAAACTTGAAGAAAGAAGGAATCAGATTTCATTTGTTGGCTTGCATTGTAGAGATTTTATTGCATCCCAGAAACCCATAACCCCCGCCCATGTCAGATTCTCCATGTGTATCGAGCTCAATGAGTTTTTTTTTTTTTTTCCTGTAGAGAAAGATGAGACTTGAGAGGTGCGTGTCAAAAGCAACAAATCCAATGGACCAAAATGAGTAAAAACTGCAAATTAAAATCCAAAAGGTATGCATAGAGTTGCTCAACTGCAACTTTACCGATCAATCATGCATACAAATATTATATATATATATATATATATATATCTGTGTGTGTATTTTTTTTCTTACAAAATATAGATTTTTGTCACATTCTTCTGTCACACATTTTGTAATCTTTGATATGAAAAATGTAAAGGATTCACGGGTCATTTTTTAGGTGTATTATTCATGCACGAACGGTCATTTAAACACAAAAATGGTTTTCCTTCCAATTGGCAAAAAACCAACCCATTTCGAATTTAGCATCTTAATTGGGAAGTGTGGTCTCATTCACTCTCACCCAAAATGCAAATCCACCAGTTTGTATCAACCCAAGTTGTCGTTATAGTGGGGATTTATACTTTTATACTTACACTCAATCAAGAATTTCAGAATTTTTGTTACCAACAAAAAAAAAAAAAAAAAAAAAAAAGGAATTTCAAAATTTTGGTGGGGCATCAACCACATAAGTGCGCTTTTGGTTACTTAGTGATTAGAAATGTATAGTCACTCACTCGTAGTTGTAGATTTGACGTTAAATATAAAAAAGAATACTACTAGAACGTAATAGTAAGTGTCAAACGCATCATTATAATATTAAATAAAAAGATTAGTGATCACAAAAAATAAAAATAAATAATAAATAAATAAAAAAAAAGACTCTGCTTCACCCATATCATAACAAAATAAATATACAAATTCCAATGCAAGTTTTTGGGGAGAGGATTTTTGCAATGATAGGACTTCTTGGGATTTGACACTAGAAATAAAAAGATTATATTCCTCTTAAAAAAAAACACAGAGAGCTTTTCCCCTGCCTTTCCTGGAAAATCTGACACGCTTAAATCTCTCTCAAAAACAATGTACCACTATACTGTAAAGGCCTTGTGTTCTGCATGCTTAATTCTTTTATTTCCAGAAGCCACTCTGTTCCCCATACCACTCTGCACTCATTAATCTACCTTCATTTTGGACCATAACAACACTTACATCTAAAACTGAACGGATTTTGTCGTCAGCGCGCGAGTGGGCGATTCCCGGCCGTTTGACACACTCACGCGTGAGCAACTAATCCAAATATTCTTCAATAGTGAAACGGATGGCGCCCGAGAGATTTACTTTACTTTTTCCCTCTTTCTTTTCTTTCTAATACTTGTAAAAGCCTGTCCTGTCTAGCAAACAATGCACCGGATGATTAAAAGCAGACAGACAGATAAAAGCAATGAAGGCAAGAATTTATTCCAAGGTCCAGATACAAAGAAGAAAATAAGTTTTAATTTAACTAATAATATTAATGAATTTAAACAAAAAGAACAGGAAAAAAGAGAATAAACAGCAAACCCATCACAAGAAAGAAAACTTCCAACAAAAATAAAATAAAATAAAATCAGAGAGAATAAAAAGGCATTGTCTCCATCAAGGTTTGAATCAGTACATTTCATTTTACCCATATTCATACAACAAAGTCCATGCACAAAACGCATGAGATTCCAATACCTTGTCATCGGACCACCGTCGCCCAATCGAAGCTTCGACCGAAAGTAAAATATGATATTTTCGTGACGAATAATTCTCAAACAGCCGAAACATGTTTCTTTGGTTGGCAGCAAATTAGTGTTGGATTAATTTCGGAATCCACGGCTGAGAGAGGCTGTACCTACTTTTCCATGGCAATTTGCCACAATCCCGCAGATGGGACTGATTTTCGTTCAAGAAATTCTCCACTAATTGTAGACAACTTATCTCGCCGGGCACGAATCGACATCTATTACATCAGCTATTACATCAACATATTTTCGCAGCCAGCGTCCGCGAACAACTAGGAGGTGGATTGTCTGTCTGCCCTCCCATCACCATACTTTCTTTATGCTTGTGTGATCACGGTTAAGCCATGTCAACATTTTATATTAATTTTTTATAGAAATAATAAGACAAAAGGTAATACGAATATAAAATATTGACGTGGCTTAACCGTGACCACACAAACAGGAGTGCATGGAAAGAGTATGGAAATAGGAGGGCAGACAACCCACCTCCGAACAACTATCACTTTATGACAAACTTGTTTCCCACGACACTTCTAAAAACATCAATGTCTAACTTCACCTGTTCTAAGGGGGGTGTAGTCAAACTAAGATTTTAAAGGATTTTAAAAATGATAGATTCTATAAGATTAAAGAGGATTAAGGACTCCAACAAATTCATATGGATTTTAAAGAATTTGAATGGATTGTGGTGGAAGAATTTGAAATCCTAAGGGGGTGAGGTTGGATTCTTTTTAGTCTTGGTTATAGCTCTCAAATCCCACAAAATCCACAACTTATTGAAATCCTCCACAATCTTAATTTTTTTAATACATTTAAATTTGAATGGATTTTAAAATCTTTTAAAATTTTTTAATTAACATCACCCATTCTATATGGATTTCCCATGATCTATTCTAAAGTTGAGGACTGAACTGCTACAGTCACAGGTTTGACCCTTGATTTTGCTTTATTTACAGCACTTCCATCACATTAAGGCTGGGTTGGGGTTTGGGCCGGTCACATTTTGTGCGGTGGGCTTAGTTCATTTCTTGATATAAGCCCAACCCTTAGGGAGTGAAAATGAAGATTTGCTTGGCCACTTTGATCAATTGATTATATCCAACAGAGAATTCATATGGAAAATGCAATCTAGAAAATTCATTCAGGTATAGTGTATAACTTGAAATGCAATCTAGAAGGGTAAATCGAGTGACTTTTTCTTTGTTTTAAGTATTGACAGATGCTATTGAGGAACTATCCACATTAGAACTAATACGAAGTACTTTAAAAAGAGAGAACCATGTTATGCAGTGTGCCTAATCAGTGTACGTATGACACAGTATGTGCGGGTGTGCGTGTGACTGTGTATGTGACTGTGTGTGTGAATGTTGCGCATTGTGTCTAATCAGCGTGTGTAAATATTTAATTAGCTCGCAAAGTTTGCTTGTTCCTGTGAATTTTGATTGTACTAAGCATGTCAAATTGCTATGGATTTGCTGTGTTTGTGAATTTCAGAAATTTGGATCGTTGGAGGGAGCAATTTTGCCGTTGGCTTTTTGAGGTATATTCAGTTACAGTAATTTTGTTACTGTATTGTTGAATTTTTATTAGCAAAGAATTGTGATTTTGTTACCTTTATTTTTGGTTTTTCTCCTCTGTGAAATAGAGAATTGGGCCTCAAATTTTGGGGCATTCTCTAATTTTTGTGATATTTGCTGTGTATTTTGGTGCATGCTCTAACTTTTGTGATGTGAGACCCCTGTAAGCGCCTCTAAACATTGATCATTTGTTTTGTTGGTTAGTCTTAATGCCAATACCTTACCCTAAGCTAGGCATCACAACATCTATGATTCTTTAATTCATTTATAAGAGCATTTTCGTACTGCTGTGCTATCGTTATTGTTTAATACACTGCTTAATTCTAATTTTGATATAAGTTTTCATTAGAATTTAGAACCTTTGTTATGATCAATAATGTATTGTTTTTTTTTTTTTGAAACGAAATGATGTATTGTTTTGGTCAAAGATGTATTGTTATGATCATTAGAATTACGTATACACTTGTGATTTCAATTACCGCTGAATATTTAATATGCATTTGCAATTATTTTGGTAAAGAAATTGAAAAGGAATGTAAAGGCCTATTCCTTTTGCCTTTCATTTTTTCAGTTTTTTCTATTAATGGTTAAGAAGACATGAATCACATGTATGTAAATATTGCAAATCATATATATACATGGAACTTTTAACATGTTTTATATGGTTTAAAAACCCGCAGCATCGCGCGGGCTCCATCGCTAGTGTGATTCTAACATAGGGATTTCACCAAGAGCCCAGCAGAAGATGATCATAAATTTCAAACAGGAATTGAATAAGTTGTAGAAACTCAGATGTATAATTTGCTGAACCGAAGCACTTCACGTGGAAGTTGAGTTCAATATCCATATATTCGCTGGCGGGCCTTTAAATTATTTGAATATCTAAGAGAGAAAAATGGAAAGCAGCAAATTTCCAGAGCAAAAGGAACTTCAACTAATTGAGCTGTGTTCAAATTTTCCCCAACTATTTGAGATTTTACCATCTCGGTGACGAAAAAAAGTAGAGTGAAAAGTAGGTACAACAGAATACCTCATGTGACAGCTCTGGGCTTTTGAGCAGTAGAACGTGGAATAGCCAAGATGGCCACCAGGCCGCTCGCTAAGGATGCAACTCCTGCCACGGCAAAGGCTGGAGCGTTTCCACCACCAAATAGCTGATCCCATGGTCCACTTCCTAGTGATACGACCACCTGTTCTCAAAAAACAAATATTCATGATCAAAACCAGTATAACAAAGACGATAACTGTCATTCACAGAGAAGTCCATGGGAGTTCAATCAATATAACAAAGAAGATAACATGCGATATTATACACTAGTCTACCATACTAAGGGGAGGGAGGAGGGTTTGAACCCGAGACACAATGGGTTGAAGAGGAAGGCCCTAGCCAACAATGCAATCTACCACTTGCAATTATCGAGTAACTGTTATAATAAGGGAAAATAAATACGATTTTTTTTTCAAACCATGCTCTTCAACTCAAGCATCGATGCTTTGCATAAGGGACCAACCCATACCTGAACAGCTGAACCATCACATCCTAGTAGCAGTTTTAAGGGGTTTTGTGAAACAGGGTATTGTTTCTTGGGTTGTGTCAGTAATTCGTCCGAAAATGAGATAGTAGAAAACAATTTCGACTATGTTTCACATGATAGAACAATGGAAAGGTACAGAGCTTAAAATCGATTTTTCGTAATCGACCAAATGGTTAGCGACTACAAGTCCCAGGTGAGGAGATGCTCAACATGAAAAGGTGGCGCTTATTTTCAGAGCTAATAGGCTTGAAGAAGCAAACTCATATGTGTGTGTATACTATACATAGAACATAGAAGGTAGTGCTACGGGAAGAGGAAGACCAAACAACAACTTAGCTAGTGGTAATTAGGAAATATATCAAAACATATGACTTAAAATGAAAATATAACAAATGATAGGACATGACAAAGAATTAGGATGCACATAGACAACCCCACAGTTGGGACAAGGTGCAGGTGAAACATATGTGCATGTATTGCTTCATGTTTGGTTGCTGATTGTAGAAGTGTAAATATAACCTTATACCAGTAACGCATTTCATGTTAATTTAGTTTCTACACAGAAGCGCACACATGCATTGCTAAAAGGAAAATGCGTGTTCTTACCTGCGGGATTACTATTGCCAGATTCAGTACGCCCATTGATAAACCTACAAGAACCAAACATCAATGTAAGAAGTCCTGCAGCTATAACTCCAACGAAAACTTTTTACCCACACCACCTTCTGTAAAAGAAATTCCCACCTTGGCCAAGTCCCAAAGACTCAATTCGAGAAGAAACCAAAGCATACGGAACACTGTATGTGATCTGCAACAAAAATTCTGGTAATTTAAATTCGATTCATAGACCAAGTTCACGCACAAAGCATAGCCATTCCATAATAATTGTGCAGTGAAAGACCTCCAAAAACAACAGATAACTTTCAAATCCATACAAAATGTTCAAAAAAACAAAAGAGAGAGTGATAAATAACACTTTCAAATCCACCCAAAATGTTTCAAAAACAAAAGAGAAAAGTGAAGGTGACTTTTCTTTGAATGAAAAATTATTACTAGATAGGTCAAATTCTTACAGAGGAGATCCCAACTTGACACCCCCATCTGACAGCAGCATATTTTATTCTGAAGTAAATTTTTATATTCTTTTGATGTAAAATTGTCATTATAGTATGCTTGATCAATCATTGGTTACCAAAAGCAAAAGATTCATCGTAAGCACTCTGCTCACAAAATTTAGCCCTGTTTGCCTTCTAACAGTGAAACATACATTGCCAAATAGAAGGCATCCATTGCACTCAACCAGAGATATAAGCTTACCGCCAATGGAACACCAAGAATTGCAAAAATAGCCAGTGCAGCTATCACAATGCCATCTGGAGGTGAATCATGGCCCACAACGCCAATACTTTTGTTCACAAATGTAATAACAAGCATCGCAAGAAAGCAAAGAGTCATGAGAATGCTTGAAATCCCCCACACAAAACCAGCCCCCCATTTCCTGCAAAGCTTCTCCATCAGCACAGAGGTTATACCAAGAACAACCGAATTCAACATCAGACCAAGAGCTCCCATTCTAACACCTGTACTATAATTTATCCCTTCATTTGGCTTGCCACCATATATCTCTCGACCCATCCAATCAGTATCAAAAAGAAGAAATGGAAACCACCCAATCCAGTTTAGAGCAATAACAAGTAGGATTAACCATACAGACCCTGGGAAATATTTAAAAGCCCCAAACAGCTCCCAGAGAAAAGCTTCTTCAATATGACTTGACTGTCCTGGCCCTTCATCAGCAAAGGGTGTAGTTCTGTTACTTGAACCCAGAGGTATTTCCTGAGCTGCTGAAATGCTTATACATGTAGTAATTGCAATGAAGGCAGTGTCGACGAAGAACGCAGACTTGAGGTTTGCACAGTTAACATTGCATGCTGGGGTAATTGAAAATGGAAAAACCTTGAACAAGTAACTGAGTGATCCAATTGCATAGCCAAGAACATTGCCAACCGCCATAAACAGAGAGAAATAAGCGTTTGCCACTCGAGTTCTTCGATAATCCTTTTCTAACAAGAGAGAAATTAAGAAGGAAAATAAAGTGTTACTGGTTTTTATTTTGAAACTTTGAACATCAAGCGCATTTGATATTTTCCGGCAGATTGGCAGCTAAGTGATGTTCCTCAAAAGAACCAACCACACTCCATGCATCAATAATTTCTAGGTTTTCTTAGAGACCTCCGCAAGACTGCAACGAATCAAAATTCTAGCATTTGCAGACATAGTCTCTACACAATATTTGTGCAGGAGGTCATAAGAGTTTCAGCCTCCAGTAGATCATAAGAGACCTAATTTATGATGAGTTTTCAACAGCATTTTTTCACAGAATATAAATACATATTTGAAGTTAAAGTTATAAACTACCGCAAAATTCTTAAAAAAAAATTCCAAAATTGACTAAAATTTGACTAAAGTCAATAGATTGAATAGTCTCTTACTACAGTCTAACGTATTCCTGAGCAATTTAAACCTCGATACCAATTTATTCCCGCACACAGTGTAAATATATTGTTTTATCAAAAAAAGGAAAGTTGGCAAATTTAATAAATGGAAGGTTCATACCAGTGAGATCAGCGAGGAGAGCTCTACAAGGACCCTGAGTCACATTATTGGCCACGTCCAGAATCCAAAACCCGAACACGAATACGGCGATGGCTCTGGGCCTGATGCCGCCTCCTCTGTCGCCGAGCAACCACCCGATATCGGCAGAGAAACCGATTATTAGAACGGAAACGGCGATGCAGGCCGCTCCGACGACGATGAAGGGGCGCCGGCGACCGTATCGGCTTGTGCAGCGGTCACTCATGTGTCCCACAAGGGGCTGGACCACAAGGCCCGATAAGGGTCCACAGAGCCATATGATGCTGGCCCAAGCGTGAGGGATTCCGAGCTCTTGGACGTACGGAGTCAAGAGCGAGAGCTGTAGGGCCCACCCGAATTGGATTCCACACGCGACCGATGCCACTCGGAGGAGCTGCCGGAGTGGGATTCGGGTTCTGACCGCCGGTCGAGCCCTGACCCGGTGCCGGTCTGCTTCTGGAGCTGGCATGGCGACCGGTCCCCCCTCTCTCTCTCTCTCTCTCTCTCTCTAGCACTCTCAAATATATACCTTCCTTCTCTCTTTCCTGTAATCGAAGTTTCTCTCTCTAGAAATGGAAGATGGAGTAAAGAGAGAGACAAGGTGGCGGTTTTTAGTTTGGCCGCGGCAACGTCAGCTGTGAAGTCACAGTGAAAGTGAAGTGGAAGGGTGTGCGAAGACGGAAATGCCCTTGAATTGTGATCAAATTTACGGAGACGACCTGGCAAAAGCAGTCACTATTTGAGTATTTGTCCAATTCAAGGAAAATATGTTCACAATTTTAATCGGAACCAAACATACTTATTTTGGCATGTGGTTTTATCTGCCACTTGTTGAATATGACATAAAGGTTTTTTTTTTTTTTTTTTTGGAACAAACGATATTATATTAAGCGGGTGGTGATGATTTTAAACTCATAATGGATTAGTAATAATATGTTTCAAATTCATTTTTCGTAAGAATCGAACATAAAACATCTTACTTAAGCCTCCGCCTGAACTCCACCTATACGTTAGGCTTCTGCTCGCCATCCAACTAACGCCTAGCACATGCTAAAACTTTGGTATTTATTGAGTTGGGCAAATAGTAGTATTTTTATTATAAACCCTTCATGATTGGAGTTTGGAGTGGCAAATTATGATTGGAAGTGAGGGCAAAGTCGGTGTGGCATTTTGGCATTCGAGAGCTCAACAGTCAAGTGACAAGCAGAAGGTTGCACCGAAAGGCTAAATTGTTTATGTAAACGACACAAAAAAATGTATATAATTTATTCATTTTTTTAGTTTTGATGAATGCAGGCCTGTTGGTTTGATGGGTGTTTGATGGTGTTTGGATGTACTAGGTAAAATGGGTAGTATTTGATGAAAATGATTATAACCGAAACGAATAAAACTCGATCTGTGTCATAGAGGATTAGACCAGCCAGATTACATCTTAAGGGTTAGATTGTCAGACTCATATTGAAGCAAAATTGGTAATTGTTTACAATATTTTAATCTAATTTAAAAGTGACACTCAATTTACTCATAATTCTAGCCTTAACTATATCTACTGAATACATAATGCGTGATTCATCGGTTAACAAAGTATTGTCTCTTGAATGATCTCTATACACTAATTTAAATGTGTCATTTTAAAAATTGTAATAGTTCTTACGTTTTAGTGAATACCCATATATTTTCTCTACTAAAGAGAAGAATAAACCATTTGATCCTTAAACATATGGAATTTTAGAATTACACTTTTTTTATCCATTTAGTACTACTCATCTAAAATTGAGTCCGAAACGAACTCTTTGTCACTTAGTATTACAATTTAGTGCTATTGCTCTTCACCTGTAAGTGAGAGGTCTTGTGTTTATTGCTCTTCACTTGTAAGTGAGAGGTCTTGTGTTTGATTCTCGCCAAAAACGAATTTGAACCACATTATTGATAGCTCATTGTGAGGCTTAGCCCACTCCTCCCCCCTCAGTGTAAATAATATCGTTTGTTCAAATAAAAAAAAAAGAAAGATTGTTTTCTATCATTAATTAGTTGTATACATTGATATATCATTATCTCGTTGTCACTAGAATAATAAACATCGATGTATTGTTAAAACGCTCCCACTAAACATATATATTGATGTTGGGAGTTAGCAGTCCCACATCGGAGAGAGGGAGAAAAGAAGAGTACTTTAAATAGATTACCACATTCTAACTAACACCAAGGTCTTTTGTGATAAAACTCTACATCTGACAAATTAGGCAAGTGGTAAAGTGAGGACGGTATTGGTGTTGTTGGAGTGGGCCCTCAGCCCGTTGACTTGAAAAATTCAACATGGTATCAAAGCCAGAGGACGAGCCCGTACTGCCACATGATTGGGTGGGTCCCCGTTTGGCCCCGCGTGATAGGTGAGCCCCCACATGACTCCACATGATTGTTGATGTGTGGATCTCCACGTGTGACCCATAAAAATAGAATCTTACATGTGAGGGAGTGTTGGAAGTCAACAGTCCCACATCTAACTAACACCAAGACCTTCAACCACTCGACTTGAAAAATTCAACATATATTGATATATCATTGTCTCGGGCCACATATAATTTGATAAATATGTGATACCTGTCCTCAAGGAAGGTTTGAGGGTTTCGGGGTGGGGTTGTTAATGGTCATAAAAATAAAAGTGCATGAGTACTTATTGAACAAGCATGCTTTATGAGATGCCTTGTCCTGTATAAAAACTCCAAGGAGTTGAGTATTATTAGAGAGAGAAAAGGGGAATTAAAAATAGTGGGGTTGACAGGTTCAGGCACAATAAAAATCCTAGGTTGCTTTATTTGTATTTACTATCTAGTACAATTCTCAGCATGTTGATAACGTTGGAAGTTTGTTCATGATGTTGGAAGCTGGTGATAGGTAAGGAATCCGGATCCTCATCGGATTCTTTTTGTACGGATTCTGAAGATTTGTTAATTCTGTTTGTTCATCGTATATTGTGCAGTTAGAAATTATTTTAAATATTTTTATTTAAAATTAAATACAAACAATACTTGACAAAAACTAACTGCATGATGTACGATGAACAGATACGATTTACGGATCCCAGGATCCTCACCAAAAGGATCCGAAGAGGATTCTGTTGGATAGATAGGAATTTCAGACTATAAAGCTATTCCTAATCTAGATTAGGCGTTAAAATTTTAAAATTTAGTCACATATTTTTAACTATTTATCTATACATATGAAGTCAAGTATTTTTTTTTTCTTCAACTAAGGGACCTATAATTCTTACCCCTAATTTATAATTTTGTTAAAAATTTGGTTTTTTTTTTTTTTTTTTTTGCTAATAATTTTTGTACTTGTTTTATTTTACGAACATTTTGATGTAAAATATTCAAATTTCAAAGAAAAAATCGTTGAGAAATTTGATATTTTTTATTTTTATGGATTAGTGAACAAATGTATGTGTATTTATAGATTTTGGGAGGAGTTTTGGTGTTAGGTCTAATTTGGATTAATTAATAATAGCATTTTGACCGTTGGAATTAAATTTGGATCATTAAATCTTTTTTATTACAGTTAAAATTGAATTTGAGTTGTTGAATTTAAAAGAGATGTAGCTGAACGCGCCACACTGTATCAAAATCCAGGAGGCACTACTACCATTAGATGGCAACAACATGCCAATCTAGGTCGTAGAAAGTGTGATGCTGGTGCACTCTCCTGCAATCGATCCCTCCCCTTGTCTGCTTATTCGCGCATTGATGGTCTTCACATGGAGAAAGTTTTAGTTGTGATGGAAACATAAGTGGTACACCACATGTTTTAATAGGAGTGGTGGAAAATTTTATTTTTTAAGTTATTAACTTTTTATCACACATATCCCATCATTTATATAATGACACGTGATGTACCAGCCCGTGTATCAGTCACATTGAAAAATCTCTTATTCACGTGGGCTGGCTATGCTACTAGTCTCACGTGGCGTGGGTCCCTTGGCCCACTTGCAACCTTATCCATGTGGGGTGGGAAGTCATCCCAAATTCCCACCCCTAATCCCAAAATCCCATTTTTCCCACTCCAAAATACATGCCTTGGAGAGGTTTTGGACCCAAAATTTGGGTTTATTTTGTTTCCCACCCTTCCATCGGAGACAGCCTAATATATTGTCTAATTTGTGTTTATATAAAATTAAAAGAAGAAAAAAAAAGTTATCAACTAAAAATCATGAAAACACAAAGAAGTTGATATTACACTTCAAAATCAATTGGCGATAGGAGAAGTAGCTTAACTCAACTCTTATAAGCAAGTGCAATATCTCCTAAATTTTTTAACAAAAGACAGCACTCTGCATCTTCACACTTATTTAAAAACAAACTCAGTTGATCCAATTACCATTTGGGCTACAACTACAACCCAAATTGCAGTATCGGGCTCATTCGGAGACTACAAAATTTGGATGCATCGGCAATTCTTCGTACCTGTATGAATGAACAAAAAGCCTTAGCTTGCCAAATCTTTGTTGCACAAGATGGGCCAAGCCAGGTCGAATTCAATATAATTGGGTTTATGACTTGTAATTTTTCATTGGCCACACCCGCTCAAGCAAAATACCTTTTCATCAAGGATATTAATTATTGCCTTGCAAAAAAATTTCTTACATAAATAATGTCAAGCCATACTCATAAATTATCTCCAACCAAAAGGGCTAAATATGGTCTCCTTAATAATTTATTAGTTTTAAATTTATACTATAAATCTATTGGTTATTTCAATTAAATTACTTTTAGATGTTTTCAAATCTAGCCGTTGACTTTAAATCAATTATTGCAACGAATGAGCTGGGCCCCAAAAAAGGGGCTAAAAGGCTGCTACGTTCAGTCATCATGATGCCCTTTGGCAAAATAATTGTCTGGTAGACTCCATAGAATTATAGCACAACCATAGGTTGGAGATAAATTTTTAGACAAATCAGATTATTTTTTGGTTTTTTGACCTTTAACCCTCTCTATTGAAGATGACCTTAAGTCGCCTTGAAAAGCTAAAAAAATGGCCAAGGACCGTTGTGGGGGTGACTCGAGTTCGGCTCTATTTTTTGGGTCGTCGGCCTTCCTAATCCGATCACAATGCCGGACTTGATTGGGCCGTTTTAAAAATGAATAGGACATGGAACTTGCTTTAGGTTTTGAGTCGGCTAAATTGGACAAAATTGGTGTTAATTTAGGCAAGGGAAAATAAAAAGGAGGTGATATTTAATTAACAAAAATGATTGGAGGATTGAGAATTCATAGGTTAAAAAGGTTATTTGATGCTAGCATATCCCATAAGTGGATGTTTTAGACTTTTTGAATTGTTTAGGATCATTTTAATATTTTGTTGTTTGTGACACATTGGTAATCTTGGATTTTAAGAGGTAGTTTCCCAAGAGTGCCTGCATCTGTCGCTCTGCCCCCCTCTTTTATCTTGACATTAAAAGTATGAGTAGTATCCAATGGTCCTCTAACTAAAGTGTTTGTACCCGAATTTGCATTATTGGCGTATTTAGAGAGGCCATTGAATTTTATATATATTTTTTAGATATTACTATTGAATTTTTGCAATAATTATATGTTGAAAATATTTATGACCATGTAGAAATTAAATTGAATTGGAGGAAGAGATCCGCCTCCGGATCTCTTCCTTCAAAATCCACGGATCAAGTGATCCGAACTCTTGAAATTTAATCTATTGATCTTTAAAATCTGGAGTCCTAAAAGTTATAATAAGTTTTTGTCGTAGGAGAGTCCTATGGCACGTTGTTTTCAAAGAACCGTGTGAGTTTCCATGGATTTTAATCATGGCATATCTTAATCATGCTAATGGGTTTGATGGCTTATGCTTAACCAAGTGTCAATCCGCTTTTGTTTTGAAAAGGCACACGTAGGTTTTTGGACGGTGATGATGATGATGATGCAGTCTGAATTGGATGGTTTGATAATGGGATGGCGATGCGTGGTATTGCAATTGGTTTGGTTTGCATGTAGTTGTTACTATGTCCTCATCTGCAATCTTGACATTAAAAATAGGAAGTTTTAACGAAAACTCGATATATTGATCATTTTAACAAAAAATCACATTTTACATTGAAAAGTCAAATTTGGTACTATTCACTTTACCTTTTATTTTGTCTTTATCGTTAAAACTAAAAATTTTTAAATCTTTTGCATTAATTTTTCTTTAAAAATATGCGTAGTATCCAAAATGCCCACTTAAATTCCTAACCAAGGATAAATCATTGAAGTTGTGGGAACTTCCATAGTCAATGGGATAGCCACCGGTTAACAATCCAATAACTTTCATAGCTTTAATCGATTAAGGGGCTGGAGTACAAAAAGGGCACAGAAATTCTTTTTTCTAAATTTTATTATCAAAATTTTTATATAAAAGGAAAAATAATAATGACAACTTTGTTTGGATACGTTGCAGGTGGAGCAAGGAAACAAAACAATATGGGTGATGCTTTTTCATCCCCACTCACTTTTTAATTGAATTTTAACTTACAAGTTTGTCTAATTGTAAAACGTGGATGAGGATCTTAAAAAATACTAGCATATCACATACAAAGTACGTGTGAGAAATTTTTTTATTTTTGTTTTTGAAATAAAAGGAGAGAGGAAGAGAGTGATAGAGAATGTGAGAGTGTGAAGTTATATATATATATATATATATATATATGTATATATATATATATATATTTATTTTTAATTAGAAATGTTTTAGAATTACATGTAGGTGATGTTTTGAAAAAAAAACAGCAAAATTTGATTATGTGAAATTACATTTATGCCCAATATTTCTTATTCATGTTCTGTTTTAATTAGAGTGTTAAACTAGTAATTTCATATGATTTTAGTTGACAATGAGTGTTTTATTAAGTAGTAGAAATATATAATAATAACTTACAATGGTCGATAAGGATCTTAAAAAATATGTAATAATAATAATAATAATAATAATAATAATAGGTTGAGTGTGAAAAGGTAAAATGAGCTCTAGACTTACATTGAGTTGCTAAAGGAATGAAAAATATGTAAGCATTCACACGGAAAAAATAAATAAATAAAAAATAAAAAATAAAAAACAAAGGATGAGAATAGAAGGAATTTTAGAACGGAAAAGTGTGGATATCCTTTCTAATTAAAAGATAAGAAGTTGACAATTGATAATGATTAAATACTGATGGTAAATATTGAAGTGCGTAACCACATATATATATAGTCACCATTGTGTATAGCATGGATTTTGTCTGATTCTCATTGCTGTTGGATCTAAGCTATATATGGCCCTTAAAGAAAGTCATCATCACTTTTAGGCTTACAGCTTTTGGTTCTTTGGCACTTATTTTTCTAAGTTGTAAACTATATATTAATTCTTCTGTCATTGTTCAAGAATCACAATTTAAATTATTAAATAAGAGTGGTATATGTTGATTAAGCTGTAGAGTCCGTAAATGCACTATAAATAAAGTTGATTAATTAGGTTTAGGATAAACCTTGACTTGACGAGCCTCCATGAAAAGAACTTTCCAGCGGGTACGGGATAAACAAATCCACAACATCATTATTACTTAAGGTAAATTACACAAACTATCTCACTTATGAGTTGAACCATAATTTCATACCTCATGTTATAAACATTATAATATCATACATCAACTTATAAATTCATTGCAATGTCATACCTCTGTTAAATTTTCTGTCAATTTGATTGTTAAATGATGACGTGACAGAAGCAAAGCCCACTCCTTCGTCATCTGGAATAAAAATTTAATTAATTAATAATAAATTATTATTTTTATATAATAATTAAAATTAATTCAAAAATAACTTTCTCCTTGAATGTGGGTCCTATTTCCCTGTCGTCCTCACCTTTCTCCCTTCTCTGTCCAAACCATCTTCTTGTCCATCTCTCCCACTCCACCCCCTCCGCTCCCACTGCAATTAACCCAACCATTAGAACCTCGTCCACATATCCCCCGCCGCTCCCACTGCCATCTTTCCTGTCCATCTTTCCTATCCATCTTTCCCATCCATCTTCCAAGTTCTATGCAATTTCTAAGGTTTCTGATACCTTCATATGGTTTCCATGCCACATCGTCCTACTAGTGCTACACATGTAGCCAATCTATTCAAGTTCAAGTTTGGACCCAAGATTCAATCCTGCCCTAAGATTCATTTGATCCTCCACCTTGCCAGCGAATCACCACCCACCGTTCGTGTAACATCTCACATCGTCCAAGAGAGTGGATCCTATAAGCCTTATATGTATATTTCCATCTCTACCTAGCATGAGGCCTTTTGGGAGCTCACTGGCTTCGGGTTCCGTAGGAACTCTGAAGTTAAGCGAGTTCACACGAGAGCAATCCCAAGATCGGTGACCCATTAGGAAGTTCTCGTGTGAGTTCCCAAAAACAAAACCGTGAAGGTGTGGTCGGGGCCCAAAACGGACAATATCGTGCTACGGTGGAGTCGAGCTCGGGATGTGGTGGGGGCCCGAGCCGGGATGTGACAATTTTGTATCATAGCCGATCCCTAGCTGGATGTGTGCCGACAAGGACATCGGGCCCCTAAGGGGGGTGGATTGTAACATCCCACATCGCCCAGGGGAGTGGATCCTATAAGCCTTATATGTATATTCTCATCTCTACCTAGCACGAGGCATTTTGGGAGCTCAATGGTTTTGGGTTCCGTAGGAACTCCGAAGTTAAGCAAGTTTGCACAAGAGCAATCCTAGGATGGGTGACCCATTGGGAAGTTCTCGTGTGAGTTCCCAAAAACAAAATCATGAGGGCGTGGTCAGGGCCCAAAGTGAACAATATCGTGCTACGGTGGAGTTGAGCCCGGGTGTGGTGGGGGCTGTTGGAAGTATGCCCACAAAGCCACTCATTTGATGTAATAGCTTTTTGGAATACTTGTTGTGTTAAACTTTTATATGTTTAATAGAAGGGCAAAGCTTATTGTTAATCACTATTTATAGTATCTTGTGTTTAAGCAATAAGGGAATCCAAGGAATGTATTTGATCTAAGAGACAAGTGATTTAAGTTAGTTAAATTGACGAGACCTTTCTCTTATGTTCATTCCTAAAACGTTCCTAGCCATAGGATTGCCAATTGGGCATTGACAACCCGCTAAGGTTAGTATGTGTTATGTTGACTCAAGCGTGAGTATGAACTAGTCTCAAGTCATTTGGTGTTGGACACTAAGGCAAACACATAGGTGCTCGAAAGAGTAATCGAGTACACTGAACAACGATCAAACAAGAGTTCGAACATACATGTCATGTGAGAACTCAATAGTTGCAATATGCAAAGTAGTCCTTTGACCTGAGGCATCATTGATGTCTAATGGTTAGGTCCTTGATCTTTGATTATGTCAACGACATTCCATTGGAGTGTCCACGGCATTGTTGGGGTCAAGCTATCTAGTCATGTAGGCATATGAATGTACAACAAGGGATCTCTAACCTTCCATGATGGAAGGAGAATACTCTAAGATATGATTCGAGAGTCTTTGGCCAAAGCATATGAATATGACTAAGGAAGATGTTCCAAATCTTATTCAATTGAATCATATAGAGAAGTATCACATTGGATAGTAGACATGAAACAAACTATCACTTAAACAATGTGATTAAGAGTATTGTATTAGAGAAGGATCGTATTGCATTGTAGTTGTAACTGGATAGGTTCTCCAACCACTTCTACTTAACTTGGGTAACCATGACATGCTGCTAGGCGTCACCCATGGTTTGTGGAAGCCCTAAAGATTAGCAAACACTAATTTAAGGGAGAATTGAAATGTGGTTTCAATTCACAATCGATCGTTAAGAGTAACATCGCCCACTACCTCGCTAATTGGAACCTAATGGATCGTACACCGAGTAAAGATATAAGTGAAGAAATTATATGAAATGGATAAGCAATTAAATGGTTTAATTGAAGAATGGTCAAGATTAATTAAATAGTTAATTAATTATACGAAACGTTCGTATTGGGCGTTTAAGTTAGTTTTGGGCTTCGGGGCACAAAAACGTTTTGGTCCACAAGGCCCATTATGTTTAAGTTGTATGACAACCAAAACAAAATGGGCAATTAAGCCCAATAACAACTAATGGCCAACCATAAGGGTGGAGGGTAGTGAACTTGGCTTAATTGCAAGTTTGCCACTCCATTGTGAGGTGGTATAAAGACATCTTTATAGCCATTTCATCCTTAGGGTTTCTAATTGAATTTGGGTGAAAACAAACTCTCTCATTTTCTTTGAGAACAAATTACCTTAGGTGAGAAACATCTAGCAATCTTTCTTCCCTAAGTCATCCATTTCATCTTCACACAATATCTTTGGTGTGGAGACTTAGAGACACCAAACTTTTGGTGTTTTGGAGAACAAATCCTCAAATCCTCAAAGAAGAAAAGGAGCACTAAAAGGGAGGAAATCACAAGGAAGATTCAAGGAGCAAGGAGGTGACTTGAAGGCCCTCCACTTGGGTGAATCCCTTGTGCAATCAAGGATGAGCTTCAAGGGTAAAGAATCTCTAAATTCTTATTCTCTTTAATTTTGTTAAAGAGTCTTATGGTTCACCATATACTAGGCTTTGAAAGTCATGGGTTTTATGAATTGTTTTTGAATGCATGCCTACTTTAAAGTGTTATTAGTTTGCATATGTATTCAAATGTTCTTACATGTTCTTAGCTAGGACAAAATTTTTCCTTCAGGGGCCCGGGCCGGGATGTGATAGTTCGTCCGCGATTCATGCCAATTAACCCAATTGTGTAGGCGTCCTCTTTGGCTTTCAAGGTGAGAGTTGCCTTCGATGAAGGAAGAGTCGGCACAGGAGATTGGCATGGCAGATCTTTTTCAAGTCACAAGAAATGGGAGTGGGGAACTCACAAGTCTAGGTCCGGTAGACGGGGGAGGAGTAAGGGATTGCGCAGTAGGACTTGGATGTGAGTGGGTTAAAAAACAAAGTTGGACTTGAGGGTTTTTTAAAAGCAGAGCCAGGAAAGCTTGTTGCGGCGGCGAGCAGATAAAGAGGGAGATAGCGGTGGTAGCAATGAGGGAGATGTGGGCAAGGTTCTAATGGTTAGGTTGATTACTATGGGAGTGGAAGGGGTGGAGTGGGAGAGATGGATGGGGAAGATGGTTTGGACGGAGAAGGGAGAAAGGTGAAGACAAAGGGGAAATATATGCCCGACATTTAGGGAGAGAGTTATTTTTTAATTAATTTTAATTATTAAACAAAAAATTAATTATATAAATTTTTTTTTTAATTTCAGTTGGCGAAGAAGTGGGCTCTGCTTTTGCCACGTTATCATTTAATAGCCAAATTAACAGAAAATTTAATGGAGGTATGACATTGTAATGTTTAAAACATGAGGTATAAAATTGTGGTTTGCTTTGTTTTATGTAATTTACCTTATTACTTAATAAGACAAAATAATGTCACTTATTACTATAGTTTAGTGGTATTCAATGGCGGAGCAGCCAGCATAGGGTCATTGGTTGTTCTTGACCCCAACAACTTCAGAAACTCCATGTATATTTGTTTGTATATAAGGCCCACTAAATTACAATATCCTCCTCCTACTTCTTCTATATTCTTATATAATATTTGTTTTCCTTTTATCTCTTCTTGTATGAAATACTTTAGTTGCTTTAACATTACTTCACAATATCCTGCATTCACCCTCGACAAGCCTCTATAAATAATAGTAGTTGTCGATGTATGTTGGCATAAACTTTCTGCATATGTTGACAGGAATTGGCAGGTGCCTACTAGGTGCTTGATGAAATGGCTCAATGAAACTTTTTTTTGTAAATATTATGACTCCATTATTTGAAAATCCAGATTACTCCACTGGTGGTTTTCATCTTCACTTGTAAGTGAAATGTCGTAGGTTCGATTCTTGCCAAAGTTGAATTTGAACCATATTATTGCTAGCCCATTATAAGGTTGAGTCTCTTTTCTTTCCCCTTAGTGCAGATACCATTTGTTAAAAAAATTCAAATAATAATAACAATAATAAATAAGAATATAAAGTTTGGTTTGATGAAGTCCTCTCTCTTCTAGATGGCAGTGTTAATCTGAGACTAAACCTTGCACAAGAATGTCATTCCATGCATGTCCGACTCCGACATTAAACTCAAAAAAAAAACAAAAAAAAAGAAAAGAAACCATATTACAGACTATAATCCAGCATTGGTAGGTTTATGTGTGTTTTTTTTTTACAAGCGATGTTCGAAAAAACCATAGTCAAACACGTGGCTCAAGTACATACATGGTGCACGGGCTGTGGAGCAAAGGCGCAAAAATTGAGTTTTTGTGATATTATTAGTCATCAATAGTGTCAAGGACGTCAAACTTGTCATATTTGATATTATGTACCTTAAAAAATTAAAAAATAAATTAAACCTACCTTAACAGGAAGATCAGAGGGTGCGCCGCCGTTAAGAGTGAAAGCCACAAGAGTAAAGGCCGTCGTGGGTGTCGGCCCCAGACAAATCCACCCTACAGAGGGGGCGACCTGGAAAGGGCTATCTTAACGTGATAACCACAGGGCACCGCCGTTAAGAATGAAAACCACCAGAGTAAGGCCCGCGCGTGGACGCCGACTTCTGAAGGGGTGGGCAATGTTATGATCCCACATCGGCTACACCAGAAATGATGTAATGGTACTTAAGTCCTTGAGGTCCTCCCACCTATTGGACTAGTTTTTTGGGTTGGGCTCTTCCCTTGGGCTTGAGTATCTAACACTTTGTGACTTTCCACTCCATAATGGAGAATGATTTTTTCCCTTCCTAATCTCTCTCTCATTTTCCCCTCTTATTTGAACGGTTACGGTTTAGCCACGTCAACATCTTATATTGATTTTTTTATAGAAACAATAAGACAAAAAACAATATGAGAAGGGGAGGGAAGGGGATGAGAATAGGAGGGGAGATAATCCTCCTCCCTCCATAATAATATGCATCGGGTCGTCATTATTCATAAATCTCATTTTCTTAATTTTTTTTATTTTTTATTTTTATCTCATTGCATTCTTTTTCGGAATCCCCCTTTTTATAGTTTTTGACAGCCTAGCAAATTACCGATAGGACTAGATGTACATGCTCTATTTCCTACTTCTTAGGGCTAGTTTGGTATTGTTGTGCTTTGGAAAAAAACTGTTTCTGCTATGCTGTGAGAATAAGCTCATTTTTGCTGCTTCACGTTTTCAGTTTTTTTTCATCCAAAACTGTGAAAATAAGCTGTTTTTAAGTGTTTACCAAACTCCTTTTTTTAGCTTAGCTTTTTTTGATACGCAATTTTTATAAAAACACCTCAGTACCAAAGCAGTATTTAGTACTCCAATCCACAAGTTATTAGTGATAATATACGTTAAATTAATTTTAAAAAGTGAGATTCAACTCGAGTTCTCAAAAAAAAAAAAAATACATCTACTTCAACCAATGTGGCTATGCCAACATTTATTGTACCTTTTATTGAACTCCAAAAAAATTAATTTCTCCTCTTAGTTATGGGAGAAAATCTAGGAGGATCGTTGTAATTTAGTTTTGAATTTTCTCCGTTTTGGTGCTTGAATTTAGACTAGTATGTAAACTCTAATTTGTTGGAATTTTAACACCTAAACCAATTGCTTTGTCTCTCCCTTTTTAGGTTAACATTATGCTTTCGTCGTTAATCAGCATATTATAAAGCCGAATTTCACACTAGTATCGTGGTGTGCCATATAAAATTTTGGTAATTGGTAAGAATAACTATGTAGTAACCAATGTTTAAAATATCAACATAGATAGGTGGGAAAATCGATATACAAATTTATGGAAATATCGATATCAATTGCCTTTGATGAAAATTATGGAAATGTGCAATGGGATGGACATATCAAGTCATTCAGATTTAATCAAAATTAGAGAAAAAAATTTCAACAAAATTTCAAATGTTCGAAATCTGCAATTGGTTATGGCAAAGTTTATATAATGAATCGGTAATATCGTTGATATTTATTGATTTTCTCGTTAATATAGGCTGAAGTTGCATCCCACCACCATTCCATATCTATCCTTGACTCTTCAACAAAAATTGTAGATATTCATAATTATATGAATCTCTTTAGAGAACTTATGTTCTAGTTTACATTGTAGGATTCACTTGATACGAACTCTCCGTTAACTACTTTTGGCCATAATTTATATTTCAAATTGTAGATAATAGTAAGACCATCTCCCACCTGTTATGCTAAAACCCAAAATTTGACTCTTAGCACCATGCTAAAACTTGGTGGATTCCACAAGTTGGTTAAACAAGTACGTGACATCACGAATGCATACCAAAATTCAACACTTGAACACTTTTAGGCAACAGATGGTCGTCTAACTCATGATAAATTCTTTTATCTGACAATCAGACTACAACGTAGAGGAAAAGAGGCATGATTCTTTGTCTGTTGTCGTATTTTTCAAGCGATCCAAGTTTCAGACGTAATAATTTCTCATAACTTAGATAATGGGACTGCATAATTAGCAAACAGTTCGTATGGAAAATTATGACGGGTAAAACGGATTAAAATCAGCAAACAACTCATTCCCAATTTGGTAGGGATGTTTGAAATTGATGCAGGATAGAACCGAGGGTATCGAGAAGAGGGGGATAGATAACCTGAGATTCACTCAACCAAGGGTAACGTAACTCGCTCACGTCGTTAATCGTGGATTCTCTCACACGATCAAGCCAAATGCTTGATTAGGAAGGAGAAATCACTCACTTCAATTGCACAAGGCAAAATATATTTTAATTCATTCAAATTTGCCATTCAAGGCTTTCTAGTACAATATTTATAAGTGTTTACAAATTAATAGACTTTAAGTTTCCATGACACCCTTGCTACTTCCAAAATAACTTAACAAATTCCCAAATAATTAAAATACAAAACCCTTGTTATTCCAAAGCATATTAATGGTTTCAAATTGTTTTCTTCAAGGCTTGCCTCCTGCATCATTCTCCTCTTCTCAGAAAAAACTCGTCCTCGAGTTTCAGTTGACTTTTGGTTTTCCCTCGATCTTTTGGAATGCCTTTCAAACTTTTCCATAACATTTACAATAGCACAAGAAATATACAAGTGTTCGAAGGCTGGATCCTTATTCTTTCTTCAAATGGATAAGCTCGAAATGGCGCATGACTCCAATGGTGAGCAATGCTTCTCTTCTTCAAAGACTTTCTTCTAACCAAATCATCATGATAAAGAAATTTATCCCACATATAATCATGGATATCAGAGTAAGGAGTTTTTGCCCAATGTGGAAGTTGTGCATTAATTAAGTCTGAATTTTCCACCTCACTCATAAGCGGTAAAGTTTCCTTTACATCCACAATCTTTACTTGGTGCTCAACATTCAAGAAACTACCTTCAAGAATCTCATTGATCACGTGAATAACAATATCATCTTCTAATAAATTATACAAACTTGAGGAGTATAACTTCCTTACCTCACTACCATCCTCATCAACTTCATTCACAAAACGTATTGACTTCGTCTTCATCAATGTACTCATCGTAAATTGGTGGTGAATTCCAATTGATGAAGCTAATTTCTTTGACAATGTGCTCTTCAAACAGATTGTAAATCACAGACATGGTCTTCAACTGTAGTGGATAACCTACTCTGATACCACTTGATGTAAGATAGAACCAAGGGTATCGAGGAGAGGGGGATAGATAACCTGGGATTCACTCAACCAGGGGTAACAAAGCTCGCTCACGTCACTACTCGTGGATTCACTTACACGACCAAGTCAAATGCTTGCTTGACGAAGGAGAAATCACTCACTTCAATTGCACAAAGAAAAATATATTTTAATTCATTCAAATATGTCATTCAAGGCTTTCTAGTACAATATTTATAAGTGTTTACAAATTAATAGACTTTAAGTCTCTATAACACCCTTACAACTTCTAAATAACTCAACAAATTCCCAAATAATTATAATACAAAACCTTAGTTATCCCAAAGCATATTAATGGTTTCACATTGTTTTCTTCAAGGCCTGCCTTCTGCATCAGAAATGTTGAGGACAAAAAGAGAGAGTTTCCAATCCCTTGTACTCCATGCACACTCGAGAATTTGGGTCTGCATCTGGGTAAACACTTCTTTGGACCTCCCCACTAGACATATTGAACCATTTTTCCACACAAGTGGGTCACGGGATTGATGACTTAACACTTAAGTTCTCTTAATCTGCCACTCAAGATAAAGGAGATTCATTGTGACGAAATCATTACTTATCCAATCATTATTTATGATAATTTTTATAGATACTATTACATAGAGTAATTTTTTAAACAAAATTTTATAAACTGAACGATGTTGTTAATTATTAAATTATTATTTAAATATTGATTAGCATGCTTATTTTTTTTATTGATAACATCTTATTTAATTCATAAATTTAATTCAAAATTTTGATGTCAGTAACTTTATTCATCTACTATTATTATTTAAGCCAATCAATTTTCTAGAAGGTGGAACTCATGTGTCCCAATCTTCTAGAAGGATGACAAAAATACATGTAAAAATATCTTCATAGAGGGTGGAGGATGGTGCGACAACGACTTTGGTCTTACTCGTGAAGAATGATAAATGTATGTACGGGTAATCGAACGCACCTCTTGAAGCCCGTGGAGTGGCGGCAGTTCATAATTTAGCAATTATCCATGTTTTTGGCTGGCTACCTGTGAACCAGTTTTAAAGGTCAACAAGGGCGGCATCGCGCTGCCGTGCTTCACCAATATTCTCCATTTGTTTGATAAGATTGGCGCGAAGTAGTGGTGGCAATTGCAACAAATCCGTTTACACAGATTAACTAACCAATTAAAATAAATAATACGTTGGATTTTAACGTTCTGTGTTCATAACGGTTGGATTTATTAATAATCTATCACTTAACGGTTGTTTTCAAGACCACTTGCGAAATCGTTAGATATTCGTAACAAGGTTCTAAAAATACGTAGATGCTAGTCAGGCAGCGAACTAGCGCCTAGCGCCTAGCGCCTAGGCGGCTAGGCAGGGTTTATTAAAAGGTTAACTCAAAATATATTTTGTAAGATGAGCGGTTAAATAATTATCTCACACTCCTGAACGTCTTAAAATTTTTGTATATTTCTTTTCCGAAAACAAAAACAACTATTTTCACTCCATTATTAGCTATTTTTAACTGTAATAAAAAAATAAGGGAGAAAAAAAAAGGCAAGAACAATTGTTATGTCGGTGAGTTCTTGTTCTGTCTAAAAGATTTTCATTGCTAAATATTGAAAGTAATAGATAGGAAATGATACTTTCACTTCATAATGTACTTCTTGCATTTGATTTTAAAAAATGTAAACCAGAAATGAGTGTTGAGAGTTGAATCCCATGTTGAGGAAATGAGGGACATTAGATGTGCTTATACGTAATTAAGCTACTCTCTATATTGCCAATTGATGTTATAATAAAATTTCAACTATCTTCAACACGTATAAGATGTTATTCACATGTTTGGCAACACACATTACACGCTCATTAGCATAAAGAGTTACTAAAAATTGAAATGTTTTGATCCTTGCTCCCAGATTTAGATTAACATTCTTTTAGAGGAGCTAGAAATTTGACGATTGTGAACACTTTTATTCACTTAGTCTACAAATCTCTTACAAAAAAACCACCAAATCTAAGAAGCCATATCATGCATATAGTAGCTCCCTTTCAAAATGTAGGACCAGCATGCTAGCTTGTGAGCTTAACTACTGTTCTTTTTCTTCTTTTGTTCTATCTTCCAAGTCTCTAGGTCCATTTCTGAGTCTTTCATTTAGCTCTTGTCTCCCCTTCTAGTCAAGTTGACATGGCTCCCTTGCATACCATGTCTCCTGCTTAATTTGCAACTTCCTTCTCAGTTGCTTCCAATAAATCTTCAATAACTAAATGTGGGCCACAGCTCATATCAGATGGCTCACGATCAAGATCTTCCTTTCCAACAACTTTTTTCTTTTGGGAAACTTCAACTGTACGAATTTTTTTTATTGATAACAAAAAAAGAAATTACACCTAATTAGAGGGGACATAAACCTTACCTATAAAATAAAGACAGCAAAAAAAAAAAAAAAAAGAATGGGAAATTATAAATCTGACCCCTCTAGAAACGAAAACAAGAATGATACAAATAAAAGAGGAGAGGAAAGGGACATGAAACCCAACCCCTTTAAAACGAAACTTAAAGGTCTAAACCTACAAAACACGTCGAACAACACCACAAAGTTTGGAGAAGAAAGAAAAAAAAAAAGAGTGAGGCAAACCTAAATGCGAGTTGCATATTGATTTGAGAAGTGATATCCATGCAAGCCAATGTAATCTGAAAACAAAACAGCACGAGCTGCTGGTGGAGGAGAATCATGTCATGTTAAAGTTGGAGAAAACAAACCCATGTTAGCAAAATTATACGCAACAAAATTTCCTTTGCGATAGATGTGTAATGCGCTTAAAGTCATTTTTCAAATGCGGTCCAAAAAAATAGACCGGACAATATTATTCATATAAATAACTAAAAGTGTAACCGATCAGACAAAAATTACAAGTAGGAATATCCCCAATAATTAAGAAGAAGATAATAATAATAATATAATAATAATAATAATAATAATAAAACCACCACAAGACTCTTTTTTTTTTTTTTTTTTTTTTTTGCCACGCAACATTGAATAATGCGGTTGAGAGACTCCCGCCAACAGACAATGCGAATAAAATACATACATATTATACGAAATACAGATGAGCCTGGGGAAGCAGAGTGCTACCAATTAATTTTACATATTCGTGCCAAACCGACCTTGAGTAGAAAGGGGTTTACTTGTTAAAACAAAGCTCCTTCGCACACTTTTATATGAAAATAATTGTATTTTCGACAGATAGAATTCTCGTTAGCTAGGTTTTTAGAAAAGAAAACTAATGAAAATGACTTGAAAATTTTGAGTTTTAACGATAAAGACAAAATAAAAGATAAAGTGAATAGTATCAGAATTGACTTTTTGGAGTAAAAATATGGTTTTTCGTTAAAGAGAACAATATCAAAAGCTTTTTGTTAAAGCTCCCTTTTTAGAATGACTAAAACTATATCGAACAAAAACAGAGAGTTTATGTTAGGACAGTTATATAACCATTTCGTTTTAGTTTTTTATTTTTATTTTTTTTGAAAGTGAAAAACTTATTTAGTAACTATTTTCAGTTTCAGTTTTAAAGAAAATGAAAAATGAAAACTAAAACCTGAAAAAGAAATAATTATTAAACAGTCCCTTAAAGTGTTTAATAGCGTTTATGCTTTAAAAAATGTGTTGTTTATTGTTGGCTGTGTTAGTAAGGTCATAGGCTTGTGTGTTGCCCTACCGTGGTTTGAGTCTCACTCCAAGTAGTTCTCGTTAATGCGCGATTAGTAAATTCCTATGTAAATTCATACGTTGGCAGCTGATAGTTAGGTGTCACGCGTAAGTCTTTTCGACTTGAGGTATACCCTAATGTTGGTGGTGAGGTAGTCAATCTCGTCTTAAACTTTCAAATAACACAAGTTAATAATGTACCTAGGCGTGCATTTTTGAATGGAAGTGTTTTACCACGCAAGTTAAGAATACGTGAGCATTTCCAATTGGTCAAATAGTTGCTCTCCAAATTTTGCAAAAATGTGAATGCTTTAGAAGCTTCCTAGTTCCTACATCTAATTTGGTCACATGCACAATTTGGAACATAATCCACAACCAGTGGGTAAATAGTTACAACGACTCAATCATCTCATAGGTTCAAAATGGCACTCCTTAGACTCTCACTTCCACCCTTCCCTCTTCAAAAATCCCCGCACTCCCCCAAGTCCATTTTCCCGTCGACTCCCCCAGCATGTCGTCATTGACAGACCGGAGAAGAACCCATCTCCCACTCTACCTCCTCTTCCTCCTCGTCTGCCTCCTCTCCACCGCGGCGGCCGATGAGCTTCAAATTCTTCTCAAACTCAAATCCACGTTACAAGCTTCAAACACCAACAACAACATATTCAATACATGGAACTCCACCAATTCCGTTTGCAGCTTCACCGGAATTGCCTGCAACGAAAACGGATTCGTTCGAGATATCGACCTTTCGAATCAGAACCTATCTGGGTTTCTTGCGGCAGACGCAATATGCCATCTCGAATCGTTGGAAACACTTTCCTTGGGATTCAACTTCTTGCACGGGACAATCAAGGAGGACTTGAACAACTGCGTAAATTTGAAGTACTTGGACTTGGGCAACAATTTGTTCTCAGGATCCTTCCCCGACATATCATCCCTGTCCCGATTAGAACATCTCCATCTGAACTACAGCGGATTTTCGGGTACTTTTCCGTGGAAATCATTGGGGAACATGACGGGTTTGATTCGATTGAGCTTGGGAGACAACCCTTTTGATCAAAGCCCATTCCCAACTGAGGTGTTGAATCTCAACAAACTCATCTGGCTTTACTTGTCGAATTGCAGCCTCGGAGGTTCGATTCCGAAAGGAATAGGAAACCTCACGGAGCTTATCAACTTGGAGTTATCCGACAACAACATGGTCGGAGAAATCCCATCCGAGATTACAAAGCTCACCAAGCTCTGGCAGCTCGATCTCTACGACAACCAGTTCACCGGGACGCTTCCTTCCGGCCTAAGAAACCTCACTAACCTCGAAAACTTTGATGCCTCTGCGAACCTACTAGAAGGCGATTTGTCGGAATTGGGATTCCTGCAGAACATAGTTTCCCTTCAATTGTTCGAGAATAGTTTCTCCGGAGAAGTTCCGACGGAGTTCGGGGAATTCAAGAAGCTTGTCAATCTGTCGTTGTACAAGAACAAGCTGACCGGTCCTATGCCTCAGAAACTTGGCTCTTGGTCCAAGATTAATTTCATCGATATCTCTGAGAATCTCCTGACGGGAAGTATTCCGCCCGATATGTGCAAGATGGGGACGATGAGAGGCTTTCTCCTGCTCCAGAACAAGTTTACCGGCGAAATTCCTGCGAATTACGCTAAGTGTTCCACATTGAAGCGGTTCAGAGTCAACATCAACTCGCTGTCCGGTGTTGTTCCTCCTGGAATTTGGGGGTTGCCGAATGCGCACATCATCGACCTTACTTCCAATCAATTCGAAGGCCCGATTACTTCTGACATTGGAAATGCGAAGATGCTTGCGCAGTTGTTCGTTAGTTACAATCAGTTATCTGGTGAGCTGCCGGATGAGATTTCCAAAGCAACATCTTTGGTGTCCATTGTTTTGAACAACAATCGGTTTTCCGGGAAGGTCCCTGGAAGTATTGGTGACCTGAGGCATCTGGGAACTCTGTATTTGCAGAGCAACAGGTTCTCTGCTTCGATACCAGAGTCTCTAGGAAACTGTAATTTACTGAGCGACTTAAACATGGCAGAAAACTCGCTTTCCGGTGACATCCCATCGTCTTTAGGCTCTCTCCCAACCTTGAACTCTCTGAATTTGTCACAAAATCAACTTTCGGGTGAAATCCCAAAGAGCTTAGCATCTCTAAGGCTAAGTCTTCTTGATCTATCACACAACAGGCTCACCGGCGCCATACCAGAATCTCTGTCGATTGCAGCCTACAACGGTAGCTTTTCTGGTAACTCCGGACTCTGCAGCACGAACATAAGCTCATTCCCCCAGTGTTCTTCTGGTTCTGGGATGTCCAAGGATGTCCGGACGCTAATTATTTGCTTCTCGGCTGGCTCAGCAATCCTGCTTGTGTCCCTCACATGCTTCTTGTTCTTAAAGAAGCGCGAAAAGGATGAAGACCGTTCGTTAAAGGAGGAATCTTGGGATGTAAACTCTTTTCATGTGATGAGCTTCACCGAGGGTGAAATTCTTGATTCCATTAGGCAAGAGAATCTTATTGGAAAAGGGGGTTCCGGAAACGTTTACAGAGTTTTACTTGCGAATGGCAAAGATCTCGCTGTAAAGCACATATGGAACACCGATCCAAGTGACAGGAAAAGGTTCAAAAGCATGGCTCCACTGCTTGCAAAACGCGGTGGGAAGTCGAAGGAATTTAATGCTGAGGTGAAGATGTTGAGCTCGATTAGGCATGTGAATGTGGTGAAGTTGTACTGCAGCATTACAAGCGAGGACTCAAGCTTGTTGGTGTATGAGTACATGCCGAATGGTAGCTTGTGGGATCAGCTTCATACGTGCCAAAAGATGAAGCTTGATTGGGAGACAAGGCATGAGATAGCAGTGGGAGCGGCCAAAGGGTTGGAGTATTTGCATCATGGCTTGGAGAGGCTGGTGATGCATAGGGATGTCAAGTCTAGTAACATTTTATTGGATGAGTTTTTGAAGCCGAAGATTGCAGATTTCGGGCTTGCCAAGATTGTTCAGGCCACTGCAGACGAGGACTCTACTCATGTTATTGCCGGAACACCCGGCTACATTGCTCCTGGTTAGTCAAATACTCAAGTTAAATATTTTAGTACTTTTGAGCTCATTATTTTGTTACTAATTATGGCTAATGTAATTGTTAATTATGCAGAATATGGATACACGTACAAAGTGAATGAGAAGAGCGATGTGTACAGCTTCGGAGTGGTACTAATGGAGCTAGTGACGGGGAAAAGGCCGATAGAGCCAGAATTCGGAGAGAACAAGGATATAGTGAGCTGGGTAAGCAGCATGCTCGGGAGTAGAGACAGCATATTAAGTATGGTGGACTCATATATTCCAGATGTGAACAAAGAAGAGGTTATCAAGGTTTTAAGAATTGCAATTCTCTGCACGGCTAGGGTACCGGAGTTAAGACCCTCGATGAGAAGTGTGGTTCAAATGCTTGAAGAGGCTCACGAGACATTTAAATTGCACAAGATTGTTATCAGCAAAGATGGTGCTGCTGCTGATATGAAAATGAAAGTAGTGAAGGGTATAGAGAACTGAAATTAATCAACACGCGGCCACGCTTCGAAAATTATTGGTCGAAGAAGCTCGATCATCGATCTCCACTTAAACTAGTTTAACTTGGAACTATTATGTAATGTATATATGAGAGCTGAGTACTTGGAACTATTATGTAATGTATATATGAGCTGAGTACTTGTAAAATTATTGGACAGTAACTACCGTTGGAACTTGTGTTTTATGTGGGACGTGGAGTCCCACATCGCCCAAACCTTCTGTGAACATCACCTTTATAAGCGAGTGAACTCACTTATAGGTTGAAATGAATTAAGCTAAAGTCATTGACCTTGGATCTTAGACTTTGAGAGTTTGGGTGTACATATTAAATTTTAAAAATAGGCATTGGGCCTCTTGGGCTCGAATGGACAAAAAACACAAGTTACGGTTTTTATTTTTTGGATTCAGTGTTTTCCAAAAGGATAAAACTGATTGATCAGTTACGTTCAATTACATTCGGTTTTTTTTTTTAAAACTGATAAGCATGAACGGTTGTATTTGTTCAAATTATGCCATTATATATATATATGGCAATAAAATCAGAAACTGTATCATCAATTTCATTTTCCTTCCTACATATTTCACAGAGAAACGATCAATCAATTCGTCAAGAATCCAAGTTCGTGTCCAAGAACTTGGATTAGATGGTTGTATCCTGCAAGATAGACGTCCATTTGAACTATTGCACTGGTGTAAGGGTGTATTTCTGTCTTAGGAGATTGCTATTGCAAGCCTCTATCTTCCTAACGAAGTCAGTGTTTTGTGGTTTATTAATTCAGTTTTATTAATTGTTTATATTGTAAGATATATAAATAAATATATATATATATATATATATATATATATTGTATCCTTGTGAAATTTCTATAAAAAATAAACTGTGCAATTGTTGTATAATATATACTTAACATTTGATTGGTTCTAACAACTACTACTACTAGTAGTTAATCCCTTTGTTCCCTTCAGGGTTTGAGCTTAACTGAAAGGAATAGTACTGTCATTTCTAATAATTTTTCTTTTTTAGGCAATTGCAACTCGTACAATATGCAAGATATGCATCAATGTAAGAGTTCGGTGAACAATAGTGTAAGATTTTACTAGGAGCAGTCGTCCATGCACGTGGGTGACTCCAATACAAGTGTGGCCCTGACTGCCACTGTCCCAAGAAACTCCTCTAATGTTTGTCAAGGGCCGTTTAGTCATCATGGGCCTGCCAGTTAGGATTGGCCGAATCCTATTGCGAGGAGGATTGGTTTAGATAAAGGTGAGGTGGTCGAAACCTAGTGCAACAAGGGGTCTTTAAGACTAAGGATGCTTGGAATTAGGGGATGAATCTAATTTGCTAAAGGGCTTGGTTCAAAGTCCTATTGGAATTAGGACTAGCCGAGACCTAATCAGATTAGGTTGAGGAGTTCTAATCCAAATATGATTCTAGCTCAGCTATGAAGGGGTTTGCTACTATAAATAGAGGAGGCCGTGCATCATTCAAAGCCCCTCCAATTCAACTTACGAATTGCCGTGCGCAAAGCTTCTCAACAACCTTTGAGATTTTATCCTTCTCCTCTTTCTGCCCACTAACACATCTTCAGTTTGGAAAGCACTGTGAAGGCAACTGGCGACATCTTCAGTTTGGATAAACAACACTGCTTCGAGGTCGACTGGTTATTTGTCCGAGTTTCGGTCCGAATCCTTGTTGGCAGAGGTCATCTCATTAGCCTTCTCGGCGAAATGAGGTGTTACAAATTACTTCGCTGAACAAGCAGCCTTGTCTTCAGGCTTTAGAACTCAAAGGCCGAGACGTATTCCTTCCTCAACTGCAATCGCAGGACGCAGAAGTTAACAACGCACCCAACGCGATATCAACACATTTTACTCCCCGGTTGAGCTCTGCCGATGAGTTGGCACGCCCGCACATAACTGAAGGACACATTTAGCTTATTACTTACTCAATCTGCGCGCCACGTAAGTTTGGCAGTTTTTAGGGTCAACAATAGGCTATACTTGCAAGTGTTGGCATCATTGCAACTAGATCTAATTTTAGGTTTGCAAGGTTTAAGTTGCTGTGTGGTAGCATACTTGAGTTAAATCATAAGATGGAAATTCTATCCTATATTTATTTTTTTCATGAGTGAATGGTTGAGATTTAATTAAATGAAATTTAGTTAAAGTTCGACCATTAAAAAAATTAATGAAAAGAGCTTAAAAATTTTGAATTTTAACCAAAAAGATAAAAATGTATTGTAAGTTAATAGTATCAGAAGTGACTTTTTAGAGTAAAAATATTCTTAACGTTAAAAGTAAACAGTATCAAAAGTGTTTCGTTAAAACTTTCGATTTTTTTCTCCTTTGCTGCAGAAGAGCAAAGCTGAATCTTAAGAGATTCGATGGCATATTATTGGTCTCCAGCAGACTAATTGCTGTAACAAGAATATGATTTGTTTAGTGCCAATCATGGTTTGTCAACGGTTTAAAATATAATTAGGAATGCTTGTGACTGAGTCGAGCACTATTCTACTACAGCAGAAAGAAACTCGCAAACAAATGGACACACACAAACGGTAGATGGAGTAGACGCCAAATTTAGGTCAACAGCTACCTACGCAAGGCTCTTACCTTTATGTTTTCTGGCCAAGATAGGTAGCAAGTAGAGACAATTAAGCAACAATTTCATTTAAAAAAAATCACAATTTATTAGAATAAGGATTGAAGTTATTGGCATTTAAAAAAATAATTATCATATATTCTCTTGGTATAAAATTATGAAACAAAAACTTCAGTTAAAAGATTGCGTTTGGACTGGAGTGCCAATAACATTACGCTAAATATACTAAAATAAAATATATAATACAAATAGATATATTAATAAGTTTAGTGTAGACAACTATCGTGTCGTTGAAATTTCAAAATATTCATCTTACACTCAGTGGCGGTAATGCGGTCATTATTTTCAGCGAAAAAACTTTATTGGACCATTTTGTCGAGTACCGGGCGGACACCTGTCAATTCTTGCAAACATTCGTTGAAAGTTTATGCCGACATATGTCAACAAATATTATGATTTGTAAAGGCTTGTCGAGGGTAACTACAAAAAATTATCGGATAATGTTGAAAACTGCCAAAACTTGTAAACTGAGGCATTTCATCTGACACTTGAATATGGTTTGAAGAAAATTCCTTGTAGGGTGTCTTATTAATAATTTTCGCCCTACACCTCATATTTTGTTGAGCTAAATTACCCTACATCATATGCCCCTAAAAAAATGAATAAGAGCTCGTTTGGATGTACTTTTAAAATTACTAAAAACACTTTGTATGAAAATATTTTTTGAAGCAATCCTTAGTAAAAATGCTAGTAAATCCTAAAAAAGCACTTAAAGTGCTTCTTTGAAGAAGCACATCACTGGTACTTTTTGTAGAAAGCACTTCAAGTGTTTTTGAAACCAAAAACATTTTCTCTAAAAACACTTTTAGTCACTTTAAAAACACATTTAAACGAGCCATAAACTATTGGTATCCTATTCCCTGAAAACCTTTTGGTTTAATCATATTTCTTATAGAGGTGTAATTTATGTGAGCAGATCTCGCCCACAGTAGAAATGTGATTAGCAATGTGATTTATTAGGGCTGGTTTTATTCCGGATACCAAACTGAAAACCATACACTAAATACCTAACCAATAATGTTTGGGACATGATTTCGAAAACCGAAATTTTGATTTTCCCAAAAAAATTTCAGTTTTTCGGTACGATTCGGGACCGGTTTAGCGTCTGCAGGTAAACAACACACTTTTCAGAACAACAAACAAATTCAAAAACCCTAATTAGAACAATTTGCAGAAACCCAAACCAAAACCCTAATTTGAACAATTTGAAGAAACCCAAGTCAAAACCCTAATTCGAACATTTTGTAGAAACCCAAATCAAACAAATTTCTTGCCTTTAGCCTTCTAGGAGACTCGATCGAGTGAGAGTCCAGTGAGACAGTTTTATTGAAAACTCTAAAATTTCATACTCAATTTCGTACTGAAAATTTCAGTATCGGTTCGATTTATTCAGTATTGTTAGTTTGTTTTTTTTTTTAGGTTAGGTTTTAGTTGGTTTCGGTATTTTATGTATTTTTTTTCCATCCCTATCGTTAACAAACGCGATTTATGCAACATTAGTCGTGCCAAATTTGTGTTTTAACTTGTAAAATTATGATTAGGGACCTCACAATCTCATAGCCCCGTTGTGCGCCGCAAGTACGCCAACAGTTTAATCCACATAGTATTAGGAGTTTTTTTCATGGCATTTCCATGTCTAGTGCGGTTGGTCCATGAGGCAGGCAGGCCTGGCATCTACTATTCAAACTACAACAGAGCAATTTTTCCCCAAAGCCCATTCTCAAATTTTCACGCCTATTATGTTAAGTCCATATACATTTCTTTTAACAACACTAGCATTTACCTACACATTTTATATGTACAAACACATTTTTTTTAGAAAATGAGAAGGAGAGAGAACGTGGGGGAGTGAGAGATTTTTTTTTTTTTTTTTAATATTGAAGGTATTTTAACATCACCTGTAGGTGAGACTTTAATAAAAAAACAGAGAATTTTAGACCTATGAAATTACATTATTGCCCATCATTTTTTTTGTGTGATAGAAGACTAATTTGTCTTTTCACCCTCTTTTGATTGACAAAAAGGGTTTCATTAATTAATAGAGATAAGAAAACCTAAAATAGCCAAGACTTTGTTTATACAACGAAATTCTAATTGTATGGAAGGGATGAGATTTGGTTTAAACGAAGAGCCAATCATACCTAGGTATCAGACACAACATTAACAATAAATTTTATCATCATTTATGTGAGTCGAACCCGCAACTAATTATATGCTAACAAGCTATTATAATAGAAAACTTCATTTTAATCCCTATATAAGATTGTTTTTTCAATAATACCGTACGTAAGATTAAAAACTAAAAATAATCCTCCATGTCACATTTAATCATTTTTTTTTTATAAATTTATTGCATTTTCAGTTTCCCTATTTACCCTTATTACTCTCTTAAAACCAATTAGAGAAACAAATATATAATTAATTTTCAAGAGTGCTTAATTAACTAGATCCATAAATAACATGTTCCTTATAACAATAACATTACCATAAACCTCCATGTGTTATTCCAATCGAAGAATAACACATGGCGCGGGTCCCTTGGCCCACTTGCAACCTTATCCATGTGGGGTGAGAAGTCATCCCAAATTCCCACCCCTAATCCCAAAATCCCATTTTTCCCACTCCAAAATACATGCCTTGGAGAGGTTTTGGACCCAAAATTTGGGTTTATTTTGTTTCCCACCCTTCTATCGGAGATAGCCTAATATATTGTCTAATTTGTGTTTATATAAAATTAAAAGAAGAAAAAAAAAGTTATCAACTAAAAATCATGAAAACACAAAGAAGTTGATATTACACTTCAAAATCAATTGGCGATAGGAGAAGTAGCTTAACTCAACTCTTATAAGCAAGTGAAATATCTCCTAAATTTTTAACAAAAGCCAGCACTCTGCATCTTCACACTTACTTAAAAACAAACTCAGTTGATCCAATTACCATTTGGGCTACAACTACAACCCAAATTGCAGTATCGGGCTTATTCGGAGACTACAAAATTTGGACGCATCGGCAATTCTTCGTACCTGTATGAATGAACAAAAAGCCTTAGCTTGCCAAATCTTTGTTGCACAAGATGGGCCAAGCCAGGTCGAATTCAATATAATTGGGTTTATGACTTGTAATTTTTCATTGGCCACACCCGCTGAAGCAAAATACCTTTTCATCAAGGATATTAATTATTGCCTTGCAAAAAAATTTCTTACATAAATAGTATCAAGCCATACTCATAAATTATCTCCAACCAAAAGGGCTAAATACAGCCTCCTTAATAATTTATTAGTTTTAAATTTATACTATAAATCTATTGGTTATTTCAATTAAATTACTTTTAGATGTTTTCAAATCTAGCCGTTGAATTTGAATCAATTATTGCAACAAATGAGCTGGGCCCCAAAAAAGGGGCTAAAAGGTTGCTACATTCAGCCATCCTGATGCCCTTTGGAAAAATAATTGTCTGGTGGGCTCCATAGAATTATAGCATAACCATAGGTTGGAGATGAATTTTTAGATAAATCAGATTATTTTTTGATTTTTTGACCTTTAACCCTTTCTATTGAAGATAACCTTAAGTCGATCCTTGAAAAGCTAAAAAAAGGGCCAAGGACCCTTTTTTTTTGGGGGGGGGGGGGGGGGGGGGTGACTCGAGTTCGGCTCTATTTTTAGGGTCGTCGGCCTTCCCAATCCGATCACAATGCCGGACTTGATTGGGCCGTTTTAAAAATGAATAGGACATGGAACTTGCTTTAGGCTTTGAGTCGGCTAAATTGGACAAAATTGGTGTCAATTTAGGCAAGGGAAAATGAAAAGAAGGAGGTGACATTTAATTAACAAAAATGATTGGAGGATTGAGAATTCATAGGTTAAAAAGGTTATTTGATGCTAGCATATCCCATAAGTGGATGTTTTAGACTTTTTGAATTGTTTAGGATCATTTTAATATTTTGTTGTTTGTGACACATTGGTAATCTTGGATTTTAAGAGGTAGTTTCCCAAGAGTGCCTGCATCTGTCGCTCTGCACGCCTCTGCTATCTTGGCATTAAAAGTATGAGTATTATCCAATGGTCCTCTAACAAAAGTGTTTTACCCGAATTTGCACCACCGGCGTATTTAGAGAGGCCATTGAATTTTTTATTTTTTTTTTAGATATTACTATTGAATTTTCGCAATAATTATATGTTGAAAATATTTATGTAGAAATTAAATTGAATTGGAGAAAGATATCATCTCCGGATCTCTTCTTCCAAAACATGCAGATCAAGTGATTCGGGTTCTTGAAATTTAATCCAATTGTCCTTAAAATCTGAATCCCTAAAAGTTATAATAAGTTTTTATTGTAGGATCAAATTTCAAGAATCCGGATTACTTAATCTACCGGCTTTGAAAGAAAAGATCTGAATATGATATCTTTTCGAATTGGAGTCCTATGGCACGTTGTTTTCAAAGAACCGAGTGAGTTTCCATGGATTTTAATCATGGCATATCCTAATCATGCTAATGGGTTTGCATGGCTTATGCTTAACCAAGTGTCAATCCGCTTTTGTTTTGAAAAGGTGCACGTAGGTTTTTGGACGGTGATGATGATGATGCAGTCTGAAGGGTATAGTAGGTCCACGTGAACTTGTTGGATGGTTTGATAATGGGATGGCGATGCGTGGTATTGCAATTGGTTTGGTTTGCATGTAGTTGTTACTATGTCCTCATCTGCAATCTTGACATTAAAAATAGGAAGTTTTAATGAAAATCTGATATACTGTTCATTTTAATAAAAAATTACATTTTTATGTTAAAAAGTTAAATTTGGTACTATTCAGTTTACCCTTTATTTTGTCTTTATTGTTAAAACTAAAAGTTTTCAAACTCTTTTCATTAATTTTCCTTTAAAAATATGTGTAATATCCAAAATGCCCACTTAATTTCCTAACCAAAGATAAATCATTGAAGTTGTGGGAACTTCCATGGTCAATGACTCAATAAGGATAGCCACCGGTTAACAATCCAATAACTTTCATAGGTTTAATCGATTTAGGGGCTGGAGTACCAAAAAGGGCGCGGAAATTCTTTTTTCTAAATTTTATTATCAAAATTTTTATATAAAAGAAAAATAATAATGACAACTTTGTTTGGATACGTTGCAGGTGGAGCAAGGAAACAAAACGATCTGGGTGATGCTTTTCCATCCCCACTCACTTTTTAATTGAATTTTAACTTACAAGTTTGTCTAATTGTACAACGTGGATGAGGATCTTAAAAAATACTAGCATATGGATATATACAAAGTGTGTCACATCCCGACTTAGGTCCCCACCACAACTCGGACCTGACTCCACCGTAGCACGATATTATCCGCTTTGAGCCCTTACCACACCCTCACGTTTTGTTTCTGGGAACTCAAACGAGAACTTCCCAATGGGTCATCCATCATGGGATTGCTCTCGCGCGCTACTCGCTTAACTTCGGAGTTCCGACGGAACTCGAAGCCAGTGAGCTCCCAAAAGGTCTCGTGCGAAGTAGGGATGGAAATATACATATAAGGATCACTTCCCTGGACGATGTGGGATCTAACAATCCACCCTACCTTAGGGGCCCAACGTCCTCGTCGACACACCACAGCCAGGATTAGGCTCTGATACCAAATTGTCACATCCTGACCCGGGCCCCTACCACAACCCGGGCCCGACTCCACCGTAGCACGATATTGTCTGCTTTGGGCCCTTACCACTCCTTCACGGTTTTGTTTCTGGCAACTCAAACAAGAACTTCCCAATGGGTCACCTATCATGGAATTGCTCTCGCACCCTACTCGTTTAACTTCGGAGTTTCGAAAGGCCTCGTGCTAGGTAAGGATGGGAATATACATATAAGAATCACTCCCCTGTGCGATGTGGGATCTAACAATTTTTGTCTCAAATATATTATGGCTGCATCTAACGTCTCGTTAGACTATCTACGTACCCTAAACAGGGATCAAGCCATTCGTAGTTCATATTAGTACTTCAAGCATTCACATTAATTATATGAAGGTAATATACCTAAATCAATTTAAAAGTGTCGATGGAACTATCAATAATATGTATGACAAAAAGGAAAAGATCCACTCACCTAGAGTCCACGCTATGATTTTCTAGCGCACGCATCAAAGCGTTCCTAATGATTGGCGCATGTGACCAATTATTGAATCACATCTCAGAACTCTTATAAATAGATTACGTAATTTACGTAAAACACATCCTCAAGGACATTCTAAAATAGTTCAAGACTCATTGACCACAAGTCAACCGTCGATCAAAGATCGACGGTAGGGTCTACACCTTGTATAACTCGATCCGGAAGATCCGCATATCAGATTTTCAATCTGCAACCTAACACACCCCGACCTGAAAAGTCCATTTGGACATAGAATCGAGTTGTGCTAGCCGACACCTGGAAAGTGACGAAACCATAAAATGTGATAGTGTATAATGTGAATAAATTTGAACCTAAAAGTGTCTAAATACCAGAGTGCACTACGAGTGGGAGCGAACCCATTTCACACGCGATGTCAGAGTATAAGTAAAGTATAGTAGTGTGGGTAAGAATCAAACCCTTAAAAGTAGCCACCAATACTAATATTAGCCATATATCCTCGTCAATACAAACTCAGCAGTTAAAACCTGAAGGGTACAAAACAGAAAGTGTGAGTAAGCAATAAAACCAAACTATTACCTTTCTAACAGTAATAACTCGTCACTGTAAATCCCTTATTGTTTTCTATAGGACAGTACCACACGAATGTGTGTATATATATACCCGGTGGGGACCACTTCCTAGGCCCGCTCCACCACCGTAGCACGATATTGTCCGCTTTGAGCCCCGACCACGTTCTCATGGTTTTGTTTCTGGGAACTCATACGAGAACTTCCCAATGGGTCACCCATCATGGGAGTGCTTTCGCGCGCTACTCTCTTAACTTCGGAGTTCTGACGGAACCCGAAGCCAGTGAGCTTCCAAAGTGCCTCGTGCTAGGTAGGGATGAGAATATACATATAAGGATCACTCCCCTGAGCGATGTAGGATCTAACAAAGTGCGTGTGAGAAATTTTTTTTATTTTTGTTTTTGAAATAGAAGGAGAGAGGAAGATAGTTATAGAGAATGTGGGAGTGTGAAGTTTTTTTTTTTCTTTTTTGTTTGTTTGTTTTTTTTTTTTAATTAGAGATGTGTTAGGATTACATGTAGGTGATGCTTTGAAGAAAAAAAAAAGCAAAATTTGGTTATGTGAAATTACATTTATGCCCCATATTTCTTATTCATGTTCTGTTTCAATTAGAGTGCTAAACTAGTAATTTTATAGGATTTTAATTGACAATGAGTGTTTTATTAAGTAGTAGAGATATATAATAATAACTTACAATGGTCGATAAGGATCTTAAAAAATATGTAATAATAATAATAGGTTGAGTGCGAAAAGGTAAAATGAACTCTAGACTTACATTGAATTTCTAAAGGAATGAAAAATATGTAAGCATTCACAAAGGAAAAAAAATAAAAAATAAAAAACAAAGGATAGAATAGAAGGAATTTTAGAACGAAAAAGTGTGGATGTCCTTTCTAATTAAAAGATACGAAGTTCGTAATTGATAATGATTAAATACTGATAGTAAATATTGAAGTGCCTAACCACACAACAGCAGATAATATATATCGTCACCATTGTGTATAGCACGGATTTTGTCTCATTGTCATCGGTGTTGGATCTAAGCTATACATGGCCCTTAAAGAGAGCCATCATCACTTTTAGGCTTACAGCTTTTGGTTTTTTGCACTTATTTTTCTAAGTTGTAAAGTATATATTAATTATTCTGTCATTGTTAAAGAATCACAATTTAAATTATTAAATACGAGTGGTATATGTTGATTAAGCTGTAGAGTCCGTAAATGCGCTATAAATAAAGTTGATTAATTAGGTTTAGGATAAACCTTGACTTGACAAGATTCCATGAAAAGAACTTTCCAGCGGGTACGGGATAAACAAATCCTCAATAACATTATTACTTTAGGTAAATTACACAAACTATCTTAATTATGTGTCGAACTATACTTTCATATTTGATGTTATAACATTGTAATATTATACATCAACTTATAAATTCATTACAATGTCATACCTTTGTTAAATTTTCTATCAATTTGATTGTTAAATGATAACGTGACAGAAGTAAAGCCCATTCCTTCATCATCTGGAATAAAAAATTAATTAATAAAAAATTATTATTTTTTATATAATAATTAAAATTAATTCAAAAATAACTTTCTCCTCAAATGTGGGTCCTATTTCCCTGTCGCCCTCACCTCTCTCCCTTCTCTGTCCAAACCATCTTCCTGTCCATCTCTCCCTCTCCACCCCTTCCGCTCCCACTGCAATTAACCTAACCATTAGAACCTCGTCCACATATCCCCCGCCGCTCCCACTACCATCTTTCCTGTCCATCTTTCCTATCCATCTTTCCCATCCAGCTTCCAAGTTCTCTGCAATTTCTAAGGTTTATGATACCTTTATATGGTTTCCATGCCACACCGTCCTACTAGTGCTACACATGTAGCCAATCTATTCAAGTTCAAGTTTGGACCCAAGATTCGATCCTGCCCTAAGATTCGTTTGATCCCCCACCTTGCCAGCAAATCACCACCTACCGTTCGTGTAACATCCCACATCGTATAGGGGAGTAGATCCTATTAGCCTTATATGTATATTCCCATCTTTACCTAGCACAAAACCTTTTGGGAGCTCAATGGCTTTGGGTTCCGTAGGAACTTCGAAGTTAAGCAAGTTCGCACAAGAGCAATCCTAGGATGGGTGACCTATTGAGAAGTTCTCGTGTGAGTTTCCAAAAACAAAATCGTGAGGGCGTGGTCAGGGCCCAAAGCGGACAATCTTGTGTTACGGTGGAGTCAAGCCCGGGATGTGGTGGGGGCCCGAGCCGGGATGTGATAGTTCGTCCACAGTTCATGCCCATTAACCCAGTTGTGTAGGCGTCCTCTTTGGCTTTCAAGGTGAGAGTTGCCTTCGATGGAGAAAGAGTTGGCATATGAGATTGGCTTGGCAGAGCTTTTTCAGGTCACGGGAAATAGGCGTGGGGGAAGTCACAAGTCTAGGTCCGGTAGACGGGGGAGGAGTAGGGGATTGCGCAGTAGGACTTGGATGTGAGTGGATTAAAAAACAAAGTTGGAGTTAAGAGTTTTTTAAAACCAAAGCCAGGAAAGCTTGTTGCGGCGGCGAGCTAACAGAGAGGGAGATAACAGTGGGAGCAGTGAGGGAGATGTGGACAAGGTTCTAATGGTTGGGTTGATTATGGTGGGAGTGGAATGGGTGGAATGGGAGAGATGGATGAGGAAGATGGTTTGGATGGAGAATGGAGAAAGATGGAGAATGGAGAAATGTGAAGACAAAGGGGAAATATAGGACCGACATTTAGGGAGAGTTATTTTTTAATTAATTTTAATTATTAAACAAAAAATTAATTATATTAATATTTTTTTTTTAATTTCAGTTGGCAAAGGAGTGGGCTCTGCTCTTGTCACGTCATCATTTAATAGCCAAATTAACAGAAAATTTAATGGAGGTATGACATTGTAATGTTTAAAACATGAGGTATGAAATTGTGGTTTGCTTTATTTTATGTAGTTTACCTTATTACTTAATAAGACAAAATAATGTCACTTATTACTATAGTTTAGTGGTATTCAATGGCGGAGCCAGCATAGGGTCATTGGTTGTTCTTGACCCCCAACAACTTCATAAACTCCATGTATATTTGTTTGTATATAAGGCCCATTAAATTACAATATCCTCTTACTTCTTCTATTTTCTTATATAATATTTGTTTTCCTTTTATCTCTTCTTGTATGAAATACTTTAGTTGCTTTAACATTACTTCATAACATCCCGCATTTACCCTCGATAAGCCTCTATAAATAATAGTAGTTGTCGACGTATGTTGGCATAAACTTTCTGTATATGTTGACAGGAATTGACAGGTTTCTACTAGGTGCTCGACGAAATGGCTTAATGAAGCTTTTTTTGGTAATTATTATGACTCCATTATTTGAAAATCCTGATTATGCTACTTGTGGTATTCATCTTCACTTGTAAGTGAAATATTGTAGGTTCGATTCTCGCCAAAATTGAATTTGAACCACATTATTACTAGCCCATTGTGAGGTTAAGTCCTTTTTCTTCCCCTTTAGTGTAGATACCATTTGTTAAAAAAATTCAAATAATAATAACAATAAGAAATAAGAATATGAAGTTTGGTTTGATGAAGTCCTCTCTCTTCTAGATGGCAGTGTTAATCTGATACTAAACCTTGCACAAGAATGCCATTCCATGCATGTCCTACTCCTACATTAAAAAAAAAAAAAAAAAAAAAAGCATATTACAAACTATAATCCAGCATTGGTAGGTTTATGTGTTTTATTTTTTTGTTTACAAGCGATATTCGAAAAAACAATAGTCAAACACGTGACTCAAGTACATACATGGTGCACGGGCTGTGGAGCAAAGGCGCAAAAATTGAGTTTTTGTGATATTATTAGTATCAATTATGTCAAGGACGTCAAACTTGTCACATTTGATATTATGTACCCTAAAAAATAAAAATAAAAAAATTAAACCTACCTTAACGGGACGATCAGAGGATGCGCCGTTGTTAAGAGTGAAAACCACCAGAGTAAGGGTCGCCATGGGCGTCGGCCCCAGACGAATCAATCCTACGGAGGGGGCGACCTTGAAAGGGCTACCTTAACGAAACAACCAGAGGGCGCCGCCATTAAGAGTGAAAGGCACCAGAGTAAGGCCCACCGTGGACGTCGGCTTCTGAAGGGGTGGGCAATGTTATGATCCCACATCAGCTACACCAGAAATGGTGTAGTGGTACTTAAGTCCTTGGGGATCCTCCCACCTATGGGACTAGTCTTTTGGGTTGGACTCTTCCCTTGGGCTTGAGTACCTAACACTTTGTCACTCTCCACTCCATAATGGAGAATGATTCTTTCCCTTCCTAATCTCTCTCTCATTTTTCCCCTCTTATTTGAACGGTTACGGTTTAGCTACGTCAACATCTTATATTAATTTTTTTATAGAAACAATAAGACAGAAAATAATATGAGAAGGGGAGGAAAGGGGATGAGAATAGGAGGGGAGAGAATCCTCCTCCCTCCATAATAATATGCATCGGGTCGTCATTATTCATAAATCTCATTTTCTTAATTTTTTTTTATTTTTATTTTTATCTTGTTGCATTCATTTTCGAAATCCCCCTTTTTATAGTTTTTGCCAGCCTAGCAAATTACCGACATGACTAGATGTATATCCTCTATTTCCTACTTCTTAGGGTTAGTTTGGTATTGCTGTGTTTTGGAAAAAAAAACTGCTTCTCCTGTGCTGTGAGAATAAGCTCATTTTTGCTGCTTCACGTTTTCAGCTTTTTTTCATCCAAAATTGTGAAAATAAGTTGTTTTTAAGCATTTACCAAACTCTTTTTTTAGCTTAGTTTTTTTTATACCCACTTTTTATAAATGCACCTCAGTACCAAACCAATACTTAGTACTCCAATCCATAAGTTATTAGTGATAATATACTTTAAATTAATTTTAAAAAGTGAGATTCAACTCGAGTTCTTAAAAAAAAAAAAAAAATACATCTACTTCAACCAATGTGGCTATGCCAACATTTATTGTACCTTTTATTGAACTCCACAAAAAATAATTTCTCCTCTTAGTTATGGGATAAAATCTAGGAGGATCGTTGTAATTTAGTTTTGAATTTTCTCCGTTTTGGTGCTTGAATTTAGACTAGTATCTAAACTATAATTTGTTGGAATTTTAACACCTAAACCAACTGCTTTGTCTGTCCCTTTTTAGCTTAACATTATGCTTTCGTCGTTATTCAGCATATTATAAAGCCGAATTTCACACTAGTGTCGTGGTGTGCCATATAAAATTTTGGTAATTGGTAAGAATAACTATGTAGTAACCAATGTTTAAAGTATCAATATAGATAGTTGGGAAAATTGATATACAAATTTATGGAAATATCGATATCGATTGCGTTTGATGAAAATTATGGAAACGTGCAATGGGATGGGCATATCAACTCATTTAGATTTAATCAAAATTAGAGAAAAAAAATTCAACAAAATTTCAAATGTTCGAAATTTGCAATTGGTTATGGCAAAGTTTATATAATGAATCGGTAATATCGTTGATATTTATTAATTTTCTCGTTAATATAGGCTGAAGTTGCATCCCACCACCATTCCATATCGATCCTTGATTCTTCAACAAAAATTGTAGATATTCATAATTATATGAATCTCTTTAGACAACTTATGTTCTAGTTTACATTGTAGGATTCACTTGATACGAACTCCCCGTTAACTACTTTTGGCCATAATTTATATTTCAAATTGTAGATAATAGTAAGACCATCTCCCACCTGTTATGCTAAAACCCAAAATTTGACTCTTAGTACCATGCTAAAACTTGGTGGATTCCACAAATTGGTTAAACAAGTCCGTGACATCACGAATGCATACCAAAATTCAACACTTGAACACTTTTAGGCGACAGATGGTCGTCTAACTCATGAGAAATTCTTTTATCTGACAATCAGACTACAACCTAGAGTAAAAGAGGTATGATTCTTTGTCTGTTGTCGTATTTTTCAAGCGATCCAAGTTTCAGACGTAATAATTTCTCATAAGTTAGATAATGGGACTGCATAATTAGCAAACAGTTCGTATGGAAAATTATGACGGGTAAAACAGATTAAAATCAGCAAACAACTCATTCCCAATTTCGTAGGGATGTTTGAAATTGATGCAGGATAGAACCGAGGGTATCGAGAAGAGGAGGATAGATAACCTGAGATTCACTCAACCAAGGGTAATGGAGCTCGCTCATGTCGTTAATCGTGGATTCGCTCACACGATCAAGTCAAATGCTTGATTGGGGAAGGAGAAATCACTCACTTCAATTGCACAAGGCAAAATATATTTTAATTCATTCAAATCTGCCATTCAAGGCTTTCCAGTACAATATTTATAAGTGTTTACAAATTAATAGACTTTAAGTTTCCATGACACCCTTACTACTTCCAAAATAACTTAAACAAATTCCCAAATAATTAAAATACACAACCTTTGTTATTCCAAAGCATATTAATGGTTTCAAATTGTTTTCTTCAAGGCTTGCCTCCTGCATCATTCTCCTCTTCTCAGAAAAAACTCGTCCTCGAGTTTCAGTTGACTTTTGGTTTTCCCTCGATCTTTTGGAAGGCCTTTCAAACTTTTCCATAACATGTACAATAACACAAGAAATATACGAGTGTTTGAAGTCTTGATCCTTTGGTTTTCCCTCAACAAATTTACAAAACGTATTGACTTCGTCTTCATCAATGTACTCATCGTAAATTGGTGGTGAATTCCAATTGATGAAGCTAATTTCTTTGACAATGTGCTCTTCAAACAGATTGTAAATCACAGACATGGTCTTCAACTACAGTGGATAACCTGCTCTGATACCACTTGATGTAGGATAAAACCAAGGGTATCGAGGATAGGGGGATAGATAACCTGGGATTCACTCAACCAGGGGCAACAGAGCTCGCTTACGTCGCTACTCGTGGATTCACTCACACGACCAAGTCAAATGCTTGCTTGAGGAAGGAGAAATCACTCACTTCAATTGCACAAAGAAAAATATATTTTAATTCATTCAAATATGCCATTCAAGGCTTTCTAGTACAATATTTATAAGTATTTACAAATTAATAGACTTTAAGTTTCTATAACACCCTTAGGTCCCTTACAACTTCTAAAATAACTCAAAAAATTTCCAAATAATTAAAATACAAAACCTTTGTTATCCCAAAGCATATTAATGGTTTCCCATTGTTTTCTTCAAGGCCTGCCTTCTGCATTAGAAATGTTGAGGACAAAAAGAGAGTTTCCAATCCCTTGTACTCCATGCACACTCGAGAATTTGGGTCTACATCTGGGTAAACACTTCTTTGGACCTCCCCACTAGACATATTGAACCATTTTTCCACACGAGTGGGTCACGGGATTGATGACTTAACACTTAAGTTCTCTTAATCTTCCACTCAAGATAAAGGAGAGTCATTGTGACAAAATCATTACTTATCCAATCATTATATATGATAATTTTTATAGATACTGTTACGTAGAGTAATTTTTTGAACTAAATTTTACAAACCGAACGATGTTGTTAATTATTAAATTATTATTTAAATATTATTTAGCATGTTTATTTTTTTTTTATTAATGATATCTTATTTAATTCATAAATTTAATTTAAAATTTTGATGTTAGTAACTTTATTCATCTAACTATTATTATTTAAGCCAATCAATTTTCTAGAAGGTGGAACTCATGTGTCCCAATCTTGTAGAAGGATGACAAAAATACATGAAAAAATATCTTCATAGAGGTTGGAGGATAGTGTGACAACTACTTTGGTCTTACTCGTGAAGAATGATAAATGTATGTACGGGCAATCGAACGCGCCTCTTGAAGCGCGTGGAGTGGGGACAGTTCATATTTTAGCAATTATCCACGTTTGTGGCTGGCTACTTGTGAACCAGTTTTAAAGGTCAACAAGGGCGGCATCACGCTGCCGTGCTTCACCAATATTCTCCATTTGTTTGATAAGATTGTCGTGGAGTAGTGGTGGCAATTGCAACAAATCCGTTTACACAAATTCACCAACCAATTAAAATAAATAAGGGAAACTTAATATGAATCCAATTTTATGAGCTATTATTAGTTATAGTTTAATTTTGTTTTAAATTTTGGGTTAGGTTCAGTGATTTATTATCCACTTAAGCTTATTTGTATTTTCTTGCCAAATTTATCCTCAAATTGACTAATTAAGTAATTACTGTTTTTTTAATTTGTGGTTAATGTTAATCTTATCCTTAATTATAGGATTAGGGATTCAAATCTCTTTTTTTCTTCTCATTTCCCCAACCGTTAATTTCTCTTTTCTTGTTTCTCCCTCACAATAACTTTCTCTTCCTGTGTTATTTTGCCGAGTAATCTTCTTCCATAATATTCCTCTTCTCCTCCTCTTCCATAAGAATGATCAACACACATTTGATTGGTTAAAAAAACAAAAAAAAAAAATTGCATTAGTGTTTTGGATTCTTCGTCTTTTTTTTTTTTTTTTTGCTTCTTTTTCGTTTATATATATATATATATATATATTATTTTGAAGTTCCATCGAATTAGCATTTTCTCTAGTGTTTCCTCCCTCAATATCATTTTTGGGGAAACTTGATATAAGTCCAATTTTTTGAGCCAATAGTAGGAATAGTCCAGTTTATTAAAATAAGTCCAATTTGTTATATTTAATTATCAATAGTTATTTGTTCAATGATAAGATTTATTATAAAAATCAAATTTCTTCCCAATTATCTCTTTGCTTATTTCTTTTTATTTATCTTTTTGTTATTTCTCGTTCTTCCTCCTGCTTTAAACCCCATTTATAGATTTTATTTTTAATTTTTATAATCAACCTATATCTCAGGTTAATTATTTTATCTACCTATATGACATATTTTTTTTTTTTTATAATCAACATGTCAGAGATTAATGTGTCTTGCTTGTAGGTATGTTATGTTTTTTCTACCTTTTAATTACGTTTCATATCTCACGTATATGTATTATATACATTCATATATTTGTTACTTGAGTTAGGGTAGAATGTTAGTATATTAGTTTTTTTGTTATAAGATATTAAATATATTCTTTTGGAGTTGAAAAATGCATAATATTAGAAGATTTTAATTGATTTTTAATATTTTTAGAAAATATACAATGAGTATAAAAGAAATAAAAACATATAATTTGATAACTGGACTCACTCCTAAAAACACTCTACATTTTTTGTTCTAGATCTAAAAGCCCCATCATTTTTCTTCCCGATTTTTTTTGGTTTTATCTACCTATATCACTTGTTCTTTTTTTTTATTTTTTTTTTATATTATAATGTACATGTATCATGAATAATTGTATTTATCTACCTATGTGTGTGTGTGTGTGTCTATATATATATTATATTTTGTTGATAATTTAAGATTAATTGTGTTTATCTACCTGTACCATAGGATTTTTTTTTTTATAATACTCTACCCATATTAGAGATTAATTGCATAGGTATCATATGTTTTTTGTTTGTAAATTAACTACCTGTATCGCAGATTGATTGCATTGCCTACCTGCATCATAGATTAGTTGCATTATCTACCTACATCATAGTTTAATTAGATATTATTTAAATATATCTTCATGACATATTTTATATTTATGTACCTATATCATAGGTTTTTTCTTTTTGTAATCTACTTTTATCAAGAATGTATATCACAGTAGATTTTGTTGTTAATAAACATGCCATGAATTTTAATTTTAATTTTTTTCCTTGGATATTGAATAGATTAAAGGCTTTAATGATTCAAAATTTGGATAAATCAAGAAATTTAAATATATTTTCATTTAGATTATAAAATGACACATCCCGATTCAAAATTTAGGGCGTGCTAGCTGTCACGTGAGGGTGACGTAGCCAAATGCATGATGTGGAAGCAAAAGAGTGAAATTGCGACGAAAACAAAGTCGATGAGATAATTTACAATAAAAGTTTAGTGAGTGATAGTGACAACCATGGAAGAAAAATGCAAAGTAGAAGTTCAAGTGTCCTAGGTGCAGTCCAAAAGAAACAAACTCTACACAAGTGACTACTAGGAAACCCTACATGGAGGGTGCTCTGTCAGAACTGCCTCGATGCCTCTACTGTCACCCACGTCCTCGCTACCTAAAACCTGGAGGGGCGCAAAACAGAAAACGTGAGTGGGCAAAAACAAAGGTTTGCTTTTCAAACCACTTCAATGCAAAAATATAACCCCTCATTGTAACACATGTATACTTTCCAGAAAATATTATACGTACTCGTATATCAAAACATACTCAAAAACGATAAAGTTCTAATATGGCATGCTAGAAAATACGTTATGCCGGAAATATTCAATCAACAATGTATCTAACAAGCAGGTGAGATAACCCAAATCATAATATGCTGATAATATCAATACATCAGCCAAAGTCACCTAAAGTGACCTGTACGGCTGAAACTATAGCTCCTCAAACACTATCCTGCGCACGAGTCGAAACCATTTATAGGGGTCTGTACGACAGGCTGGTGTAATATAATACGCTCAGTGCTACGATCATGTGAAGGCTGTGCGATGTATCGCGAGTCACCTACGAGTCGGAACCACATAGAGTGGTATGTATGACAGGCTGACACCTGCCTTGGATCCAAGGTGAGCATATGGTGCGAGAGTTGAATGATCACGTGAAGGCTATGCCCTACTTTGGCGGAGCACAATCACCGAGGTGCAAGAAGATAAGCTATAACTCAATCTCATCATTACCACATCTATCACTAGCAAACATACTCACCTGACTTATCTGAGCGTCCGCGGCACCAAAGCATACACATATGCAACTACTAATGCATAAATAAATATGCAAACGCTATGCTTGGCATTTTAATTATAAAACCATTTGAAACGTAATTCCTGGAAAGATTTCAATCCATATATATATATACTAAAAACAAAAGCCCACTCATTGATACGTAGAAAGGTCGTAAGCCCCGAATCTCGTGCAGTTGTGCTCATCCTCTGGATAATCCTCACCTATATGCGAGACAACTATAAAACCGTCAAATTAATGCACATAACCAACCTTAGGTAATAACTTCTCATACATTGCTCAATTAGGGTGTTTGAATATATCAACGTGCCCTACTCAACCTCACGAACATCCCCATATTTTTAAAATAATTTTCTGAGACCCCACGTTGGACACAGAGCTCGCACACTGAACACTAAGTGCGAGGGATTCTTGAACGGCCAACTCATCGGACCGTCCTGAAAGCAGCTGACTATCTTTGGGAGTGAGGAGGTTCCTAGCTACTATTGTAGCTGTTGTGGCATCCTGCATCACGAAGTCTTCACCTGTAAGAGGACCGTTAGAAGATAAGAAAGAAGGGCGCCATACGTTACCTTGACGCGGCGCGCCCGTATCACTGCTGAGACTCAATTCCAAGCTAAGGTTCGATGGGTTTGCCATTTTTCAAAGGTGTTCAAGAGAAAGGGTGGATGGAGTTAAATTTCAAAGGGCCGGAGACAATTTTCAAAAATGGGCAGTCTTCAGAGTGTGTATGTTTGAGGTGATCGGTAGCTCTATTAAAAGCCAAGGCGACGCGTCCACCAACCAATTCAAAAAGCCGGAATTTCCTGCGCAAAGTTCGGCGACGATCTCTCGGCTTTTCAGAAAACGCGTTCACTTTGTCAAAAGATCTCTGACAAAGTGAAAACACGTGGAGGCCATCATCGCAACTACACATCTTTAGCCGACAAACGCAAAGTTCGACGACGCTTTCTTTACTTTTCAGAAAACGCATGCAGCTTTGTCAAAAGAGCCGTATCCGCACTACTACGTGTCGTTTAGAAAGCAAAGGGGCGTCGCTTAGAAATCGAAAGGGCGCCTGCTCAGAAATCGAAGAGGCGTCACTATTTCAAAAAGCCGGATTTGCGGGATCAAAACGTTTGTCGACAAGGGTAAAAGAACAATACCACCACTTGATATTGGGAAATCCCTATATATGTCGACCTTCATCTTTTATGGCAAGGCAAACCTGAAGAAAATGCCCAACTCTTCCTCACTTTTGAGGGCGCACTCCCAGCAAAGCCTTTCGAAATACTCAATTTTTTCTTCTTCCCCAAAGATGATACCAGATGCCTGGAGTACAGATGACCCAGGAGGAAACGGTAGATGGAAGCATGTGCTGATTCATTCACCGTTTCTTCAAAAGCAAAGGTATCTCATATCATCAAGGTCAAAAGCAAAAATATCTCATATCATGCTCTTTCCCTGTCCTTTTCTTTGTCCTTGTTCTTACTCGCATGGCAAAGTGAAAGAAGCAATCAGCCGACACTTGGAGTCAGTCTTCCGATCTGGAACCAACTGCCTGGAATCCCTTCCCTGATTGCTTACCTAGCGTTGCTCTCGAGTCGTCATCTTCAACGGTTGATACACTTCCAGAGAAGGGACCACTTCTGCAAAGGGGAGCAAGTAAGACAAGTGAAAATGATACATTGAAGCATGTGGAGACAAGCTACAACTGCGTATGCTGAGCTATCCTCTAACCCTCTTCAATACGAATTGGAGAGATTGAACAAAGAAACAGAAAAAAGGGAGGAAGCTCAGACCTTCGGGGGAGACCAAAAGAATCCTGCTGCTCAGTTCAAGAGTAGCACAAAGGAAAATCAACGAGTGGAGGAGACCAAAAAGAATCCTCCAGCCCAGTTCAAGAGTAAGCCTGTGGAATCACCAAAGATCAACCCATCCATTCAACAAAGGAAGACCGAGAAAGCACTCCAATTCCAGATTTGCGTCCCTAAACTCTTCTCTTTGTTAGTTACATTCTGCCATGTTTAGTATGTATAAATGCTGTTTGTGTGTTTACTTATGTTTTATGTAAATCTATGCTTAAAACATTGAGGACAATGTGTGATTTAAGTGTGGGGGGGTAACTAAGTATATTTGATGCAAATTCGTGGGATTTTATCACCCATAACTTCAAATGTTGTTCCTTGCTGTTTTAAGGTGTTTTTAAGATGTTTTAGAGTGTTTTAGTATGTTTTGTTTTATAACTCCGAAAATCACATAAAAATTTGAAAAACATGTTTTGAAAAGCCTAAAAAGAGTGTTTTGAGTCGTTTTTGTGTGTTTGTGTCTTAGGATACCTTCCAACACAATGATAAGGATTTGGTTTGTAATTGCATGACTGTTAAAAAGAGTTATAAACATAGAGAAAAGTTTGATTTACTCTTGGTATATGCTTGGTTATGGTTATAATGTATGACTTCACATGCAATCATAAAAGAAAAATTCGTTTTTGTAACATGCTTGAAGGAAGGAACTCAAACAAACGCTACAACCCTGTGAGACTCGAGCCATTACCTTCTTTGGAGAGTTATAATCTGTGATTCTTTGTTTTCTAAAGTTGTTGCATGATCTCATTATTCCTTGCTTGGTTGCTACTTAGAATGCAATTATATCATGATAGAACTAAATGCTAGAACTTATATCCGTTTCATTCAAAGCATGACATTGAATTGCATAACATATATCAAGATGAAGTTGTGTAACCACCACCATAGCCAAATAGCCTTACTTCCCATATTTCGTATATGTTGTAAGTTTTAACCCCGTTGAGCCTTATTTAGCCTTTATTCTTTGTTTACCCACATTTTCCTCACCTAGCCTAGAGTAGGACTTTCCTATACCCTTGTTCTTAAAGTATAGTGAGCATGACTTAAATGAATTCCTTTTGAGTTACATTATGCAAGAAAATGAGTGTGGGGGAGTAAAAGTTTGTTCTTACGTTTATATGTATGTTTTGAGATTCAAAAAAGAAAAGAAGAAGAAAAGAAGAAAAAAAAAAAAAGAGTGAAAATAAGTAAGAATGAACTCACGAGCGTTGATGGTTGAAGAAAGGGTCCAAAAAGTTGAATATGGCCCTAAGTTTTGTGTGACTTTCCCTTGGGTGTTCAAAGTTGACTTCTGCGTTCTTAAGGGAATTCTAAGTGCCTAATTCAATACTTTGCTCACTATTGCTTTAAGAATGTTTGTTTATCCTTCACCTTTCATTGTTAGCCAATACCCTAGCCCCGTTACAACCCTTTGACTTCTATCTTGAGTGTTATGTGTTTCAAAATGTGGAGTTTGGAATTGATATGAGCTTATGGAATCACTGGTTCTCATTCTAAGTAGCGGCATTCCATTCATGAGATCATATTCATGTCATTATCGTAAATCCAGAAAATGCTTTCTTTGTTATAACATATGTGAGGTACTAGTCTTTCATGTTTACATCAATCTCTCACATATAACTAGTGTAGGGTGTGTAGTTAGAAAATCTGTGTGAAAATACAGTGCATTCTAGTAAGGAATTGAGGAAATTCTCTAAGGCATGTTACTACATTCAAATCATGGTTTTAAATGCTTAATTGTGAACTAGTATGTGGTGACTATGATTAAAAATGTACTTAAGTGTAAAGATGGCTAAAATCTGTGGGAATAATGATTTTTAACTTGTCATGTACATTGGAAATCCCTGAGACGATTGTTGGAAGGTTTAGGTTGTGTTTTTCTTGTTCAGTGTCGTTTTGTTTTTGGTTTCTTTTGTTTTGTTTTGCTCGAGGACTAGCAAAAGCTAAGTGTGGGGGTATTTGATAGGAGCATATTCATGCGACTTAAATGGCTTGTTCTCGTGCATTTACGTTATGTTTCTTTAGTTATTTTAGTACTTTAAGCTATTTTCGTGTGTTTGTAGGTCCAAAGGGCTAAAGGAGCAAAAAGATGCATTTTGGAGACTTTTGGAGCACTTTTGGGCTAAGGATGGATAACCTATGCTTGGAGCCAAAGTGTTGGACGAAATTGAAGACCTAATTGAAGACCAAAGTGTTGGAACCTTGTTCCCTTTAGTTTTAGGACATTTAAACCTTTCCTATATCTTTAGCCGTGCATAACATTCCAACATTCCACTCCTTCATTTCAGCCACACTCCCACATATCATTACTTATCATCACCACTTATCACTGATCATAATCACATATCATTACTTATCATCACCACTTATCACTTATCATAATCACATATCATACACTTATCATCACCACTTATCACTTATCATAATCACCCATAATCATTCACATAAATCAGCCACATGCATTCACTCTTCATAATTCAACCTAGCTGTCATGTTTCCCCTTTCATCATTCCCTCACATTTTTTAATTCAGCCAACACATGCTTACACATGCATTTTCAGCACCAAAGAATCATTGCACATGCATTTCCAACCAACATGCATCATTTAATCATTCAAACATGCAGCCACATTCACTTTACCTAGCTGTCATGTTCCCTCTCCCATCCATTTTCAGATTTCCACCAACCAATCTAGTTGTCATTACACATGCATTCCCTTCTTTAATCATTCCTAGCTACCATTCACATGTTCTCCCATCCCTTCTCTCCCTATAAAACCATGCATTGCATTCATTCAATTCATCGCATTCTTCCATACACATTTCAGTCACAAACACCAACCATTCCCTTGTGCCGTGGCCTCCTCCTTCCATTTTCACAACTCCCCAAACCATTCACACCATCAAACTATCCTTAGACCTTGTGCTACAACGAAGAGGAAGATAAGAGGGCCTAAACGTTCATACAATTCAAGTTTGAGTTGTTGGAATGTTTAGGTGTTTCTTTGATTTCAATATTTAAGTTCAATACTCTTTGTTTTGTACGAATGAGGAAAGGAAGAGAAGAGGGCCTAAACGTTCATACAATTCAAGTTTGAGTTGTTGGAATGTTTAGGTGTTTCTTTGATTCTCTTTGTTTTGTATCATGAGGAACTAAACCCCCCCTTGGCTAGGGGGGAATTCGAAATATATGTTTATGCTTGCATTTTGATTTGATTACTTCTAATTGCGTTTCATAAGTTGTGAATTCAATTTGTTTAACTATTTGATTGATAACCTATTTATGTATGTTTATTGAGAGTGCACACTTAATTTTCATGCATGAATATGACGCTAGAATATAAGGGAGTTTCACGTAATAGTTATGAACTTATATTCACAAGTAGTGGAGGTTGCTTATAAACAATCGCGTTAAACGAATTCTTGGCATAAGTTTCATGCAATCATAGTAACGAATGTCTCGTCAACACTTATAATTTTCATAGAGCGTAATGATTCTTGCTTGTATCTCTATTATGCAATCATGTAGGGGACTTGTGGGGAATGTTTTGGGTTGTCGTATGCAATCATCCAATTCAATAACGTTAGGAAGATTTGAAGGTTAATTTAAGCGGACCTAATTAACTTGGGGTGTTGAGAATTCATGGTTTATTGAAATGCAATTGGAAATCTTTTATTTATGCAAGTGTAACATGTGTGGAGATGAACCCCTTGGCTAGCATCCATTCATTCCATTTCATCAATTTCATATTTACATTATGTTTTAATTGCAATTTGTTCATTTAGTTTTATTTCGTCAAATCAAAACCCCCCCCCTTTACTTTCTTGTTCTTTAGTGCTTAGAATCTGTTTAGTTTATGTTTTAAAATGTTTTGAATCAAGCCATAATCTTAAATTCGTCCAAATTTGTGTTTAAGGTCAGAAACTGCCTAGTTAGTGTTTTTAGGCAGTTTTGAGTCTTTTGAACTTGTTTTGAGTCCTTTGAGTCTTTGTATTGTCTTAGATTAGTTAGAAAGTGTTTTGATTTGTGTTTCTAAGTATTTTGATTCAAGTTTTCATCCAATTTCGTCCAAATTAGTGTAGGTGCTCAAAACTGCCAGAAAGTGGTTTTTAGGCAGTTTTGAGTCTTCTAGTTGCTGTTTTGGGTTTTAGGTTTGTTTAAGTGTTTTAACTTTTAGTTTTGCATTCTTTGAGTCGAGTTTAGTGTTTTAAACTTTGTTTTTGAGTTTTTAAGTCAGTTTCCAAGTGTTTAGCAATCCCTCCTAATCCCCGGTCCAGAACGATCCCTACTTATACTTATACTACAATTGTCAAAAAGAGGGTTTAATTTGTGTGCGTATAAATCTCGCATCAGGCGGCTAGGTAGGGTCTAAGCGGTCGCCTAGGCGGCTAGACGGATTTAGGTAAATTTCTTGTATATCTTGTAAATAAGTGCATATTGACACTTACAAAAAAAGTAAACTTGTATGAAATCCATGGATAAGATAATAAAAGAATGATAAAATGCAAAAAGAGTATCCAACAAGTCCAAACTTTAAAAACACATTAAGCATATATGCCATATAACCATAGTCAGGAGTATTGTAAGATGACACATGTACAACAAGCTCACAATTTAAAACCACATATTTAGAATTATAAGATAATCAAATTTAAACATTAAATAATATGTTCTTTTTTTTAAGCGAGAGCTTTAGCATTTTAAGTACATAATAAAAATACATATAGTACGGTCTAAAAAAAATAAAAAATAAAAAGGTAATAACAGGGTTAAGAGTGGAAAAAGAAAAGGGTATAAAAAGTAGTAAAAAAATTGGTGAGGACCATTCAAAGAAAACGTGCATGTTGCAATAGATGCTTTTCCTAGATAAAAGATGGTGGGACCATCTTAATTGAATCATGAATGGTGATCCATGTTTACAACTAGACAAAAACAGAAAAAATATTAAAACAAAATAAATATGTTATAGTCATAATAAACAAATTAGCCTTATGTAGAAACCAAGATAAAAAACAAATAAACAAATAAAATAGGAAACAAGGAGAAAAAAAATAGATAAACTAATTAACTAGCACAGGAACCAAGGAGAAAGAAAATAAAGTAAAGCATCATCTTCATCTTCCTCGCACTGAGTTGCACGGCGGCTCTGCAACAATTTTTTCCAGATTCAGGTGTGCTCTACATACGCCCACCTAGCCTCCGCCCAGACCGGCATAACTTTGCCTAATCCCGCCTAATCCCACCCAGGCGTCCGCCTAATATAATTCCAATTTGTGCCCGATTAGAAGCTAATCACGGTGGCAACCGAATATCCAACACCTAAGCGCCGCCTAAACCGACTTTTAGAACACTAGCATAAATGTAAGTGTTTTTTTTTTTTTAATTCATCAAAATAAATAGCACCAGCAGAAGCTCGTCTTCTGGTGGTGTAGTTGAATTGGATCTAGTTTATTGATTAAAAAAATGAATTGGATATAGTTTCGATTGGAGAATAACTTAAAATCCATCACTTTCGATCAAGTAGTTAATGTCGACGAGAGGGATGGGCTGGTGCTAAATATGTTTTATTTCTTTAGTCAATTAGCCATTTTTTAAGCCACAATTCAGTACAACAAATGGTGGCTACATATTGACAGTGATAAATGTTACAATTAAATAAAACATCGATTTTAACAGGTGAAATGGTTGATCTGTTAACATAACGGGTGATTTCGTGTCCAAGTATTTCCACCCATCAGCTTATTGGATTGGGTTTGGATAACTTTGTCAATCCAACCAACAATTTGCCAGAACTAGTCACGGTCTCGTACAACACTTAAAAAAAAAAAAAATATTACATGTGCTTATAAATAATTGGGTTACTTCCTATTTGCTAATTTATTTTATGGTAAAACCTCAATTTTATTAAAAGGTTAACCCAAAATATATTTTGTAAGATGAGCGGTTAAACAATTATCTCACACTCAGGAGGGTCTTAAATTTTTTGTATATTTCTTTTCCGAAAACAAAAACAACTATTTTCACTCCATTATTAGTTATTTTTAACTGTAATAAAAAAATAAGGGAGAAAAAAAAAAAAAGGGCAAAAACAATTGTTATGTCGGTGAGTTCTTGTTCTGTCGATAAGATTTTCATTGCTAAATATTGAAGTAATAGACAGGAAATAATACTTTCACTTCGTAATGTACTTCTTGCATTTGATTTGAAAAAATGTAAACCAGAAATGAGTGTCGAGAGTTGAATCCCACGTTGAGGAAATAAGGGACATTAGATGTGCTTATACGTAATTAAGTTACTCTCTATATTGCCAATTGGTTTTATAATAAAATTTCAACCATCTTCAACACATATGAAATGTCATTCACATGTTCGGCAACACACATTACACGCTCATTAGCATAAAGAGTTACTAAAAATTAGAATGTTTTGATCCTTACTCCCAGATTTAGATTAACATTCTTTTAGAGGAGCTAGAAATTTGACGATTGTAAACACTTTTATTCACTTGATCTACAAATCTCTTACAAAAAAAAACTACCAAATCTAAGAAGCCATATCATGCATATAGTAGCTCCCTTTCAAAATGTAGGACCAGCATGCTAGCTTGTGAGCTTAACTACTGTTCTTTTTCTTCTTTTGTTCTATCTTCCAAGTGTCTAGATCCATTTCTGAGTCTTTCATTTAGCTCGTCTCCCCTTCTAGTCAAGTTGACATGGCTCCCTTGCATACCATGTCTCCTGCTTAATTTGCTACTTCCTTCTCAGTTGCTTCCAATAAATCTTCAACAACTAAATGTGGGCCACAACTCATGATCAAGATCTTCCCTTCCAACAACTTTTTTCTTTTGGGAAACTTCAACGGTACGAAATTTTTTTTATTGATAACGAAAAAAGAAATTACATCTAGTTAGATGGGACATAAACCTTACCTATAAAATAAAGACAGCCAAAAAAAAAAAAAAAAGAAGGGGAAATTATAAATCTTACCCCTCTAGAAACGAAAACAAGAATGATAAAAATAAAAGAGGAGGAGGAAGGGACATGAAACCCAACCCCTCTAAAACCAAACTTAAATGTCTAAACCTACAAAACAAGTCGAACAACACCACAAAGTTAGGGGGGAAAAAAGTGAGGCAAACCTAAATACCGAGATGCATATTGATTTGAGAAGTGATACCCATGCAAGCCAACGTAGTCTGAAAACAAAGCAGCATGAGCCGTTGGTGGAGGAGAATCATGTCATGTTAAAGTTGGAGAAAACAAGCCCATGTTAGCAAAATTATTGGCAACAAAATTTCCTTTGCGATAGATGTGCAATGCGCTTAAAGTCATTTGTCAAATGCGGTCCAAACAAATAGACTAGACAATATTATTCATATAAATAACTAAAAGTGTAACCTATCAGACAAAAATTACAAGTAGGAATATCCCCAATAATAATAATAATAATAATAATAATAAAACCACCATAAGACATTTTTTTTTTTTTGTGTTTTTTGCCACGCCACATTAAATAATGCGGTTGAGAGACTACCACCAACAGACAATGCGAATAAAATACATACATATTATACGAAATACAGATGAGCCTGGGGAAGCAGACTGCTACCAATTAATTTTACATATTCGTGCCAAACCGACCTTGATTAGAAAGGGGTTTACTTGTTAAAACAAAGCTCCTTCTGACGCTTTTATGTGAAAATAATTGTATTTTCAACAGATAGAATTCTCGTTAGCTAGGTTTTTAGAAAAGAAAACTAATGAAAAGGGTTTGAAAATTTTAAGTTTTAATTATAAGGACAAAATAAAAGGTAAAGTGAATAGTAGTAGAATTGATTTTTTAGTGTAAAAATATGGTTTTTCGTTAAAGTGAACAGTACCGAGAGCTTTTCGTTAAAATTCCCTTTTTAGAATGAACTACATCGGACACAAACAAAGAGTTTATGTTAGGACAATTATATAACCATTTCATTTTAGTTTTTTATTTTTATTTTTGAAGATGAAAAACTTATTTAGTAACTATTTTCAGTTTTAGTTTTAAAGAAAATGAAAAATGAAAACTAAAACCTGAAAAAGAAATGATTATTAAACAGTCCCTTAAAGTGTTTAATAGCGTTTATGCTTAAACAAGTGTGTTGTTTATTGTTGGCTGTGTTAGTAAGGTCATAGGCTTGTGTGTTGCCCCACCGAGATTTGAGTCTCATTGCTAGAAGTTCTCGTTGGTGCGCAATTAGTAAATTTTTACGTAAATTCATATGTTAGAAGCTGGCAGTTAGGTGTCACGGATAAATCCTTTTGGCTGGAGGTTGTGGGTATACTCTGACGTTGATGGTGAGGTAGTCAATCTCCTCTTAAACTTTTAAATAACACAAGTTAAGAATGTATTTAGACGTACATTTTTGAATGGAAGTGTTTTACCACGCAAGTTAAGAATACGTGAGCATTTCCAATTGGTCAAATACTTGCTCTCGAAATTTTGCAAAAATGTGAATGCTTAAGAAGCTTCCTAGTTCCTACATCTAATTTGGTCACATGCACAATTTGGAACATAATCCACAACGAGTGGGTAAATAGTTACAACCACTCAATCATCTCATAGGTTCAGAATGGCACTCTTTAGACTCTCACTTCCACCCTTCCCTCTTCAAAAATCCCCGCACTCCCCCAAGTCCACTTTCCCGTCGACTCCCCCAGCATGTCGTCATTGACAGACCGGAGAAGAACCCATCTCCCCCTCTACCTCCTCTTCCTCCTCGTCTGCCTCCTCTCCACCGCGGCGGCCGATGAATTTCAAATTCTTCTCAAACTCAAATCCACGTTACAAGCTTCAAACACCAACAACAACATATTCAATACATGGAACTCCACCAATTCCGTTTGCAGCTTCACCGGAATTGCCTGCAACGAAAACGGATTCGTTCGAGATATCGACCTTTCGAATCAGAACCTATCTGGGTTTCTTGCGGCAGACGCAATATGCCAGCTCGAATCGTTGGAAACACTTTCCTTGGGATTCAACTTCTTGCACGGGACAATCAAGGAGGACTTGAACAACTGCGTAAATTTGAAGTACTTGGACTTGGGCAACAATTTGTTCTCAGGATCCTTCCCCGACATATCATCCCTGTCCCGATTAGAACATCTCCACCTGAACGACAGCGGATTTTCAGGTACTTTTCCGTGGAAATCATTGGGGAACATGACGGGTTTGATTCGATTGAGCTTGGGAGACAACCCTTTTGATCAAAGCCCATTCCCAACCGAGGTGTTGAATCTCAACAAACTCATCTGGCTTTACTTGTCGAATTGCAGCCTCGGAGGTTCGATTCCGAAAGGAATCGGAAACCTCACGGAGCTTATCAACTTGGAGTTATCCCACAACAACATGGTCGGTGAAATCCCATCCGAGATTACAAAGCTCACCAAGCTCTGGCAGCTCGAGCTCTACCACAACCAGTTCACCGGGACGCTTCCTTCCGGCCTAAGAAACCTCACCAACCTCGAAAACTTTGATGCCTCCGAGAACCTACTAGAAGGCGATTTGTCGGAATTGGGATTCCTGCAGAACATAGTTTCCCTTCAATTGTTCGAGAATAGTTTCTCCGGAGAAGTTCCAACGGAGTTCGGGGAATTCAAGAAGCTTGTCAATCTGTCGTTATACAAGAACAAGCTGACCGGTCCTCTGCCTCAGAAACTTGGCTCTTGGTCCAAGATTGATTTCATCGATATCTCTGAGAATCTCCTGACGGGAAGTATTCCGCCCGATATGTGCAAGATGGGGACGATGAGAGGCTTTCTCCTGCTCCAGAACAAGTTTACCGGCGAAATTCCTGCGAATTACGCTAAGTGTTCCACATTGAAGCGGTTCAGAGTCAACATCAACTCGCTGTCCGGTGTTGTTCCTCCTGGAATTTGGGGGTTGCCGAATGCGCACATCATCGACCTTACTTCCAATCAATTCGAAGGCCCGATTACTTCTGACATTGGAAATGCGAAGATGCTTGCGCAGTTGTTCGTTAATTACAATCAGTTATCTGGTGAGCTGCCGGATGAGATTTCCAAAGCAACATCTTTGGTGTCCATTGTTTTGAACAACAATCGGTTTTCCGGGAAGGTCCCTGGAAGTATTGGTGACCTGAGGCATCTGGGAACTCTGTATTTGCAGAGCAACAGGTTCTCTGCTTCGATACCAGAGTCTCTAGGAAACTGTAATTTACTGAGCGACTTAAACATGGCAGAAAACTCGCTTTCCGGTGACATCCCATCGTCTTTAGGCTCTCTCCCAACCTTGAACTCTCTGAATTTGTCACAAAATCAACTTTCGGGTGAAATCCCAAAGAGCTTAGCATCTCTAAGGCTAAGTCTTCTTGATCTATCACACAACAGGCTCACCGGCGCCATACCAGAATCTCTGTCGATTGCAGCCTACAACGGTAGCTTTTCTGGTAACTCCGGACTCTGCAGCACGGACATAAGCTCATTCCCCCAGTGTTCTTCTGGTTCTGGGATGTCCAAGGATGTCCGGACGCTAATTATTTGCTTCTCGGCTGGCTCAGCAATCCTGCTTGTGTCCCTCACATGCTTCTTGTTCTTAAAGAAGCGCGAAAAGGATGAAGACCGTTCGTTAAAGGAGGAATCTTGGGACGTAAACTCTTTTCATGTGATGAGCTTCACCGAGCGTGAAATTCTTGATTCCATTAGGCAAGAGAATCTTATTGGAAAAGGGGGTTCCGGAAACGTTTACAGAGTTTTACTTGCGAATGGCAAAGATCTCGCTGTAAAGCACATATGGAACACCGATCCAAGTGACAGGAAAAGGTTCAAGAGCATGGCTCCAGTGCTTGCAAAACGCGGTGGGAAGTTGAAGGAATTTAATGCTGAGGTGCAGATGTTGAGCTCGATTAGGCATGTGAATGTGGTGAAGTTGTACTGCAGCATTACAAGCGAGGACTCAAGCTTGTTGGTGTATGAGTACATGCCGAATGGTAGCTTGTGGGATCAGCTTCATACGTGCCAAAAGATGAAGCTTGATTGGGAGACAAGGCATGAGATAGCAGTGGGAGCAGCCAAAGGGTTGGAGTATTTGCATCATGGCTTGGAGAGGCTGGTGATGCACAGGGATGTCAAGTCTAGTAACATTTTATTGGATGAGTTTTTGAAGCCGAAGATTGCGGATTTCGGGCTTGCCAAGATTGTTCAGGACACTGCAGACAAGGACTCTACTCATGTTATTGCCGGAACACCTGGCTACATTGCTCCTGGTTAGTCAAATACTCAACTCAAGTTAAATATTTTAGTACTTTTGAGCTCATTAATTTGTTACTAATTATGGCTGATGTGATTGTTAATTTTGCAGAATATGGATACACGTACAAAGTGAATGAGAAGAGCGATGTGTACAGCTTCGGAGTGGTACTAATGGAGCTAGTGACGGGGAAAAGGCCGATAGAGCCAGAGTTCGGAGAGAACAAGGATATAGTGAGCTGGGTAAGCAGCATGCTCGGGAGTAGAGACAGCATATTAAGTATGGTGGACTCATATATTCCAGAGGTGAACAAAGAAGAGGTTATCAAGGTTTTAAGAATTGCAATTCTCTGCACGGCTAGGGTACCGGAGTTAAGACCCTCGATGAGAAGTGTGGTTCAAATGCTTGAAGAGGCTCACGAGACATTTCAATTGCTCAAGATTGTTATCAGCAAAGATAGTGCTGCTGCTGATAAGAAAATGAAAGTAGTGAAGGGTATAGAGAACTGAAATTAATCAACACGCGGCCACGCTTCGAAAATTATTGGTCGAAGAAGCTCGATCATCGATCTCCACTTAAACTAGTTTAACTTGGAACTATTATGTAATGTATATATGAGAGCTGAGTACTTGTAACATATTAGCCAGAGCCTGCAGATCATTGCATATGTATATATATATATATATATATATATATATGCATTTGTAGTTTTGCAGATGTAAAATAAGAATTTGGATCCTTTTCGGATCTTGCAGTTCGGAACCGAGGGATAGAGAAATCCGGGACATTCCAAGAGGGAGAGAGAGATCCGGACCTTGAGTTTATGAGTGGTCCAGATCTCTAGGTCTGTCGGCTCCAGACATCGAGATCCGGATAGAATCTCAATTCATAAAATAGTAGGAGGGCTTTTTTTGTACCATTTATACGTATCTACTACTAGTAGTAGTTAATCCCTTTGTTCCCTTCAGGGTTTAAGCTTAACTGAAAGGAATAGTACTGTCATTTCTAATAATTTTCTTTTTTAGGCAATTGCAACTTGTACAATATGCAAGATATGAATCAATGTAAGAGTTCGGTGAACAATAGTGTAAGATTTTACTAGGAGCAGTCGTCCATGCATGTGGGTGACTCCAATACAAGTGTGGCCCTGATTGCCACTGTCTCAAGAAACTCCTCTAATGTTTGTATAGGTGTTTGGGCCCAAAATATTATTTTGGGCCGAGCTTGGAGCCGCCCACGGCCCAGTGACCATTTGAAATTTTGTCAAGGGTCGTTTAGTCATTATGGGCCTGCCAGTTAGGATTGGCCGAATCCTATTGCGAGGAGGATTGGTTTAGATAAAGGTGAGGTGGTTGAAACCTAGTGCAACAAGGGGTCTTTAAGACTAAGGATGCTTGTAATTAGGGGATGAATCTAATTTGCTAAAGAGCTTGGTTCAAAGTCCTATTGGAATTAGGACTAGTCGAGACCTAATCAGATTAGGTTGAGGAGTTCTAATCCAAATGTGATTCTAGCTCAGCTATGAAGGGGTTTGCTGCTATAAATAGAGGAGGGCGTGCATCATTCAAAGCCCCTCCAATTCAACTTACAAATTGCCCTGTGCAAAGCTTCTCAACAACCTTTGAGATTTTATCATTCTCCCCTTTCTTCCCACTAACACATCTTCAGTTTGGATACAAAGCACTGTGAAGGCAACTGGCGACATCTTCAGTTCAGCATTCCGATGGCCGAACCACATTTACCATCAAGACATACATCTCTTTCGAGTATTTGTGTCTGTATAATCTGATGTCAGTTCGACGTGCTTATACTCTCGCGAATATAATCAATGTGACCGAACCCGGTGCTGACGATTTGTGAACTTCGCAGAACAAGCAGCCTTATCTTCAGGCTCTAGAACCCAAAGGCTGAGACGTGTTCCTTCCTAGGTCGCAATCGTAAGACGCGGAAGTCAACAGCGCACCCAACTCGACATCATCACATTTTACTCCCCGGTCGAGCTCTGCTGATGAGTTGGCACGCCTCGTACATAACTGAAGGACGCAGTTAACTTATTAGTTACTCAATCTGCACGCCACGTAAGCTTGGTAGTTTTTAGATTCAACAATAGGCTACACATACAAGTGTAGGCATCATTGCAATTGGATCCAATTTTAGGTTTGCAAGGTTTAAGTTGCTGTGTGGTAGCATACTTGAGTTAAATCATAGATGGAAATTCTATCCTATATTTATTTTTTTCACGAGTAAACGGTTGAGATTTAATTAAATGAAATTTAGTTAAAGTTCAACCATCAGAAAAACTAATGAAAAGAGCTTGAAAATTTTGAATTAAAAGGATAAAAATATGTTGTAATGAATAGTATCATAAGTGATTTTTTTAAGTAAATACCAAAAATGTTTCGTTAAGACTCCCTATTTTTTTCTCCTTTGCTGCAGAAGAGCAAAGTTGAATCTTAAGAGATTCGATGGCATATTATTGGTCTCCAGCAGACTAAGTGCTGTAACAAGAATATGATTTGTTTAGTGCAAATCATGGTTTGTCAACGGTTTAAAAAATAATTAGGAATGCTTGTGACTGAGTCGAGCACTATTCTACTACAGCAGAAAGAAACTAACAAACAAATGCACACACACGAACGGTAGATGGAGTAGACGCCAAATTTAGGTCAACAGCTACCTACGCAAAGCTCTTACCTTTTTGTTTTCTGGCCAAGATAGGTAGCAAGCAGAGACAATCAAGCAACAATTTCATTTAAAAAAAATCACAATTTATTAGAATAAAGATTGAAGTTATTGGCATTTTAAAAAATAATTATCATATATTCCTTTGGTATAAAATTATGAAACGAAAACTTCAGTTAAAAGATTGCGTTTGGACTGGAGTGTCAATAACATTACACTAAATATACTAAAATAAAATATATAATACAAATAGATATATTAATAAGTTTAGTGTAGACAACTATCGTGTCGTTGAAATTTCAAAATATTCATCTTACACTCAGTGGCGGTAATGTGGTCATTATTTTCAACGAAAAAACTTTATTGGACCATTTTGTCGAGTACCTGGTGGACACTTGTCGATTCTTGCAGACATTCGCTGAAAGCTTATGCTGACATATGTCGACAAATATTATGATTTGTAAAGGCTTGTCAAGAGTAACAACAAAAAATTATCAGATAATGTTGAAGACTGCTAAAACTTGTAAACTGAGGCATTTCATCTGACACTTGAATATGGTTTGAAGAAAATTCCTTGTAGGGTGTCTTATTAATAATTTTTGACCTACACCTCATATTCTATTGAGCTAAATTACCCTACTTCATCATATGCCCTAAAAAAATGAATAAAAACTCGTTTGAATGTGCTTTTAAAATTACTGAAAACGCTTTTGGTGAAAATATTTTTTGAAGCAATCCTTAGTAAAAATGCTAGTAAATCCTAAAAAAACACTTAAAGTGTTTCTTGGAAGAAGCACATCACTGATACTTCTTGTAGAAAGCACTTCAAGTGTTTTTGAAATCAAAAATATTTTCTCTAAAAACACTTTCAGTCACTTTAAAAACATATTTAAACGAGCCATAAACTATTGGTATCCTATTCCCTGAAAACCTTTTGGTTTAATCATATTTCTTATAGAGGTGTAATTTATGTGAGCAGGTCTCCTCTACAGTAGAAATGTGATTAATTAGGGCTGGTTTTATTCTGGATACCAAACTGAAAACCATACACTAAATACCTAACCAATAATGTTTGGGACATGATTTCGAAAACCGAAATTTTGATTTTCCCAAAAAAAATTCAGTTTTTCGGTACGATTCGGGACCGGGCTTTCAAGCCAAAATTATTGTTGAGCTTTTTTGTTTTATTTGGATTTTGGGCTGAAATTTGGTTACCCAATTTACGTCTGCAGTGTAAACAACACACTTTTCAGAACAACAACCAAATTCAAAAACCCTAATTCGAACATTTTGTAGAAACCCAAATTAAACAAATTTCTTACCTTAAGCCTTCTGGGAGACTAGATTGAGTGAGAGTCCAGTGAGACAGTTTTGTTGAAAACTCTAAAATTTCATACCCAATTTCATACTGAAAATTTCAGTATCGGTTCGATTTATTCAGTATTGTTAGTTTGGTTTTTTTTTTTTTTTTTTATCGGTTGGGTTTTAGTCGGTTTCGGTATTTTATGTATTTTTTTTCCATCCCTATTGTTAACAAACGCGATTTATGCAACATTAGTCATGCCAAATTTGTGTTTTAACTTGTAAAATTATGATTAGGGACCTCACAATCTCATAGCCCCGTTGTGGGCCGCAAGTATGCCAACAGTTTAATCCACATAGTATTAGGAGTTTTTTTCATGGCATTTCCATGTCTAGTGCGGTTGGTCCATGAGGCAGGCAGGCCTGGCATCTACTATTCAAACTACAAAAGAGCAATTTTTCCCCAAAGCCCATTCTCAAATTTTCACGCCTATTATGTTAAGTCCATATACATTTCTTTTAACAACATTAGCATTTGTCTACACACTTTATGTGTATGAACATATTTTTTTAGAAAATGAGAAGGAGAGAGGGAGAGAGAGAACGTGGGGGAGTGGGAGGTTTTTTATTTTATATTTCATATTTTTTTATTTTTAATATTGAAGGTATTTTAACATCACTTGTAGGTGAGGCTTAAAAACAAGAGGAAAATTTGGACCTATGAAATTACATTATTGCCCATCATTTTTTTTTTGTGTGATAGAAGACTAATTTGTTATTTCACCCTCTTTTGGTTGACAAAGAGGGTTTCATTAATTAATAGAGATAAGAAATCCTAAAATAGCCAAGACTTTGTTTATACAACGAAATTCTAATTGTATGGGAGGGATTTATTATTCATAGAATACATTACTCAACTAAAATCCAAGAGAATTTCGAAATGAAGATATTTTTCATTTCTATTTCAATTTAAAAATAAAATTTTAAATTGAAATAGTGAAATTTTAAATAAAAAAAACTTTGCCGACTTTGCCGAACAATCTTGGTTTAAACGAAGAGCCAATCATAACTAGGTATCAGACACAACATTAACAATAAATTTTATCATCATTTATGTGAGTCGAACCCACAACTAATTTTATTTTTTCTTTTGATACAATGCTAACAAGCTATTATAATAGAAAACTTCATTTTAATCCCTATATAAGATTGTTTTTTCAATAATACCGTATGTAAGATTAAAAACTAAAAATAATCCTCCATGTCACATTTAATCATTTTTTTTTATAAATTTATTGCATTTTCAATTTCCCTATTTACCCTCATTACTCTCTTAAAACCAGTTAGAGAAACAAATATATAATTAATTTTCAAGAGTACTTAATTAACTAGATCCATAAATAACATGTTCCTTATAACAATAACATTACCATAAACCTCCATGTGTTATTCCAATCAAAGAACCCAGAAAACTCAGAAATCATTATCAAACAAAAAAAATCCAGATAATTCAGAAACCAAATTCTCATTGTATTCGGAAGAAAGAAGAAAAAAGGGGCGCTTTTAGATGCCAAATTGACGGTGAATCCAAAGATAAATGGAAAAAAAAATACAAATAGAGAAAATGGAATGTGAAATCACAACCTCATTGACCATACCGAATTCATCAAACCTACACATAGTACCTAACCAACCGTACCGAATGTTAGGACCCAATTGACAGTACCCAAATGAACAATTTTGTATGTAGAACAATATAGTGTACCTATATTCTCAATGCATTTTTTTTTTTATAGTTTTGGATTCAATAAATTAAAAATGAATCTAGAGATAAATGAAAAGAACAATTTTGTATGTAGAGAAAATAGAATGTGAAATCACAACCTAATTGACCATACCGAATTGATTGGACCTAAACTATATAACGTACCTAATTTATCAGACCTAGTGAACTAAAACATAAAAATACAAACTGTATCAAATCTATTGGACCTAAACTATATAATGTACTTATTTGACCGTACCTAAACTATCGGACATAAATAGTGCATTCTCCAATCAATATAAAATTTGAATAAGTATAAAATAAAAAAAACACAAAAATTAGGTAGTTATAGACAATAAAGATGACATTTTTTAGACAATGAAGATGGAAGTTACTTTTATGAGTGATAAGATGTAACCGTTACATTATTCAAATTTTGATGGTGGAGGTTACATTGTAGCCAATAAGGATCACATTCTTGTAAATAGTAGTAAAATATGTGGTTTTATGCCACTTAATTTTACGGTTTAGTAGTATTTTTCTTCACTGGTAAGTGAGAGGTCTTAGGTTTGATTCTCGTCAAGGTCGAATTTGAATCACATTATTGCTAGCCCATTGTGAGGCTAAGCTCATCCCCCCTCCTCTTAGTGTAGATAATATTGATTGTTCAGAAAAAAAAATGTGGTTTTATAATTAGTGGCATGTCATGGTGTATTAAAATGAAAGGATCTTTTTTAGACATTGAAAACCTTTCAAGTTATATTTTAAAAAATCATCTTTGACAAACCCTTATCTCTAAAAGCCTCTAGTTTATGAAGCGTATTACTTTGAAAGCATCTCCTTAACATTTCTATGTTGCTATTTAAATTAAGTATTTCAAAATACAATTCTTCAGTGGTCACTTTAATACTATTCAATTTATTTTTAAATTCCTAATTTCAGTTTTGATTTGTAAAACTGAAAAATGATGCATTATAACGTTGAGGTATAATGAATGGTTTTGAATTACAATTGATGGACTTTGAATTACAATTGTGGTTCTGCCTGATCAATCATCTTTTTAATCCTCCAACGTCCTTTTGTATTTTGTCATATATATTCTATCTTTTTCCTTGGAGTAGATTTTGGCTATTGAATTTCAAATTCTTTCTTTCTTACAAATTCCACTAGTTGAAAAGAATCCCATCATCCTCTCTTCTTTTAATTTCATGTATTCTCTAAAATGCTATTATAATTTCCACGTCATATATGCTAAAGGAAAGAAGTGAGTTGTTCATTCGATCCGAGTATTATAAGTGTACGCTTACAAGGATCATAGGTTGTTGTATCTTGGAGAGTAGGACGCCATAACCTGTTACACTGAGACATTGTCTTAGAGGGGCGAAATCTACTTTTAAGGACAGTGACTACACGCCTCAGCCTAAAATCTCGTTCTAATCAAGGATCGGCGAAAAAATTCTCTACCTATAAAGATAAGTATTTTGTTGTTAATATATTAGTTTTATCTATTTTATTATTTCGAGTGAAATAATATTTACTAATATATATATTTATCTTATGATTTGTTGTGGGAGAAGTAGCATCCATATTGCCAATATTTCCAACAATCTTAAGAGTAGGTTTTGGTTGCTACTTCCATCATTTGCCTATCATTGTTCTATATGTTGGCAGACAAAGTTCGAACTGAGCTATAAAAGATATGGTAATTGCATGTGATAATAATCTTATAACATGAGCCATGGTCAAGTGGCACGGGGGAATTGTCATGGACCAAATGAATAAGGGATACGTTTTTCTTATGGCCTCTCATTATTCCGAGAGCAAACGATCCAACCTTTGGTGAATATAAAGGATGAAATTTTGACAAGTAAGATCCAGCTTGTTACCTTATCCTCTTTGAATTTTACCGATGGCTATATCATATTGTTTAGCAATATATAATTAATTTGATCTTGTCCGGTCTTGAGGCTAAGAGATAAAACAGTCGTTGCCCTTTAATTCGATTAATTTACTTTTTATCACCTATAGGTCTTTATATTAACTTTTTGGTTGGTGCTATATTGCCTTGCCTTCAGTTACACCAATATAATTTAATTGGACCGTTTCTTGTAGAGATTTGAATAAGGAATGTTTTTGGCATCTGATATATTTTATTTTGTATCAGTTTTGATCCAAGTGATATTAGCATGCAATTTAACTCAGTTTTAATTTTTATGTAGTTTTCAATAACAACGGTTATATTTGTCTAAATTGTCCAACCTACTAGATTACATTCCAATCTTAAAAGAAAGGTTATCAGATAACTACATATCTTTTTTATAATATTCCAATTTGTGGAGTTTTCTTCTGCACTCTACTTGTGAATTATATAACTTGAATGACATCGCAGATTTTGTAAGTTATCTCGAAGAGTCTCCTTGCTCTTACTCAGACAACTCAGAAGTACAAGATTATATTACTTAATTTTATTATTGATTATTTCAGTCAATTACTTCTCTCAAATTCAACTTCAGTCGTATGAAGAACTGCAAATAAATGAATTAATATTTTTCTTCTTCCTGTTGTGAAGGCAAGTGATTCTTACTCAAAAGACTAACAACTATGTCAGCATGGAAAGTTTTTATGCAAATGAAAGTTGAAGAAACAAATAAGACAAACTGGTACCAAGGGTGATGCTATTAGCTTGCCGTCGGCTATATGGAGAGTTCCAAAGGGGTTGAAGTCCATTTCTATTATGAAGTTTACAGATAAGTGACACATTATTTTAATTAGTTATCGATTTATTCTTTTTATAATTTAAAATTATTAGTAATCTATGTGTGAATAAGCATAGTCAATTTATTAGTAATCTATTATATTATCAGTTATGTACCTCACAATCTTGCCGTGCTTATGCTGAAAAGCAGTGATGTGCTAAAGACAATCTTGTGATATGAGCTTGCAGTCTAAAGTTTGTAAGTCCCACATTTGCTTGAAATTTCCCTCAATTTGTGGTGGTTCATGGTGAGCTAGTTTTTGCATAACTTGTTGACTTTTCTTGTGCGGTATACACTTCTTAATCAAATAGCTTAAAATGGAAAACATATGCGTTATAAGTTAATACACACACATACAATCTTGAGTTGTTTCCTTAATTAGTTATGAAAGACATATTATTCATTCCAAATTCTAATGGACTATTATTTGTCAATTATATATTTGACTTGTCTGCGATATCTACAGAGTAGTATTGTGTTTGTGTTCAATAGTGAAGCTGCAACAATAAGAGTGGTCTTAGGAATGGTGGTGTGGTGCCTGTGATGACCAACACCTCAAGGAAGGCTCATTTAATGAATCATGTCACTGTTTGACCTTCATTGTGTAAAGTTTTGCCCTGCATATTGCTTTAGAAAAGATTGGGATAAAAATTACTACACCATATGTGGAAGTAGGTACAAACAATACATATGACAATAAATCAGGTATGATTTATTATTTACGTTATTAAAATTTTTAAGACTTTTCAGAACTTGTGGGGATTTTTCTTCACCGTATCTTGTGATTTATAAAAAATAAATTGGTTACTCTTTTTTACTGCAATATGATTAGAAATTGTGAGGGTTGTCATCATTTTAGAATAAATTGTGAGGTTTCCTTACATGCATTTTAATTGTGATGTTGATTTATGCGTGATGTCAATTTGACATGTATGGAACTAATGATATTGTTGTGATTGAGCCTTTGCATATAATCAGAGTAACTATAAAGAAGGGGTGGTACAATTGTGATGACCCTTGTGAGAGCTCCAAATCAAGAAGGTTCCAATCCATCGATTAGAGCGGTGCCATACTACGACTGCATATGAGATTTACTTCAAAAACTCTAAATACGGATATTGATGACATTTAAATACAGGAGATCTTAACTATAAATAAATAAATATATATAATATTAGTATAATTTAATTTGCACCCATTCATTGTTAAAGCCTATTTTACATTTAACCGATTATGACTGCAGTCGAACTATGTTAGTGCTAATTTTCAGGTCTTATACACATTCTAGAATACCATTCAAATTGTGGGAGTGGAGAGCCCTTGTACGGAAAAGTCTTTTTGCAGGTGTTGACATACATGGAATGTGGGGATAAAGCTAAGAAGGTACCCAGACAATAACATATGTAACTGTGAATTCATATGTGATGAAACACATAATTGGAGAACATTCAAAAGTCTTAGAGAGCCATATATTTCGCGTGCAAATATATGAGAGGTACTCTTTATTGATAGATAATGTATGGTGAGTTTTATCTTTCATTTATGATGATAATATTATTTCAACTATGATACTTACTTTTTTTTTTTTTTTGAAGAACACTATGATACTTACTTTGATATGTTGAGAAGCGATGTCTACAGCCATCCTAATTAGACATGCAGGCCCAATATGAAATCCAGTTGGTAGTCTTAAAGAAGACTTAACATTGGACGGCAAATGTTTTTAATCCTTTTATGTGAAAGAGATCAGCTTATCTGTGTTTATATGTGGCGATAGCTGAGAGTTTGAGCTAAATTTAAATTTATCTAGCATATATGCATCTGATATAATATTTTGAGATACATTCTGAAATCAATTTTGTTCTCACCAATTATGGTATGGAAATTATATGACCATTATGATATTAACACTCAGCTGGTGAGATATAAAGGATTTGAACAGCTGTAACAAAAAGTTCCATGGACCATTGCAGAGGCATATTTTGAGTGCTAAATATTTTGAAGTACCATATAGTATATATTAATATGAATGAGCAGTAATTTTTATTAGACAGCTTATGGTAATGTTGTATGTGCAAATGCCATATTATGTTGAAATGTCATTGGCAAAAATATCTTAAATAGACATGCATGTTCACTTTGGATTGAAACATGAGTTGACACTCGTTGGAAAAGATATTTGTTTGAGGCTTAACAACCTCTTTGTTATATCCCATTTTATATGGAAGAGACCAACTTTGTTTGAGTATATTATTGTGATATCCCACTATTTGTGGAAGAGACTAGTTGGTTCATTGTGTGTGATATCATAGATATGAGGGCATTAAGCTAAATGACATATGTATTTGATATAATTGTTTTGAGGTCAAAAATGGATCTAGCTAATCCTCTGACAAATCCACTAAGCTAGATGCTTGTGATGATTATTAAATCGAGGGGGATGAAACTTATGCCTATAACATTGATCAAGAGTGATGGTAACCCAACCTATGTGAATGGAGATCCCAAGAATTAGGTTCATATGGGTAAGAACAAGTCACTTGTTGATCGGGCTTGCACTATTGTTTATATCGAATGTTATTATGAACGAGAGTATATCCTTATGGTGTAGATAGTGCTCTTACTGCAACGTGTGAAGTTGAATTTATAGCCTATATATAGGTGATGTGCTTGACTGCAGTGCACACTTGATGGTTTCACCTATTTGAGTGTGGAAATGGGGCTGCTTCCTATAAGAGCTTAAGCAGGTTATCTAGAGCACTCATGAATATCCAGGTGGGCGCATTGTCTATTTGCGCCAACCTGCTAGAACAAGCTCGATTCCGAGGATTCAATATGGATGGTTAGTCCTATGATTCACACAAAGAAATCTTGGTTCATAGAAAATTAAATTTTCACCAAATTTCTGTGAGTTACGACTAGCTCATCCTAAGGTTGGTTCATAGTCCAAAGGACACCAGTTCTGATGCGTTGGATTTTCACTTTCCTTTGGTACTTCCTTGTCCTTTCATTATACTTCTGTTTCTCTAATTCCCTTCTTCCTGTGAGTCGATTTGTATTTTGAAATATGTGAGGGATTGTTGGAATTTAAATCGGGTATTTCAAAATACAATTCTTCAGTGGTCACTTTAATACTATTCAATTTGTTTTTAAATTCCTAATTTCAGTTTTGATTTGTAAAACTGAAAAATGATGCATTATAAGGTTGAGGTATAATGAATGGTTTTGAATTACAATTGATGGACTTTGAATTACAATTGTGATGCTGCCTAATCAATCATCTTTTTAATCCTCCAAAGTCCTTTTGTATTTTGTCATATATATATATATATATATATATATATATATATATATATATTCTATCTTTTTCCCTGGAGTAGATTTTGGCAATTGAATTTCAAATTCTTTCTTACAAATTCCACTAGTTGAAAAGAATCACATCGTCCTCTCTTCTTTTAATTTCATGTATTCTCTAAAATGCTATTATAATTTCCACCTCATATATGCCAAAGGAAAGAATTGAGTTGTTCACTCGATCTGAGTATTGCAAGTGTACGCTTACAAGGATCATAGGTTGTTATATCCTAGAGAGTAGAGCGCCATAATCTGCTACACTGAGACATTGTCTTAGAGGGGCGAAATCTACTCTTAATGAAAGTGACTACACACCTCAACCTAAAATCTCGTTCTAATCAAGGATCGGCGAAAAGCGTTATCTACCTATAAAGATAAGTATTTTGTTGTTAATATAATAGTTTTATCTATTTTATTATTTCGATGTGAAATAATATTTACTAATATTTATCTTATATGATTTGTTGTAGGAGAAGTAGCATCCATATCGCCAATATTTCCAACATTCTCTACATTCCAAAATGTGAATACACCCTCCAATGTCCACAGCAACACCAATTCTATATTGCTTCATATTCCATCCTATAGAAAACGATTACATTGCAAACAAATGAGAGAGAATTGACCATCAAAATCAGACTTTATTCTATCCTATAAGATATAAAGATTATGAAGAATATTAATTTTCTCAACGCAGTAGGACGCGGCTTGCCGCAGCATGAAAATGATCTTCTAATTAGACGTGTGTGGTCATTTGAAGGCCTTAATTACAACTCTGATTATCTCAATTTTCAATTTAATTACTTGCTTCAACTAATTTAATTAGCCACTCAAGCATGAGCATCTGCATCACTCTTTAGAAGTGGTTGTCAATTTGTCACACACCAAAAAGAAAAGCATGTCCAATACATTATATATAGGTAATGCTAGATAAACCAAAATTTCAAACTAAATTTATAAACCAAATGATGTGTCATCAATAGGAAATAAGCACGTTAATAAACACTTAAGTAATAATTAATCTAATCATTAACAACCACATCAACACTTAAGTAATAATTCAATCATCTTCTTAGCATTATCCTTATATATACATATATTGTTGGAGAACCTTAGCATGTCCAATACTTGTAAGTTGTAACTAAAGCATGCAGTTGTTATTGTGCGCTCATGATTCAGGCGCACGTTAGCGTCTCCACCAGAAGAAAAATAGACGAGTATTGGCCATAAAAAGCAAAAGCAGCTTGTTAGGCATTGCCAACTCAGGTTTTGCTGAAATTCCCAACTGTAAAAGCTTTATCGAGAGTGGGGGACCGGGGGTATCTAAGTATCTTTGCTTTGCGGATCATCATTGAGCACTCGTATGAATGAAATGGTCCTTTATATCCCAACTGGGATTCCCATCAGCCATGATTATTCATTTGGGTTGTGGTGGTTGTTGTTGTTGAAGAGGCCTCTTGATTGGGTTTTTGCACTAAATTAATAGCTGCCCCATTTGAGTCGAGCATGCATGCATGCTACATGGCACCTCTAATTACACACAGATATATATGCCTCTGTGTGTTTGTGACCACACAAAGTGAATGTTTTGACAAAAGAAAGGTGCACATTTTAGTTGCTAAACATCATATCTTGAAAAGTATGAGGCACTTTAGTTTATATACATACCTAACCTAGCTAGCTTCCGCCTTCATACGTTCAATTGAAGCTCTTCGAAATTCCTCATTTGACTTGGCTAACGCTTCCTGAGATAGTTAACGGATAAGATGTTGTTTGAGTTATAATAAAAATAAGGCCTGTTATGGTCTATCTATTTTTATGTACGCAAAAGTCACACGATTCCAACCCACCAACTTTGAAGTCCAAATCAGGGATTGGATGACCATCTCATTTCTATCTAACCTGTCCGAGGGTTATACACGGTTCTCTCCGAGGCACGTTTACCACGTGTCATTTCGCCCTCATAAATGCATACGCGTCATCTGACACGCTGAGGTCACTACCAAGATCGTGCTAACCTCCTCAAGATAAAACTGAAGGTCACCGACTAGGAATTACAATCACTGTTAGTGCCAAATAATCGATCTACTCCAGCTCCAGCCCATTGGTATGATCAAGGTTGCTTCATCTCCCCTGCCTTTAAATAGAGCCATAAGCCTTCAAGATTAGAACCTTCGTCAAATTCAATCATTACAATTAAACAAAATCCTTGAGTGATCCTTCAATCAACCCAACTACTTTTTAGCATAAACTCAATTGCTCTTTAGCAAAAACTCACTTAGCTCTTTAGCTACAATCTCAAAGCCTTCATTCGAAGAAAATACTGCCTACCATCATGGAGATCTAAAACTTTTATAGCTCTGCCATGGTATGATTTGGTTGATGTACAATTCCAACCACCATAACTTTCTCGATGAGATAAATGTTTTGTACTAAGCTCAAACTGAAACTAGTGATTTCGGCAGGCTCCTTTAGCATTATCTTACCCTTCATGGCCTAAATCTTGCTAGACTTTTACTATTTTCATTACATTTCAAGTTATGAAGCTCAGCCCATCGACCTAGATTTTACTTTTGTGAACATTTGTAATCTTGACTCCATCATGAGATGAATATATTCTTTTGTCATTGAGTTTCTATTTTGCTTTTATTTACTTTTTTGGCAAGTATACACAGAGTTACACTGAAATTTTTGTCCTTATTCGCTAGAGGCACATAAAAGAACCTAACTAAACCAACATCGCACTTAGTGCACAATCATTTGATTAAGAACTTAGATTAATGCACATCTTTAACATGCACTCAAACACATTGTTTATTGGCAGCTTCCAACAGTGGCAAGCTTGTATAGACATAAATTAACCACATCTAATAGGAGAAGGACACATGGATTATATGCTAAACATGACGGCTTTGCCCTTGACATTGTGAGTAGACCCCCAAATTACCTTAAGGAAAATAAGACATAGTCTGCCCTAAGGCAATGAGCCTTTAAGCCATAACAAACTGTGGCCTCTCTGAGCCGCCTATGGTACAAGTCATGAGCTCTCCGAGTATGATATAGGCTTTCTGAGCTTCCCATAATAGGTTTTGCCACCGGGCCATACCCGGTCCAATGGTGGTAGATCACCAACTCTCCGGAGCCTCCCTTTAGACCAAAAGCGACACTCAAGATACATGCATGTTGAACTCAGTCCAAACTCCTTCCAAGTTTTGACACCAACAAATGCCATGTTGTGTTCTTTTGCAAAGATTAAATCAATAATTTGCTTTATGATTATTTTCTGCTAATTACTGAAAGGAAGCACATTTAAGACTTAAAAAAAAATTATCAAGGTATGCATACTATATGCATTGATTTTGGATGTTTATAATTTTGTAACCAATTAAATACGTTTTCTATATTTTCAGTTAAAATTGAAAACATCACTTATTAAACAACCTCGCACATTCTCACATTATAGAAATGCACAATTCTATTTGTCGGTTTTTTTTTTTTTTTCTTTTTCCTTTCTAAAACTATCCTTGAAAAATCATTCTTTAAGACAATACCGGACAGACCATATAAAGTCAAGGTGAAATATTCTGTGGTCACGAAGTACTATAGTATAATGGTATTTATTTTCACTTATAAGTGAAAGGTCTTAAGTTTAAATCTCAAGAATGATAAGTTTGTAACTAATTTGTTCATCCACCCTCTTATATTGTTGTATTAAAAAAAGGTTAAAAAAAGGTAAAGGAGAAAAAAAGCAGTAAAATAAAAAAAAATCGTAAAAAGTTTAGGTTTTATGTATCCTCTTGGTACCTTAACCAATTGGATTTAGAGTAAGAGAAGTCTCAACAAAGAATGAGCCTATGTGAATAGGCTAATAAGCGTACACAAAGAACAAGCCTATGTGAATAGGGTAATTTAAGGACTGGTGACAAAATTTCTAAATCAAATTTTGTAAACTAAATGATGTGGATGTTTATGATTGAATTATTACTTGAGTTTAATTAAGGTACTTATTTTCTAGTACTACACGTCTTTTAGTTTATGAATTTAGTTAAAAATGTGGCTTCCTTCACATTATTCATGTGGATATTGTAAGACAAATTACAATGGTGCACTCTCTTGGTGCCGTTTATCTACTTTTTTGGGTGTGAGTTCCCCTAACACAATTTTGTAATTGCTGTAATTCCAACTTATCCACCTCCATCCAGTTAGGAATATTTGAGGATTATTATTACTGATCTGTGCCACTAAGACAATGATCCATATAAAAATTCACTCGTTAAAATTCTTTACCCTTTTGTATTCATGCGTAGACAGTAGAATATTCATAGATTTTGATTGGCCTAAAACGGTCACTTGAAAAAGGGTGGTTTGCCATTATGTGCTGCTTTTTTTCTTCCAACAACTGTTTCATTGCCTTAATTACTAATTAAGGCACATATACTCTTTGCCAATTAGCTGGAATGATCAAGTTTTGATACGAGTAGAAATTATCAATCGTTATTATGTCATTGTTATTGTGCGGTTGTTATGTCATCATTGTGTAATATAATTTGTATGCTATTATTGCTAAATACCGATCATTTTAGCCACCAAATATCAAAAATTGATCATACCAACTAGTTGCCTTATGCTCTTTTCCCTTTGCATGATGAGGAAAGAGTAAAATTGTGTCCCAATTCCATACACTGGTATGCACAAAGAGGTACAAAATTATTACCATACCGAATATATACTTACTGTTGAATTTACTAAATTCTTTCTTTTATTTGAATTCTAGTAATTGAAAACAGCAAAAAAAACACCCAAAAACCAACTGGCAGAATCAGACCAGCTGATGCTTAAGCAGTAGGTGTGGTTAGTCCATTATTTATTAACTTGACTGTATCTTAATATTTATTTATAGCTAGTGTATCAGCATATTTAGTGCAAATATTTTGTTATTAATTATTAGCTATTTCAATTCCCATAAAATAGAACAGATTGTGCTACAATACGTAGTATAATTTAGACTCCTAAGCCTCGTTTGATGTTTAGGATTTGTTTGGCTTGGACAATTCACTTAATTCTATGAATGTTGATATAAATATGGATGCCAACTTGTATACGTTGTTCAAGTGAAGGTAAAAGATGAAATCATGAAGAAAATATATCTAATTCACACAAAAATAGTAGGATTAATTGAGAGGGACAAGTTTTCTTCATGACTTCATGTTTTACCTTCACTTGAACAAAATATGAAACCAAAAACAACTAATCCTAAGCATCAAACAAGCCCAAAGATACTAAACTCTCCATGAACAAATGTTTATATAAGATCGAATCAATCCCTCGATCAATTTAGTGCAATATGTATTCAAGTATGAAAATGGCTATTACTTTGAGGCAAGGGCCATTCTATGCCTGTATTATCTTTTATTTATGAGGTGTGACATCGACATATCTTTTTTTACTTTTCACACACTCTTCTAATTTTCGACAGTCGAATCTAATGAATTGAAGAATATCAAATGACATAAATTAACAAAAGGTGTGTGGATATATAGCACACCCCGCATTATTTATTTATTTAAAATATAACTCTAAGAAGTCAGTATATATACCACAACTAGCTAAAGTGTGTACATTTTTGTATTATTAATGTAATATAAAGCATTAAAGCTGGCAAAAATACTGGAGATTTTTTGGTTGAGAGTTTTGGGAGAATGTATATCATTTGACTATGGTTAGAAGTAGGCTGAATGCCTCTGGTCTTTTCAGGTCCACTAGAAATTAGTCCTATCTTTCGAAGTATAGGATACCCATCAGACTTCCAAAAAAAAAATAAATAATAATGTAATATTAATCATATAGTGGAATGTTTGTAAAAATTGTTCCCCTACAAAGTGTGGGATAGCTAAGGCTTCGAAAAGAAAAAAAATGTAGTATTAAGCATATAGTGGACTGTTCTGTAAAAATTGTTCCTTACATCATTAATGAATTCCTCGCGGTATCAATAAAGAACATAACGTAATTAACCTTCTATATATGCAACCGTCAAAGTGTTCCACTTGTAAAAAGTGAGCCAGTAACAACATACACGAACCAACTAATCCAACTAGCAGAGAGCGAAGAAAATCCTCACATTAGGGAGAAAAATAGAGGAAAGACAAACTACCACAGGCCTTTGCCTTTGACTGTAGGGCTGATAGTAATCTCTCTTGGTCTGTTCCCTTCAACCACTCTTTGTTTATTCTATTTTCTATCCATCTCCATCTCCTGGGTTGTGATCGTTTGTTGCTCTGTTGAGAAATTTTCTTTAGCAGCTATGACCTACTGCTTAACATCAAACCTTAGTGCAGCAACTGTTGTTCAAATATGAGATCGTGATTTTTGTGCACTTGAAAAAGATTATGAGGATGAAGTTCGATCCGTAATTCATAGCAATACTTTTTGTTGATGGTTGTAAGATCATCAAAGAGTGATGCGGTCTTTTCATTGTGCTTTCTTTAACTATAGGTCTCTGACTTCTAAATTTAGTACTCGTTGATGCTACCATGTCATTGATGCTATCATGCTCTTATTTGTGCTCCAGTATCCACTAGTGGCTCTTTACCACAGTAGTAAAAGGCTCCAGTATCCATTAGTGGCCCTTTACCACAGTAGTGGAAAGGAGTCGAGCTCTTGTACAACGGCGTGAATTCGAACCTCATCGGTGACTAATCTAACAAAATCTATCGTTTGACAAGAAAAAAAAATCCACTACCAGTCTTCCTCTTTTAACTTACACAAAATAAACCCTAACCCTAAATTCAACGACAACAAGAAACTGTAACTTTCTAACAATATATGATTTAATTTTCAGTCTTCATCGACTCCTTCAAAAGCCCATGCATACTCGTCGCGAAGCTTCTGCTCTTCCTCGGGCGTGAAATCACTCTCGACGCCGAACAACTGCCTCACGTACTCGACGCTCTTGTTCTTGATCCGATCAGCGACGCACTGGTTCAGCACCTCCAGCATTTGATCGACGTTCAAGTAATCGGCGGCCAGGGTCAGCTCCATCACGTTACCGGTGGTCTCGTCCTTGACGAAATCGTTGTTGAATTTCCTAAGCTCCTTCTTCGACACCTCCTCGTGCTCCGCCTTCCGATTCAGATCTAGGCTTTTGGTGCAGAAATCGATGATCTTGACGAGCTCCCCGCTGTGGACATTCGGGACCGGCATCACCATGTCGCGTGCCACGCTCTCATCTTGGAAGAACGCCTTGACAGTCTGGAACTGCATCGCGACATTCTCGTCGATCTCGAAGATCTCGCCATCGGAGGTCTTGAGGGAGATCTTCTTGCTTTCGTAGTTTTCCGTCGCCAACTGTGCCTCTTCCTCAGTGTCAGTGGCGTCAGGAGCTTCGATATGCTCTTTCTCGGTCGACATGTCGATGAGCACGGTTCACGAATCTACGTTTAGGGTTTAGGATGTAAAGAGAAGGGGATTATATATATAGGTGTTGTTTGGGATTTTCCGAAAGGAACTGAGGTGGGATTAATTCATTCCCAATTAGGATTAGGGAGAGTTTGTGTGTGGCTTTAATCGTTAATGTGTTAATCACACGTTTGGGATGGGAATGAGAATCCTTGAAGGATTTGGAGTTCCTGCGGAAAACCAGGACTTTCACATTTGACATGTTTATATCTTTGATCATGTTGCCAGCATCGTTCTAAAAATCCCTATCTAGCGCCGCCTAAGTCCCGCCTAAACGTTAGGCGGCTAGTCATCGTTCCGATTAATGCCTAAGCATTTGAAAATTAAGAAAGAGCGCTAGACCTGATGAGGCGCCCGTCTAGACCGCCTAACCCGTCCAGACCCACGTAGATTACGATTTACTTAGACAGAAAATAGATAACTTTCATTTTGTATTTTATTTTATTTTTCAAAAAATTGTAAGACTTGTTGAATACTTAATGAACACACATTATATGCTTGTTCCCCTTGTTTTCATTATGTTCCAATACTTCATATAATATATATATATATATATCATTCTATTTTATAGTTTATGACGTAATTAATTATATTTTTAAGTATAAACATATACTTATTTACATGAAATATAATAAATTTACTTAAATCAGTCTAGTCCGTCTAAGTGCCCACCTAGGCGCTAATCCCCAGTTTGCCGTCCGACTAGCGTCTAGCGTCTTTTAGAACCTTGGTTGCAAGTGGCCCTTTATCACTGCGGTGGAAAAGTATTGAGTCATTGCACGACGGCGTGGGTTCCAACCTTGTCGGTAGCTAACCTAGCATTTAATCTAACAAAATCTATCATTTGATAATATCTTTGATTATCTCCAATGAAATTTTCTTTGATTTTCTGTTAATAAAAAACATCAACAAACCAATATATCTAAACTACGTATTAATGAAACTCTCTTTGTAATTTAATCTTCTACCACAAAATAAAATTATGGACAGTTAAGTAAATTCACACAAACTAAATTTTACAATTTTTTTTAACCTCACCCACAATTGATCATAACATCCTCTAATTTGAAAAATAAAAAATAAAAAATAAAATACAAACCTTTCTCTCCCATTCCACGTTCCTCTTTTTCTCTCTCTCACTTTCCCATTTTAAAAACAGATATTATCTTTACCAAAAAAAAAACAGATATTATCACACACAAAGTGGGCATTATGCTAGTGTTAATAAAAAAATAAAGCAATATATTTGACGAGTTTCACAACCTTCTTTAATATTGTGTTTATTGATTCTTCATGTATGTTACGAGAACTGTTTCATATTCCCTTTGATTTGCTTCTAATACATTTTCTTCGTACCTTCGAGGTTTTTGAAATAAAAACCTGTTACCATAAAAATGTTTGTAAGAATATGTGCGATTCGGTTTGATTCAGTTAAATACTAAAAATATAACCAAATCAACTAGTACTCTATAGTTTAATTTGATTCAGTTTTGACCAATACTACCACTATTGAAAACAAAACCAAACCAAAGCATTGTTAATCAATTTGATTCGGTCGGTTAAAGTCAATTCCAACGCACTAATTAAAAAAGGTCAACATTTCAAGAATTTTAATTTCTAAACATCCTCACACCTAACACATTCCAATTCAATCAAAAGACTAAGTTTAACGGAACATAAAATTTCATCAAGTTAACTAGGACTAAGTTTTAATTAAATAAAATAGCATACTAGAAAACGATTTACTAGTTATAATTTTACATAAACATAAATACAAACATATCTCCTAATTATTAATAGTCATTACAACTTATATCATGTAGAAACTCAATATGGTACCGTAAGACTTCCAAATAACCTATAATAAGTCGACATGTGCAAAATAAATAAAATGAACAATTCAAAGATATATGGTCGATACAGTTTGGTTTTAAAACTCTTTGAAAGTGCTTTTAAAATGAATAAAGTTACTTTTGGTGAAACTGATTTTGGGTTCCAAAAGCATTTTAAGTGTTTGTTGGATGAAGCACCGGATATGTGTTTTTTATAGGAAGCACTTAAAGTATTAAGAATTGGTTTCAAAAATATTTTTACCAAAAGCGTTTTCAGTCATTTTTAAAACACTTCCAAAAGAGTCCTTGTTTCAAAAGTATAAAACCAAACCAATAAAAGTTAGTTCTGTTGATGCTACATGTTTGGGATACTCCAAAGAAGCAGCAAGCATCCGTACTATGCTTGTGTAACGTGTCACAAGTTATTTATTTATTTTTTAGCAAATGATAATATCTATACTAAGGGTAATGTAACTCAAATTCGTCTTTGGCGAGAATCATATCTAAGACATCTCACTTACAAGTGAAGAAGAATACAACTAAACTCGTAGTACAAAGTGACAATGTGTCACAAGTATTAAACATTCTACTCAACATGTTCTCAAGTTTTTGAAGTCATTCATATCCTAATTGAAATCCAGTTCCATTTCCAAAGAAAGATCGGTCTTAATATCTTATCAGTATTGGTTGTTTATACGATTATCTTTTTATTATTGGATATTGAGTACGTATAAACACATGAACAGGTGCTCCAGCAGTGTACTCCTGAAAACATTATATATAAATCGAACAAAATATTACATATAAAGATCTCAGGTGCGCTTATATCTGTCTATGTCTAATTTTGTGAGTGGTATAGGAAGGGGGTGGGTGGGGTCCTCTCAGAAGAATGAGATTCATGGAGACAAATACACTTTCTTTTAAATTCTGGGCATGTGGCTTTCAATATAAAGCAGTTGGCACTGATCGATGTTATTCCCCTACTACGTGCATCTTAGTGGAGTATAAACGTAAAGCTTCTTTATGCAAAGATAGGTAGATATATGCCATCTCTCTCTCTGTCTCTCTCTCTGTCTCTCTCTCTCTCTCTCGCTCTCTTAAGCAGCACAACTATTCTGTACTGGTGCACAAACAATCCCTCCTTTTTTATCATCCATGCTTGTTGTTACTGCTACACCCAATGATCCCCTCAATCATCACATTTATAAACCGCTTCTCTTCCTCTCCTCCTTCCCTGCCACAATTCCTACCAGATTTTTAAAACTACCCTTTATTTCCCTCTTTCTAAAATCTTCTCTCCCTTTCTCTCTCTCTCTCTCTCCATCTTTGATTTTTCAAACATGGCTTCTTATAATCTTACCAGCTTCGTCCTTTCTATCTTGCTTATAATTCACTCGCTTTTTTATCCGTTTCAAGCCGTCATCAGTACAAATACTAACCAGTCTGAGTTTTTTGTGCTCATAATAAAGTCTGTTTCAGCTAACTCAGGAAACTCCCTGTCAGATTGGGATGTCACAGGAGGGAAACCTTACTGCAACTTCTCCGGCGTCACCTGCAACAATGATGGGTATGTTGTTGAGCTTGATATCTCCGGTAGGTCTCTGTCCGGCAAGTTTCCTGCAGGAATCTGCTCTTACCTGCCTCAGTTGCGCGTTCTCCGTCTTGGACGTAACAATCTCCAGGGTGACTTTGTGGACAGCATCACCAACTGCTCATTCTTGGAAGAGGTTAACATGGATCATTTGTTCCTCAGTCAGACGCTTCCGGATTTTTCACCCTTGAAATCTCTGAGGGTTCTTGACATGTCTTATAATTTGTTCAAGGGCAAGTTCCCCATGTCAGTGTTCAATCTCACCAATCTTGAGGTGCTCAACTTCAACGAAAACGGAGATTTCAACTTGTGGCAACTTCCAGATGACATCCATCGGCTGACAAAGCTCAATTCTATGATCTTGACAACGTGCATGATTCAAGGAAAGATCCCTCCATCAATAGGAAACATGACTTCTCTTCTTGATCTCGAATTGAGTGGCAATTACCTGGTTGGTAAAATTCCTGCGGAGCTTGGTTTGCTCAAGAATTTGAAACAGTTAGAGCTCTACTACAACCAACTTGTTGGAACTATCCCTGAGGAGCTTGGAAATCTCACTGAACTCGAAGACTTAGACATGTCAGTCAATAAGCTGACTGGAAATATTCCAGAATCTATTTGTCGCCTTCCCAAGCTCCAAGTCCTGCAGCTTTACAACAACAGTCTTTCAGGTGAAATACCAAGCGCCATTGCAGACTCGAAAACACTGAGCATGCTGTCACTGTACGCTAACTTCCTGACAGGAGAAGTTCCAAGAAATCTGGGGCACTCATCATCAATGATTGTCCTGGACTTGTCCGAGAACCATCTTTCTGGTCCATTGCCAACGGAGGTTTGCAAGGGAGGTAAGCTGCTCTATTTTCTTATGCTGGACAATAAGTTATCTGGGGAGATACCAGTGAGCTACGCAGAATGCCAGTCTCTTCTTCGATTTCGACTTAACGGTAATCATCTGGAGGGTTCAATACCTGCAGGACTTCTTAGTCTTCCCCATGTTTCGATCTTTGATTTGAGTTACAACAATTTGAGTGGTCAGATTGCAGATACAGTTGGAAGAGCTAAAAACTTGTCAGAATTTTTTATACAAAGCAACAGGATTTCAGGTATTCTACCACCTGCAATCTCTGGAGCAATCAGCCTAGTGAAGATTGACCTCAGTAATAATTTTCTTTCTGGTCCAATTCCTTCTGAAATTGGCAACTTAAAAAAGCTAAATCTACTGATGTTGCAATGCAACAAGCTCAACTCTTCCATTCCCGATTCACTTTCTTCACTGAAATCTCTCAATGTTCTTGATGTCTCCAACAACCTCTTGACTGGAAAAATCCCAGAGAGTCTCAGTGAATTGTTACCAAACTCCATCAACTTCTCAAACAATAAGCTTTCTGGCCCAATTCCGCTCTCATTGATAAAAGGTGGGTTGGTGGAAAGCTTTTCAGGCAACCCAGGCCTCTGTGTTAAAGTTTCTTCAGATCAAAATAATTTTCCCATATGTTCACAATCTTTGAACAAAAAGAAGTTGAATTCTTTCTGGGTTATTATAGTTTCGGTAGTCCTCCTCCTCATTGGAGCTCTGCTGTTCCTAAAGCGCCGATTTGGAAAAGAAAGAGCAGAGGTGGAACATGATGAGACCCTGTCCTCATCATTCTTCTCATATGATGTAAAGAGCTTTCATCGAATAAACTTCGACCACCGCAAGGTCATTGAAGCCATGGTTGATAAGAACATAGTAGGCCATGGAGGATCAGGGACAGTGTACAAGATTGAGCTGAGCAGCGGGGATGTGATTGCAGTGAAGAGGCTGTGGAGTAGAAAAGCAAAAGATTCTGCAGAAGATCAGCTGTTCATACACAAGGAGTTGAAAACTGAGGTGGAGACGCTGGGAAGTATCAGGCACATAAACATTGTCAAATTGTACTGCTACTTCTCAAGCTTGGACTGCAACCTGTTGGTTTATGAGTATATGCCAAATGGTAACCTTTGGGATGTCCTTCACAAAGGAGGGATCCATCTAGATTGGCCTACTCGTCACCAGATTGCGCTCGGGATTGCACAGGGTTTGGCATACCTCCACCATGATCTGATGCCTCCAATTATTCACAGAGATATCAAGTCTACCAACATCCTGCTTGACGTCAATAACCAAGCCAAGGTTGCAGATTTTGGCATAGCCAAGGTTTTACAAGCAAGTGGGGGAAAAGATTCCACCACCACTGTTATTGCTGGGACTTATGGTTACTTAGCCCCAGGTAATTTCCTGATCAAACTTTCTATAGATTGATTAAACATTTACCGTTAAAGTAAAACTATTATTTATTCTACAAACCTAAGCATAGTCTAGTTGACTACAGCAGTATGCTCCCTCGTCGGCACCCAAGTTCGAATCCCCCTCCCCATATTTTAAATTAGATTAGAATATCACTTGATACAAAAAATAAACCATTATGTGTTACCTTTTGTATCAAATTTGTTTTTTATGCTTGCTCTTAGTTGTTGCTTTTTTAGGTTAAACAAGTACTATATGCGTGATATCTTGATTTACTTTTACTAAGTAGTGTTTTGACTTAAATTAGTAATTACTCCAAATCATGTTTAACTAAATTTAATTGATTGATTTGTTTTTTTGGGACAGAATATGCATATTCATCCAAAGCAACAACCAAGTGTGACGTCTACAGTTTTGGAGTAGTTTTGATGGAGCTGATAACAGGGAAGAAGCCAGTGGAGGCAGAGTTTGGAGACAACAAGAACATCATATACTGGGTTTCAAACAAAGTGGACACCAAAGAAGGAGCCATGGAGGTGCTTGACAAGCGATTATCGGACTCATTCCAGGAGGAGATGATCCAGGTTCTTCGCATTGCCGTTCGATGTACCTGTAAGGCGCCTTCTCTGCGTCCGAGCATGAAGGAGGTGGTTCAGCTGCTGATTGAAGCTGACCCTTGCAGATTTGATTCATGCAAGTCATCAACTAAGACCAAAGAAGCACCAAATGTGACGAAGGTCAAGAACCCTTATGAGTTCTGATTTGCATGGAAGAGTTTGTTTGTTGGGTCCCACAGTCCTAGGTCAAATACTGTCATATAGCATATACATATATATATATATATATATATATGATATCAGATAACCATATAAGTAAAGTTCCTCTCAAACTGATTGGGGGACTGGTCATAAAGGTATAACTAATTATAACTCTCTTTAGTTTTTCATGAAGGTGGCTTGTAGATTCCATATCTCAATCTCTTTCTCTATTTTTCTACTTTGTAATTTTGTTTTTGTAACGATTTGAGGAATTCAGTCACTATAGCTGCTTTTTTACAGTATCCCTAGCTCATCAGCATCCATATCTCAGAGGGATCAACTAATCAAATCTTCCCTAGCTTTTGTGAATTTTGTTTTTTCCTCTTTATCTTTTGTGCTCTTTTGTATTGGAGTGGGGAATAAAAAGGCACATATATGTTAGTGAGGAGTGGAGGGTTGTGAATTGTGGGAGAGCCTTCTTTATGCATCCAAAAAGTGAGTTCCTGATTCTGATTTTAAAGGTAAGGAAGCATATATGATTCTTGTGCGGAGGAGCCACTTGAGTTAGCAACCCTTTGGGCATGACTGTCAGTTGAGCATATGTTGCAAGACGATATTTTAAACTAGTCTAATTGATAGGGAGAGATATTGGACTTAAGAGTAACAAACGAACACATTGTCTTAACCAACTAACTTAACTCGTATATATAACATTATCTCCATTTATAAGTTAAGAATAGATGAGAAGGAAGTAAATCTTTGTATTCTTTTATGTTGTTTCTATTTTTTTTCTAAATGAACTCGATTGATTTATGTTGGAGTGAGGTGTGCGCGCATGGAAAAGCACCAAGCTTGCTTCACCATAGATAGTGAGGCATGAACTTCCCACTCACAAGGTGGAAATAGTCTTTAATGATTAAAGGCATTCCAAATGTGACATATCTTTATTCCATTTCTCTCAAATTCATTTCATCTAAATATTTTATCACTACCTAGTTTTATGATGCTTTATAACTCGCTAGACGATGTTATAGACAACATCATGTTCAACCTAAAATTGATCATTTTTCAATTTTCGTTTTCCTCGATACCAAGGGTGGACTTATGTACAAGCATTTATTTACGAAAATATAATTTAGTGTGTTGTGATTAATTTATACCTTACTAGAGAAGAATGACCCATCATTCTGATAGTCACAAAAATTTTATAATTAATTTTTATCTTAATAAAGAAGGATGAACCCAACAATCTAACGGCTACAAAAATCTTCGTGTCATGTACGAATTCGTACCGTATAAGAAAAATCCTAAAGCAGATCTTAATTATATGGTAAAAGAATAATCTCATAAGAAGTGAGTCATGTCACACATAAACACCGTGATAGGAAAGCAGTCGGCCATTTGGTGCAAATAAGAGTCAATGGGAAAAACAAGTTGCAAGATAAGCATATAGGATTATATATATATATATATATATATATATATAATTCATGAACTACACGTGCGTGTGTTTGCAACCGTGTGAGAACACACACTTGCATTGCAAGTTTGTCTGCGTCTAAATTTGTGAGTAAGTGTTGTGCGGGGGGTCCTCTTAGCAGAATGAGATTCATGGGGACAAATATTTTTATTCTTTTGGCATGGTGGAGACTCCATGAGATCAAAAGCAACAAGCTTTCGACAGTTTAAGGGAAATAATGGTTCTTCAAATGAAAAGTATAGGGTATCAAGATAAATACATAGTTGGAGATGAACTTGTATGGCACAGATATATTACTACGATAGTGTCTTTATGTAAATAATATAAGGATATGTTGAGAAAAATTAACGTATGTCGTATTATTGACACAAAACATTATTGTCACGAAATATTATTGTCACTATGACAGTGTATCTATGTCATAAAATTTTAAGAGGCAAATATATGATATATGCTCCACAAGAAGTACAAGAGGCAAATCACAAAGTAGGCCACTAAATTCTAAGTTGATTCGGTCATTTCCACAAACACCTTTGCAATCATTCTCATGAGCTACCATCATTGACTTCCTTCAAAATTCCAAATTTCTTTTACATTCTTACACGAAATATAAAGGACATAATCATGACTTTTAACTGCATATAGTCCTAGAAAACGAGAGACATTTGGCCAAAAACAAGGTCCAAATCATTAAGTGTCATAATACAAATGGTTGGATATTTTAAAATAAATTTCAATCATTTGTATTACGACACTTAGTATATCAGACCGTGTTCTTAACACGTTGAAAAAAAATTAACTTAGAAAACAAAGTTGCCAATGTCTGTTTTGAAATTTAACATGATTGTACGGCATATGATTTGATTATTTGAAGCCATTCCACTGCCTGAAATGACAAAATAGTTCCGGTTACTAGGGCTACCAACTCGTAACCCGACATTTTAATATCATATAATATGATTATAAGTAAATGAAAATCACGGTGGCCCGAAAAGATAAACAAATGAACTACAACCGCATCAGTTGGGATTTAAAAGTTATGTTCCGAGCTTGCATCCTTAGGATTATTGGACAAAAGAAGCATTGAAAGTAAGAAATTAGTGATGTTTGCCTAACAATGACATGCACAAACATATAGAAACAATACACAATCATAACAATGATTACTATGTCCACAAATGAAGCACTGATGAGGCCAAGCAATGGTGGTTTAAATTTAACTGGGTTGAAAATCATACCACATGGGAATTATGCCTTTGGGACTCTGATTCTTTGAGGACTAGATTGTGGCAAGAAATAGTAAAGCAATTAAAAAACTCGACACTTCCAAACATTTTTGTTTTTTTTTTCTTTTTTCTGATAAATGTTACGAGTGTGTTCTGTGCTGTAAGCCTCGTAAAAGAGTCACGCCCATATTTTAGGGTTAAAATGTTGATGCCCTTGCCCTTAGGTTATGTCGTGGCAATGTCTGCCAAGTGCACACTAAAGCATATGTGCCAAAAAAAAGGATCCCACCCTAATATGATCAAAGTTGACTTGGATAGTTTGGTTTGGATTTGGCTTTTGGAGCAGTGTCCTATGTATTTGGTAGCAAACTCCATACGACAATATCTACCTAGTATTGAAGATATATCAACAACATCCACTTAATATGAAAACTTTCGTCGACATCAACAACAATTATCTCCATCTACTTCACCATCTCAATTCTCCACTGCCACCATCATTGAAGACATCGCAAATTCGCAACCATCACTAAAACAATTGCCACCACGATTCAGGCAACACAATCAGCCACCACCATATTGCAAATCTCCATCGTCTCCACCAATCAGTGCTACACCACCATCACCTTCGACAACATCACACCACATCTTAGATCTGACAACTTTGGGTTTTTTCCCCATCCAACATGTAATATTAATTGTTATTGTGTGGCTTAGTTGAACTCTCATTCCCCTTAGTGTAAAAATATCGATGTACTCAAAAAAAAAAGATTAGGGACCAATTTGGTACAAATAATTTTTTTTTTTTTTAAACCAAATTGAAATCCCCAAATGCATATAAGGGATCAATTTTGCAATTAACTCTAAAGCTAATCATTTTGCAATTAACTCTATAAGTTAAAAGCTAGTGTATGGACTTGGGTCTATAACGTGGACTTAAAGCCCAGCTTAGCATAGCTTGGGCCTTTTTTAAGTGATCATAGACCGGCTTGAGCCTTAGTAGTTTTTTTATAAGACAAAATATATACATTAAGGGCCCATTTGATGGGCTGGATGAAATTGAGTCTTAATAATAGGATTAGACTAACAGAGACTTGTAAGACATGACATATACCATATATATAAAGATAGGTTAGATAACTCACTCTATTTTGGACTCATAATTTATCCCATCCAATCCACCAAACGGGACCTAAGGGTGACGAACTTATATTATGTCAAACAATGAGTCAGCTAACAGAATGACGTCAAACTAATTACTTACGAGATTCATATTTTTTACTTACAAATAAAGAAAAATATCATTATATCGTAATATTAAGTGGCAATAAATTCAGTTTTCCTATTTGTATGAATTTGAAAAAGGCATCAAAATTAATACGTCAAAATGTGCAACACAAAACGCACATATTAAAACTCAAGTGTTCAAATAATATTTTTCGTTTTTGCTCAAAAAATTAAAAAAAAAAATCGTTAAGAAGTAAGAACAATGACCCATTATGAAATTCTACATTTCGAGAGAAAATATCCTGCAAAAATATAAGCATGGGAATTGGAGCGAAATATTATTACAACATTGTAAAGTCTCAATCACAATCTAATAAGTCAAACAGAAGCAATGAACATGGTTAAACAAGCGATGAGAAGAAAAAGTGTGTTTTTATCATTCTCTTTGTCAAAATCGTCACAATGCATGCAGAACAAATAACGTCAACTCGACTAAAATCACAATTAAGGTTTATACCTAATACAAATTAGGGGGCAACCCTTCCTTAGAGCAACACAAACACACTTGTAAAATTTAAAAAAAAAAAGAATTGGCTGGTGTTAATGTGAATTAACTCTCAACGCATTCAAGTTATGCAATGATGTTCATCTCTTTTTTTTTTTTTTTTTTTCCATTCATTATTGTTTTTACCTAATAAGAAATGGCAAAGCAAACAAAACAAAAGGGATCGGAAATGAACGGGGTGGCCGATCACTCTCTTTGTCGGGTTGTATGTCTTAATATATAGTCAATTCCATTTAATCCTCCACCCGTTGGAGTTTCTAAAAATGGGATGTCTCTCTTTGGTGAATGCATTCTTTGGGGTAATCGCGGTTTGATTTGGAGTCAAATGTATATTACTATCTCATGTTATACAGGAGCTACATGCGGTGGAGAGTCTATCATCAATGTGATGGAATACCTCCTGTATTTATAAAAATAAAAAAAAATCACAATTTTCAAATAAACTTACAAAGAATGAATTCACCGTCATGTATTATTTTTGACCAATAATGCATTGGACTGAGATATTACAATGGTGGTAAACGTGTTCCTGAACTTTTGAGCACGACAAGCTTGATCAAATTTATATAAAATAATTTGTCGAAAAGTAACGTAAACTAAAACTGAAACCCTAATCATTATTCTCCAAGTGCAGACAGCAGCGTAGCTGGTACGAATGTCTTGCCAGCAACCACTAAAACAGCAACACTGGTGAAAACGACCGAGTGATGAATTCGACAGATCACAGCACATCTGCCATGCAATTACAAAGTATTCCTGACGGCTGTGGCCTATGTTATTAATACCATTTATTAACAATTAAACGCTGGATTAATTACAGCCATCTACCACCTTTGCATCTGACATCCTTATATTAAACATCTATATTTGAAGCAAACAGATCGAAATCAGAAACGTAAAAAGTAAAAACATATCAAATGGGATGTTTTCGGACAACAATTCTGTGGGGCTTCTGATTTCTGACTGGTGTTTGGGTTGGTCCACGAGTTTTGCTGGTCTCACATGTGGAGAGGATAAATTAAAAATGGTACACAAATTAGAAAAGATGGTGGTGTTCATGGGGTTTCATAAATATGTACACTAGTAAGTGGTGGATTACTCTAATGATTAGGATATTTCGAATTAAAATGACGCACAACTGAATTAAACAAAAAATTACTTAGTGTTAGTGTCTAAGATGATTAGTCTCAGTTGTAAGACATACTTCATACTCATACTTTAACATAGGTCACCTCAATAAACCTTTTTTACATCACTATGTGGTTAAGGCATTTCGAATCAAAACCGACGTAGTTGAGTTCATGGGCGAAGCTACATGGGGACTTCGCCTCTCTGGTCTTCTGAATTGAACCAAAATATGTTGCGCTACTTCTTTTGCATTTTATTTTTTAAATACCTAGGTCAAAACGACGTCGTTTTGGAATTGCAATAAAAAAATATTGAACGACATATATCGTTAAGGAGAGTACGGTAAGGCTGCCATTATCCAAGAGTCTGTTAAGTTGTTTGGTAGTGTAAAGAAATTGGGTGTGCAGAGAAGTTTCAAGTCCTATGAAGCTCTATTTAAAGCCAATTATGCGCCACAATCGTATATGATGGCTGAGAGGTATTTTAATGCAATGTTGAGTGAGGGAATAGAGCCCCATAGGTATACTTATATTTATATGAGTCACTTAGTCATGCTACAAGGTGTTTGATGAAACACCCCTACTTAACTGTCTCTCTCTCTTGAATGTCACACTCATGAGTTATTGTAAAGAGAATCGATGGGAAGACACCTTGTATCTCTTCCATAACATGATATTTGATTTAAGAGGCAATGATGAAAAGCTTGATAATTTCACCATTCCTATTGCTCAGAAGACATATGCAAGGTTAAGGCACTCACATATGAGAAAAAAAATACATGGTTGTGTTATATAGAAAGGTCTCAAAGATAATTAATCTAGGTCACCTCGATAAAACTTTTTTCCCCTTACTGCCCAATGAAGTTTCAAAGTCATGTCTCTTGAAAAAAATGAAGCCTTCATTTTTTTTTCTTTCAATTTTTTGGAAATTGAAGAACTTTTTTAAAATTATTATTAAGGGGAGGGAAAGTGTTTGAAATTATTACAATAATTTAAGGAATGAAGTTTTGAACTCATAACGGATACGTGGAAATTTAACACCATATTAGTTCACCTATTTGCAAACTGAAAAACTTGTTTGGTAATTGTTTTCACTATTTTAAGAAAAATGAAAGCTAAAAACAAAATTGTTACCAAACAAGTTTAAATCATAAACATTTGATAAAGAATGATATCTAGATACAAGAGAATTTGAAAATGTATAAGATTTTCTCCGATAATAGATCTCTAAAATTTAAGACATTAAAATGGAATAACATTAGGGAGCTATTATTGACAATTCAAAATAATTATTGTGCACTCTAACCATATAGAAATACAAGAGAAAAAAAAAACACACTTGGAAAGAGTGTCGAATAACTTTTTTAAAACGTCAATAACACTATATAATATTTTTCCAATCATGTATTGTCAACCTCTCGATCCATCTCAACTAAAAACACTCAAAAATGGAGGTACAAAACATATTATTGAGTGCATCTGTCCAAACTACACTAAAAGATGAAAATACTACATCATATTTATCACGCATGGATGATAAAAGATAATTGTAGGGAAAAAAATAACAAACTCCAAATAGAGGTAAACGAATGTGACAATTCATATATCTATGGATGGCCAACTAATCTCCCTTTTCATACAATCTCTGTACCACATAATGCGAGTGCAGTTGTGTATTTTCGGTTTCTAAGTTAAATGGTACGTTAAATTAGAGCCGATGACGTCAAAAAATACATTCTAAGATCTCAAACTCAAAATTTGAGTTTTAAACTTTGCTCGTTTTCCACTAAACCAAACCTATGTACGCAAGTGCCTTAAGTGGCTTGGCAGTTGGCATTCAAAACTTTGTACACAAGTGGTCGAATGGCTTGGCAGTTGAATTGTTCAGAACTTCAGTGGGTCACTTGGTGCCTTGCACTTCAACTCCCACCATTTTATAAAGTCAAATTTTTCGTTAGCTCTAAATACTTTATGTTTTTTTTTAGAGTCTCTTTCTAATTTTTCATAGGTCTTTTTTCCCCTTGTGCTCTGAGCCTCTATCTTATAATCACATTTTCTAACCGAAGCATCTATAGGTCTTTGATTCACGTATCCAAACCATCTTAACCATTTTCTCTCATCTTATCTTCAATTTCAACTACTTCTACTTTAGCTCGGATATCCTCGTTCATAATCTTGTCATTTCTTGTGTGGCCGCATATTTGGCAAAGTATCATCATATCCACTACACTTATTTTTTGCACGTGTTGATACTTAATCGTCTAATGTTTTGTACCATAAAGTATTGCTGAACTTATTGTTATCTTATAAAAAAATTTCCCCTTAACTTTATTGTCATATCCCACACAACATCTGATGCACTATTTCACTTTACCTTTCCAATTTATATTCTATGGTTGAAATATCTATTAAATATAAAGAAAAAAACTCAGATCTTGAATGACATGGTGCTCTGCAATTTTATAACAAGGTGTATTGAAAACAGTTGGATCGTATTAAATGCCATTCTGCAAAAACTTTTGGGTAGATCGATATAGACATTCTGCGTCAATGAAAATGTCAGGTCGCGATTTTGACGTCGATGCAGTCTTCTGGTAGAAAGTCTCTTTCCACCTGTTACAAACATATGAAATATTGGATTCTAGAGACACTGTGATTTCATTCGTTCATCATATATCGTGCAATCAGTTTTCGTTAGGTACTATTCATATTTAATTTTAAATTTTAAATTTAAAAATTATTTTTGACCGCATGATTTACGATGAACAGATGAAATCATGAAATTCCTAAAATTCCTAGAAAAAGAATCTAGCGAAGACCCTTTTCCGAAATATTGAAATATTCATGCTCTCTTAGCCGAGTAATGACACACTTGCAACTATACTCCACAAAGAGGGTTTTCTTGCGAACTTAAGGGTTCTTGATTATTACTTAAAACATTTCAGTTATCACCGAAGTGGACGTATGCATGCATGTTTAGTTGAAACATGTGCATGCATGCGTTTGTAGGGTGCGTGATGCTATTTATTTTGCGGTTTTGTTGATTCTGTGCGTTGCTGGAGTCCGTCGATAACAAGATCTATGGGGACGTTTGTATAACATGTTGAGAGTATTAATTTTACATCGAAGAAAGAAGGAACATTGCATGTACTTATAAGTAATTAGACTTTTCTTATATTGTTAATTAATCTTTTGGTGTAACCTTAACTTTGTCACAACAACTAGTATATGGTTTAGCCATGTTGGGCAACGATACCCATTCATGTTTGGAAAAGCGAGTGATTTATTCACTTGCAAATAATGTATCTTTATCAAAAAAAAAAAAAATTCATGATCAAAATTGTTCAATCTCTTAATCTTCATTCGAATATCATCCATACAATTGATTTATTTTGATGCATTTGAATGACTAAACAGTCTCCAATTCAAATGATTTTCTACAGGGATGATCTTCAAATGAAAATTAAGAGACTAAACGGTACATATTACGAAATTTTTTCAGTAAAGATACGTTATTTACGAGTTGATAAATAAGCTCATCCAAAAAAAGAAATGCATACACAAGTATCATCCGCTTTTATTTATGAATAAGTTTATTATTTTTGGATTCACGTTAATCAATAGTCAATTTTTCTTAGGGTCCAATTTTTGTCAACATACCTTAGACTATCCTCATTTCTACCACCAATTTCTGTGGACAGAAATTTTAGCGGACTCCATGAGACAAAGACAAAGTGTGCCAAGCCAAAAGGCGAGAGGGGTTCTAAGGGCTTAAAAAGTGCAGTTGCATAGGTTCCGAATTTTTGAGGGCCTCAAAGATTTTTATTCTACTATATATATTATATATAAGTATAATTTTTCTAATAAAAAAGTTTTTAACTAAAAATAATCATCATCATTTGATTTATCTACATTACAATTGATTAAGTGGAGCCTATACTTAATTTATTAATTTTTCACTTTTCCCTAGAAGTAAAAAAAAAAAAATACTTGTTTTCTTCCACTTTCCTTTAGCAATAAAAAACTAACTTGTGTATTACTTTTTTTTACAAACATAAACGTATTTTAGTATCTCTTTTTTAGTCGAGCTCCATTTTTTCATGGATGAACCCTAAATCATGATTCATTGCAATTGAACATTATTCATTTAGTAAAAGTGAGATGCCAATTTCATTAAGTTTGAATATTAATTGATGAACTTTGTATGAATATATTGTCCAAAATACTATTATGTTTTTAAATAAGGAGGGATTTTTATTTTTTTATTTTTTTATTTTTTATAATTCGCATAGGACCTCTAAAATATCAAAAACAGCCATGCCAAAAGCAATGGGTAAATTGCGATTCAAATTGAGTGCAGAAATAAAATTAGAAAATACAAGTATTTAAAAAATAAAAAAAAAAGTTTGGGGGATGGATTATAATGAAGAGTGAGCGGAAAAATAAGTGATTGGGTACCAAAAATAAGCATAACTCATAAAGGATCATTTTTGCTCACTATAAACTTAATTATTTGTCATAACGCTAGTTAACCTTCACATTAAATATTATTTTTTCAATTTTGAAAAAAAAATCAATGTTAAGTGAAATGAGACATGACAAATGATTAGATGTATGTGACCATACACTAAAATTTAGAGTGGTGAGCGAAAATGCGTCTAGTAATTAATAGTCAATTGTTTTATGAATTGAATTTTTGTTGTGTTGTCATATACTATTTATTGTATCAACAAATTTATCATCTATGGATTCATGTTAATGAATACTCATTTCTTTTTTCTGTTTGCTTTTTGAAATAAAAAATTATTGAATTTAAATTCAATACTTTCTCCAACAAAAAGAGAGTAAATATCAATTGTTCTTTACTTGTAAGTAAGAGATTTTAGGTTCGATTATAACCAAAGGGAAATTTGAACCACATTATTGCTAGCTTAATTAAGGCTAAGTCCATCCCTCCCCTTAATGTAGATAATATCATTTGTTCAAAAAAAATATGTATATCAATTGTGTACACGGTGGTCATTTATTAATAGTCGATCTCTCTTTCAATATATTTTGACTCATGCTATAAATCAATTTTCTTGTTGGGTTTGATAACCATTTCATTTTTTTAGTTTTAGTTTTTACTTTTTTACAAGACTCAAAATTTGTTTGATAACAGTTTTTAGGTTCAAGTTAAAAATAAAAAATAAAAACTGAAATTCAAAACTAAAGTTACATTTTAAAATTTGACTTTCAGTTTTCCTTTTTTTACCACTAAAAATTAAAAAAAGTTACCAAACAAGTTTTTAAACGCAAGCTAAACCTAAATGTTATCACATGGACCCTAATTTTTTGTGGTGTGAAGGTGTTTATCATCTTTAGATTTGTTTCAACTTCTCTTTTTTTTTTTTTGTTTATGTGGACAAAGATGTATTTTACATTATGAGGAGAGGAAGTCGACTAAACTACAAAATGAGTTAACAATAACTTGGTTCAAATTTGTTATCTACAAGATTCGAACTTAAAACATTTCACTTACAAATGAATAGAAATATCACGAGACCGTAATACTATTTAGCAACTTCTTTTTTTGTTATTAAATCCATAATTTGGTGTGAAAAATTATTTTAGAGGTGTAATATTCACACACCCTATTTTACTTTTCAAATTCTTTTAATTTTCGGCCGTCAGATCAGATGAATTGAAGAAAATCAACGGATAAAAATTAACAAAAAATGTGTAAGAAATAAAATGAGATTTGTGGATATCACATTCTTTATTTTATCGCATCATAAAGAAAAAGAAGACAAAGGGGTGAGTGTTTGTAAGGAGAAAAGGAACGAAGAGAAAGTTGAAAATGGCACTTCACCGGCCTCCCCAAATCCAAAAACCGTAATGCTTTCCAAAACATAAAAACTACCTCCCCCCAACCAATCAAATTTGCCATTATAGACCACCAACAACAGCCCACCCTCCTTCGCCCTCTCTCTCTCTCCTCTCTATCCACTCTCTCTCTCTCCCAAAACCCCACAACAAAAACCCAGAAGGAAAATAGCTTTTATAAAGGACTCAAAGAGGACAGCGAAGGGGAGAGAGTGAGAGAGTTGTCTGTGCTCGCTTGGCTTGCAATGGCTGTGAAAGACATGTCGTCCTTCTCCTTTTCGCCCACTCTGTGCAGTGACCCAGTTGCCCTTGAGGTGGAGGTATTTTCTCACCATGCTTTGGTATTTCGAGGGACATTTTCGTGCATTCACAGACTGAGAGCACTACAATGTAGCTCTTTCTCTCTGTAAAACGACGAAAAATCCAACCTTTATTGGTTCGGAAAAGGCAAACAGGATGGAGCCAGGCAAAGTTCACATATATTTTCTCAAAAAAAAAAAAAAAAGTAAAAAGTAACAAAATTTCATACCCTCTTATTTATTTTTATGGGGTTTTCCTTGTGGGGGTTTTTTCCAAATTTATTTGGGAAGTGAAAGGTCCTTGAAATTTCAGAAATGGAGGTGGAACCTACTGTTCTTCATTTTTCATGGGTACTGAAATGTCAAGAACAAGACTCTGTTAATGTGATGATGATGATGATGATGTATGTGTAATTTCCCCCAAATTTTCCGTACATCTTATAAAATATAGCGGTATAGTTTATGTGGTTTCCCCTTTGTGCTATTTTATTTTTAATTTCTTTTAATTTGATTTGCTTAGCAATCATATGAAAAATCATCTGAATGTCTGTGTGCTGCTTGTTGAAGTGACTAAGGGGTTTAATGATTGCAAAGCAGCCTGCTTGATTAAGAAATTACTATCCGTCTGTCTTCATGGACCGTTTGATTTGAATCGGTTATCTTTCTTTTTCACTGGTCTATTTACAGATGTGTGGGAGTTGGTAAGGTACAAGACTTCATTCAATGCATTGCATCATAGATGTTATTTTTTTTACCCTGTGTAGGTTTCCTAAGCTAATTAGTTGCTGAAAGTTTGTGTTTTAAGTTATGAAAACACGATTCAAAACGCGAAGGATCGATGAAGCAGGTCCAGGATAAACTCTATGTCTGTAGTGTTGTCGATCTGCCTTCACGATTTCTTGCCATTGCGTCTCATGAAACTTGAAATTATGAGTGTTTTTGTTGTCTAAAATCAGTAACGATGGAGGAGAAACTAGGTTTCTGTCACCGCAACATTTTCCTTCTTTTGCCCTTCTCTATAGGGTCAAGGTTGTCGACCGTAGAGGATCTAGTTATAGATGTCGGTAAGGTCCAAAATACATGGTTGAAACTTGCTAATGGGTGGAAGGGATTTCGGAAATCATGCTGAAACCATGTTGAAAAAAGAATCAAAATTTGGTTGATCATTCTCTGTTACAATTGCTGTGCATTCTGTGTTTTGAGTCTTGCTTCAGATTGTCAATTTCGTAAACTGTTTGTTGGTATAAGTACTTTGTCTTAGACTGTGCAAAACTTTTCCGTCCTCATGTCTATCCCTCGGACAAAGCAACTTACAGACCTCGTCCTAACAGCCCTCGAACCAATTTCTACACATGGCATGACCGAAACTTTATCAGAGTCATACTTCAGTATACCTCAGTTGTCTCCTTGTTTGACATGCAGTCTGCTTAAGGGTCATCTGCATATATTCTCCCAGCTGCCGATACATTATAATTCTTTTATAATCATTGCGGAATTAGCCTAACCATTTTCCAGTTTACCTGCTGAATGTCTTCTCAGATCGTTCAGAAGCGATCATTAAGTGCCGTTTCATAGTCATCTGATACCGTCTCTGGTTACGCAATATAAATTCTGTGTTGTGTAAATTTCTGCTATGCTACTTATAATATACCTCCCAAAAGTTAGTCTTTAAGTTTGCCTTAGTCTCTAACATGTTTAGGTTCTGTCTTGAAGCAATTTGCCTTTAGTCTCTAACATGTTTAGGTTCTGTCTTGAAGCAATTTAAACCTTTTACTTACAAGCAGTTCTTGTCAAGTATTCACTCCGCGGTTATATTTGCTAATCCGACGGGGCTCTAGCGCTGCTTGTTGAATATTCGTATAACACTACAATTTACAATTGCTTATTGAATGATTATGCGATTATTAAATCTGTCGTTCCTGGATGATTGGACAACGTTTACATACATAGGACATACATGTTCAGCAGAGAAGACAAAGATGGCTGACCTTGGCCTGCTTAGTAATTTGAGATCCTACAGCAGGCCTCGATCAGCAAGGTTTTTGATTTAACACACTACATTGCCACATATTTTTGGCATTATTTCTGACTTGTAGCTGCAGAGCTCAATGGATCTTCTGCAGTTTGTATTTGTTTGTTTGCTTGTTTGCTTCTGCTTTGTCTTCGTCTTCCTTCTCGGATTTCCATATGAGCATATTTTTACATGTCTCTGTTTTGATCATGTTCTGGTACGACCGTAGGAATTGAGGTGATGCAATAACGTGCTAAACCTAAACCCTTCACACCTACAAAGTTCGTCATTGAAAAATCCGTAGATTTGAAATGTCATCCATGAGATTTAAATTCAGGTCATCTTCGAGCAAAAGGAAATGATAAATACGAACTCTTTTTTAGTTTCTCACACTCTTATTTATTTTTGTCGTTGTTTTTGTTTAATTTGTTCAATCCTATGGCTAAAAATATAAATGAGCATGTGTAAAAATTTAAAAATGATATGCGAAAATCATCTCTCGCGATCAAAATCGTTGACGACCTAGTCCTTATTTAACATAATTTTTCACAGAAGAACGAAAATAAATGATCGTGGACAATCTCGATGATCACTTCTATTAATTTTAAATCTCAGAAATCAAGGTGAAGAGTTATACAAATCACAGGACCATTTTAACTAAAAAACCTTATTATGCAGACCATCAATTCGGTTGGTCGTCTGCATATGGGCCTACAGCATGCATTACTATTGGGCCTCAAAATTCATGCTCACCAACACTGAGATCCATCAACAGTGGCTCACCAATCCGCCGACGTTAGAAACGCTGCAATATTTTTGCCTGCCTTCACAAGATCGGCGGTGGAGTCGCCTTCTTCCTCCGTGCGAAGTGAGAGGTAGTGAGTCGGGGAAAGAGAGAGTTGAGCTGAATGAGAGCGTGGACGGAGACGCAACCCAACGCAAAATAAAATAAAATAAGAAGTGCTCAAAAAGTGATAAAATTACAAAATCATCCTTAGACCATCTTCGACTCTTAAGTTAAAACATAAAATTTTTAACTCAAAAAATTTAAGTTTTAACCTAGAAACAAGTTTTTTGTCCTAACTTTTCTGAGTTAAATCTTTAGTCCAAGATCACTAACGAATGAATTTATGATTCTTAAGGTAATTTAAAAAAAATAAAAATTTATGTAGACTATCCAATTTAATTTTATGAACATTTTAATCTAAAAAATTTAGATTCTAATAAATATTGAAAAATCACTAAACGGACACTATGAAACTCGTGAAACAGTATGAAAGAATATGAAACACATTTTTTTTTCAATTATTTTAGCTGTTGAATTTAAATGTGGACCATTAGATTTGATCATATTAGATCTTAGCTATTGAATTCAATAAATTTATAAATATAAAAGTAAAATAAAATACACATATGATGGGCTAACCCACTAACCTAGGAAAAACCCTGGACTGAATTTGTCCCAAAAATAAGTTTTTGGTTAAAACTCATATTTGGCCCAAAAAATTGGAGCAAGTTGAAGTAAATTTAGAATCTAAAATTTAAATTTTGCTCCAAAGATCAGAGTGAGTCTTAACGTCAAAGTTTTATAGAATTTTCGTTTTAAAATCAAATTTTATCCCGCAACTAAAAATGAGCTCAAATTGTAGGGTTTCCACTCAGCCCTTTCAGAAGCATTTTCGTCACTTCACAACTTCGAAAAATAAAATACAATAAAATTAGAGATCAGCGGTAACAAACCGAGCGGACCTTGGTGACAATAGGGTGCAGTAGGCAATTGACATGCTAATAGCCTAACATGTAGGAATCTGCACAAAAACCAACCTAGTAATTTGATATAAAACTCTAAGATATTTGCTAATTGAGTAATTCCCGCTCCATCAAAACCCCTAAATTGTAGGATTTTTTTTGCTAAATTAGACCTGGGCCACCACTAATTTACAAAGTAAAACTAAATTGAAATTTAAGAGGCAAGTGGCCCTCGATGGAAATAAGTGTTGTTTTTACACTATAACGTGAGATTGAATCTAATCTAACTTTTAAATTAAAATTTAAGAGAGCGGCCCAAAAAATAAACCGATTATTTTCTACTAGGGTCCAGTGCATCATGGTGGAAGTAAAAACAATCCAACCTGACCCCACCCCACCCCACTTGCCCACCACTAATTACTACTCACCCTCTTATTTTAAAATGCATTTTTTTTTTTTAATCTTTTCTTTTTGGCCAGATCTAAATTTGAAAATTTAAACGGTCTAGTTGTTGAGAGGCAGCCAGCGTGTCCCAACATTCACAGAGCTGGCAAACCCTGATTTTAACCCCACTCCGCGGTCAATATTTAACCCCGGTAAGATTTACCCCCCTTTATAATCCAGACCTAGGACTCCCCCATTTTCCAATCCAATCCCACCACCCTTTTCCTCAGGCGTCTTGGTAAACGCCGCCCTCCTCCTCCTCCTCCTCCTCCTTTCTCCTAACAGTCGGAACCCAAACCCTCCACCTCAACCTCCCGCAAAAATGAGAGAGTGCATTTCCATCCACATCGGGCAAGCCGGAATCCAAGTCGGCAACGCCTGCTGGGAGCTCTACTGCCTCGAGCACGGCATTGGCCCCGATGGCCAGATGCCCAGCGACAAGACCGTCGGCCGCGGCGATGACGCCTTCAACACCTTCTTCTCCGAGACCGGTGCCGGAAAGCACGTCCCCCGCGCCATCTTCGTTGATCTGGAGCCCACCGTCATCGACGAGGTCCGCACCGGCACCTACCGCCAGCTCTTCCACCCTGAGCAGCTCATTTCCGGCAAGGAAGACGCTGCCAACAACTTCGCCCGCGGTCACTACACCATCGGCAAAGAGATCGTGGATCTCTGCCTCGACCGCATTAGGAAACTCGCTGACAACTGCACCGGGCTTCAAGGGTTCTTGGTCTTCAATGCCGTCGGTGGCGGTACCGGATCGGGTCTCGGATCATTGCTTCTGGAGCGGCTTTCGGTTGACTACGGAAAGAAATCCAAGCTGGGATTCACTGTGTACCCTTCTCCTCAGGTTTCTACATCTGTTGTGGAGCCTTACAACAGTGTTCTCTCCACCCATTCTCTGCTGGAGCACACCGACGTGTCTGTGTTGCTCGACAATGAGGCCATCTACGACATCTGCCGCAGGTCCCTCGACATCGAGCGTCCTACCTACACCAATCTGAATCGCCTCGTCTCTCAGGTATTTCATCAAACACCTTACCTGCATAACCACTGATTCGTATTGGTTATGATTTGATGGCTGATGGGTTGTTGATTTTTTGCGGATTTTCAGGTCATTTCTTCGTTGACAGCGTCGTTGAGGTTCGACGGAGCTCTGAATGTGGATGTGACCGAGTTCCAGACTAACTTGGTTCCATACCCCAGGATCCATTTTATGCTTTCCTCGTATGCTCCGGTGATCTCTGCTGAGAAGGCGTACCACGAGCAGCTCTCGGTGGCTGAGATCACCAACAGTGCATTTGAGCCTGCTTCCATGATGGCCAAGTGCGACCCCCGCCATGGCAAGTACATGGCCTGCTGCTTGATGTACCGTGGTGATGTCGTTCCCAAGGATGTGAATGCCGCTGTGGCCACCATCAAGACCAAGAGGACAATCCAGTTTGTGGATTGGTGCCCTACTGGGTTCAAGTGCGGTATCAATTACCAGCCACCAACTGTTGTTCCCGGCGGTGACCTTGCCAAGGTGCAGAGGGCTGTTTGCATGATCTCCAACTCCACCAGTGTTGCAGAGGTGTTCTCTCGCATTGATCACAAGTTTGATCTGATGTACGCCAAGCGTGCTTTCGTGCATTGGTATGTGGGTGAGGGCATGGAGGAAGGAGAGTTCTCAGAGGCTCGCGAGGATCTTGCTGCCCTGGAGAAGGATTATGAGGAGGTTGGCGCCGAGTCTGCCGAGGGAGACGACGGAGACGAGGGTGATGACTACTGATCCTCAACTTTGATGGTTTTATATGTTTTCGTATTTGCTATGTTTTCTTTCGATGTTATGGCGACTGATTGATGTTTCTGGGTGGTGTAGCTATCCATCTTCATAGCACACTCACTTTTGCTGTGTCAGTATGCAATCTATCTTATATTTCTTGCTGGGATTTTCTGAATACAATCGATCTCAAACTAAAACTCGATATTAAAACGATTAGAATTTCCGGCTCTTGACATAAAGCAATTCGAAGCATTCCATCCCGGAAATATCAGAGACGTCCGAAATTTTCAACTAGGCGGTTCTCTATTTCGAGTCTCTTCTTCGCTATCAGCCCATATTTCGGAACTAGATGTGTGTCGGGAATCGCTGCAAGTTTGCTCTTGAGGGATGTGTTCTCCGACTTGTGCTCATACAGGCATTTGAACGGCACAAAACTGCCTTTGTTGTTGCATTGCCAACCATGCGCAGCCCTTAAGGCAGCTCCTAGAGAAGCCGAATCTGTAAGAAGGTTTGAGAAGGAAAAGAAATAATGAGTTGCGGTCTCTCGATACACATAACGCATATATTTGGCGAAACGCTTACCCGGCCCTTGAACTGTGTAAACCTCACACCCAAAAACACAAGCTGCGACGCCCAGGATGGCGCGATTTACAGACGCACCCCCGGTTGCTATTAATCGTTTTGGAGAAGGCATTCCAACTCTTTCTGCATGACCTCGCATTGACACAAACTGGCCCTCTATTACAGCCCGAACCTGCAAAATTCGTAAATTCGCCTTTCACAGGGAGAGTTGTTGTGGGGAATCCTCCACCTATGTGAACAATTTGCATGTAAAAAGTACAAACCTCAGAAGCACCATCGAATTCCTTCTCTACTTCGCGTTCATTCACACCCTCCAGAGTCTCGCCATTGAAATTTTCAAGAACGTAGCGATGGAAACCAACTGAAGGCATTACAGAAATTAAGTACTTGAAATGCAGTTGGGTATCCAGGCACTACAGAAATTGGTTGCGATGGAAACCAACATGTAAACACTTCAAAGAAGCAACAATGTAGTGTTAAAGCTCCCGGGTAGCAAACTCCCCGTCGCATCCGATCAGTGCACTTGATTCCCAAGGCAAATAAATGGACAAAAAGCTACCATTTAGATCAACCGTGTTTTATCTGCCTACAATTTGGCCGGAAACTGCGATGGCTTAACTAGTATTGTCGTTCGAAAACCAACCCAGAAAAGAAGGCAATTTGACAGGAGATCGTAAAATTGGATAAACCTCAGTCAGTAAGTGAGAGAGATTACAAGTACAAACCTGGAAGTGGGGGAAGAATTTCATGCTCCTTGTAGTAGAAACCCAGCTTCCCACCTGTACAAGAAAGTAGAAACTGCAATATGAAATATAGAAATTACGACAATAATTCCAAAAAGAAAGTATTTATTTAACCAAAATGATCCCTGAGATTGGCATAACCCATCACTTTGATCCTTGAGATTTGAAATCAACAGAAGTGGTTTCTCAATTTGTCCCCATCAATCAAATCTCCATTAAATAGGGATAAAATGACAAAAATACCCTCAATTTGTTAAATTATTTTGGCCCATTATTTATTAAATTGAGGATATTTTTGTCATTTTGGTCCTTATTAAATAGAATTTTCACAGAAATACCAAAATAATTGATGGTGGACAAACTCAAGGGCCACTTCTATTGATTTCAAATCTCAAGGACCAAAGAGAAGAGTTATGCAAATCTCAAGGGCCATTTTGGCTAAAAAGCTTTTATTTATTTACTTTTCCGGTTTATGAAAGGAAACAGAAGAATTAATTCAGGCAAGCCATGTACTAACCATTAAGAGGTAATGTATTTGAAAGCGCTTGAGTGAACCTGTCCCAACTGCTTTCCATGTAGCGGTTGCGAATATCTAATATGAAGATTGAGGTCATACCAGGAAACTAGACAGATATCTCGATTGGAACCCATAAAAATGTGTCAGCGCACGGTTTGTACCTTCACGAGTAAGTGACCCGTTCTTGTAAACCAGCATTACCATGTACCCCTTTGTGTCAACAGGGTTGGGGAAAACATTTCCTTCCAAGCTAGGTTGAAGATCATCAGCAATCCAATTCAGCTGAGCAACAGATACGAGTAAATGAGAACAGGAGATATCGGTAAGAATCCAGAGTAACTTCAATAGTAAATTACGTAGAAGAAACCATTGAGAATAGAAACGGTATCAAGAAGATCCGAATTTCAACTTACGGTGTCACTTGTGCCAAGACTGATTACTAGATCCCCTGGGGTACTTACGGTTAAACCTGCAGCTCCAACAAAACTAAATCATACGACAGCACCCTCACTATATGAAATGATAAACTACAACAACCAACAGCAGAACCATGAAGGATCTAAAGAGATTTCACCAGTTCATCAGAAATTTAGAAATATTAGCAACATATTAAGTGATTTAAAAGAGTTCGGTTATGGAAACTTGAAAATCAGGCACCTGCCACACTGTTGAGGTTGTCTCCTGTCCACAGAATAACCAAACAATTCTTGTTGAAGCGAAATCTGGAACGAGATTGAAATTTCTTATCTGTTAGGGACATATTTTCAGACAGAAAGTATACATGTAACTACAGTGGCTGCAGACTCAAATCATGACCATGGTAGCATAACTCCGTTCAATACAGACAAGTTTTTGATGACAAACTTTCATGATCATCCACATTTTCAGGCTTATTATTTGAAAAGTTATGCAGGATACAACTACCACACGACTTTATCGCTCCCTGTGTGATATTTAAAATCTTTGTATCACTTTGTGATATCATAGTCGTTTTTTCCTATTTGATAAGTAGAACTTGGATACTATAGATTAAGTTGATTTTGAAATGGGAGAAACCATAGGTTTTTAGCCTTTCAAGTACCATGTAAATCCCTAAACCCTACACAAAAGCGCTTATCCAAAAACGGCAAAACATATAAGATCATAAAAATGGACTGCGCAAACTACGGTTGTCCACTTCCTGGTTTCAGAGGCGCATTCCATTTCTTAAGAATACCATCCCATGGGTCCATTTGGTTTGCTATTTTATTTAATTACTTCACCCTAATGCAGGCTTATGTCAACAATTTTTTTCTTTTGTGGCGCACGTAGTTTATTTTGTCCCTCATGAAAATTCTAACACAGCATATAACGATCTATGTCAAGAGAATGCTACAAGAGTGCCACTGACCTGTCCAGAAAATAGGGAGCAATGTGGCCAGCAACAGAATGGGCAGGAGCTATCTTTCCAAGTTTTTCCTCCAGACCAGGGGCAGTGGCCTTCAATTAACATCAAGCACCAAGAAAATTAATCAAACTAGAAACAGTAAACTGATAACGTTACTCAGAGGTAACACTCACTCCAAGAAAAAGCGAGAAACTTAACAAGATCAGAGAAACATAATTAACAAGGAAAATTTACTCTTAAAATATGACAGACCTCTAAAAGTTTCTTAGACCAGGCCCTTTTCTTTATATCCATCAAGTTCATCCCTGCACCGTCGGACTCATCAATACAAGCATATTTCCCTATCAGAAGAGATGCCATAAACGAACTAACCAGGGAGATCCTCTCAGTGTTTTTGTAAGCTTCAGGATGTGTCTCGAATATCTTCTTAATCTGTGGGCCTGTGAATCTTTCATAACTGCGTGAACCCGTAAGTTGGGATAACTCCAATGCTCCACCAGCAACCTTCTCTAACTTTCTACACTGTGCTGTGGTGGTGCTGTCCATCCATATTGGCGATTCATTTACTGAAAATGCTCCTTTAAACTGATCCACGAATGGCTTCTTGGGGTCCAATGATGACAATAGCGAAGAACTTCCATTCTTCCAATAGACACTGCCATGTTGCTGTCCACTGCCGGAAACAGCAGCAATTTTCCCAAAATCCAAATTTGAGCTGGAAAGCTTTCTAAGCACAAGATCTAGAGCTTCCACCCACATCAAGGTGGGTGAAACAATTCTACCATTAACCGAAGGGTCCCGGTAGACTCCGTCTTTGGTTTTGTAATGGGGCAATTCAGTGTCAAATTGGACAAGCTCTGTAGTAACAACGTTGAGATTGGAGTCTAGCACAGTTGCCTTCAGAGACCTTGTAGTAGAAAGTTAGAAACCAATAACAATTACTAAAACAAAATCATGTTTTACCCAATTCAGATTACCAAGCATCCAGAGAATCATATTCCCATATGAAATTTAATTTCACAGTAAGACAATGAGAACCCACAAAACATTAACAAGTAACAATCAAGTTTTACCCAATTCAGATTACAGGGGATACTAATTGACTTATCATGGACTGCAGTAAAACAATGAAAACCCACATCTATAACCATGTAAGAATGTGAACTTGTGATGTGGGTAATTCTGATTTCATGAGCAGCATCAAGAAAGATATGAAATTGGAGGGAGAAAGAGTGAGGGAATGGTAACTTACTGAGTCGAACTGTCAAACCCAAGAAAATAGGAATCCTTGGGGAGAGAGTAATCTGCCATTGGATAAGTCAAACCCAAGTCTGATGGCTTCTGCTTCAAGAAAATTGGAAGCCTCGATTGTAACAAAGTTGGTGACGAGTGAAACGGAGATTGGTAACGTAAATGTATTGAGTCGACACAAATCCGGTAAGGAAATTTTAGCGGCAAAGGATAATTAGGAGAAGAGGATTAGAGGACGATAAAGGTTACTGCTATCGCATGTTTTTTTAAAACCAATTGATAATATGAACCAATTTACTGATAAGGTTTCTCTTCCCATCAATATGAAAATTTTCAAAAGCGCGTGTGACCAATTGCCTTCATACACGTGGGACAACCTGTTCTGATACCATGAAAAAAGTTAAAATTCCACCATATAACCATCGATAATATCAGGAATAACCCAACTTATTTATAAGCTCATGCAAAGTCTTCCTCTCATCAACAATATATGAGATTGATTCTCAACACTTACCAATATGATATTTTTTTCAACGATTATTTTCAATCATCTTTCAATCACATGCCGACCCAACATTTATATTTTCAATAATATATTCTTTATTTTATTTTTTATCAACAATAATAGATAAGAGTTGTCAACATTAGCTAGTTAGTAATTTAATACGACATTAATAACTTGTAACAAATCTTAACCCACAATGTAGTCTAGGAGTTGAAAAGTTCAACCAAATCAAAACTAGTTTAGCCCTTTCAAGTATTGTTGCGAATATTTCATTATTTATCCATTCATCTATTTATCAAGTCATAAGATTACTAAGCGACTTTCAATTTTATTAAATTTTTGTATAAATGATATTTTAATGAAACCTACAATATAATTAATTTAGATTATAAAAAAATATTATAGATTAGAGTCTATAGAGTAGAGTTAAATAAATGATTAGCGCCTTAGTAAAGCACTAAAATAGACATAATTTAACAATAATGGTGTAAAAGAAAAAAAATGCATGAATTTCATTTCCTAAAAATCATCACGTGCGGGACACCCTTTGTCATGCACAGCTGCTAAAAGGTTTTCATGAGATGGAAGTGGAAGGGGATTCCAAACTTGTCATTGATGCAGTTAAGAAGAATAAGTGCGGGATATGATGTAGTAAACACCCACATTTGGTATGCTACTACGACATGGGGCCTATCATGCTTTTTAGGGACTAAGCCAGAAATTATGTTGAATGAGGGCATTTGAAAACAATAAAGTAACATTAAAATTAACAAATATGGTAAAAATCAGACTACTTAGTAGTCTAGATTACTAATATCATCGAATATGGTTACTTTTATATGTAACCATGCTATCATTTATATTTGATCTCCCATCTGTTTTCACGATCATTCTATAATTTTTGGGGGTCTTTCTATGTAGGTGGTCTTTAATCCTGAATGAGGTATTGTCAATATGACAAGATTATGTTATTTCATTGAACTGGTTTCGATTTGGGTGTATTACTTGGTGTAAGATTTTCTCTCCTCCTAATCCCCTCCCCATCCCTCCCCTCCTCTTACACTTTTTTTCTTTTCTTTCTCTCTATAATTTATAAGCATGGATGAATTAAACGTACTTTTTTTTTTTTTAACAAATGATATTGTCTACACTAAAAGGAAGGGGATGGAATTAGTCTCACAATATGGTTCAAATTCGCATTTGGCGAAAATCGAACCTAATATCTCTCACTTACAAGTGAAGAGAAATACTACTAGATCGTAGTACTAAGTAACAACCTACTTTAATTAGATAGATTAAGTCTTTGAGTTACTATATGTCAATTAATAGTAATATTAATTTATAACATTTTTTTTTTTACTTTTGTAAAATTATTAATTATCGTTTACACTTTGCATGAAATTAAATGTGTAAAAAAAATAAAATTCAAAGAGGCGTATTTTAGGCATTCAAAAAAAAAATTTAAATAGTAAAATCAAACATAATTAATAAATTTGTTAATATGAAAGTAGTCAATGAGCTTTATTTGAGTAACAATTAATATCAATTCTTATGTAAAGAATTAAATTTGAGGGGCTAAATCATATTTTGAATACTTCTTTGGCCATATATATGTTCAAGAGTTTGGTTATTTTATAGTTACCCATTCCCAGTTCATAAGTTCAAAACGGAAACATGAAATTACCAGATATGAAAAGTTATAAAGACAAACTTGCTCTCAATTGAGTTCCTCCATATTTTCCACCGTTAGTTTCTTCCCCTTCGGTCTCTATCTCTCCATTAATTTTCTGAGATGTTGATTGTTAAGAAGCCAAGGCTTGAAGACCCCCGCTTCATCTTCCCGGAGAAGCAAACTATTGGCGTGGCGGACGGAGTCGATGCCCGTGCCGGTGACTACGCAAGGGAACAGATGATGCTGACGGAAGCTACTTCGAGTTTATTAATGTTGAAGTACGTAAACTACTATGGTATCATCGACAACAATAATTGCCATGGTCAAGAAACAAAGAGAAACCTGCACGAGATGGTTTGTGGGTCGGTTTATCTTCCCAAGGATGACAAGTTAGGCGAAGACGCTCACTTCATCTGCCCGGAGAAGCAGAATATCGGCGTGGTGGACGGCGTCGGTGGTTGGGCCAAGAAATGCATCGACGCGGGTCATCAGTACGCGAGGGAACTCATGAACAATGCCTTTATCGCCGTCCATAATCCGAATAACATCAACGTACAGAAAAGAAAAAGAAAGGTCGCGGATATGATCGGAGCCGTTGATCCAAGAAAAGTGCTGCTGGAAACTGATGCTAAGACCAAGGAGAAGGGCTCGTCGACTGCTTGCATCCTCAGCCTTAACAAAGAGAGCTGAGTCTTGCATGCTGTGAACGTTGGAGACAGTGGGTTCTTGCTATTTAGGAACAACAAGGTTGTGTACCAATCTCCAACTCAACAACGCAGGTTAAACTGTCCATATCAGTTGGGGAATGGCATCAGCAGTGACCGCCCTGATTCCGCTTGGGAGGAGTGCATTCAGACAATCCCCGGAGACATCGTAGTGCTTGGGACTGATGGCTTGCTGGACAACATGTTTCCAAGTGAGATTGAGAAGGTTCTCGTACAAGGTGGTGGTGGTGATCATGATCTTGATCTTGGTTGTGGCGCGTTGGCTTCAAGCATCGCCAATCTAGCTCTCTATAACTCGTTTGATAAGCACAACAACCCTAGCCCTTTTTCAGAAAACGCTAGAAAGGCTGGGTTCGAGCACAAAGGAGGCAAGATCGACGACATTACTGTTATTGTTGCTCAAGTTGTGGCTTTGTAGTAGACTGGCTAGCATTAGCTAATAGTATTCATATGTAATTACAACTTAGTTCCACGGATGAATGAAAATTTTGTTCTTCTGTTAATCGAGATGTATGTTTTTGTTTGTTATTAATATGAATGAAAATTGTTCTTGTATTGATCAAAATTTTACGTACATTAAGTCTTTCAATTAACCTTACTTTAGGTTTTGCATGTCATGACATGCATTATGCCCGACATTTTTGCGAGACTTGACGTTTCATAATGTTAAGTCTTCCTCCATTTCTTTTGTCATGAGCCTTCCTCTCATAATTTCATCTTCTAACCAGAGCATTTATAGATTCGGTTCATGTGTCTAAATCACCTTAACTAATTTTCTCTCATCTTATCTTCAATCACGACCACTCCTACTTTAATTCAAATGTCCTCATTCTTAATCATATCTTATCGTGTGCTCACATATTTAACGAAGCATTCTCATCTTATCGTGTGCCAACAATTCATCTTGTCAGAAATAGTTTCTAAGCATGTGGAGATAATGAATTAAACGTACTTTAATTAGATAATGCTAAGTCTTTGAGTTACTATCTGTCAATTATTAATAATAGAAAAACACTCAAATCCGAAATCCTTTAAACCACGGAATGAAATGGTAGCTGATAATGTTTTCTTGAACTACCTTTTTCGGCCATCTTTTTACTACTATTTATCGTTTTGGATTTGTCCCAACTTTTTGCAATATTGATCCACTAAACCCTAAAGAGAAGGAAACTCTAAGATTATGTATAAAAATGCTAAAATTACGAAGCAATAACTTGCTGTGGTGTAGTGGTTTTTTATTTTATATATATATATATATATATATATATATATATATCTGTGTGCAAAATATTACTTACATATATATGTAAAAGATAATTTTCTTGACTTAATTAAGTATGTATTATTACACACACGCGCGAGCGCACACATACACACACACATATATATATATATATATATATATATATATTAGGCATGTTTTATCTTTATATATTAAGCAATGAAATTATAACATTAATGTTTTTTTTCTTTTTTCTTTTTGTAAAATCATTAATTATCCTTTACAATACGCATGGACTTAAATGTGTACAAAAACATTCAAATAGGGTATTTAGGCATCCGAAATTTTTTAAATATGTAAAATCATGATGTGGAAGCAAAACAATAGGTTTTATTTGAGTAAATAGTAATTTTTTTTTTATATATAAAGAAAATCAAGTTTCAAGTCATATTCTGAATACTGATTTGCTATATTCATGAGTTTGGTTATTTTATGGTTTCCCATTCCCAGTAGGAAAAGGAAACCCATTTCCAGTTCGAATAGGAAACTTGAAATTACCAGTTATGAAAAGTTATAAAGACAAAGTTGCTCTTAGTTGAGTACCCCATATTTTCCACTGTTAATTTCTTCCCTCTCTGTCTCTCTTTGTCTCTATCTCTCCATTATCTAAGATGTTGATTGCTAAGAAGCCAAGGGTTGAAGAACCTCGCTTCATCTGCCCGGAGAAGCAAACTAATGGCGTGGCGGACGGCGTCGGAGGTTGGACCAAGGGAGGCGTCGACGCCGGTGACTACGCAAGGGAGCAGATGATGCTGACGGAAGCTGCTTTGAGTTCGTTAATGTTGAAGTACGTAAACTACAATGGTATCATCAACAATAACAATTGCCATGGTCAAGAAACAAAGAGAAACCTGCACGAGATGGTTTGTGGGTCGGTTTATCTTCCCAAGGATGACAAGTTAGGCGAAGACGCTCACTTCATCTGCCCGGAGAAGCAGACTATCGGCGTGGCGGACGGCATCGGCGGTTGGGCCAAGAAAGGCATCGACGCGGGTCAGTACGCGAGAGAACTCATGCACAATGCCCTCATCGCCGTCCATAATCCGAATAACATCGACGAACAGAAAAGAAAAAGAAAGGTCGCGGATATGATCGGAGCCGTTGATCCAAGGAAAGTGTTGCAGGAAACTTATGCTAAGACCAAGGAGAAAGGCTCGTCGACTGCTTGCATCCTCAGCCTTAACAAAGAGAGCGGAGTCTTGCATGCTGTGAACGTTGGGGACAGTGGGTTCTTGCTATTTAGGAACAACAAGGTTGTGTACCAATCTCCAACTCAACAACGCAGGTTCAACTGTCCCTATCAGTTGGGGAACGGCATCAGCAGTGACCGCCCTGATTCTGCTTGGGAGGAGTGGATTCAGACAGTCCCCGGAGACATCGTAGTGCTTGGGACTGATGGCTTGCTGGACAACATGTTTCCAAGTGAGATTGAGCAGGTTCTTGTACAAGGAGGTGGTGGTGATCGTGATCTTGATCTTGGTTGTGGTGAGTTGGCTTCGAGCATCGCCAATCTAGCTCTCTATAACTCGTTCGATAAACACAGCCCTAGCCCTTTTTCAGAAAACGCTAGAAAGGCTGGGTTCGAGCACAAAGGAGGCAAGATCGACGACATTACCGTTATTGTTGCTCAAGTTGTGTCTTTGTAGTAGACTAACTAGCATTAGCCAATAGTATTCACATGTAACTACAACTTAGTTCCACGTATGAATGAAAATTTGTTCTATTAATCAAGATGTATGTTTTTCTTTGTTATTAATATGAATGAAAATCTTGTTTACATAAAGTCTTTCAATTAAACATACTTTAGGTTTTGCATGTCATAACATGCATTATGCCCGACATTTTTGCAAGGCTTGGTGTGTAATGACATGCTTTCCGACATGCATTAATTTTACGATGCTTGGCATGTCATGACATGCATTTTGCGACACTTTGCGAGGCTTGGTATGGTACTGGCATGTCATAACATGCATTATGCCGACACTTTGCAAAGCTTGGTATGCCATGGCTTGCATTCTGCCATCATTTTTGCTAGTCTCGAAATGTCACTGAGATGTCCTTGGTCTGGCATTGCGTGTCATAGGGAAGCCGTTGGCGTGCCATGGCATGTGAGAGAGTGGTCTTGTCATGTCATGGGGAAGCCGTTGCATGTCGTTGGCATGTCATCTCGTGGCATTGGCATGCCTTCGGCTTGTAATATTGTGGTTACTGGCATGTTACGGGCATTTTTAGCTTGGCCAAAGCACTAACAAACACTGCTTTCTTAGACCATGAAATGTTTCGACATGAACCCCAAGATTTTACATTAAGCCTTTGAGTTCAGATTCATGCTGCAGAATGCATTCCTGAAAATGTTGGGTTCCATCCAAATTGGGAAAAGTTTTACTTACTTATCAAGAGTCAAACAATACCTCTACATGAATGGAAACAAGGCTGAATGTAAGGCGTAAATAACATTATCAAGGAATATGCCATTAAGAGACTGCATGAATTGATGTCTCTCCACGTCGAATGTTCCATCAGATGCATACAAGGCCACAAATCTGGCTCCAAATAAGCTCATGCTCGAGAACTTGGAAGTTTGTGTGCTAGTAACATGAATGAGTTAAAACAGTTATGCGTAGGTGACTTACCGGATGGATCTCTAGGCAATCTGACGTTTATTGGAAGTGAACAAGCGTCGCACCTTTGCGAATGCACTTCTCCATTCAAACTTGTCCGATGGGCTCAAATTGGAGCAAACTGTCATGGGAAAATGCAGAGAGATGAAACTGGAGGATCTAACGGCACTGGGAAAACATATGGAATGGCACCGGCCAACACGCGAAGTTCCATAATCTTAAGATCTTGACAGTTGCATGGTGTATCAAACTTAAAAGCATCTTCACAGCAGATGTGTCTCGGTGTCTTTTGCAACTGGATCAATGCTGGCACCATAAAACGAGTTCATCTAAACGGAAAATTTAGCCTCAAGTATTAAATCACGAGATTCGTAACTCGGAATATAAGTACATAAATTTCTCAGCACGGAGATAATGATGATGATATCAAAGTGTCACGACAAGATGAACAAGAGAAACTGCAAAAGGATAATAACTGTAACATAATCTTACTACTGCACAACTAGTTAAATTTTGCAAGTTCCATTCCCGGTCGCTACTGCCTGCTTAAAATACACGATCCTTTGACGGGAACTGGATCAAAAGCAAAATTATAGAATCTCATTAGCCTAGAATATGCATAATGCTTACAGCTTTCTCTACTTTTCTTAAAACTCACAAGCAGCCTCGCTTGGATACTAATAAGATAGTATGCTCCACGGGCTATTGGCATTCCTAGAAACTTCACATTGAGCCAATGGCACAACTTCTACCCGTAAATTGAGTTCTAAAGCTGAAAACTTACAACAGCCCATGTCTTCAATCATTTGCTCGTCCTCAATGTGGCGAAGGACGTGATGCTACCATGAGAAGGATGTGATGCCAATGGCACAACTTCTACCCGTACATTGAGTTCTAAAGCTGAAAATTTACAACAGCCGATGTCTTCCTCACATGGTCTTTCCAGTGGAGGTAGTGAGATAACCACATAAAGAAGGGCAAGAGAAGAAGCTGCATTGCCAGCAACGGCTGCTCTACCGAAATAGGTCAGGGAAAGACCACATGATGAATCTTGCAAAAATGTCGGACTCCAAAAACTCAATATGAGCAGCCCTTCCTATGAAGGTGTTCAAGTTCTTTCCATACAATGAGGTATCAAAGTTGATGTCACAACGCATGAACACTCGATTCTCAGACTGAGGAGCCCGTATCTGGTCCAAGCAATCATTCAGCATTTCCAGAAACACTTTTCCCTTCCTTGAGAAATCCAATGAAGCAGCCTGGCACATATCTATTCTAGCAGAATGGTAGGGAACATAACCGTCCTACAAAACACAATTAATAATATTATGGGTATCAGAGAAAATTATAACAAATTATTAAAGAAAATTTCTTTTCTGTTACAAGAAAAAGTTTCACTCTCCATTGGAATAACATAGATATCATGAAAATAAATTTTCCTCAAAAAACCATAATTAGAATATGAAGAGCAAAGAAGTTTCATGAGATTCTAGCTCTTCCATTTTGGTGCTAGTAAATCACTGCATTTTCTAAGACATCGACCTTTGTAAACTGAAAGGTACCCTTCAATACAAGTGTTTCTATGACACGTCAAAATGTACAAAGAAACGAAAGTGGTATAAAGAGTTCCTCCCAAGAAAACATTAAATCTTTCAGCATGAAGAGCAAAAGCAAAGAAATAGTGCATGTTGTCTTCATAATGTAGACCATGGTCATTATGAAAGCATGAATAGTTCAGTAATGTCAAAATCTAGCATAATGATCATGTTTTGGAGCCACAGAACGAACTACAAAATAGGGTTTTAAGAGTCCTAGTTCACCAAGGTCCATAGAGTACTGCTCACATGAATGATGACTGAATGAGCACATTGAGTTTTTATTAGTTGAGCACTAGGATAAAAGTCTACAGGTTGAGGATGGATGACAAACAAGTCTATTCTTTTTTGGTCAGTATAATAAGCGAGTAAGATGGCAATTGATTTTTACGAGATCGTAGGTGCTCAAACTGTCAAACATAGTGGCTCACATGAGAATTTAGGGTCCGTGGATAGACCAATTGCATGTCTCACATTAAACTTGGTGGAAAACAGCAGAGTTGAAGCAACCAAAACAATGTGTCAGTTAAGTTTAATTAAGTAAACTAGGTCATGAAGCCCCAGGGAAGAGATCAAAATACCTGTGGTGAAGATAACAGGACTATGTGCTTGAAATTCTCAAGTGTCTTCTTCTGCAAAAAGAATTACTTCAGAACATCAGCAAAAATAAACACATCACATTTGTCAACCATTTTTTCTTAAACCAAGTTATAATTATAAAAATGCAGAAGTCATGTTTGCCTCGACTTTGAATCACAGAAAAATGTATCGAGTATGCAATGTCATGATTTGCTTACATTTCCCAAGATGATGAGCAGCTATCAGGCAAACACCTCAATGGCTGAGCTAAATGCATTAAATAAAGGAATTCTCAGTACCTTACACAGCTTGTAAAAGAACGTATTTTGAAGATCTGGATCATCTGTGAAGGTAAGCTGATGAATGCACTGTGTGTTCTTGAGCTTCTTCAAGAGCCACAACCCAGAGCTGAATAAAGAGTTTGAACAGTATAGATACCCCAAGTGTGGGCCCGATATAGAAAGATATATGTACAGGTATCTTAGGAATGGTTCCATAATGCTATCTGCAAAAACAATGGCCAATATCTTACACCAACTGCATATAATGGGAAAACATGATGTCAATAATTTAATACCTGTTAGTGCCGTTCTTATGATAACATTCCCAATAGAATGTCCCACAAAGCTAAGCTTAATATCAGCTATGCTTCCGGATCTCGAAACTTTATCCATTTTCTTCTTGAGGAAAGAAACTACTTCCTGGGCCAACCTTTGTCCCATTTCTCTGAAGTCACCAGATGTTTTGTCTTCATTTGCCTCTGACATTAGAAACTCTACCTTGGGATCTATCAATAGCCATTGATTTCGAATAAGCCGTAAATCCAAGTGATGCCCCTGTAGTGTGAGAATTGAAATAAGCATCCACTAATCTGTCTTAATAAGGTTCTAAAAGATGCTAGGCGCTAGTTGGGCGGCGGGCTGGGGCCTAGCGCCTAGACGGCTAAGCAGGCTCCTAGGCAAACTAGGCGGATTTAAGTAAATCTACTATATTTCTTGTAAAGAAGTGTCTGTTTACTTTATACTTAAAATATATGCAATTTCATCAAAAACTACAAAATAGAATGCTATATATATTATGAAGTATTGGAACATAATGAAAACATGGGGAACAAGCATATAATGTGTGTTTATTTAAGTTTTCAACAAGTCTCTTACAATTTATTGAAAAAAATAAAATGCAAATGAAAGTTATCTATTTTCTTCTAAGTGAGTCACAACCTAGGTGGGTGCCTGGGCGATCTAGGCAGGTGCTTCAGCAGGTCTAGGTGCCCTTTCTTAATTTTCAAACGCCTAGGCATTAATCGGGACGGTGACTAGCCACCTAGCGCCTAGGTGGGGCCTAGGCGGGGATTTTTAGAACAGTACAAAGTACAAATGAATAGACTTATGCAGCTGTTCGATCAACAAAACTGGTATGAAGTTGTAAACTTGCAGCATAAAACATGAATGACCAATAAATAAATATATCAACCCACAAATCACTAACGTTTAACTATCTTTAAGAATCGAAATATATAAGACTAACACAACCAACAACGTCTAAGATCACTACATATGCAAAGTATTGTGAACCTCCATATACATAAGTTATTACAAATAAATAGCAAGTTTTAACCTAAATTCAAATTGATACCTTGACAAGTTCAAAATTGTGAGTATTTCTACTTTAAAAAATAAAAATAAAAAAAAGTCCATCACACATGAAATACTGGAGGGGAGCAAGGAAAGAATAGAGGAAACGACGAAATATAATAAAATTAGGGGAAGCTATAAGAGAACAAAACTAGCCTGAAAGCCATGCACAAAGACGACAAGCTTTAAAACACGGCCTTTCTTTGGTGAGATAAAGTCAGATTTCTTGTTTATGGAGTCAGAGCCAGATCCAGAGAGTAAGCCAGGAGAGTTAATCACGTCCAAGTTTCTCAAGTACGAATTTTCACTAGTTGTACGCCTAGGCGCATTCAACACACGTTCCACAATGACAATAGGAATTCTTGATGGATCTCCAAATAAATGCATGTCTTGAATTGACCGATTGTTAATCTGAATTTAAAATTTTGGTTTAGAAAAAAAAGAATCCAAGAGGACTGACAATACGGCACTTCATCTGAAAGCAATGACTCACCTTCATTTGCGCAATACTTCGCCGATGAAGCTCAGCACGGGTAGCAGCAGTCTGGGCAGGCTGTACAGAACACAAGTCAGATCCATAAAAGATCGATTGAAGAATCTAAATTTGGCTCATAACTGAACTCTGCACAAGGTACATGGAACACCCCCTTGACATTTCTTAAAACATGTTGGACAATTTTTCTTTCATAACTAAAAAATCATGTGGAATACTTACATCATCGGTTAATTTCCACATAGGTGAAAGTCTTTTATGGCCACCATTGTGGGAAGACTCTTCACCCCCACTACTATTCAGAAAATGATGAGGCATCTCAACCTTAGAGTAAACCATCCATATTGACCACTCAGCTCTTCTATCCTTCGCCCACGTGTCACGCAAGTATTCCAGTATCTTTGTTTTGTTAAACCTGCAATGAATAAATATCACCATACAAACGTACAGAAGATCTGGAAATTAGACCAGAGGAACTAGCCCTCCTTTTTTTATTGTGGGTACAAATAGGAGATTAATCAATCAACATCAGAGAGGACCCGAGCCATTTTTATTGAACAGCTTAGACGAATTTGGGCCCTTCTAAAGGTGATGCCTTTTTTTTTTCCCTTCACCCGCAGATTTGCAATAACCTGTCAATACGTAATGACAGACTTCTGACAGGTTATGTTGACAATAAGAACTTGTTGGTATTGCACGTCCAGATGTCCTTCAATTAGGCATCCACTCTAATTCACCCTCATATGGGGGCCCTTTTACTCTAAGAGAGGATGCCTGTTTCAGTATACATATATGATAGATATGCATATGGTACCTGTGGTTTGCTACAAATGTCAAAGTCAAATTCAGTTGTGGTTTCAAATTCAATATTTTCAACTTGGCCATTTTTCTCAAAATTCTTAATTCTTTCAATCGCACTAACAAAACCACAGGTATGATGATCTTTCAAGCAGTCTGATCAGGGAGGGGTGTAGTGGCATTGCAGAAGAAGAGGAGGGGGGTGGGTGGGAGCTGGGATGAGACTGATTTGGGAGGTCTGTGGGAGGAGTGGTGGCTGGGGTCGGGGTCGGGATAGATCAGGGGCAGTGGGATGGGGGTTCTGGGCTGGCTGCAGGAGGGGAGATATTAGAATTGGTGTTCCAGGTGGACTGAAAAGACTAAATACCCTTATTCTGACTAAAATTGGCAACAAATATCAACCACAAAGGCCATATTTACAAAATGGAAACCACGTTACTAATTGACAATTATAGCAAACCACAGGTCCATTTGACACACACACACACACATATATCATGTGCATATGTAAATCTATACAAAAACACACATGTCCATGATTGGGACAGTCATCTAGTATTGCATCGTTTCAATTAAAAAAAAAACCAATAAAAAACCCATAATAAAGTAATAACATTATCAAATGAAAGCGAACCTGTGGAAGTTCAAAAAAGTGTTCCATAAATATAAAATTTGATCGCCCAACGAATGAAAAGAATTCTGAAGGGCACCCCTTGACAAGTGGCGTACGGCCTCACCACTTCCAAACTCCGATGTGCCATTTAATTTCTGTTCAAAAACATATAAAGTAAGAAAAAATACTAACCTTAAAGCATACAAATTCAAAAAAAAAAAAAAAAAAAAAAAAACAAGGGATAAGAACATTGTGCTGTATGAAATAAGGAAGGACCTCAAGACCATTTTGTGGCTTGCCTTGTCCTGAAACTTTGTCATCTGCTGTCACCCAATTTTCTTGCAGGAAATCAAACTTTGTGTCGTCTATTTTAGATATAAAATCGGTCAAATCAACAGCTTGGTCAATAGCCTTGCCAAGTTTCTGGAGTTCTTCAAGCAGTATGTCACGAGCATTTAACAATGATTTAGCAAGAATAATGTCATTCACATCTGCAGCAGCTGCCTGTGTTGATGCCTAGTCAATAACAAATTTTAAACTGTACACATATATAGAACAGCCTATGAAGAAGAAGGCATATAAAACGCAAAAAAATAGATTAAGCATATTAAAAACCTTTATAGTTCAAGAGCATAGCCAATTTTGAATTTTTTTTTTTTTTATTCAATTACATTGATTCGACCACCCATCTATATTTTATATTGTGCTCAGTACTCTTTATTCTCAATGTACTTCTCTTCATAAGTTTAAAACCTTCTAGTGCTAGGGACTTAAGAAAGATGTCTGGTTAAAGGGAACTGATATTGCCATGAAACTTTTGCTCTAGGCATTCAGACTTAAGCTTTTCGAGTATTAAATTATTATATAATATAAGAATATAAAATAATGAAATCAGTATTCATTGTCATTCAAGCATAATGACCAATCCTCGAATGGTGCCATGCCTCAAGGTGTGCCACACCTCGCTCTCTAAAAACACTACCAAATCTTGTGTATCACAGAAGGGTTTTTTTTTAATTCAATCACCCTTTTCCAAAATGCATGGTTTGGTTAGTAACTATTTGGTGAGAACAGCGGTCAAGAATTGTTTCTCAACCTTAAACAAGTTTATATGTTATTTTTCAACATTGATGTCACTTTGCAGACAATAGATGTGTATTTTTCTACTTTCCAAGTCAGGTTATTTGTAATTCCATATAATAACCATAATGTAATTACGTATTAGCGCTTCTCAGATTATGCAATCCCAAAAAGGTAGCTATAGCCTGTAAATTAGTCAAGTCTGCTCAGTGTATTTGTCTAGTCTTTTTTCCTCCAACAAAAAGTCATTAACTGACATTTATATAATATAATGTGAATCCTAACATAATGTGAAGGACTTCCACTGAATGGTACCCTGATCTAGCACGAAGAAATTTCAAATGAGTGTTTATGACATTTATATAATAAACAAATGCTAAGGATATTCTTGAGAAAAGAGTCCCAAGGATATTGAATATATTAGGGATAGTGAAAGTAATTTAAACTGTTGTAACTAAGGAAATGACTCATAAAGCCCTCTATTACGAAAAATATAAACTTAATGCTACTACAAAGTGAATTCCTTCAAACTGCAATGTGTAGCCATAGGGCCCACAACCATGCAGAACTTTCATGTGCCCAATCATTTGATGTTTGTATGTTCTGGTATTGTGTAAATGCCCTTGGAAAGCACATGTGCATGCACAAGTTATTGATATTGTCATCAAGTACGTGAAAGAGAAAAGCAAAGATGACAAACACATCGAAATACACTGCTAAACAAGATAAAATATTCAAGAGTGAACAATGTCAAGCTTCCCAAGGGCAAGAAAAAGATCTAGTAGAATTTAATGGGTAACAACATACTTGATTGGACCCAGAATCACCTTCTGTACCAACATTTTCAGGAGTGGAAGAATCACTGAAATAAATCAAATCTGAGTTAAATTTACAAATAAATTATGCACAACAATTAGTTTCCAATATCACAAGACTACTAATTTCCTCAAAATGGAATGCCAAACTATGTTATAGACTAGAATATGTGACAAACCTGGGTACCTTCAATGGGTGTGTATAAGAGACAGCTTTCAGTAGACTGATGTGTACACTAACATCAACAAGTACTGCATGGAATACATCAAAATGAACGGGGCAATATGAATGCAAACCCAGAAGAGCTTTAGAAGGAATTCGAAATTCATGGACAGCAGCAGGGCTAGCACCTAGAGAAGCCTGCAAGTCAGACCTGCAATTATACAATACAATCACCAACTACAATTTCAATTGCGAACTTAATCATGTAAGAAAAAAAAAAAAATGAATCATGTCAAACTCACCTATTTCCCAATATGGGGGCATGCAGAAGTTCAAACTTCAAAATAATAGGAGACGATGATATACCCTGAAAAGTATATACTATAAACATGAATACTTTATAATTTATATGAACATTTCTACATTCTACTGGGCTAAAATAGATTATATAATCCTCAAATTATAACACATACTTAGCCAACAATGACAGTCTTCAAAAAGTAATCTAATCTCATTTGCAAATCAGTATTTATTTTTTAAAGAATTTGACCTGCTTGCCTCTAAGATATTAAGAATGCAAATGGGAAGACCAAACAAATTAAGCTAGTAGTCAATGTTATGACGGAAGTAGGTAGCCAACCCAGATACCAAACATGTTATGAGGGCTACCATCTTCAATAAAATCCTTATAAGTCACAAATGCGTGCATACACACATATACATGCACACAGAGCAGGAAAGCGAGAGAGATTATAGTACCTCAAGTCCAGCAAGAGATAGATTGAACGATATCATGATTGATAAAAAGACATCCTGCCTGGCATATTTGATTCGAAACGGCTGACTTGAGAAGCTGTTGTCAGTATCATCAATCCTCCATACTCCATATACATCATCAGAACCCAGATCAGAAGCTGCCAGTCAAACAATTTAATTATCTCTAAATTCTTGCCCTTAGTTTATGAAAACAGCATTACTTAAATTCCACAAGCTTTTAACTGAAGCAAAACATTGCTCTGTAAATCTTAAAAAAGTGGTCCACCCAATGGTCACTATTTATATTTTTAATTTTTAGAAAGAGACATTTTATCGCAAACAAATGGAATAAAAATACAAAACGGATTCAGGGGTTAAGGGGACCACTACAAAAACAAAGAAACGAAAGCAAAGAGAACAAACTAAGAGGCTCTCCCACAACACCACCCAATGATCAATATGGGGAACAAAGAAACCGTGGGTGGATTCTTCTATAGTTTTCTATTAATTACTTTAACTTTGTTCAAGGATTATTTTTAAACCATGAGAATATCCAACAATCTGTTATAAAAAATAGTTGGACCTGGGTAGGTCATGTAAAGTTTTGACTCTACACTGTCTATTATTTAGAATATGAACGAAAGAAAGAATAACACTACAAAACAAAATATGAAAACCTAGCTCTTAAACAACAGCAACCAACTTGTGATAAATTGAGAAAATTCAAAAGGAGAAACAATTGACCATTGAATGTACACACTTTCAATGTAAAAGGGACTTGCCAAAACTTCTAGGGCAGTTTATGATATTTCAATGCCCAGGTTCCAATTTTACTTAAAACCCATCACTGCAACACATAACAAGGTAAGATTTGTAAAATTATACTGCATTATAAAATTTTGTCTTAAACCATGAGTAACTTAGCAAAAGATCTCATACCGTGAGAGTCGAGCCCCATATTTATATATACTTACAACTTACAAGCAAGGAACTTCACATGTATTTATGATTGTACTTTAGCCTAGAAGAGTGAATAAGTAGAAAGCAGCCATAACAACTCCAGTGAAAATAAGTTACCTTCATATTGCACAACTCTTGCTGGAGTCCCCACAGAAGTATATTCACTGTCCTCCCATCTCACTGTAATCTTAATTTGGTACCATCTAAACGAGCAAAACATAAATAAGTTAACAAATTCCCATAAATTCAACTAAGCAAAAAACAATCACAAACAAGCTCAAAATACACCAATTAACAGCAAATGGTCAATTGCCCCTAGTGGGTTACCGCCTTCCTCTAAAACCCACTGCATCCCGGGTTCAAACCCCACACCCAATCCACAAAATGCAGATAGAAACAAACATACCCCTGCTGGAAAAGGTCGAGATTGTGAAATCTGTGAATGTAAATAGCAACCTCTTGAACAGCGTCCAACATAGCCACCGGCTTAATCTTAGCCGGGGGAGGCTTGGCATCTGGCAACCTCTTTGCCGATGATGATTTATAGTTCAGACCCACAAACCACCCCAAATGCGGAAACATGCGTAACCCTAATCCAAAAAATTTGCATCCCTAATCCTCAAACACTTCCGATTTCAGCTCCAGCTCCAGCTTCCCGCCTAATCCTCATCAAATATCACCATCTCAGAAGCTCCATTTCATGGCGGAATTGACCCGATTGTGCTGCCGACGACGAAACGTAACAGTGTGGGGGAGTAGGAAATTCAATCAGCGAGCGATTGTGACTGCGATAATTGGCAATCTTGAGACGATTGTGTGCTGGCAGCTAGGGTTCGTGGAATTTGGGATTCATCATTTGAAGTCGGAGTAAAAAGTCAGAGAAGGGAAGAAAACATCAGGGACCTCACCAACGTGCAATCCGCTAATTTTGTTTGCGCTCTTTTACAATATTGTCCTTGGCGACGGAAACCAATAACCGCTAAAGAATGTCGATCAAATTGCAATTTCTGTCATCCTTCCGTCTATTTTCTTTAACATGTGAAAAGTTTCCTTTGATGTCGTTTCAGCCGGTTGATTTTTTTTTTAAGCAAAAGCGTTGGTTAAATTATTAGTTGTTAGGTGGAGATTGAACATTCACAAAGTGCGGAGTTGTTACGGGAGAGAAACGGTGGAGATTGAACATTCACAAAGTGCAGAGGTATTATTACTTTCTGTCACTACTCTAATACCATATGCATCTCATGCCACTTGATTGCCTCCACCAATTGCCACATTGGCGTGGAGTTTCTTTCTTTATTTATAATTGAAAATAAAACCAGATCTCCCCACCCACATTAGGTATAGTCAAAAACTTGCAAAAGAGATAATGATCGTGAAGACTTGGCAGCAGTGTGGAACCGGCCAAAACCTCTCCGAAAATCAAATCAATATCGAAATATTTAGAATTCAAGCCTTGGCTAGTGAGCAACGAGTGGTATGCAAAGTGCAATGTGTTGATACCTTACATGAACTCTAGAAGGATCCATTAATATGAGTTAGGAGGTGTCCTATTATGGATATTAGTTTGCATCTCATGTTGAAGTAATTCTTACAAACATAGCTTGATAAACAACTACTCTGGCTGAAGATTTTTGATATGGATCTTCAAGTGGTTTTGAGGGATATCTTCTTCTATTGAACAATTAGTAGAAGTCGATAGATTCCTTATTGGGTATTCATGTATCTCCATATCCATACATATAATTATAAACCCAAGTATCACACTTATGGGCACTGCAAAGCAATGAGGGTTTTAAGGTGAAATCAAATTCATACCTACAAGCACAAGATACTAATGATGCCTTAGGTATGAGAACTATTTGCATACTATAACCTAAAGTTTTGTAACGTTTGATAAGCTTTGTAACCTCATGTCAATGTTCAGTGAACTTGTTCAACAGACAAGCATATGTTTATCCACCACAAGTGAAAAGTTGCAATTTTTAATCAGTATAAGGACTTTTTTAAGCGTAAAAATAGTTTAAGAATTTTTTTTTTTTTTTAACCTAGTCGGGGTGGAAAGCACGTGATTGTAGAGAGGATGGTTATGCTTACTCCTACAACTGTTATTTATTTCAGGTATCATGCACAACAATTGAACGAAATAAACTATAATCGTGTGGTGCTGCTACTTGTGATCCTGCCAACTCCTTTTTCGTGGTTTGATATTATGGAAAAGGGATCTGGAGAGGATCTCTTTCCGATATTATGTTAGGTTAAGTGGTTTTGTACAGTACTTTACTCATTCTTTAATTAGCACCTATTTATCTATTTGTCAACAGACTAATGATCAAAGATAAGTCATTGCCCATATTGAGGCAACATGATACGTACTAGTTTTTAGAGATGTTCAACGCCTAAACAAGTCTTCTATGACTAGGACCATATTAGAATATATGACTTACTCACACATGTTGAACTGGATGTAATGGCAGGATCTAATCTCGAAATGAATGATGTTTCCAGTGATATATGGTCATTAAATTGTTGTCTTCGTTACATAATCTAATAATACAATTTGAGTATATGAATGTTACTTTCAATTTTTGTCAAAACTTTTGAGATGCTCAAGTATAGAACAAACTTTGTGTCCAACTTTATTTTGCTACTTGTGCTAACTCTCAAAACTGCGAGGTCAACAAATGACCAGTATGGTCAACTTTTGATGGGTGTAGTGGTAAAACAAGTATGAGAGCAATAATATTTACGTGGTTCACCAATGAGGATGGGCTACGTCCACTGAAGAAATATACTATTATTTGCTAGGAGTTATAAGGGTGCTCAATGTCCAGTAATAAAATTCAATACTTAGGGTACAACTCCTTCGGAGGAGTAATACTCCCCTTTATATAGGCCTCTCTTTACCACAGAAAGTGTTAGGCCTAGGCTTGGCAATTCCTGACACAATCCGATAACCCGATACGACATGATACAAAATTAACAGATGTTTGGGTCGAAACGATAACGAATTGGATTGTTATCGGGTAACTCAAGAAGCACCTGTTAAGATAACAGGTTGGTTCGAGTATACACTTGGGTAACACGATACACGATTAACAAAATATTAATTTTATAACCCTAAAAAAATACTATAATAATTATATATATTAATTTAACAATTTTATACCCCTAAAAACTATAATAATTATATATATATATATTAAATTTAAAAAATTGGTGACCATTGGATCGGCTGAGATTTAATCTCAGCCGTCCATTGTGCATTAGGTTGGACCTATCTTCTCTTCTCTCTCACTCACTCTAATCTATCTAGTCCAGACTTATTCCCGCACCGTCTCCTTAATCTGCATCTCTCTCGCATCCTCCTCCTCACTTCATTCAACTCGACTCCGGCAGCCACAAGAAAACCACACGCAGGCAAGCGCACGCTAAAGGTATGAATTTTGTATTTTTAGGTATTCTGTGTTTTTTTTTTTCAAAAACTAGTAATTTGGGGTTTTCATGAAAATTAAAACTATTTTGTTTTGCTGTACTAGATGCAATGTCTTAATTATTTGTCCCAAGCATTGGCAATTGGCAAGCATGTCGGTTTTTTTTTTTTTTATTGTGAACGCCGCAAGTTCATTTGTATCTATGTTTTATGTGGGGTCTATTTACTTGAAGTTAATAAGTGGGGTCTATATTTGTTTTCCAAATTTGGAGATTTGGAACAAGCAAAGCAATTAAGCAAGGTTGCAACCTGCAAGTGAAAGGTATTTTTAATTGAATTGTGAATTTGAAAGTAAATTTGAATTGGATTGTGATGTGTGGATATGTGAATTGGATTTAGAAAAACCAAATTTTAAAAACCATTCAACTTAGGAGAAGTTTACCAAAATAATTATAAAAAGAAATAAAACAATAGTACTTTACAGCATCCATCACTAAGATTTGTAAAATCTTGCTCTACATCATCCATTGCTTCAAGAAAGAAAAACAAAACTTAAAATCTTGCTCATGCCAATTTCATACCATATCCATTTCAATTTCAATTTCAATTTCACATATCCAATCTTAGTTTATGCGGAAGAGAGTTCTGACTTGGAAAATCTTACTGAAAACATCATCAACATAACTCTTGAAGGCAATAGATCAAGTCAAAGTTCCAATACAATTTCCTCATGATGATCGATAAAAATTGAGGATTTTGCAAAAGGAATAACATGCAATCTGTGAGTTCTATTGGCAAGGTTTAAACTTTTGAGAAGAGCTTCACAACCTTGAAAACAAAAACTCTTTCATTTTGTATATCCGTGCACATTTAATATTTTGTAACAGACTAGTAGTGTATGGATTTTTTTTTTATTAGGCTCTTATTTTCAAGTGAGATGTAGTACTTAAACGACAAATGTGTTTTAATGTTTTGAAGTAATATTTATGTGGCAATGTGTGGTATGTGCAAATTTAAGGAAAAAAATATATATACTTTTCTTAACGGGTCATAACGGGTGTGACACGACATGACCCATTAAGATAACATGTGTTACATGAACAGGACAAACACGACCTATTTGCCACACCTAGTTTGGCCTTTGAAGCTCGAACCGCTCACTTGATGGATGGGTTGCAGGCATGAGTCCCACTGCAAACTACTCATCTTGTGGCCGACTAACGCATGGAGTAGAAGTGACATTTGAACAAGTCTAGTCCTTTGATTTCTATGTCAGAACACTACAACGCAAAGCGCTCGACTATGATGGGTTGGAACGTAGCTAGACCAAGCGCTCAGTCTCATGGTCATGATGTTTCATCATAGACTTCCTTTCAAGTTGATGATCGACGCGTGGCATGGAGTTGACGTTTGGGCAGACATGTCCCTTGGAACTTCATGTCAGAAAGTTGTTAATTATGTCATCCGCCTTGAGCAATCATAAAGTATTTTAAGTTCCAGCACTTGTTACTTTTACTCGGTACTGAGAGATGATGGTTTATTGGTTTGAGTAGTCGAGGATGAGGTTCTTCAACCATGCTTGAGGCAATGCTCGACCTATGGAAGCTCTTGAGCTCGTTCATAGGCTTAGTAACTTGATTTCTTAGCACTCGTAGGCTTTTATGGGCTCAGTCTCAAGGTCTATCTCGAAGGATTATAACTAGGTAACTTTAACGAAAAACTCCTGGTACTGTTTACTTTAATGAAAAACCATATTTTTACACTAAAAAGTCAATCATGTTACTATTTACTTTACCCTTTATTTTGTCATTTTCGTTAAAACTTAAAGTTTTCAAACACTTTTCATTAGTTTTCCTTTATAACTATATATTATTTTAATGTGTCGATAAAGAATCCTGCGTTAACAACTTGATACAAAATGTTCCATTAATTCTTATATGGAAATGTCCTTTGAGAAAAAGAAATATGTTTAATGAGATCACGTACCAGTACCACTCCAAAAACTTTTCCGTTTGTAAATATTAATTGTACTACTCACAAATGTGTCATCGTGTAAATAAAATCAGTATAAATAATTAGTAACTATGGTGTATATGATTATTTTTCTCTCCTTAACTCGAGATCCTGTATTCGATATGCCCTCCCCAAATGGGAAAAAAAAAAAAATTGATGAAAGAAACTTTTCACTTGTTACATATGGTATATAGGAGGCAATTTTAGCCAAAAGACGCAACTAAGGCCAAGACGATGCATGCAAATAATGGTGCCAGTTTCTCTTAATATTCAATTTCGTTTCCAAATAATCGATCAATATTATATTAACTCAATACATCTCTGTCAAACTGTAAAAGAAAAATGCATCTCAAATTAAGGATTTTGACCCAGGCCTGGTTGGATTAGATTGGCATTTTGGGTGACATATAGAAAGCGAAAGTGAATACAACAGTACATTATTCCGAAAATTCGACTGGACCGTGCGAACGTGGTCCCTCTCAGAAAATAAAGCCAAAATATATTAAATTAGAAAAATGAATCAAAACCAATAACGAAAAGCTATATGCAAGAAGATAATGGAGTTGTCTTGTCTCTAAAAGTAACTTTATACAGCTCGATCACTGCATGGGCCATGGTGAATCGTGAAGGTGAAGTGTGCCAGTGACATCAAATATTATATTTTTGGTCCATTCAAGATGCGTCTTAAGTTCTTAACGTAATCATACGAGTTATATTCATTCTGTTTTTGGTCCATTCTTTTTCTCCCACTACAAAATTTTATATATGCATTAAGACCAACTTTGATATCGATCGGTCTAAAGTTTAGGTCAATGAGATGTTCATATGAATTAACAAAACATAACACTAATTGATTTGTTTAACAATTTCCCCTGCAAGTACCAATCCTAATTGAATTGAGGGTTTCCTCCAATTTGTATACTTACTTTCTAAACATATTTATTTATAGAGGAACAATGTCACGTTTAGTGCAAGCACTATTAAGAAACTTCGCATTAACTTATAATAATGAGGAGTAGGGTTTTTGCATGGAATTGGTTCTCGGCCTCAACTGATTCCTTTGTTATAGCTCCTCCAACCTCGATCGAATATCATTTCTTATGTTCCGGCTACCATTATTTTTCGTCTGATTATTACTCTCAAGTCATCTTCACATGTACTTCGTATGAGTTTGGTCCTTTGCACCCCCATGAAATTAACTAACCTATTGTTATTCTTTCAATCTTTTATCTTTGTTAGAATGTTCTAGCTAGGTCAATCATGCTTGTTGATAACCATGCCGTCTAATGATCATGACCTAATTTGATAAAGATGGTGGGGTGAATAGAAAGAAGATAGGATGGGTCGTCATGGGGAATTGGGATGGGTGGCTTACAAGTGTCAAGGATCATGTCAACCTCAACGGAAAGGGATCCTCTCCGGATCTCTTCCACCAAAGTCACCAAACTTATCAATTCGGACTCTTGAAATTGGATCAAACGGCTAAAAACACGGGCCCCTTTAAAAGTTATAATAACTTTAACCGTTGAATCAAATTTTAAGGATCCAGATTTGTGGATTTGATGAAAGGGATCCGGAAAGGATCCTTTTTCAAGAGTTGGCTTTAGAAACTTGTAGTGGCTAAAATGGAAAGAAAGGTGAAATCTTGATATACGTGTGTGTGTGTGTGTGTGTATTTGACAGAATTGTGAAGAGTGTCGTAAATTAGTAGTAAGGTTAGACATGAAGTAGACTCGTGTACTATTGTATTCCTTGTAGAACACGTAAATCCTCTCTCGAGTTAATATGAATAAAGGCGCCATGCAAGAAAAATAACACACAATAAAAATTGCCGCCCCTCTTCCTCTATCTCTCTAAATTTTCCCTACAAAAAAGAGTGAATTTTTGTGTGCTGAAACCCTAAACCCTAATACCGTCAACTGGGGTCAACCATTGCAATTTGCATGGACCGACCATGCATGAAGTCAACTGGTTTTTTGTTCGTCAATTATTGTGTTGTCTCTTCTCTGTCCGCCCACCATCTATCTCTTCCATTCACACATGCAGCTAGCCACCAAACAAGTCAGTGCTTTTAATTATTTATTGAAATTTATTGCACCCCTGATGTTTCGGGTATATATCATACCTAACATTAAGCCTCAAATTGCTGTTAATGTTTCGGTTGAAGCGTTGTTTAAGGATGCAAAAGCACAATATTTCACTCCTTTGAGACTAACTACAAAGCTGCTCCTTTTTTTTTTTTTTTTTTTTTTGCAAACGCTGTAATCTTCCTGAGAAGATTTAAACCTAAAAGGAAGCTAACTAATACCTAAAAAGGTGTATCTGTAAGCAACCAAAACCTTGACTATACCAGGTACGTAGGACATGTTATCCAAAATCAAAGGAAACTAAAAGCATACCAAATTAGGACTCAAAAAACGTACAAGAATAATTCTACAACTCCAGCATAAATCTTTTTTTTTTCAGAAGTTATCTTGACCTGCGTCTCGCTGCAAAAACAAAATTCTCCTTTTCCACTAGTTTTGGATTGCTATTCCAACATGGATGAATCAAGTAATTAATCTGTGATTTAAAAGGGAAAAAAAAAGATGCATTCAGAAGGGTGTGGAAAGGAAGAAACAAAAGATTTTCATGATTGAGTTTGAGAATAAACACATGGTCAAGAAAACTTCCCTTTAGCTTTTCTTTACCCTGACAAAGAGGAGTTCTTTAGGATAAGTAAAATGCTTTGTTCATGCACCACCAGCAGTGGAAAAATGCACATTGGTTATTCTCTACTAATTTTGTCTTCCAAGGACCGATGAGAATGAGAATCCTGCTTTGCTTTCTACAAAAGAGAAGGAAATAGGAGAAATCTTCAATGTACTGAAAACACAGCACGATACACTAAATGTTATAATACAAGTGATTGAAAGTTTTGTTTTTGAAGTATCTAACCAGTTGTGTTATGACATTTGGTGTACTATGTTGCATTTCTGGTAAATTGAAAACTTTTGTTTTTTCAAGTATCTAACCAAGTGATTGGAAGTTTTAAAAAAGCAACATCCAGACTGCTTTTAAAAGCTGCTCGCCAGTTTGGAATTGCTGTGCTTTTTTAATAAATTGCTTCTACTTTGCTTTAAGAATAATCAGCTGCAAAATAAAGCAGCTGAGTGTTTGACAAACTATATTGTTAAAAGTGCGGTGAGTATGAAAGACAATGTAAAAACAGTGTCTAGAAGGATAAATAATGCTTTGTTTAAAATTAAAGAGCTTATTACAGGAATTAAGAATGTTCTAAAGGCTCAACTCTGCTTTTTATCAAAGCATCTTTTAAAAGCAACCTACAGTCTGCTTTTAAAAGCTGTTGTCTCAATTCTTTTAAAATAAATACTATGTTTTATTTTTACTGCTTAACTTTAAAGTGAAGCAGTTTTTTGTGGAAAAAAAAAAACAATACCAAACTGAGCCTTAATGTCGTTGCTTTTAGAAGCAAAATATTTTATTTTTATCAAACACTTATTTATTACTTAACTTTAAAGTGAAACAGTTTTTGTGAAAAAATAAATACTGAATTGGCCATAATCTACCATGTTACATAATAAAATAGATATGTGTGTGTGTGTGTGTGTGTGTGTGTGTATTACTGATCAATTAATTAACCTATGGCATGTTTAAGTTTATAGTGGGAATTGATATGGAAATTTCCAAAATAGCAAAGACTACTTTTTTACAGAGTGTATTTAATTTCGAAGGATATAATAAGAGTTTAAAATCCAACAGTATTTAATTAAGATTCTAAATGAATGTAAGAAAATCTGGAGGATTTTAAAGAAGTTTATAAAAGTCTATATGTATCTTGGTGTATTCAATGAAGAATTTGGTAGAGTCTATAATAGTATGGGTTTATTAATTAGGGTTTGATTTTAAAGTATATTAAAAAGTGAAGGATTTTGATGAATTTGTAGAGATTTCATAATGTATTTAAACTTTAAGAAATCATGCCCCTCTCCTTAAATTTTGAAGGAACTCGCTCAAAATTCACATAAGGTGTGTAAAAGTCCATTAAACTCTATCAAACTCTGTGAATATATAACTCATTACAAATTTAACCACTCAAAAGTTTCAAATACGCAAACAAATTGAGGGAATTTGTGACACACCCTAATCCAGAATGTCCACCTGGACTCCGAATCGAGTTGTGTTGGCCGACACTTGGAAGGTGACGAAGCCATAAAGTGTAGTGAAGTGGAAAATGTGAATAAATTTAAACCTAAAACTGCCTAAAATATAAGAGTGCATTTGTGAGCAGAAATGAAACTATTTCACACGTGATGTTGGAGCATAAGTAAAGTACAGTAAAGTAAATGAGAATTATATCATCGAAGGTAATCTCCAATTCCAAGATTTGCCAAGAATCCTCGTCGATACGAAAGCTCAGCTATTAAAACCTGAGTGGGCCTAAAAATAAAGTTTTATAAAAATCTTTTTGAAAACTTTATAACCTCTCACCATAAAACAAATATAGTTTCCAAAATATACATATTATGTACTATAATATAAAAAAACTTACAGCAGCCTGCAATATCTCAAGAATTCAATGCATCACAAAATGCGTAAATAGGCATATAACTACTAGTAATCACAATATCTCATAGGAATGAACATATCATATGGAGTGCTCATCAACATATGCTGATACACGAGTTCATGCAAAGGTATTCTAACATGAACAAGACTAGGTGTAATAATGATTTACGCTCTAGTACTACCATCCCGTGAAGACTGGCGCTATGCGCATCATATACGAGTCCTAATTGCCTATAGCAATCTAGGACAAGATTGACACATACAATGGATCCAAATTGAGTGTACGGTGCGATGTGAACATACACATGAAAGATTGGCCATGACTCAGGCAAGTACTAACACCAGTGCAGCAAACGATGAGGAGAGAACATAAATATAGTCATACCACAATGATACGATAATTCTAGTCAACATAAAATTAATCACGGGCAGAAATATAATTAAGGCATTAATAATAATACACATACATGTGCATCCCGTAGGATGTAGCATAATGCCATAATTTCTATCAATGCGCTAAATCTGATAAATGTCACACTAATCTAGGCATATTGTGGAAAACTCTTTATGAAATGTATAAATGGAAACTAACAATTATATATATACTATATAAAAGAAAAGACCCACTCAGAGGTACTTGTGATGTCACATCCATTTGAGCAGGGAAAGCTGGAGTCTCCGATAGTAATCGCACCTAAGCATAATATTGGGACCCATTAGTAAAACTTAACTTAAACGACTAAATCAAGGAAAATAGAGTGCGGATTCGGAATCAAAGAGTCAAAATATGCTAAGAGGGGTCCCAGGCAATTTTCATGAAAGGTCAATGGCAAGTCAACAATCAACCCTAAAAAGTCAATCGAGACGCTCCGGTGGCCAACTACATTAAAACTTTGAAATTTCACTAAATGGATGTCAAAAAGGGACTCGAGGCGTCGAAATTAGCCTAGGAGTATTTCCGAGAAAATTTCAAAAAGTCAACTAACGGTCAACAATTAATTTTAACAGAATATTCCCTCCTCGGAAGGATGTTATGTTAAAGTTAACGGAATATTCCAAAGGAATATTCCCCTTCAATCTCTAAGTGGATCCGGGTCGGTCTCGCGGATCGGGGTTTGAGCTTGGGCCCTTTTTTTTTCTTTTTTTTTTCCTCCCTTCTTCTCCGGACGGTTGCCGCTGCAACCACCGGAATCTGGAAATCTCTCCATAGAACAAAACGAGGTCCAATTAGCTTGATTTCTCAACTCTTTTTCACATTTTACCTACCAAATTAAAGCCTAAGAGGAAAGGAAATGAAATATACCATCACTAGGTATTGTCGTGGCTGGGAAAATGGTCGAAGAAGCCAACAAAGTCGTGTGAGTTTGCCGGAATCTGGGGAGTGTTTCCCCGAGTGGTTTCTATCCCCAAACCCTACAACAAAGGCCTAAAACCTTAAAATCTTTCACAAATGACGAAAATGATGAGAGATAAGGGGTTCCCAAGGCCTACCTTGGTTGGAAAATAGTGAAGTCTCATCGGAAAACATGGAGGTCAAGGTTTGGGTTTGAGTTCGTAAGCAAGGGTCTCGGTCTAGGCTCGGGTTTGTGCGTCCCACCTTAATCACCTGAAAAAGTTAGTGGAGGTGGCGTTGTAGTCTCACAGCGTGGGTTTGACAGAGATGATAGCCGGTGGTGTCGATGATGGTTTTACAGAGAAAAAGAGATGCGGGAATGAAAGGTGGACAGGAAGGAGAGTCTAAGAGAGAGCTGAGAGAGATGAATGAAAAGAGAGAAAGTTGAATAGTGAGGTTTTAGCAAGATAATGGGTGAATAAAGAGAGTGACAAATGAGTGAAGAGCCCGGAGAATGGGAGACACGGAAGAGAATGAGGAGTATAGGGTGTGGCTCCACGTGGCTCACAAAACAAGTCACAAAATGTCTCCCAATTGAAATTACCAAATCGCCCTTCACGTTTGTAAGTCTGTAAAATCTCTATCGTAGCTTCAAATTCGATTCTGCTTGTGCTTACGCGTTCGTAGTGACGAGTACTACATGAATACGCTAAAAGAATGTTTCATACGTCTCACAATACACTGATCAACGAAAGTCAACATCCTCGCTTCTAAGAGCATTTTCGTCAATTCACTCTTTTAATATTAATAAAATCATAAAATTAGGAATGGATTGTCACAATTTGAATGAATCATTATTTAAGCGATCTCGTGACTGTATTTCTAAATTTTAAAAAGGTGACACTAAAGGTTTTAGTGTGTACCAAGCAAAAGTTAGTTGTTGGAATATTTCCAAATTAATAACTAATAAGGTACAGCATTATATGCTAAGAGCTATAATTAGCTTGTCTTTGAAGAGGCGTGATGAAAATAGTCGGCAGCCGCAAGGGCCAGCATACATCTTTTAATCATAACAGTTCAATCAAGGTGAATGATCAAATAGTTGTTGAGATAAATGCTAAAGAGACTCTTAAAATAAAGATTTTCTTGTGAAGTGACAAAACTTTATGTTTTTCGCACAATGTTATATAATGTTGTCGCATAAATTAACATAAAACTATGAAGTGATAGAACTTTAAGAAGAGTTCTACTTTAAAAGAATTCATTAGCATTTCTCTAGTTGTCGAATACAAAAAGAAAGTGCCTGTGCTAAACAAACAATTCCGTATTATTTTCAAGTCGCCAGTAAAGGGACCCGAAGGCAAGTTTGTGAGAAATATGAGACCGTATTATTTTCACGTCGCCAGTAGAGCGACCAGAAGGCACAAGTGTATGAGAAATATCAAATATGAGATTAGGAAAATGCACAGAGAGAGAGAGAGAGAGAGAGAGAGAGAGAGAGAGAGAGAGAGAGAGAGAGAGAGATTGCTCACACTAACTTTCAAAATCCACAATCAATGGATGCCATTGAAACCCACCAAATGGATGGACCAAATCCAAAAACACCACTGAATGTAGGAGACCTTAATTTAAGCCTATCACACCATCGATGGTGCACAAGGACACTAAACCCTAATGATAATGATTTCGACAATTTCCAAACCAAGCAAGTACCAACCATTTACCCTATCCTAGGCTCTCCAATTGCCCTATTATTATAGCCATTTTGTTTTGCTTCAAGAAAATATTAGCGAAATCATATTTTTGTATCATATTTATATACAATTTGACGTGGCAAATAACGTATATATTTCACGTATATTAATGAATTTATATAAAATGTTAATTGCATACATCATGCAATGAAACACAAATTTTTTTTTTTTTAACCATGTAGTTTCCTAGAATCATTTTTTACTATATTTGTATTTTAAAGTAATGTTTGGTTCATAAATGGCTCAATTCCCTACCCTACCTTTTTGACTCCACATGCTTTGCACAAGTCTTCTACTTTGACTCTGGTCCTCACCCTTAACGTGCCATCATCCCAAGGGGCCCTTTCCTTTTCACTGGCTCATATATTCTCTCCTCACTCCCCATTTCTCTCTATCATCAAACCCTTCTGGTCTTTAAGTACCATTGCTCTCTCAACTTCTCTACAACCAAAACTAAGAGCTAGGAATCAAGAGAGAGAGAGAGAGAGAGAGAAAGAGAGAGATGGCAGGGAAGTTTCAGAAGACTAGCATGTACATCGATCAGAACCCTGTAATAATCGAAAACGGTGACTTTCGAAAGAACGTGGACGACGATGGCCGTCCCAAAAGAACTGGTACGTATACACTTACCTGTCGTCCAAGACATTTGAACTCAGAATCTGTTCAACTGTTTCGTATGAAATATATATACTTATATATGATATCTTTTGTGACTTTTTGAAGGGACATGGATGACTGCTAGTGCACATATCATAACGGCTGTGATAGGGTCAGGGGTGTTGTCTCTGGCATGGGCAATAGCTCAGTTAGGATGGGTTGCAGGGCCTGCTGTTCTCATGGCCTTCTCTTTCATCACCTACTTCACCGCCACTCTGCTCGCCGACTGTTACAGGTCTCCCGACCCTGTCAGCGGCAAAAGAAACTACACCTACATGGACGTCGTACGAGCCAATCTAGGTAATATATACATATCATTATTTTGTATTTTATTAATCAATGGTCACGTAATTAACTGGGGAGTTTTGCTGGGTTTTGTTTGAGCAGGAGGCAGAAAAGTGCAGCTGTGTGGATTGGCTCAGTATTCAAATCTGGTCGGTGTTACCATCGGTTACACAATCACTGCATCCATCAGCATGGTGTAAGTAGCCGCTGCCGCTCATCCCACTAACATATTATAATCAACTCATCAGATTCCTTGTCAATATATATATATATATGTACGTATATATGTATTAAACACAATAAACTCGTGCTTCATAATTGTTCATGAGATTATTTATCTGTATATATCTCTATTTTTTTATTTAATTTTTTTTTTTTTGTCGAAGATATATATCTCTATTTAATAGTTAGTAATGAATGGTACAGCAGTCTACATATATTTGGACTATATACATAATCGTAACTAAACACGATTTTGTGAATAAATAATAGGGAGAATGAAAACTTTATGTGATTAAGTTGGTATTAAATAATTAATATTGTTGGAATACAGTAAGTGTGTATACCCCTTTTCAGCAGGAATCTAGGTCCACAACAGCAAAAATAGGGACCATATATTAACTGTATAAAGCTTTTGTACTCTGGAGAAAAAGAGGGTGAGATATATAAGGCCTTCTATATTATGCCCAAAAAAAGAGTGTGATACTAATATATTAATCTCATATATAAATCAAACTTAGAGTTTGAATTCAAACTTCAATATATTAAACTTCTAAAGTATGACTCTTATAGTTATTGAACTCAAACTAGTGTAGCAGTAATATTATAAGTATATTCTTATATATATAGGTATTACACTCGCTCAAACTACTATGAAAAGCCTAAGAGGTCATATACAATCAATATTGATACTTACAATGGTTCTGTACCTATCTCGTTAATTTATTCTACATTAAAACAGAATTTTTGTTGAAACTTTTTTTTTTTTCCTTTTTTTGGCTTTTTAGCCAAAATAGTCTTTTGAGATTAACATAATTTCTTACTTTTGTCTCTGACAAAGAAAATCGATAGAAGTGATCCCTGATTTTGTTCACTGTAAATCATTTTGATCATTCCGTGAAAAAGCTGTCAATATACTCGTTAAGTGGATGGGTTGATTTGACAAATATACCTTTAAAAGGTGGCCACGTAATCGTTCACATGACAATTTGACGAGGATATTGACCAAATTTTCACAGAATGACCAAAGTGATTTACGCTAGACAAACTCAGAAACCACTTCTATCAATTTTCATTGTTAGAGGGCAAAGTGAGTAGTTATGCAATCTCATGGACTATTTTGAGTTACAAAAAATAAAAATAAAAATAAAAATCCTTTTTTATTGAAGTGAAATTAACTTTGAGGTTTTGTAATAATGCAGGGCGGTGAAGAGGTCGAATTGTTTTCACAAGCATGGCCATCATGTGAAGTGTCACACATCAAATAACCCTTTTATGATAATCTTTGCTTGCATCCAACTCTTTCTCAGCCAAATACAAAACTTTCACAAGCTCTGGTGGCTCTCAATAGTTGCAGCTATCATGTCCTTTGCCTATTCCTCAATAGGACTTGGCCTCTCCCTAGCAAAAGTTATAAGTAAATATTTAAACCTAAACCCTAATAGATTCAAATATATACAGATGATATATCATATGTGTATATAATTGTTGTATGGAAAATGAATTAGGTGGACCTCATGCAAGGACATCCTTAACCGGAGGAACAGTTGGGATAGATGTGTCGGCCTCTGAGAAAGTTTGGAAGACATTCCAAGCCATTGGAGACATTGCCTTTGCTTATGCTTACTCTACCGTTCTTGTGGAAATACAGGCAAGTCACTAATTATCTATATATCTCCATCTAATCTCTAAACCCTACCATATATATTGTGTCTACTAGAAGTAAGATCCACTTGTTTTACAAAAAGTGTTATTAGAAATGTGATTAGTCTTGATTTTGTAAGAAATGCAATCAGTAATACTAGACGGACAAAATTTTAACTACATACACGTGTTAGCGATCTTAGGTGATGACGTGTTTACTGCTTCAAATATGCATCACTAGGTATTTCTTTGAGGCGATAGTAAACTTTTCAAGTATAATTGTCACATTTATCTATAAAATTATTAATTCACATGTTACGGCGTCGTTGAAACATAATCTCTATTAGCCACTAAGCTAATTGTTTAACCTTGGTGAGCAAATGAACATAACAATATGCGTGAACACGCGGCTTGCTAGGGCGTGTTCGTTTGTCATATATCAATGATTTAGGTATATGTCTCACGGAGTAGGATTTTCTTCCTTTCCATTCTCCTTCCCTCTAGTCTCCTCCTCTCTCTCTTTCTTCTTTTTCTTTCTCTCTTTCGAGAAAAACACAAGATGTTAACGTGACTTAATCGTAAGTGTTCGAATAGGAGAACACTGGAGGAGAGTAAAAATGAGAAGGAAGAGGTTCCATATCCATATCTCACATGCATGCAACATGGCTTGTTTTGCCTTTGCCACAAAGATCAAAACAAAATATTTTGGCACCGTATTGATATACGTCCAACTTGACATGTGTGCCTGATTAACTGTCGGGGTGATACAACTGTGCTGGTTTTCCATATTTATATAGACCTATAAAAGGTTTAAGATAGGGTCGATATATGAGTCGAGGTGTAGGTCGAAAATTAAATATGCTCATATCAACCTTATTTCAACTCATATCTCGACTCAATCTATGATCAGTCTTTATAGTTCAAGCATTTTAACTTCCTAACGGTTTTAAAAATTGAAAAATTGGACACCGAATATTGTTATGCTTGTTAACATATTCTCTAATACAGGTATATCTCATTTACATTGATATGCTCCACCTATGTTAAGACCTGTGTCAATAAATATGTTAGTTTAGTCTATCAGTTTTCTTTTAGTAGATACAAAAAACCCTTTAAAGCATGAACTGTCTAGCTTTCTCTTTGTGCATGGATCTCTCTTGATAATTTACTCAATGATTAAGCAAGTTGCAAACTAGGTTAAATTTTATCCGAAGTTGGTTAGAAAAAATCATAGATACATGTGGTCCGATAACCTAAAGTGATAAGGACCCAAAGTGAGAAACTTGTTTTGGAATAACCTATCCATTCTAACAAAAAGACAATTAATAAAAGTGACATAAAATTTAATTTTGTTTTCACATCACCAAAATGGAATATGTTTTGGAAGCTTAATTTACACTGTAATTAACCATAAAGTTAAATGGTTCGAAAATGCCATAAGTTAGAATCTTCTTTTCTTAAATTAGAATACTTTAAATATAACATCCCATATCGCTCAGGAGAGTGGATCATGTAAGCCTTATATGTATATTCTCATCTCTACCTAGCACGAGGTTTTTTGGAAGCTCACTGGCTTTGGGTTCCGTAGGAACTCTGAAGTTAAGTGAGTTCGCGCGAGAGCAATCCCAGGATGGGTGACTCACTGGGAAGTTCTCATGTGAGTTCCCAGAAACAAAACCGTGAGGGCATGGTCGGGGTCCAAAGCTGACAATATCATGCTACGGTGAAGTCGAGCCCGAAATATGAGAGGCTCATACCGAGATGTGACATTAAAGTATCATCTTCGACAAAAAAAATGAAAAATAAAAAAATTGTTTAGATCTTTATGCTTGGTTTCCTTGTTTGTAAATTAAGATAGTATAGAATATAATTTTGTAAGAAAATGAAAAGTTAAAAGATTTTAAATTCTTCTAATCTTTACATAGAGACTGTCACATACGATTAAAGAAAAAAGATCTATGCGAACTCATTTTCTCCTTCTTTACGCTTGTTTTTGTATGTCTTTTAACCCTACTTTAAATTATTCAGTTTACAAATTATAAATAATTAGAAAGTAACCATTTAGTACTACTGTCTGGTGATATCATCTTCATTCATAAGTTAGAGGTTTTAGGTTCAATTCTTGTTAAAGATGAATTTAAATCAAATTATTATAGGTAACCTATTGTGATACCTAACAGACTCCCTCACTCCTTAATAAAGATAATATCGTTTAAAAAAAATTAGAAGCAAAAATCACATCTCTTCTAAAAACATGTTTTTTAATTAAGTTTTTCTTTTTTTTTCGATTAAGCGATATTATTTATACTAAGGGGTGAAGTAGTGGATTAAGCCTCACAATGGTAAACCATAATAATGTAGCTTAAATTCTTTTTTAACGAAAATCGAATCTAAAGCCTATTATTTAGAAGTGAAAAGAAATGTGTAATTAAGTTATTAGAGAATATATAATTATCCATGTCGGTAAGGTGGTGTCACATAGGTTATTATTTAACCCTTTTAGCCGTACAGCCCGCTTTATAAAAGATTCCAAGAGGACCATCATCAAAGGTGTTCCACCGAATAACTTGGACCATTAAAAAAAAAAAAATTGAATTCTTTCTACTTTTCTTGTCCTCCATCCTTTTTTTTTGTTGTTGTAGACTATAGTAAATGTCATTGTCATTTGTGTCACGTCTTTCTCCTTCCCTCCTATGAATTATGAATTATGAATTATGACGTCATATCTCCTTAAAGTTGCTCCTTTATCAGCCGGGAATCAGCACCTTAAACTTTGGACAGGAATTATATTATAATACTAGAAAAGAAATAAAAATATTGTTTCTCTAGGGTTCGGTTATTATAATATGTACGAGTTTTATGCTAATCATTGATTTTTGGACCATTCTCTATATGTATATTTACTATTGTGATTATTTAAATCACTCGTGTCCCTTATTATGGAAATAAATTAGTATTTTTTGTAGCCATATTTATAATTAATTAGGGTTTGTTTAAAGTTGTTTTTGAATTGACTAAATGTGCTTTGTCATAATAAAGTAAAAAACTATGTTTTTTACTACGTTTGACAGAATAGCTTAATAAATTATTAATTTTTAACGACATTGGTGACATACTTTTATTAAAAAAAATAAAAAAAAAAAGCACTTCTAACGAAAGTAGTTTCTCACCAAAACAGTCTAAAACAAGGGGTAGGTGATCAAAGTAATTTGATAGATAAGTCATTTTTCCGTGACCTTGCAGAAAAGTTGATGTGTACTTTATTATTATAAGAAGACTAATAAACACTTTTTTTTTTTAAAGTTTCTCAAATTATATCTGTTTAATTTTGTCTATTTCTTTAATTCATTCAATCTAATAGCAAAAAATAAAGTGTTTGAAAGCTAAAAAAAGGTGTGCGGAAATCATCACCCTATTACTACAGACTATTGAAAGTGAGAAATTACAGGTTGTAGAATCCTTACTTCTAAGAATAATCCTAACGATTATGGCTGTGTCCGATGGATTTGGCCTAATTGCAGGACACACTGAAATCACCCCCGGCAGAAAACAAAGCCATGAAGAGGGCAACTAGCATTGGCATCACAACCACCACAGTGTTCTATGTTCTATGCGGATGCGTTGGTTATGCAGCGTTTGGGAATGATGCACCGGGAAATTTTCTCACCGGTTTCGGATTCTACGAACCCTTTTGGCTAGTCGATGTCGCCAACATTTGCATCGCCATCCACCTAATCGGTGCTTACCAGGTAATTAAGCGCTTGTTAAGGTGCTTACCAGGTAATTAAGCGCTTGTTAAGCATAACCATGTTGCTTACCATCATTCTAGTAGATGTGGAACAATCTACCTATGCAATATGACCGCCAGTAGAGATGGTATAAATAACAATACTCTTACTGTTCAGGTCTTCTGCCAGCCCATATTCGGGTTTGTTGAAAGCAGCTGCGCTCAATGGTGGCCGGAAAGCGAGTTCATAAACGGCGAGTACCCCATTAACATTCCGTTCTGTGGTCAATTCTGTGTCAACTCCTTCAGATTGGTGTGGAGGACTGCATACGTGGTGATGACGGCAATCCTAGCCATGCTGTTCCCGTTCTTCAACGACTTCCTGGGATTGCTCGGAGCAGCCTCCTTCTGGCCGCTGACAGTCTACTTCCCGATAGAGATGTACATTGCAAGGACAAAAATGGCCAAGTTCACTTTCACCTGGACTTGGATGAAGATTCTGAGCTGGGTGTGCCTCGTAATTTCGCTCATTGCAGCTGCTGCATCGATTCAAGGTCTGGCAACGGATGTCAAGAAATACAAGCCCTTCCACACCGAGCAATAGTACTAGTCCTTTTTTCACTATTTATACAAACCTAGTGTGTGATCACTTTGTTTCCAGCAAAACCCTAAACTCATGAAGTCTGTAATTTTAAATATCTCCTAAAGTTTGAAGCTACCAAACCGGTCAAGGTTGCAAAGTATTTCTCAAAAGAAAAGTAAACGTAATTAATCCTTGATTATGCTAATATGCCAGAGTTGGAAAAGAAAATAAAGGAATGTGGATTAGCGAACCCTCGACCTATCCTAATCCTAATCCTTTTTCCCACTTATCCTTACAGGTCTCACCACTAAAACCAAGGGTTTGGATACGGCTGAATTTTCACAACAGGTAAACAAAATTGAGCTAGTTTCTCTATCAATGGCAACGACGTCGAACCAGAACACCTTTTAGTTCAAACTTTAAACACTATGTACTCATTTATACTGATCAGAACATAAAAAATGTTTACCCTACCGGTCAAACAAATCCGACAAATATTTAATCAAGAACAGTTAAGCATAAAATAAAAGAAAATCATTAAGAAACATGTAATCAACGTAGCACAATGCAGGTTATAGATTCTATGTTGCATGTTGCAATCAACAGTTAGGGAGAAAACGAAACCGAGTATCAAAGACAGCATACAAACCTGAACCTTAACTAAAAACTGTCCTAATCGAGACATTTAATTCAAACCAAGGTAACCAAATGTTTGCCAAACACAAGGTAAATATCTGAACTCATCTAAGCACCTGACTAGGATCTGGATTGTTTACTATTCTACTACTAACATTAAAGTCATCCATCGGAGTCCTCCTGAAAAAGGATGGTTGAACATGTTTTATTTCTTTTCGGGGAAGAAAAAAGAGAACAAACTGGATTTACCTAAAATTGACATGGTGAGGTTATCCAACATATTATATCGAAGTTTAACACATGCTCAGATACACAAGCCAGGTTAGAAAGTGATATTAGAACTTCTTCGGAACTTACTACAACCTCATTATCCAATCCGGTCTTTTCTTAAACTTTCATGGGCGCCAAAAGGGATCCCTCACATAACTTGAAGAGGAGGAACTCAAGCTCTTCATGTATGGACCGATGAATTTTCCTTGTTAGATTCAGATAAATCTTCTCAGAACTGCAACATTGATCTCAATCTTCATCTTCAGAGGTACTGTTTTCAAATAGCACATGTTACCAACCATATGGAATGTTCTTTCAAGCAACTTAGCGAGAGCAAGAGAGACCTAACCAACAAAGCATACTTTGCTACTATTGTGCCACAGTGTATTAGTATATGATACCAAAGTCTATATATCCAATAATAAGCCTAATATGATGACCAAATTAGAAGAAAGAAAAAAAAGTATTACCCTAAATCACGAAGATTCAGTCTCACTCATTACAAAGGCCTGAATAAGGCTCTGCGCAGCATGCGTTTGTTCCGGTGTTCCGGATATTATAATCACAGTTTCAACTGCTCCAGGCTTGGGCTCAGTAATGGTAACTTTTGCATCAGAAATCTGGAACAGTGTTGGTTATGTTAGAAGTGTAAATGCCATTCAACAAAGCATGTTCTTACCAAAATCATAGATAATCAAAATATATGTATCTATAAATACACTTCGAAGTTCCAACAAAATTGAGTTGAACTTTTTCATGCAATGCAAACCAAGCGAACAGTAAGACAGGCCAATCAAATTTGAGGTTTAGTACAAATAATAAAAACAATTATTGGCATATTGCGAACTGCTTAATATATTTCCAAGTAAAAGACAAGACATGGACTGTTGCATATCAGAAAGCACCAGGCACAGTGAGATACACTTAGTAACCCTTGACTATGCAAAAAATTGGACAATATTGAAACCCTAGCTTCCCCTCCTGTTCACTCTCGCGCCCCTCTTTCTTTCTTAGTGTCACCAACCTGCTTTCTCCATTTGTCTATGTATCTATGCCACTTCATTGGTTTTAACTTTTAGTTCAACAATTGTATCCTGACAATTATTTTTTTATGCCGATTCAATACAGAGGTAGACTATGAACATAACATTCTTTAATTAACATTATGCAACAGCAATAGAAATAACTGGTGACCTATTTCTATGGAATTAGGAGTAATGCGGAAGTGCGATTATGAGAAAATCTCAATCAGCTGAGCAGAACTACACCACCAAATACTTACAGGATTCGTAACCATTAATTTAATTTTATACCTAAAGTGGTAAGCAAACCCATGTTTCTTCATTCCATTTCCAAGTATCCTCACAGCCCTTGATTTAATAATATGGCAATGTTGGTCGGATCAAGAATGTACCTGACGTATTTGTTTCAAACATTCACCATCTTCACCATTGATAACAGGAACAAGGGAACCAGGCACAACAACTTCAACAGTGGTGTTGGTAACTATAGCTGATTGGGTTCCTCCAAACCCTGGGATTCTTCTTTGAGGAGCGCCTGGAAAGTTTGGCAAGCCTAGTGGACCACCACCTTCATGGAGTCCCTGTGGATAGGTTTGGGATACAAACGTAATCAGCAACTTACATACTATTAGACTTGCCCATTTCAAACTACCATACAATGCAGATCAACGCCATACATAATTCATGAAGTTATCTCAAGATGAAACGAGCATATGATGCAAAAGTTTGAAGCAACAGAGGAAAAAACCAACAAAAGTCAGAAAAGATTTAAGTAGAGAATTACAGAAACCTTGTAAAGCAAAACTAAAAATAAAAGTGTCTAAACCAACTAAATACCTGAGGACCCCAAGGTCTTCTCTCGGATAAATGTGGGGGGGCACCTAACCTATGAATATTGTGCATAAAAGGAGCACGATCATCGTGAGGATGAAAACTACCATGAGGGGGCAGGCCACCAACAGCATCGAACTTGTGAAACGATGGGCCTAAATTCGAATGCATTCTTGGAGGTGAGAAGTCCCTCCTCAGATATGATTGAAATGGTGGTTGATCCAGAAACGCAGGATTTTGATGATAATTTATAGAAGGAAATGCATCACCAAAAAAGTGAAGCCGCAACCTAGTGGTGATCTGCAGAAGAGCATCTTTAACGGCTTCAAATTCTCCATGTATCTGTAATACGAGGAACCGTTTAGCAACAACCACAGCTGAGTAGAAAAAAGGCAAGTTTGTTTAATATGACAAAACAAGTAACATTTGCGTGCAAAAAAAGTCAGAATTCCTGGACTATTAATAGCAACATGCACATATCCACATAAAGGGTTACAGCAACTAAACTGAGAAGCAATAGCAGCAACTTCACATATAATGATACCCCAGATAGAGATATGGCCAACCTTGTCAGGCTGAAAGAACCACACATGCACTAAAGAAATATACCTGAACAACTTCTTCATCAACTGAAGCGCATTTTGGAATTTGATCCTTCCCCATTATGCGGATATGTGCCCTAGATAACTTTCTCATCTCTGCAATGATGGCACCACCTTTTCCAAGGAGACAACCAATTTGATTAGAGAAAACAAGAAGCCTCGCCATCATGGATTGTTCCTTGCTATTAGGTATAGCCCTGAATATCCTACTTTGCACAAGAATAACAGCATCTTGGACAGGTGATATCCTATCATCTGGGTGCTGCAATAGTAAATCGTTTGTCAAACAGTTTAGTTTGTGTTCATGTGCATGCATGTACGTGTCTCTATTTGTCAATGTGTCTCTTTTTGTCTTATGTGTGTGCAAACAACATGAGTCCAATAAAAATAAAAATCCAAAACCATACCGCAGGACCAGATATAACAATAAGACGATCATCTGAGTCAGGCACGCCTTCCATAACCTTAATTTCACAGCCTGTCTCTTGCTTAAGTGTCTTTATTATGGTTCCTCCCTTCCCAATTACACCGCCTACTCTCTCTTCAGGGCACAATAAGCGGAAAGTTAGGACTTCCTGAGAAGGTTTCATCCTACGAGGGATGCCACTTCCATGTAATTTAGGGTTTAATCGATGAGCAGCAGAATGGGAATCAGCAAAATCTCCAGGCTGATCAATATCAGGAGCTCCTTGAGAATGGTTAGGTGGTGGATATATTTCTGGTCTTGGAAGAGGTTGACCGATTGAATTAGATGATGGCCCGGAGGTGGGAAGGGAATCATCACTATCGCGAGGCAGATTCTCCAAAAGCTGCTGGGAAACAGATTCAATGGCTTTCCTAACTGCATCAATGTTCCCCGTAATCTGCAGCAAAGTTATCAAAATATGATGTCCAAATAGATCTTTAGGCATCAGAATTGTCAACATATTAACGTACACAAAAGTCAACTGTAATGTGCAAATTTCCAATGATTAAATATTACACCCGATGCGGGAATATTACATCCGCACTATTCCATTGCATGAGCATTTGACAACCCTGCTGATTATATTAAAATTGAGTAATGGAAAACGTTAAAGTAGGTATTTCCGCAGCAATGGTTGATAGCATTACATAATATATATTGATATTTGAAGTTACCTGCACTAGTTCATCCGAATCTGAAGCACATAACGGAAGTTTATCCCTGGGAAGGATCCGGATTTGTGCCCCACTTTCAGATGACATTTGTTTGATAACACTACCACCCTTTCCCAAGAGGCATCCCACTTGAGATGATAGAACTAGTAACCTACAAACAAATGTCAAAGACTTATTACTTTCTTCATCCCCTCCATCGGTTTCTGTTTCCCCTTCAACTATTCTCTCAAAAACAAGTTGCAAAGCCTTCTGCAAAGATGGGGTTACTGAATCTTCAGTATCAGATTTTGAATCTTCGATAGGAACAGATTCCTGAGTTTCATCCTTCTCCCTTGGCTCCTTAGCGTCATCTTGCTTTTCATCCACATTTGCCTCTTCAACGCCATCCTCCTTTCTATGCTCACTACCAACATCATTCTCTCTATCAGAACCCACGATAATAACTATTTCATCACAGCCCGGAACAGGTTCCTCAACTTTGACCTTTACAAGAGTGTCTTGAAAAATCTGTGATATGACAGAGCCACCTTCACCAGTGACATTATCAACTTTGGACGCAGGGCACAGCACCCGGAAAGCAACATTGCCAGCGGAGAGCCTAGAATCTAGATTTTCATACTTCTGCAACTTCCCTTTCCCATTAGTCTCCGTAACGCTCTCCTCATGTGGTCTCTTCGAAGGCGTCAATGGAGACGACATTTCTACCCAAAATTGTGGCAGACCAAAAGCACTGCAATTTGCATACAACCACAAAAACAATAAAACATAAGAAGAATCTAACATTCGGAGCCTCCGAAAATAGTCAGTAGAGCTCTAAAACCACAGTAAACGCTACGGTAACTTATCCCACTTCGAATCCTCCTCCTCGTAGTTTAGATTAGATTCGAATATCGCTCGAATAAAATATAATAAACAAATCCTTATCCCAATTGCAAACACTTTTACCAACAAATAATACAAAACCAGCAGACATAACAAAACCCCTAATATTTTGTTTGGCAGCTAGGAAAATGTAGGTACTATGAAAGTTCCCTCACCTGCCCCAAATTGCAAAACACTAGAGTTCAGCCCCCAAATTGCAAAAACACATGAAATTTGTCCTTGGAAAAAGAATTAAGAGACAAGACAACATGAGAAACTGATCGGTAAAGTCAAAGACTCACCGGTTGTGGTGGATTCGGAAGAAGCAGAGGTTTCCGTTTGGTCGGAAGACAGAACTTGTTCAACTCCTGGACGTTGGTTCCCTTCTTCCGATGAACGAGTGCTTTGGTTTTGGAAAGCCAAAAGCATGAAATCCCTAATATAGTGAACCGGATTGGTTTCTCCGGTCTGGTTAAGGATGACCCGGCCCGGAAGGCTGTGTACTATTGCACTGAAAACCCAATAAAAGTGAAAAGGCTTCGGCCCATAGCTTATGTTTTCTATTACAAAAATAACACTTCTCGGATTTAAAATTTGAAAAAAATAAAAACTCAATAATAAAAGTGATGGAGCATCAGGTTTAGAGAGGCATGGCACTCAAACCAAGTTACAAGGTTTATCGTAAGAGGCCTCGGTGAAATTAATCGTAGAATCCGTTAATATTATAAGAGGAATTGGCCTCAAATTACGAGGGATATGTTGTATTATTGTTTGAATTTTTGGATATATAATTTTGTACATTCTACAACTCGACACCTCACGTGAACCATCGCACATTTCGCTTTATGTGAAACCAGTTCTACATCGGCCGTCTATCCTTTTTCAATTGAAAATAATAAAAAATTTGAGCAATGGAAGGCAATGCAAGTAAATTAAGGCCTTATAATTCAGACTTTGTGAGCAAAAACCTTTTTTTTGCAGTAAATTTATTTGCAAGTTGGCGATTTCAAAACATGGGAGTTCTTTGCGATTTTAATCATATGAACAAATGCTTTGATACCACATGGTAATGTAAAATGCTCGTAGGATTAAACCACACAATAGTAGTAATTGACAGATTCGATAGAAATATTCTTGAATCTCTCTACATGTGTAGCAAGGCAACTTATTGGTTTCTACCCGATAAGTTACGAAATCTAATGAGCATATTATATAAGGTGATGTGTCAATTTAGTTCCTAAACTATCACCTCAGTAAAAATTAAATCTCTGTCAGTAAAATAAGTTCCTAAATTCACTAAAAATTGATCATTTCAACCCTCCTATTACATTCAAAGTTATGTTATCCAATTTTTCGTCAAGTTAAGTCACTTGACACACTTTAGAGCATAATACCCTTTTTTCTTACTTATAAACCCATTAACATTTCATATAGGTTGCAAATCTAACGTCTAATTTACCCGTCAAAGTTAATTCCATACATTATTTCTTTACAAAAAATTACCAATCTACCTTCCAATGTGTATCACATGCAAGTAACGTGACTTAAATTGACGGAATATTGAATATAGTAGTTTCAAATCTAATATTAGGGATGTAGTTGGCAGATTTTTATAATTCAATGACTTATTTTTCGACAAAAAAAAAATTAGTTTAAAGACCTAATTTTCACTCTGGTAATAATTCAAATGTTAAATTAGCAGCTCATTCTATTATATAACATGTATAGAGTACGTAATCCTAATAAGATCATTTCTGGAAAGAAGGTCAAAAAGTTCCTAATAGGATACGCCATCATAAGTCTATTAGGAATTCTTATGCATATGTACTTTCCTTAATTAAGTAAATAATGGAATAGAAAACGCGCCTAGGCCCTAATACCATTTTCACTAAACCTTAGCCGGCACAATATGTCTTTACTTTATGTTCTTAGTCTTTCCAAGCAATTCTAACTGATTAAGATAACACACAATAAAGAGAAACCACTTAAAAATGCGGAAAGTCGGAGTTTAATTAACTTCTAGGTCAAAAAAATAACTAAGGGACGTTGAATAACTATTTCATTTTCATGTTTTTTTAGAACTAAAATCTTGTTTGGTAACTATTTTAAATTTTTAATTTTTATAAAATGGAAATTGAAAATTACTTTCTTGAGCTTTTAAATTTGACATTGAGATTTTATTTTTTAGTTTTTACTTAAAAAAATAAAAATAAATAAAAAAACAACCCTGAAAGTACTTAACAAATAAGGTTTAGGCTTATTTCTAAGTAAGAGGTGTTATGTTTGATTTTCGCAAAATGCGAACTTGAACCACATTATTACTAGCCTATTGTGAGGCTCTCATTTTTCACCGGAAAATTTTATTTAAACCCATGTAACATCTTTTTGCACCCAACTTAAATTTTAAATGTTAATTGTCTGTTTTACTCTATTGCTTAATTACTATTAAGTACAAAATAAAATTAATAATAAAACTCAAATTTATCAATAAACTCAAACATTATAATTAAATCTTACGATCACTCTTTGTTTATCAACAGTTATGGATCCAATAGGCAGCACACTAGTTTACATCGATGTACTCAACTCTGTGCTTCTTCCCATCCATCTCGCTAATACGACATTTGCATCCTTTACAGGCCCACCCATACGTTCGCTAATGAGTTCAGCAAGCCTCTGAACTAAAACACCAACATTGGTGACAGGACAGTCTAAAGCAATACACTGTGCAATTTGCACCAACTCTTCCAAGACAGGATCAACTTTTCAATTTACTAATGAAACTTTGAATCCAGAACTCCCAAGGTTTGTTTCAAGATTTGCGAAAGATGGCATTTTTCCTTGAATTGCTAAATCTGGGGAAAGTCCATGTACATCATAAAATCCATCCACCACTTTCTCCTCTTAGTCTGGCGCGTTCAACTCCTAGTAAAAATCAAATGGGTGTAAAAATAAATCAACATATTGAATTGGGTTTATGGGGAATATTAAGTAGTAAATTAGGGTTTAAAGAGAAAAATTTGTTAGATTAAATATTAGATTAGAAAGTCAACGGAGTTCGAACCCACACTGTGATGCAAAATACAACACTTCTCTTTGCTACCGCAGTGGAATGTCACTTGCATAACCTATAACTTTTCACTTTCTCACTTTTCCATTTTTCCCTCATAATTTCCCTTGTCACGTGCCATGCACGTTTTTATGTAACCGTTTTTTTATTCATTTTCCTAGTAAGAATGGGATTTCTTGTCGCAATAGGATTTCCTTCCGCCTTGTGCACTATAAAAACTCATTCATATTACCAGATCCACATCATTAATCCATTCCAACGGTCTCTCTCTCTCTCTCATCTCTTTTTCTCTCTCTTCAATTCATTTCCTTTGGGCCGAAGTAAACCGAATCGCCAGCCTCATAAACCCACGCGCAAATTACCTCGCATACCCTTTCGTCAACTCGAACCATTCGAACAAAAAGCACCGCCTTCAAGGGGGCGTTCTAGTAATTTCCTACAACCCCAAATTCCCGCGATAAAAACCGTACGCCAACGCGATGTCCCCTGATTCTACGAGTTCTTCGAGTTCTGTGAGGCCGTCGCATTAGCTCGAAAAGCTCTACGCAGTAGAATCCATGGCTTCCTACGCCGCCACCTCCCCCAAGAAAATCCTCCAATCGGTCACTGTTAGGGTTCCGAAGCGGATCCTCTCGCCGTCGTCTTCCTCAGCGAGCTCTAAAAACTTCTGCAATCGGACATCCAATCGGATGCACTACCCCTCCAATTTCAAGCGGAGCGCCGCCCCAGCCCGGGTCATGTTTTTCCAGAACGAGTCCTGGAACGACTTGCCGAACCCGATCGTCGAATTTCTGCGTGCAGGTTTCGCGGAGCGCAAGGCGGTGGTCAGCGTTGAAATGGAGGGGTCAACGGTGTTGTTTGACTTTGTGCGAATGTTACAGATTGATTTGGGCGCTGGGAGTCAGAGATCGATCGCTTGGATTGACATGAACGGCAGGCCCTTCTTCCCTAGGGCGTTTGTCAGCGAGGATTTGGTGGACGGGTCGGATAGTCCGAAGGTCCAAATCAACCGACGGGTCAATGTATCGGGTCGGGTTTTGGGCAAGAGGCAGACGGAGGAAGAGCCGGCGGATGAGGACGAAGTGACATCGTCGATAAGGCCACGGAGTTCGGAGTGGCCGAATGTGAGGTTGGTGGGAGGAGTTGAGAGGGTTTACACAGTGTGCAGCAATTTGTTTCTCGCGGGGATGAGGAAGGTCGATCTCTCGGCTGCTGTGACGGCAGTTCATCAGTGCGTTCGTGACGGGCCGTTGGAGAAGGCTCGATTGGAGGTGTTTCAGAAGCAGATTGAGATCACCAAGAAGGCTCGGGGCTCGGCCAATGTTGTATACGCCTGGTGCGGCGTCTCGGGCAGCGATGTGAGAGGCATTTTGACACATGGGTTCGGCGCACCCAGCAAGGTTTCTGGGCCGCAGTCGCATGGCGTCGGTCTTCACCTTTCGCATTTATCGGTGCCTTTCCTGAGGTAATTTCAAATTTGTGTTTCATTTCAACAATACCAAAAACCCAATTGGAATTATGTGACCAAATGGCCCTCATTCTCCATCTCCATTTCTCGTTTATACGGCTTTGACTTGGAGATATTACTGCCGCAGTATAGTCGAGGGTGCCCATTGCCCAAGATTCCTTTTGAATTGTTCATAATTTGATATTGTAATGGCTGAATTCTGCAGTTCTGGGCAGTCGGAGCGGGATGATAATGGCGAAAAATATGCTATTTTGTGCCGGGTTATACTAGGCAGTGTTGAAAAAATTGAGGCAGGTTCTAAGCAATGCTACCCTTCTAGTGTGGAATTCGATAATGGCGCAGATCACCCTATGAATCCTAAGTGGTATGTGATATGGTCGACCAACATGAATAGACACGTTCTTCCCGAGTGTGTTGTGAGCTACAAATCGAATTATGTGCCAGGTATGTTTCTTTCGATTCTATTTGTTACGGTTGTTTTTTTGTGTTATTTTGTTTCATTGATGATAACTGGTTTTGTTTTGTGAATTTCAGCTCAATTGGGAGGTTCGGTGCGAAGAGCATACCCTGTGGATATGTTAATTTCGAAGATTCAGAGCTACCTTCCTCCTTCTAAAGTTCAGGAACTGTCTTCTCTGGTTTGCGAGTTGAAGGTTAATCTTCTTTTCACCGGTTCAGAATTGTGGGTCATATTGTCTCTCTGTGGGTTATGAAAGATAGGAACAATAAAACGTAATCTAAGAATAAAATGTTTTCGGTATTTCTCAATGTTGCAGGGTGGAAAGCTGGCGAGAGATGATTTCGTCAAACAGTGTAGATCAGTTACTGGGGAGCAATTGATGGCATCTGCTCTTAACGACTTGCATCTCCAGAAGCAAGGTTCTTAGGTTTTGTTTTGCTAGGAGGCATATATAAATGTGTTGTCATGGTCTCTACAATTGATGGAACCATGTGTAACCCCTTCTTTAAATTCATACTAGGATCAGGGTGAAAATGCCCAACCATACAAAAGAGCGAAAACTATTCCAATTTTTTTTTCCTGGTTTGCCGAATCATACATGTAGCTAATATGCTTTCAGTTTAGTATTGAAGAAAGGCAGTGTTCATTGTCTGTTAGTACTTGTGTTCTCTTGTTACGTAATTCAACAGAAGCCTGCATTGAGGTTGAGACTGGTTTTCCTATATCTAAGGTTGTACGAGAATTTAAACATTTTCAAGTATGACAGTCGGTGCTCCTGTGTATGTGAATGTTTGTGCAGCTTATGCTCATGTGCACAAATTTGTGTGGTGTGTTATGCCTGCTGTTGCGGGATTGCTGTAAAGTTCCGTTATTTTCATTAACAAATTGGAATGGCATCTTCTTACAATATTCCCCTTCATGGAAGAGGCTTGTGTTTTGTGTGTGAGTGTGTGTGTGTGGGGCTGTGTGGGTGCCTCATGAGCGTTAAAATTTCAACGACTGAGTGATAAGATTTCAAACATGAGTGCAGTGGTATGTGCCTGGATCTGTTATGATGGCTTATGTGGAAGTTTTGCTTTTCAGAAGAAAGAGTTCATTGATCACTACTTCGGTTGCTTGGCATGGATGGTTGAAGGTGTATTATCATGCAAGTCAAGGCCGTCTAAAATGTCTCAGTTGCAGATTTGATGAACTTGTTTGCATTTGCGAGGTGTAACTCTTCCAAATCTTCATCGTGAACTGTGAGTATCTATTTTGATGATCGTTATCTGGCAATTCTGTATATGTTTTGTGTCAAATGATAGTACATTAGGTGTGTTCTGTGATGTATTATTTCATGTGTTATTCGTAAAGAAAGAACGCTATTTCAAATCAGCGAGGGGCAGTAGACAATTTTGTGCCATAAAGACTTTGTCATTGTTAGTTTTGCAGAGCTTCAAGCTGCACACATTTTGGAGTGGCTTACTGGTCCCAATCCCAATCTCTATGTCCATTCTGGGTAAAAATGATCTCCCAACTGGTGGTGGAAACCTGAGTTCAGACCCCAATCCGGTCGCCTTTGAACGTGCGGCCTAATTCCGAATGATATTGTTATCGTGTAAATGTTATGTCTAAACTGGCAAGTGCTATAACAGGAGCAAGAAATGTGTGAGGATATCGTTTCCTAAAAGACATCGGACAAATGTGTTTGACTGTGCGTTGTAAAAATCCCCAATGCAGTGGAAAACGAGCTTGATTAAAAAATTTCTAGGTACGATTTTTCCGATCTAAATAAAGTAGGTTTTAAATAAAGAAGATTTGGCTCAGCATGGTTTATTCTATACAGGTAGGAGAAGAGCCCAACTTGGTATTCTTAAAAAAAAAAATATCATAGAGAAATCAGAACCAAGTCAAAATGATACGAGTCAACTCCATCTTCTTGTGTCAAAGATCTTGCCATTTCCATAGAAACTAGATTACATCTCTTTTCCATTTCCATTCAAGAGTTCTTATATGTTTTCACGCCCATTTGAGACCCCCAAAAATGGACAACTTCCATCAGTATCTCTTTAGTTTTTTTATGACACGTGAAGTACTCGCTTGAATACTGAACGCTTAAAAATAAAATTCCACAAAGGTCCTTGTACTCGTCACCAACTAGCTATGTGTGAATGGGCTATATATGCACCACACCCTACCATGAAGTGCTACTCATAATAATTCACCATAAGTGGAATCCTCTCAAGCAACAGAGATATCATCATCTCTCTTTTGTTGGAAGATCCAACAACCAGAAAAACCCATAAAAAAATAAAAATAAAACAAATTAATTCATCATCTATTGGACTCTTAAGTTGACTTTTAGGTAAGTACAGTTTTACCACACAATGCCATACATGCACACATCTGACCAGTGAGCAGTTACATCCACTAAAATCAAATCATCGCCACTCCATTTTTGTCCAACAAAAAAAATATCTTTCATCAAATAAATGTCAACATCACATGAAATGAGTTCTCATAAAGACGAAAAACAAACCAAAGTCTAACACGGCAACATAAACAACCGGCGCAACGAACAAAATCCGCACAAATGAATACAAAATCCATGTGATCACAATTAAGATTAATCACCACTCAAGCCCAAACAACCCAAAATCATGCCCCCGTCACTTCATTAGCGTGCTAGAAACACTACCCATTATACCAAACGTCATATACAAGTGATTCGTGTACCAAATTGTATTTGTGGCACATTAAAAATTTTCTTCATCACTTGGGCTACATGTTTTCAATGCAATTTGCATTTTGTTACCCCCCACGGCCCACCACCACCCCTAAAGAGTTGGAAAAATGTTTCAACCCCATTGGCTTAGTACCGCAACTTTTCTCGACCCCACTATTAGGGCAGTGCTCCTATTTTCTTGGTGCATGACCTTGCAGGAGGTAGTGCCAAAGAAAGAAAAAGAAAGTATGGAAAAAGTAAAACTAGAGGTGTAAGATTGGTGGTTTATGCCGTTTAGTACTAGTGATATTCCTCTTCATTTATAGGTGAGAGATCTTAGATTTGGTTCTTGCCAAAGACAAATTTCAATCACATTATTGCCAGCCTATTGTGAGGCTTAGCCCACCCATTTCTTTTTAGTATAGATAATATCGTTTGTTTAGAAAAGAAAAAGAAAAAGAAAAAGATTGATGGTTCATGGAATCATCACCACATCCACTTTTAAACAAAAGATTGGTGGTTCATGGAATCATCACCACATCCACTTCTCTCATATATGAATACTTTAGGTGAATGAAATGAATTAGACTTTTGTCTTGTTCCCATAAAGTGGATGTGGTGATATACTTCTCTCAAAAAAGTAAATTAAAGTAATAGTCTCTCAACTTTAACTTAATTAGAGCAATAGAAAATCTATTACTAATGGTCTATCAACTCATCAAAATGTGCAGCTATGGTCATTTTTGTCAACTCCTTGAGAGCTTTCGTCAAAATGATTCACGTGTCATGCACGTGAGGCTGAATCAAGTGGCAAATATGAAAACTCAAATATAAAAAATTGTAACAATGGTCCCCTTAACTTTAATACAACTGAAGAAATGGTCCTTCAACTTTAATCCAATTAGAGCAATGATACCTTTACTTTAACCTAATTCTAGCAATAGTCTTTTCAACAAAATTCATTTTGATAGAATTCTAACGGATTTGACGAAAATGACCATAGCTACACGTTTTGATGAGTTGATGGACCAATGGTAATGGATTTTTAGTTAAGGGACAATTGTTTCAATTGAATTAAAGTTGAAGGACCATTTCTACAATTTTGTCACATCCCAGCCCGGACCCCCACCACATCCCGGGCTCGACTCCATCGTAACACGATATTGTCCGCTTTGGGCCCCCATCACGCCCTCACGATTTTGTTTCTGGGAACTCAAAAGAACTTCCCAGTAGGTCACTCATTCTGGGATTGCTCTCGCGCGAACTCACTTAACTTCAGAGTTCCTACAGAATCTGAAACCAGTGAGCTCCCAAAAGGTCTCGTGCTAGGTAGAGATGGAAATATACATATAAGACTTACATGATCCACTCCTCTGGACGATGTGGGATGTTACAATTCACCTTCCTTAGGGGCCCAACGTTCTCATCGGCACACATCCGGCCAGGAATTGGCTCTGATACCAAATTGTCACATCCTACCCCGGGTCCCCACAACATATCGAGCTCGACTCCACCGTAGCACAATATTGTCCGCTTTCGGCCCCGGCCACGCCCTCACAGTTTTATCCGGCCTTGGGCCCTAACCACATCTCGGGCTCGACTCCACCGTAGCACGATATTGTCCACTTTGGGCCCCGACCACGCTCTCACGGTTTTGTTTCTGGGAACTCACACGAGAACTTCCCAGTGGGTCACCCATCCTGGGATTGCTCCCGCGCGAACTCGCTTAACTTCAGAGTTCCTACGGAACCCGAAGCCAGTGAACTCCCAAAAGGCCTCGTGTTAGGTGGAGATGAGAATATACATATAAGGCTTATAGGATCCACTCCCCTGGACAATGTGGGATGTTACAATTTACTCCATAGAAAAATAAAAAACTTGCAATCAGAGTATTTACTTTTACACTTGAAATTTTAGATCAGATTTGATGTTTATTTTTGCAATCTAAATAGTTAAGAATATTTACCAATACATATTCGAACATTGGGTAATCCTAGTGTAAAGGTCTAAGTTTTGTAATAGCAATAAAGTGTAAAGTGTGCAAAAAATTTCATTTATTCGTTGAGGTATTTTGTCGAACACTTGATAGGTTTGTTGTCGTCAATCGAATATTGTTGTGCACATGTCAACATATATTAACATATGTAAAAGCAATTTAATGAGTGTTATTGAGATGATTTGTCAAGTACTCCCCGACATTACATGCCGAGTGCTTCCGAGAAATGCCTCTTGGAAGCCTATCATGCATTTCATCAAATATTTGATGGCCCAAAATGGACTCATTCCATGGACACATTCGAAGAGTCCTAAAAAAACATCCACATATATATTTCTCAAACTCCAAATAATCCTCGTACCACATTGTTCTCGATGTATATCTACCAAAAATCTTAAGGTAGATTCTCTCTCTCCACTGTTTGCTTTACACTAAAAGAATGCGTGCCAGCATTTGGCGACTAGGATTCATTTTTTATATGAATTACAGGAAGTCATTCACACATTTTTTTTTATCTTTTGCACACTCTCTTAATTATGTCGTTATTCGTCTTTAATTTGTTTAATCCAATGACACACGCACACACATACATATATATATATATATATAAGAAATAGAAGGGGACGTGTATAATGATCATATTTTTGTACCAAATTAGATTATCATATCTGATGTGGCAAGTGATGTTTATATATCACGTCAATTAATGAAAATGATGTTAATTTTATGCATCACTTTCAACATAAAATAATACATTAATGTGGTGTAAGAATACGATCTCGTATCATTACTCAAGGATATATAATTATATATATTAGGAATAAATTCTGACGTTACATGACCGACAGAGGTATATTTTCTGGCACGTTGTATTTTTCATGTGACTGAAGATTTATAGTTTCCAATTCTTATCACTATTTTTGACTTTTATATGCATGAAAATTACATTTAAAACATGACAATAAACTCCAATTATTAAAAATGATATTATAACCAGTCACTTACATGTCTTGGATTTGTGGAACATCGATATATACATTTATATACATATATTAGTTTGATCCATATTTGTATAGTTTAGTTAGTGATAGATAAAGCATTTGTAGCATTAATTGATACGCAACATTGAAATTACATCGAAGAAAGTTTGCTATAAAACTTGGAGTGTACGTACAAATAATTTTAGTGCTGCTGTAGTGAAGATTTATGTTGTTTTGACGCAGATAAATATCATCATAGTCGAGAACAGTAATATATGTCGTTGTAACCATATTATCGGAGAATGACGTAAATGAAACACGTTCACCTTTCCTTGATGTTCTGCTCCAATAAAATCATGTCACTTAAAGCAATATAACACTACTGTAATAAGCCATGACGTAACCGTAAGCTCATTTGGTGCATGTTGCTTTCCAGATTAATGCATGCATATATGCGCATTCCAAACAATGAAATTACGAGAGACAAATGCAAAGTGGAAGACAGATGAGAGAGCGTCGAAAATTCTGAGGGAAAGAAAGAAACAAGCGTGATATGTACATATATCGCCATTAACCCAAAAGCTTTTGTCCTCTTCGCGTGAAGTTGGAACTACATTTCAAGTAATTTACAAGTCATGTCCACGACAAAATTTATATTCCAAAACATGTACTGCGTTCTAAGGACGAGGATAGTGACAAAACATGCAGATAATCATGGAGCCAACGAGGTCCACTGGGGTAGATGCTTTCACTCAAATAATTTGTTCGTTAAACTGTTGACTATAGTTATATATATATATATATTTACATTTGTTATTTTTGAAGAAAATATATGTATTCCAAGTCTAAGGATATGATTAGATTGATAGGAACTTGTTTGACAGGACTTGTAACTTAACTCACTCTATTGTGGACTTATAACTCATCATGTCCAATCCTGTCCATCTCACATTTGACACAACAAACAACAAACTAGATTCAAGTCTAATTTAATTGATGACAACCTATTTCATCCAACCTACCAAATAAAGCCTTGTAGCATACACAATCCGTGCACCTCCTGTCGACCGGCAAGCAAGACACGAATTAGTTAACTCTATAAAAACAATTATTAAACTGCATACACGCCTATGTTTATAATGTTTAGTTTACTCACGTAATATTTGAAAGTAAAATTAATGAAAAGGGTTTGAAAATTTTGAGTTTTAACAATAAGGATAAAATAAAGGATAAAGTGAATAGTACCATGATTGACTTTTTAGTATAAAAATGTAGTTTTTCGTTAAAGTGGACAGTACCGCAGGTTTTTCGATAAAACTCTTATATTTTGATTTTTCAATATGATCTAATTGTTAAGACAATTGAAAACGGGAACGACAACTCCAAACGTCACACATCCGTCGCCTACCGTGAATTGCTGTGGTCATTAGTGTTTTCTTCTTTAACATAGTAACATACTGCATATGGTCCGCAAAACTTATCCATGTCCCTCTTAATATAAATTAATGTAAAACATCGGTTTTACTGGGAAAAAAAAATGTAGGCATAACTTTTGACAAATCCGTATCCACAAAAATAAATAATGGTTGAGGAAGAGCATGCATGGTTTTGGTCGGCCACTGAGGAACACGAATGCAGTGATAAATCTTTGTCATTCAAATGAAATCAAATAGTAGCGAACTTAAAAAATTAATTTGGTCGATCAATCTTTATAATCTTTAAAAAATTAAAAAAATTAATTTGCGCGATCAATCTTTATCAGCTAACTTTCTGAAGTTTGGTAATTTCCATGGATAATTTGGTACTGTCTTTTTGAACGTTAGAGTTGTTCTTTATATATGCTTTTCAAATGCTTCATAAAATGCCTTAAAGAGGAGTTACATTTCTTATTGTTTTTAAAAACAAATATCAACTTGGGCGTTATATTCTTTATATGTATTCAAGTATGAATTTTCTCAATTCAAAAGAATTAGCATTCTTGCAAAGAAAAAAATGGCAGAGTGGGGAGGAACATAGTATATAATCATGTGTATTCTCTAATTATATTAGTTTTGATTCTATCAGTTGCTACTGCTTCAGTAGAGAGAGTTGTTTCTACCATGAATATTATGAAAAGCCCATTGCGTAACCAAATGGCAGATAAATGGGTAGGTGATATCATGATGGTTTATATAGAGAGTATGTTTTTTTCTTTCATTGAATAATGAAGCTATAATGGAGCGTTTTCAAAATATGAAAATACGTCCTAAATAATTGTAACTTGTATTGTTATTTGTCCTATAAATTATGAGTGATGAAATTATGTCTTAATTTAAGGTTATAATATGTCTAAAAAATGTTTGTGAATGTCTAAGAAATGTTTGTGAATTTTACACGTAAATGCCCAAATAATTTTTTCTGGATCCATCACTACTTTGAGTTAGACATACCCAAATTAAGTGGGTTATCCTCAGATTTTTTTTACCTTTCACATACTCTTCTTAACTTTCAACTGCCGTATTGAGTAAATCGACGATGAATTACAATATTTTAAAGAATCCCTACAAGAGCGAAGGTGAGCAATCTCGTTTTCTAATTCAAAAAGTCCGTTCCCTTTTGTTGCTACCGTGAAATATCGTCTCAACATTTACTATTCATTTTTTCGTATTTTGGGTTTCGAATTTTATTTGGTTTCCTTTATATTTAATTATCTCGGTTTTTGTTCAAAAAAATAAAAAAATAATCTTGGGGTGTATTCAATTGAGATTTTGAGAGATTTTAATTCTTTTAATGACTTTAGGGGTATTCAATCAAGATTTTCAGTGATTATCTAAAATTCAAGGTATATTCAATTAGAAATTCAAAATAGTTTATTAAAATTCTTAGAAATCCAGGTTTATTCAATTAGGATTTTAAAGAAGTTTATAACATTTCAAGTGTATTCAATTAGAAATTGATTTTAAAAAATCTGAGAAAGTTGAGGAATTAGAGGCAATTGGAGAGATTTCGTATTGTATTTTAAGTATCCATAAATCTCATATCTTTCCATGAGATTTCAAGAGAATTGAATCAAAATTTTATAAATATCTATAAATCAATTAAATTCCATAAAAATCCATAAATTTATTAAATTCTCTCAAATTCTTGATTGAATACATCCCATCCGGTTTTGAAAAAATTTAATGTAGGGCAGTTTGGTAATTTTGAATTTCAAATGCTAATTCGGATCTAAATTTGAACTTGGCAAAGTAACCTTGAATTCATGAACCGCGTTGTCGTGGGCCGCCGCCACCATCTTAAAGTCCACAATCCGGACATAAAACCAATATCCTTGGCTGTCAAACATTTGGTGAATTTTAGAGAGCCCGTGATAAAATTGGCCACTCGCGGAGTTTTTGGCGATAATCTCACATACAATTAAGAAATGAAAGTTGCATCTCTTATCGTGATCTATTGGATTACGAAATTTGTTTCAGCATTTATTGTGTTTCGAAAATCAAATTTTTTGTCACCGAATCATTTTGATTGCCGTCGTGTGCATCGATGCGTTGGTTCACGACATTGGCTTGTTTCAACGACTTAGTATTAAGACGGTTTTGCAAAATATGATTGTTGGGTTGAAAAATCATAATCGAGCACCGAACGATTTTGTTAGAAGTGACAATCCGATCATTGCATCCTCATGTAATTGAAATGAAATTTTATTACTTATAACAATTGGGTGTGATCCACAACAATCCACAACAACTTGCATTTGGTGAATTCGTCTTGGATCCAATCTTCTTTTTCAAAAAACGCTAACTGCATTTATTTCTAAATATATAAAGTTTGGAGTGTAGAATGAGAAATTTAGAGTGTTAATACCAATTTCCTTTCAAAATACCTCTGTTTTTCTGGCCAGATTGTTTGTTTTCTCCCCGTCGAGTTTATTTTATATTTTAGGTTAACAAATAGGGTAAATTATACAAAATTATCTCAATTATTGGGTCAGTCACAGTTTCATACCCCATCTTTAAAAAATGTCAATGTCATATCTCATCTACGAAGTTAAATTATTTAGTACTCATTAGTTTTAAAAACGAAAAATTTAATACAATAAGGATAGCAAGGAATCTTAAATTTTCTCACTCACCAATCATTTTTGAGTTTTGTGTGTGAATATGTCGTCACTCAAAGTATGCTTCTTGACGCAATAGTGGTGTATTGAGTCTTTGTGCCTACTATAATTATCTAGATGATGTTGATGTACCCATATTTTTATATGGTCCTTATAACTAGTAACTAGTGGGAGTGCTCGTTTATCGCCGAATTATAAACACAAATTTCTTTTTCATAAACAGTTTGGCCCATTAGAATTACATTTTAAATTTTGAACGACATTAGGAAGAACAAACATAAATTACGATCAAAGTAAATGTTCCTAACCAATTGAGTTGTAAACTTTTTGCTTGGTAAACAAATACACTGTTTTTTTTTTTTTTAAAGAACATAGAGGTGCTATTTAGTGTGCTAACTTAGGACTAGTTTAAGAATTAAGATTGCTTAAATTTTTTAAAAAGCATTTTTTTTTTAAGTTGGGGCCTTAATTGTGTTCGGTAAATGAAGAAAAAAAAAATTTCAAAATCATGGGTTCAAAACAGCAGAAAGCATAAACAGCTCTACACATGCTTCTCAAAAAAAAAATTTTTCATTGTAGACAAGTGAATAATACCAATTAATGAAACTTTTAAATCCACAATACCATCTTCTTCTTTTATTACTATGATTTTTTTATGTTAAAGGCACTTTTAACATTATAATTGATCAAACACTTACATGCTTTTTATCATAACCGTTCATTCTCATAACGCAGCAGAAACAATTTCGAAAAAAAAGTACCAACCCAAACTAGCCCTCACACGACATGAGTATTTCACAACGTAACACTTTGTGCTAATAAAATAAATACACGTAAAAATAAAATAAAAACACGTGACTACAATTTATAGATATCTTCATTTGATTAATACAGAACGTTATCTCGGAAGATAAACCCTGGAAAGCGTGACCATTACAAAGCGCGTGGGGTGGGGGCATCCAAATTCGGATTTACTTGGCACCGTAAGCAAATCATTTACTTTTTTGGTCGGAAGCCAAATCTTATTTAAACTCCTATTTCCACATTTCGTTACACAATTTAAGCACATCACAAAACCACCGTCATCACCTTCACTTGTCTCTGTTCCTCTCTGCCTCTCTCGCTCTCTGTCGCATCAGACGCCATTAAACCTACCAGATCTTCAATACCCAGGAGTTAAATTTTGAAATTATCTTTCCATGGTGAGAGAAATGAGGGAGGAAATGCCGTACGGAATCGAAGAAGGTGGGAGGGAGGAAGAAGGTGGGTTCCCTAATACCAGTCATAAGAGATTGGTGGTGGTGGGATACGCTCTTACCTCTAAGAAGATTAAGAGCTTTTTGCAGCCAAAGCTCGAAGTTTTAGCTAGGTAATTAATATCTGTTTGTGGACATTAATCACAATTTGATAATCTGAAATACCCTTCTGTTTATGTTTTCTGATGTGCCCATGAGGATTGATTTGCGGACTGAATTTGTTGTGACGTGGGGTTTTTCCGATCTGGAATATCCCAGTCCCTACTGTCATTTTTGTTTGGCTGGCGAGAAAGTGAAAGAAAGTTGCGGAATCTTCTTTCTAACCATCAATTATTTCTCAACCAAGTCCTGAGATTTTTTATTTTTTATTCTTTAGGAGTTAAAGGCACACAAAAGTTGTGTGCTTTTAAGTCATTTTCCAATGACCCATTTATTAAAAATGCAATCACGTTTGTAATCTGGGTTTAATCCAAAATATAAAATTGTAAATATGTTTTTATGACTATGCTAATCTGTGTTCATATGCATTTGCCAGAATTTGAATTTCTAACAAGTTTCAAAATCTATGACTATGCTTTGTGTCACTTGGATGTGTACCAAGATTAGTGGTTGAATGTTAAATTTTCTTTTTCAATACTATTCAATTAGTGTGGATTTTTTTCCTTCTCTTAATTTCCTAGTGATGAATAGCTTTGATTCGGAGTTTCCGTGTTGGTTTTATGTCTCTGCTCTTTCAAGTAATGGTGATGTTGTCATGCAGTTTTTACTCAGGTGTTTCCTTACCAAGTGTAAAATGTTGTTTGTTTAATGCAGAAAAAAGGGGATATTGTTTGTTGCTATTGATCATAACAAGCCCCTTTCGGATCAAGGCCCTTTTGACATAGTGCTGCATAAGGTTAGGAAATTTCCTTTAAACAGTTGCTTATCTTGTTTGGTTCCAACCCGTACAAGGTGGGATTTGGTAAAAGTCTTCTTCCCACTGTATTTATTTCACCATACATACCCACTATTGATTTTGGTCTGATAAATGTAGATGGTCAAGAGTAACTCAATACATTTTTATCGTTTCTCTCTTGCAGCTGTCTGGAAAAGAGTGGCGCCAGATTCTTGAGGTTGGTTTCTGTAAATTTCATCATTTTATAGCCTTAAGAACTTATATTCTGGACTGAGTTGTCTTGAAACCACACTTGCTGCTTAAATTCATTATCCTCATCTTGTGCATGACATCATTTATACATTGCACGGGATCAAATAATCACCGACTGGTTGGTTGGCAACCAGAATGTTCATGCTTAGAACTTATTCCTGTCTGACGACACGTGCAGAGTGCTTCTCTTTCCTTCGTCATGAATTATGACTGTAGTTGAGGTCGAGGCCTCAAGCCAGCAAGTGATGATGTTTCTACTTCCATGGCCATCTAGCTGAGTTTTTCAGGTTTTCTAAGCAATTTTCTTGTGGAAGATTCGTGATTCTCTTCAATGGGTTCATGTTTTCAGGGTATAACTTACCCTCACTGTCAGCTGAATGGGAGTTAGCGAACTTGATGTGATGTGAGTGAATTTAGATTTGGTACACCTGCTTTTGAGTGTCTAGGGCGCTATAAGTTCTAGGATAAGGTGTGCAAAACACCCTTCTTCAAAATCCTCTTTCAGACGCTGGTTGTGATGGCTGGTCCAACATTTGGGTGCATTTAGATTGCTGGCCATCGATTATACACTGGTAGGATTACAGCTGCAAACTTTCCTATATTGGCTGGATTGACGTTTTATTTTATAATTTGTAGTTGCTTGTGCCTATGGGAGAGTGTTAAGTAGTAGATTAAACAACGCAGTATGTTTGGTAATTGATTAAAATCTTGAACGACCTCAGCATGAACCATATACAAATTATATCGTGATTTCTGTTATTTTCTTTCCTTCTGTAGCATGTAAACTACTTCTTTATTGTCTAGAAAAAATCCCTGACATTTAAAGGTCATGTGGAATGATGATTATGCAACTAACACTTTGGACTAATCAGAAATATTATTATTTTGGTGGGCTCGATCATAGTCATTGTGATTGCGGGTAATGTGTCCGAAAGCATGGTTATGTTTTCTGGACAAATGTTGTGAGTGTCACTCAATAACTACCTTTTGTTGTTTCTACTGGTGGTTTTCACTTATCAGATTTCCAGTCAGCAATCGATGATCTATGTTGTGTACAATTGACCCATTGTCAGCAGCCTGTATTAGGCTTATAGTTTTATGAAACTTCAGTTAGCATGTAATTAACATTGTAAATCTTGTCATGCAGTACTTTAGTTCTTTCTCTATGTATCTTGGAAATTGTTTGATTTTCTATCAGTATAATGAATTCTAATCTTCAGATCCAAAACACTGAGTTTAATAGGAAGTGAATATTAACATGTCCATTGTGTCCCAAATAGGATTCTTTGGTTCTAAGACCTGTAATCAGTTACAGTAAACACAATTTATTCAATCTGATATAAGATCAATTACTTTTTTTCTCTGCTTATGCCTGCTAGTATTTCAAAACCTTAATGAGGACATACTGTGTTCATCTTCCGTTACTTTAGGTTTGTACTACAACTTTAATAAGTTATTAAAAGGGTTTAAGAAGGAATATTTTACGTCTGCCAAAAGGTGGAAATTCTGGTGAAAGTTGATTGATCATTGTTTCTGTGTTAGACTACTCTATTTGACTATTTTCTTAGTTATACATCTTTGTGATCAGTAACAATGATTTTTGTTCAGTTTTTCTTTGTGCTGAATAACTAGGGAAGGGGGTGCATATATATATCCACATTCAAGTTGTTTTCTGGAACAATGGTTGCACAATCCAATGCTGTTTTAAACGGACATTCAAGTCCTTGTCAAATTTTTAGACCAGAACGACTCTCGTCCCCCTCGTCATTTTTTGTCCATGCACTGCACTGTCGTTGTATGCAAAAGACTCAAGTATTTATACAGAACACTGTATTTTGTTTGCTTTCTTCTCCACTTATGTTCTATGTATGATTCATCATGGCCTAAGTTCATTTTTGTCTTTGTAGACATATGATATGGACTGGAATTATATGTTTGCTTTAAAGGTGATAGATAACATCTTTTGCACAGTCCAGTTTTTTTTGTTTGTTTGTTTGTTCGTTTGTTTGAGGGGTACTGTTACTGGAATTTGGTTCGATTGCTTTACTCTTTTAAATCATTATTGTTTTGTATTATTTGTTATGTACTCTGTAGAATTTGGGTTATACTCCCTTGACAACCCTTTTTCTTCCTTTTATAGGACTATAGGCAAACACACCCAGAAGTCACCGTTCTTGATCCTCCTGATGCCATACAACGTTTACACAATCGTCAATCCATGCTCCAGGCTGTTGCCGATTTGAACTTGTCTGATTCTTATGGTAACTTCTGTGCCTTTTGTTCAAATGTTGGATTACCTAAGATTAGTATTTTGCTTGAACTTTGGCTCACATGTTTTAGGCTGAGAGTCCGGTTAAATTATAAGCGTGGCAACTGAAATTTTGTCCTTGGTGATGCTAAAAGTAGTTGTATTGATGAATTCGTGCAGGCAAAGTTGGGGTTCCCAAACAGTTGGTTGTTAAAAAAGATGCATCATCCATCCCTGATGCTGTTACAAATTTTGGGCTGAAACTACCCATTGGTATGCTTAATGTATCGTAGTAACTAGTTATAGTAAACTATCAGGACCATATGCTTACCTGTTGGTGTTATGTTACTTAAGTATTTTCTGTTAGGAGACATAAGTTCCATATCTGTAATTTTTTCTGGCCGGTCTTTTTTGATAAATGTACTGATTTTATGTTTCAGTTGCGAAGCCACTGGTCAATGATGGAAGTAAAAAGTCACATGAATTATCACTTGCTTACGATCGGTACTCTCTCCAAAAGCTTGACCCTCCTCTTGTTCTTCAGGAGTTTGTAAACCATGGTATGCAACTAAGATCCGTATAGTTTCTTATCATTATGTCCTGAATAGCACCACACGCATATACTAATTATTGAACTTTCACTTCTTTCCTGGTTATAGGAGGTGTTCTTTTTAAAGTCTATATAGTTGGTGAAGCTATAAAAGTTGTCAGGCGTTTCTCTTTACCGGATGTTACCAAACGAGAGCTCTCCAAAACGGCTGGAGTATATCGTTTTCCAAGGGTTTCTTGTGCTGCAGCATCAGCAGAAGATGCAGATCTGGACCCATGCATTGCTGGTGAGTTTTCCTGTCCAGGAATTCAGGTTCTTCGATTGCATGTTTACAAGTTTTGCATTTACTGGCTTTCAAACATAAAGTTTGTGTTTTTTTGGATGGATTTTGGACTCTTGAATATAATTTGGCATTGGTTAAAAAAACACAAATTAAATTGGCTGGTCGTTGGTATTTGAAATTGAAGGAGTTGAGCCGGCAACTGAGGAATGAACACTGAAATTCAACAATTTGTCTTTTATCTTTTTTGTTAGGCTCCAATTACTATAGCAGTGGTTTTGAAATTTCTATCTTGGCTGTGAAGTTTAAATGCAGGCCTCTCTAATACGTGTAATTACTATTTTTCTTGCAGAACTTCCTCCGCGACCATTACTTGAGAAACTTGCCAAGGAACTTCGCCGTCGACTGGTAACTCACACTTGTCAATGGTTTTATGCCATGGCCAGGTTGATGCATGGAAGTTGGAATTAATGAGTTTGTCCTGTCATTATATAGGGTCTGCGATTGTTCAACTTGGATATGATCCGAGAGCATGGGACCAGTGATCGGTTTTATGTCATTGACATTAACTACTTCCCAGGCAAGTGAATTATCTTTCTCAGTTATCATTTGACGGCTGACTGAGTTCAGCGTATTATTTACAACAGTATGTTGATTTTACCGATCGCACAAACAGAAGTCATTTGTATGGTTATTTAACTGGCCTTGAATTTTTTTGCAGGGTATGGAAAAATGCCGGAATATGAGCACATATTCACGGACTTCCTCTTAAGCCTGGTGAAGGGGAAGCACAAAAAGAGATCTGGCTGAAAACTTTTCCATCGACTCTGCTTCAAGGTGACAGTCTTAACGCAGATAGCAGAGCACCTCAATAAGATTCTGCAGGGCAAGGTTCCGTCCCACGTACAGTGACTGGTGTGGATCCCTGCCGATGGCTGATGGAGGATGGTTGTCCGTACATTCAAGCTGCTAACGGGAGATGTTCAGCCTGGAATAATGCTTCATGTACAGAGTTCTCATAAATCTAACGGCTCTGTTTGTTGGTCGTTTTCTTCCTACTCGCTTGCGATGTTGGCAGGTAACGTAAGCAGCTGCTGATTACACAATCACATAATTTGTCGGGCTTTTTATGTAGGACGGGCATATGTCCCTGCGATGTATCAGTTTAATTTCGGATTTAATCTGCATTTTCATTTTTGAAGCTAATAGAGATCGAAAAGATGCAAATCTAGTATCTTTTCGTTGCTTTAACTGATCCCTTATCTATTTCTTGAAAGTTTTGGCATGGTTGAGGCATGCCTTACGATGCACCATCGTTTCCATTAACGTAAACGAACTTTTAGAACACGAAAACCGCGGTGATTCGAGGGCTCGATTGTTTCTGTCGGTATCATCCGGGTTCCGGTTGCGCCTTATTATAGTCTGGTGATCAAATTGTGATCATGTTAGATTGTGTGTTGGTTTCACGCCAACAATCAAAGGGCTGGTTTGGTATTGCTCTGCTTTAAAAAAAAAAAATTGTTTCTTCTGTGCTGTGAGAATAAGTAGTTATGAAATAAAGCAGCAGAGTGTTTGATAAACTTTTTTGTAAAAGTGTTTTTGAAAAAAAAAAAAAAAAAAGCAGACTTTTTTGTAAAAGTGTTTTTGAAAAAAAAAAAAAAAAAAGCAGTAGTATTATAGTGTTTGATAAACTTTTATGTAAAACAGATGTGAACAAAACTGATTTTTCAAAGTTGGGTTATGCAGCTTTGTGTTTTTGGTTTTTTTTTTTCACCTAAAACTGTGAAAAAAAGTTGAATTTGAATGTTTACCAAACATAAAAAAAAGGCCCAACTTTTTTTGGTAGTCATTTTTTTTCAGAATCAACTCAGTACCAAATTAAAACAAAATCTACGTATCTCTATGCCTTGCGTCCATATCAAGAAATGAAAATCGTGTTAAGATTTTCAAGACTAACCAAAATTCTGTTGAATTTAGTAGATTGTGCTGATTTCGAGTTCGTATCAAGCAACTCGGACCCCCTGTTTGTATTAAATTCGTGTTTTATTATCGTGTCATCCTGAATTATCGTTATTTTATGGTACGTTTGAACGGTGAAAATAAACTTTTAATTTTGACAAAAGTTAAGATTCTCTGAAAGCTAATTCGCTTGTTTGGATTACCAAGCAATGCAGATGGAGACTTGAGAGTTTTAAAATTATAAATCTGAAGTTTAAATTTCAGCATTTAAAATATCGGTATTAGTAAAAATGTTGATATGTAATTTTGGGTAAATACCGACAGATATCAATATTGGTTGCTTTTTATAAAAATGATAAAAATTTTAAATAAAACTTTAGTGAACACCAAACACTAGATTAAACGAGATATAAAAATTCTTCTGATATTTAACTAATATGTTGAAAATATCGTCAATTTAGTCAAAATTTTAAGAATTTCTCCACTGTAAAGTGAGGCTTAGATTTCACTCCCCCTTCCATATCCTTCTCTGATTTTTTTTCGATATTCCCCCATTTCTGCACTTGCATTTTGAAATCTAAAGATTCCTAATATCCAAACAAATGAGTACAAATTCTAATAATTCAATTTAAACAAGTAAATTTAAATTTAAATTAAACAAACAGAAAACAAACTTCAAATCTCCAAACTTAAATTAAACAAAACAGAGCATAATAACATGGATTAATTGAGGTAGAATGACTACTCAGTGGAGGAGGACTCTTCCGGAGAAGATGCAGAAGCAGAAGCAGCTTCGTCGGCACTAGAGAGCAAGGTCCACTCGGCAGGGAGAGGAGGGAGGGGAGCGTACACAGTGGGCTTGCGCTTAATGTCCCACGGCTGCGTTTTGCGCGGCCGAGTCTTCCGGTGGTGCGCAGTCGCCTTCTTCTGTGGCCTTGACGAGCACTCTATCACCAACCCACCACCACCGCCGCCGTTACCGGTGGTTGAGCCGCGCCATGGGGCCGAACTGGTCACACCAAACGAGGTCGTCGCAGATGGGTTCTTCACGGGCACACCCACCGCCACGAATTGAGACCCCAACACAGCTGAGACTGACATCTTCGCTTCGCTTGGGTTGCTCTTGCTTTGCTCCTCTGTTGGTTCGTTCGGAGATAACGTTGAGGATACCACATTTATCCTTATTTGTCTTGGACCTTGGTGTCGGCTTTTGGTGTTTAAATGGGCCTTTTGCTTTGGTCGTTGGGTCCAATTGAACAGTATGAGCAGCTACCTATCTAGCCCAACACATTACTTTTGTTTCCTTGAGCGTAACGATATCAATTTTGTTATCATTTACGAAAAAGTATAAACTTCAAATACAACATCGTAGATTAAATTCGAAGGATCCTCACACAAAAAAGATTCTAAGCGAAAAAAGTCAACTTGGCTAATCTAATGGACATCATGTTGTCACTTAGTACTACAGTCTATTTTCTCTTTATGTGTTAGTGAGAGGTCTAAAATTTGAACGGCAAATTTGAACCACACTTTTACTAACCCATTGTGAGGTACAAGTACACCCACAATCCTCACCCCTTAGTATAAATTATATCGTTTGTTTAAAAAAAAAAAAAACCACCATATCAATGGCCTTTTAGATTTCCATCAAATTCAAAAAAAAAAAAAAGGGCGCCACCAGAAGGTACTTAAATCAATGCATCACAGTTGAGCTATACTGAAGATTAATGAGGTCAGAGAACACTTGAAAAGTCTTACATTTAAGGATAGAGAAATCATAGCTGGTGTTTTCTGCAACCTCTATGTTTCAGTTGATGAACGTAGCCAAGATATGGTGGAGAATTTTGCGTGGGATTACCGTCAACAAGTATACAAGTAAGGTAATGTCGAATCTGGTGTCAAGCCTTAATTTGTTTGTGAAACACTTGATATAGAGAGTCATTTCCAAATCAATAGTTGATTGGATCATGGGGCCCGTTGTAGCAGCTCTACTGACAACACAAACGATTGTATGACACGACAGTTTTATAGCAGTTGGATTTTCAACAGCCAAATGATCCTAATTGTATAAAAAAATTAAAAAAAAATTACCATTGGTACATCGTGGCATTTTTGAGTGCGTTATTTTCATATTAGTAGAGAAATCAACGGCTAGGATTAATGTAACCGTAAAAAATAAAAATAAAAATAAGAAAATGTTAAAAATTGATTACTATTTTATAAATGCTTAATCATCTTCTTCATCTCCAATGTCACGAGAAATTTTTTATTGTGACGGAAACTCGTGTGGTACATAACGTGTTTTTATGTAAATGGTGAAATTTTTTATTTTTTAAGTTATTAACCTTTTAATACATATATCTCACTATTTATATAGTGACACATAATGTACCACATTATGTGTCGATCACATTAAAAAATCTTTGGTCACGTCACGACTCAATATTTATGAATCACAACTGGATGGTACACATGGCGTTCGAGGGATCCATCACTTGTGAACAAAGTTGGGTAGTTGGGAATTGGATTCCTCTTGAGCAAATAGTGGGGATCCTCATGATCATCCGACACGGACCATTAGATTTTGATCAAACGGTTACAAAAATAGGATCCCTCTAAAAATTATAATAATTGTAACCATTAGATTAAAATCTAACGGTCCGTATTGTGTGGTCATGAGGATCTTTACTATTTGCTCAGGAGCGGATTCAATTCCAGTTAGTTGGGCAAAAATAAATAAATAAAAGACCCACGTGTTTGCCCGTCTGTCATCGTGTGGCACAGGGGGAAGAAACAGCACACAGATTTGCTGGTCACACACTTCGCGTACAGAGCCGGAGATTCCATCCTCTCCTAATCCCATAGCTGGAGAGATTAAATACCCTTATTAATATTACAGAGTAGACAGCAAAGCTTAGCAGTGTGAGTTTGTAATTAAACAAGATATAAAATAATTGGTTATTTCGATGAAGCCAAATAAGATGAAATTATGATGGTCAGACCATCTTGGGTTAAATCACACGAAGTGCATCCTTAAGTTCTCGAATTAGTAAAAGAGTCATTCAATATTACAGTTTGATGGTATTTAATTTTATTTAGAAATGAAAAATTTTATGTTTAAATCAGATGATAAATTAGATATCAAATTAAGTTATCTATTACGTGATTTTACCGAACTTTTTCTTTTATTAATGTAAAAATATCGATTTATTAAAAAAAAATTACGGAAGAGACACAGAATAGGTTTATAGGCGGCAGTGAAAAGACAGGTGGCTTGGGTTAGACTCAGAGAGATGGGGCCCCACTAGAGGAGAGAGAAAAAGGGGAGAGAGAGAGGAGAGAGAATTGTTTCTATTCCTCCACAATCCTGAAAATGGCGTAAACTTCGTCCGAGCTGGCAGCGAGGGCAGGCTGTACCCAGCTGTCTCCCAACCCCAAATTAAAATAAAATAAAAATATACAATCTCACCAGTAACCCTCTTTGCACTTTCCAATTAAGAAACTCCAAATCCAAATCCAAACCCCAACCAGAAATCAATGGCGGCAGCAGCATTAGCATTTGCTACAAGACTCCACTGAGACAGAAAAGAGCATAACCATTTACTGTGATTCGATTTGATTTGATTTTGTAGCTTAAATGGATCCATGCCCATTTGTGCGGGTCACAGTGGGCAATCTGGCTCTCAAGATCCCCGTCGCCTCCAAGCCCGCCAGCTCCGTCGTCCACCCTTCCTCCTCCCCGTGCTTCTGCAAGATCAAGTTCAACAACCTCAACATCCCCCCTCAGAACGCCGTCGTCCCTTGCCTACATCCCGACACCCAAACCCTCGACAACCCCGCCACGGCCGCAACCTTCCACCTCAGCAAGTCCGATCTCGACCGCCTCGCCTCCAAGTCCATCTTCTCCTCCAGGCTCTGCCTCAAAATCTCCATCTACACCGGCCGCAGGGGCACCACCTGCGGCGTCAACTCCGGGAGGCTGTTGGGCCGGGTTTCGGTTCCCTTGGATCTGGCGGGAACCGAGTCCAAGCCCAGCGTTTTCCATAACGGGTGGGTCTCCGTGGGAAAAGGGGCCAACAAGGGCGGGTCGTCGGCTCAGTCCCAGTTCCATTTGAATGTGAAGGCCGAACCCGACCCGAGATTCGTGTTCCAGTTCGACGGCGAACCCGAGTGTAGCCCGCAAGTGTTTCAGATCCAAGGCAACCTCCAGCAGCCAGTCTTCACCTGCACGTTCAGTTTCAGAACACCCGCCGACCGCACTCAGAGATCCAGGTACAATTCCCTCTTTCCAATTTGGGTTTCAGTTTGAATTTTTTGTTTGCCTTACGACGACGTTTTGTTCAATGCTCGTCTGAATTGAATCGATCCCGTTAATTCTCTTTACGTAGATGCCAATGGTTCAAATCTCAGTTTAATTTTGTATTCCCATTTTGCCCTTTGTTTTCAGGTCGTTACAGTCGGACCAAGGCAGCTCTCGGAGCTGGCTAAGCTCGTTCGGGAGCGAGCGAGAGCGACACGGAAGGGAACGAAAGGGCTGGTCGATTACGGTCCACGACCTCTCCGGGTCGCCTGTGGCTGCAGCCTCGATGGTCACGCCCTTCGTGGCCTCGCCCGGGTCGGACCGCGTCAGCCGGTCCAACCCAGGCTCCTGGCTCATTCTCCGGCCCGGCGACAACACCTGGAAGCCCTGGGGACGCTTGGAGGCCTGGCGCGAACGAGGTGGCGCCGACGGCCTCGGTTACCGCTTTGAACTCATTCCCGACACCAGCGGCGCCGGCGTCGTGTTGGCGGAGTCCACTCTCAGCTTAAACAAGGGCGGGAAATTCGTCCTGGATCTCGGGTCAGGGTCCAGTAACCGAGCCGGCCCAAATTCTCCGGGTTGTAGCCCGAGGGGAAGCGGGGACTTCGGCTACGGGTTGTGGCCTTTCTGCATGTACAGAGGGTTTGTGATGTCGGCGAAGGTGGAAGGGGAGGGGAGATGCAGCAAACCTGCGGTGGAGGTGAGCGTGCAGCACGTGAACTGCACGGAGGACGCAGCGGCTTTCGTGGCATTGGCCGCAGCCGTTGATCTGAGCATGGATGCCTGCAGGCTTTTCTCGCAGCGGCTGAGGAAGGAGCTGTGTCAGCAGTCGGATCTGGTCGGCTGACTGGGATGAACAACGTTGTCGTTTTATGGGGGTTTGGTCCTTTTTTGTACTAACGAACAGACTGATGAGGGATAATGTGTAGGTGTGTATAGTGAGAGGAGAGAGAGAGAGAGGGCACACTTTGTTTTTAATCGTGTGGCTATTGTTTAATTTTCCCTTTTAGTTTTTAAATGAAGGGTTTGATTTAGTTGCAATTTTTTTTATTATTTGATGAATGACATTGGAGTCCCTGACTTAAAAAAAAAAAAAAAAAGGTAAATTACATTTTACATTCTCATGCAATTATTATATTTTTAAAATATTTTAATTTTATATCTTTACTATTATTTGATTTCAATTCCGTACAATCGTCTTAATTTTTGTTATATTTTCAATTATCTGCTTATGTAAATCTCACGAGCCCATATATACATGTGTGATATGTGGATTAAAAAATAATAAAATGATTTTTAATTAAAGAAGGGCTCTCTCCTTCTCCAACCCATCCTTTCCTTTTTCTCTTCTTCTTTTGGCCTCCGCCCACCCCTCACTCTCATCTTCGCCTCACCCGAAACTGCCTACAAAACGACATCTAAATATGAAGAGGTAAAATGTAATTTACCTTAAAAAAAATGTTTGATGTTAGTTTTGGTTTTGGATTAGTGAAATAGTTTAAATGTGGATTAGCTGTGATCCAATTGTTGGCACAGCTAAGCATATTAATTAGTTTAATATTAGCTGCTTTTCCGTGTTTGTAATCTAGTATAAAGTAGTGATTAAATGATTAAGTTTTATGTATACGCAATCATGTATGTTTGAAGATTTGAGTAAGGGAAGGGCGTGCACGCTATGTACTTATTCTGTTTTTGTTTTTTTTTCTTTTTAACGAAATAAATAAAACTGAATAATTTGTTTTGATGTAATAATACAGGGTAAATTGTAATTTGACTATCTGAATTATTACTTCAGTTAAAATTAATTTCTTAAACTATTTTTTTTGGTAAATTAACCTTTTGAATTGTTTGAAATCAGCTAATTGACTTTTTACAGTTAAATTTTATCTATTATTCCATCAAATTCAAAAGTACATTAATATTTTTATCATTACTATTACTTGTCAATTATAAACATCAAAATAATTATGACATTATTTTCATCATCAGTATTAATTGTCAGCTATAAATTATAATCACCAAAATAATTATGACATTATTTTCATCATCAGTATTAATTGTCAGCTATAAATTATAATCACCAAAATAATTATGACATGGACTCAAAATAATTAAAAAACGCGAATGTGAAATATTTTCTAAACTTTGGTGAAGGCTATGCGCTCAGTACTGTCCGGTGAAGTGGAAGTTAATTAATTAAATAAAAGCAGAGGAATTATTAATTAATGTGGATGATAGCTGTAATGCGCTTTTGATGGAGGGATTATCATATCTTATTGGCTTGCTCGTGTTTGGCTTTGTTTGGTTGGGAGGATTGGTTTTATACAACAATTATATCATAATTTGGTTGTGATTTGTTATGACTTTTGGAACTGTCAGTGTCAGGCTGTCAGCCACCATTATTCCTTATTTAAATTATGGCTCAAAAAAGATATTAAAAGATAAATATCAAATGTTAATTTGATGGTTAACGTGGTAATGTTAGATTTTCTTTACTTCCAATCAATATGTTTTTTTGTTATAAATGATACTTGTATGATCCATTTTAAAAAGATATCAATTAAAATAAAATTTAAAGATCTATAATTAACGCATTAATTGGAGTCACACAATAATATAATTAAAAATAATTTGACATCATCTTTTCTCATATGTCAAACTGACATACGAAAACTCATATGTCAATCCACTTTGACATCATCTTTTCTCATATGTCAAACTGACATACGAAAACTCATATGTCAATCCACATAGAATTGACATATCGGTTAGAGCTTGCTCTTACCTTCAAATTTGATTACATGACATTCCACTTATGATTTGACATCTCATTTAGAGATGGTCTAAACTACATTCCTAGGGTTTAGCTAACTTCTAGAATTATGATATGAATACAGTGAGTAGGTATCTATTTCGAAAATTCATAAGATTAATAGTCAGATGATGGCCCAGGCCGTTTCTCTTGTAATGTCTGCGTTAGTGGTGGAGTTAGAATTTTAGATTAGGAAGGGCCTTTGACAAATGTTAAAAAAGCAAAAAAAAAAAAGCGCAACAATATATACCGCCAATAATGCAACAACGTTACAACCGCTCATGAATCCCTCTCTCACACTCGCAAATTCATTTCTCTACCGTCGTCTAGTCATTGTCTCATTCATCATCTAGTCATTGTCTGAGTCACTACTTTGATACTTTAGATTTTTGGTCTGATTCTGATGTTTATTTGCTCGCTGACGACAATGTTGATTTTTCAATTCCACTCCATTTCATCAGTACATTATGGCCAGTTGGGAGTTTTTTTTTTCTTTTCTGAGTACAATGATATATTTTATACTAAGGGAGGGGGAGTTCGGCTATGCCACATAATGAGCAACCTAATTTGGTATAGAATTCTCCATCCATGAGATTCAAACCTAAGACCTCTCACTTACAAGTGAAGAAGAATACTATCAGACCGTAGTACTGAGTGGCTTGGCCAGTTGAGAGTTGATTGGCAAATAAAACAACCTAATAGAAAGGGCTAACAAGAACATAAAAATTGCACATGGATGTCAGTAGAATTCAAGCTTGTCAACAACCACCAGAACCATGTGAAAACAATTAAACTCTAGGAGAAAAAGCTCTCCGTGAAAAAAATGTCAGGGTAGGTCGAGGATCATTCTTGTCCCTTTATGGCTCTGCCTCGCGAGACATTATTTTATCAAACAAAGGTCATGATTCTACCTGCTTATTCTATTTACCATCGCTTAAAGCTCTCCGTGAAAATAATGTCAAGGTAGGTCAAAGACCATTCTTGTTCCTTTATGGCTCCGCCTCGCGAGACATTATTTTATCTCGGAGTCACGTTCACCACTGCAGTCCGCTGCATCAATCAGTCTTGTTTGTTGGAGTGGGGTGGAAGTCGCGAGAGAGAGCAGCCATAGAGGGAGCTGTCAAAAGCTTTTTTGTTGGAAAAAAGGAATAAATGTAGGGTGGGGAGAACTCACTACTACAGTGTCTTGTATGTTCAATTTTATTTATTGAATTTATTGCTCTCTGTTAGTTAAATTTTCAATAGTCTAACCTGCTTGGTAGTAAGCAAATATATTATATTCGACTCAAATTTGATCGTTCATTTTTCGTACTATTGAGTAATTTGGGCTATTAAAAGAGAAAAAAATTCATAGGAACTGAAGCATAACCAATTCAAAAAAGATTTTACAATTTACATGAGTAAAAATTGGTACGCGACAAAAAATGAGACTAATTGTTGCTAAAAATCTGCGCCATGCGATTGAAAATTTAATAAAAATCACCTTTTTAAAATTCAAAATAAGAAGAAAAAAACTTTAACAGAAGTTTTTTGGTACGCGTGACCCACATCACAACAATAATGAGTCCTCCTAACCATGTCACACAAACAGTTTTAATGGAATTTGTTGATACGAGACAAAGTGAGACACGAGTTGGATTTTAGCAAATCAAGTGACACAATATAACACACACAAAAGAGCAATTGGTCTGCGGGTGGACGACTTTGCAATTATGCATCTTGACGAGTACAAGTAATTATTCACTGGTATAAAACCTTATATGGTTCAAATTTATTGTTCATTCAACAAAATCTGTACACTTTATTGGGACCAAATTCAAAAAATCTGTCCAGTTAAATACTTAAATTGGTGATGTTCCATGAATGTGCCTCTTTAATTTTATAGACCAATACAATCTCTCGAACATTTGCTTGAAAACTGCACTATTTCTTGTGGCCTTCTCTCACGGACCTGGGGATAGGGTACTCTTTCACCGGCTCCATCTCTGGGATTGTGTTTTCTAAATTTGGATCCTCTCTGAAAATTAGTGTACGGATTCTAAGGACCAGAAAATTTGAACCCTTGGTATGGAAGTCACATATTTTAATAAAAGAGAGATAAGCGCATTGGAGAAAAAAAGTGTAAAAATCAATTTTCCCAATCACAGTGTTACTATTATCACATTTTCTTATTCCTACTAGTTGGCCTCTAAGTATGGAAGTCACATATTTACCAATGCTTATAACCATAACTAGTTTTCAAATCTAAATATAAATTGTGAAAATTAATTGATTCTTAATTCAGTTCAATCTTGCAGTCATTTGATCACTTTAAGGATAGCTTAAAATTGACACATTCAGAAGCATGTCGAATTTACGATCAGTAGATAATCTAGTTGAACAAAATTTCAAAACAAGGAGACTGAAATTTGGGGAAGGGATCCTGAGAGAATCCCTTCCACCAAATCCTGTCAATCAACAAATCCGGGTCTTTGAAATTTGATCCAACGGCTAAAGTTATTATAACTTTTAAAGGGGTCCCTTGTTTTTAGCCGTTAGGATCAAATTTCAAGAATCTGAATTGGTTGATTGCCAGGATTTGATGATAGGGATTCGGAAGAAGATCCCTTTCCGAGATTTGGGGCCTCTTCCGACACTAAAAGGAGAATTATCACCAGTTGAATAGTTAACTAATCAATCTAGTTATTTTTATACTTAAAATAGTAAATTATGAAAAATCACTTACCCACTTTTGGAAAATAATACTTTTTGTCCATAATTCTTAATTCATCACACTAGCAAGTGACAACTCAAGTTGTTTGTTATATTCTCTTTCTAATCAGATTGGATTGAAAGTCCCTGGTTTTTGTTTGTTGTCATTACCTTTTCTTAAATAAAAAAAAAAAAAAACTAGTTAATGGTTTTGCTACAACAGTCAATCTTTTTAGAGATAGAAAAGACTCATAGAGACTATTTAGAATATCAAACAAACGATATTATCTAATATTCTAGATAGCACAAATTAATTCTTCAAATCCAGCAAAATATCTATTCACAATACAACGGGTGTAGCTTTAATACAAGAGAACTTTAACGAAAAGCTTCCGGTACTGTTCATTTTAATGAAAAATCACATTTTAACACTAAAATGTCAATTTTGATATTATTCACTTTACCCTTTATTTTGTCATTATCTTTAAAACTTAAAGTTTTTAAACCATTTCCATTAGTTTTTCTTTAATACAATATGCCATTCAATATTTGAGTGTTTTCGCCTTCTCGCACAAAAAGGTATTCTCCTTTCTTCTTCTTTTTCGAATTCCTGCATTGAATAGTGGGCAGGGCATGAATTTCGCCCATTTCAGAATGCCAGTAGTAGATGAGTATATGTGAATGGGATGGGAAATCCCGAAAATATTTTGATTTTCCCAAGTTTCAGTCAATCGAGATAATCGGTTTGGTTTTGGGTTTTTTTTTTTCTTTCTTCCCAAACCATTCAATTCGGTTTTCAGCATGATAATTTCGATTCTGAAAACATCCTTATCCAAAACTGTTTAGATCTTTTATTTTCTTATTTATTAATTTTCTGTATCATTCAATGTTATAAAGTAGTGAAGAAAAATCCAATACACCAAGCCGATTTTTTTTTTTTTTGAATAAGCGATATTATCTATACTATAGGGAGGGGTGTGCTTAGCCTCACAATGAGCTAGCAATAATATGGTTCAAATTCGCCTCTGGCGAGAATCGAACCTGAGACTTCTCACTTACAAGTGAAGAGGAATACCACTATACCGTAGTACTAAGTGACATCAACCAAACCGAATTAAGTAACAAAGGAAGTTGAAATAGTAGGCTTTTTGAGCTTTCTACACATCATTTTGTTTGCAAAAAAAATTGTAAAATATTCAATTTGAAGTGTGGATGTTAACAACAATCCAGTTGGAAATGCTTTCAAATTATGAGCGTCTCGCACCCACACCTGATCTTTTGCAGTCACACTTGTCTGTATCAAATAAACACCACTGCTGCTTGAAACTCACACAAGAATCATAAAGTCGTGTGTACATGTACCAATCTGCAGCTCAACCCATGTTCTGCAAAACTAATTTTTTTTTTTTGTGATATGCAATTTTCTTGCTTTGTCGTGCTTTGAAGGAAGTCCCCAGGAGTAAGGAAAAGAAAGGAAAAAAGGAAAAAAGGAAAAGAAAAAAAAAGGAAAAGAGAAAAAATATATATATATATATATTTTTTTTGGGCTACTGTTTGTTTTTCTAGGGTCTCACATTGTTTGACCTAGTTGGTTTGGAATCTTGGCCCTATCAATCATCTCAGACGCTGCATTAAACTCACACAGAGCAATGACATGTTGGACTCGTCATCCCCGCTGTAATGAGTCGTGTGCATTGATTGCCGAAGTTAAGGTAGATTCTAATCATATAAGTAATGATGATAAGGTTTTAAAGGTTTCTGCATCTGTTTCGAATAATATATGAATAATTGATTCTGGTGCTACTGAACACATGACTTATGATTCTAGACAGGTATAAACACTAAACCCATCCACCAAAACTAACATGAGTGTTGCTAATGCTAATGTTGCCCCCATTATTGGGGAATGTGCTGTCTCTCTTTATGATACCCTTAATCTTGATTATGTACTTGTTGTTCATTCTCTTGACTATAATTTATTATCTGTTTCTCAAATAACTGTTGCCCTACATTGCTTGTATTTTTTGGCCTTCCATTTGTGTTTTTAAGGATATTCAGACTTGCAAGACGATTGGTTATGATATTAAGAAGGGAAATCTCTACTATTTGGAACTGACATCGAATAGTACCCGAATGTTGACTCAAGCTCTTGCCGTGGAAGGATCTCAGGGGGAGAAGAATAAAGCTTCGGAGGTTTGGTTGTGGCATCGTCGACTTGGACATGCTTTTTTCAGTTATCTACGAAGGTTGTTTCCTAGCTTATTTGTTCATAACGATGTTTCTAGCTTTAAATGTGGTGTTTGTGAATTGGCTAAAAGTCATCGTACTTCATTTCTGTCCAGTTTGAGTAAAAGTTAAGTTCCATTTATGATAATTCATTCTAATGTGTGGGGGCCCTCTAAAACTGCTACATTTGGTGGTGCTCATTGGTTCGTTACTTTTATTGATGATTGCACACATATGACTTGGGTTTGTTTAATGAAGTCCAAAAGTGAAGTTCCTTCTTTGTTTCAACGATTTCACAAAATGCTGCAAGTACAATATAAATAAAAAATACAGGTTCTGAGGAGTGATAATGGTGGCGAGTATGTGAACTCTGAACTTCGTGCCTTTCTTGATCATCATAGTATTGTTCATTAAACTACATGCCCATACACTCCACAACAAAATGGAGTTGCCGAATGCAAGAACCGTCAACTTCTAGAGGTTGTTCGTGCTTCCTTGCTCAAGGCACATCTCCCTTTATCCTACTGGGGAGAAGCTCTCACTTCAGATGCGTATCTTATTAATCGTGTTCCCTTTCAATCAGTTGATTTTCAGACACCACTTCAAGCTCTTTCTTCACATGTTGATGCTCGTGTAATCCCCAGTCTTCCACCTCACGTGTTTGGCTGTGTGGCCGTTGTTTATCTCCACAAACAGTAGATGAGTAAGCTTGAACCTCGGGTCTTACGATGTGTGTTTGCGGGATATGCCTTCAGTAAAAAAAGATATCAATGTTATCACCCTCTAACAAAAAAGCTGTTTATTACTATGGATGTTGCATTTCATGAACATGAGATGTACTTTGCCAATCCCAATTCTTCACTTCATGGGGATAATCACTAGAAGTTTAAACTCTTTTTTATACAATTCCGGATACAGATATTGTGAATGATTTAGAATTAAGTGGTGATGACTCGGAAACAAGTGGTGATCATTCACAAGAAAATAGTGATGTGAATGACGTTGAATTAAGTGGCAATGTCTTGGAGACAAGTAGTGATCATTCACATGAAAACAATGTTGAAAGCCTTGCAAGGGACGAGTTGACGCCACTAGACAACTCATTGCCTTCCTCACCACTGGACAATCCAGTGCCGCATGTTATCTCACAGTTAGTCTTGCCACTATTGAGCCCTAATGACCACTACGAGTCAACAAATTTTGACCAGAGTCACTGGGGCTAGGCACGGCTTCCTGAACAGCGGGTGTAGCCGCAGCAAGGGAGGCACGACCTCCTGTGAACCCGGCTGCTCCACACTCCTTGGCACGCAATTTTTTCTTTAACTCTGGGAACCAATCAGGCACTCCATGCTTAGTAAAGCATGTATCCTCAGTATGACGGGTTTGTCCACAGAAAGTACACTTCAAATCATCTTTATTTTCTCGGTTGAAGGGACGAGAATTTAAAGATTGATTAGAAGAATTACTAGAACGATTTATACCAGCCGGCCGAGAGATCATTGCCATGGACGGCAACCCTCCTTGATTGTTACTTCTACCCATCATGGTAGCATGTCGTTGAGCTTCACGTCGAACAACAGAAAACACCTCATCAACAGAAGGTAAAGGTTGAGTACGTAAAATATCACTACACACTTTATCAAACACATCATCCAATCCCGCCAAAAACGCGTACACACGATCAATCTGAACTTCTTCTCGAAGCGTCTTGAGATCCACAGCACATACCATCCGGATTGGTCTCCGCTGATCTAACTCCTGCCAAACGGACTTGAGATCAACATAATACACACCAACTGGCCGACCCTCTTGACGGAGTCTGAACGATTTAACCTTTAATTCATAAATCTGAGAAATATCTGACCCATCATAGTAGGTCCGAGCTACCTCTTCCCACACTTCTTTAGCGGTACGTAGGTGAATGAAAAAACCCATAATAGTAGGTTCCATGGAGTTGATCAACCACCCTTTTACTATTGCATTCCCTGTCTCCCATGTCTCATACTCAGCACTAGCCTCAGCCGGCTCCTTGATACTCCCAGTCACAAAGCCCTTCTTACCGCGTCCAGCGATGTGCATCTCCAAAACCTTGGACCAAAGAGGATAATTTGATCCATTTAACTTCACGGTATTGGGTACAGCAGACGCATCACTCTGAATAACGATAGGATTCACGACTTGATTGTTGGTTGAGTTACTGCCCTCTAACTGCATCACGCCACTGCCTCCTGAGTCCATTCGGTTTTGCTCACCAAATCACCAAATCAACCCAAAAAAAAATATACGTACACGCAACCACACCACACAGGCAAAAAACTGTGCAGGACACGCAACCACACCACACACAGACAAAACTGTGTAGAGAACACACCAATACCGTAGAACAGACAAGCAACTGACAAGTGCAGCAGCAGACTGCACAGCAGCAAAGCACGGCAGCAGCAAGGCACAACAATAGACAGAAGCAGACTGCACACACACGGCAACAATACACAGCAGTAATACACAGCAGCATAGCAATACACAGCGGTACCACACCCACACTGCAACACTGTTTTTCTACAGAAGATTTGCAGAAATTAGGTCAACCAAGCACAGCGGAAAAGAAAACTAGGGTTTTTTTGCTCTGATACCAAATAGAACTTTTACCGGAATATCTTTTGTATTACTTATTCTGAAATATATATATATATGTACAAATCTAAGTTCCACAAGGAAACAAAAGCTTTAATACAAACCTACTTAAAAAGGACTCCTATTATTTACATTCCTTTTTTTCCTAATATTGACTCATGATCAACATGTTCTTCCTATGAAATGAAATAACACATATATTCAAACAATTAACCAAGTCATTTTTGTATCCCTTTTCCTAGCTACTTGCCTCATCCCTTAGGGCGACAAATTTTTTATGAGTAATGCTACACTTACCACCTATTTGTAGCATCGTTTGTATCATCTCTCTAATAGAGGTAGGGTCCGTCAACAGATGTGGGTCCTATCTCTATCAGAGAGATGATACAAATGATGGTATAAATATGTAGTAAGTATAGTATTTTTTATTTTTTACAGGCAAATAACTGAAGCGATATATTTGACTCAAACTTTGTATTACATTCCCTTCTAATATACTCTTCAATAGTTCCTCGACGGAATGAGAAACTTATTAAAAAGGAACAGGAAGGGAACACTTGGCCAAAAGGAACATAAAGCTAAACCCCTCAAGGAGAGCAACCGACAAAACTAACTAGTCTTGCGACCGAAAACAAACAAACTAGTCAATGGTTAGGAAGCATATTTGAGTTTCGAAGATAAATGAAGGGACCATGCTAATCGAAAAAAATTATATCGATATTTTTACGAGTTTAGCTCTGCTTGATCAAAACTTTAACTCAAGAGAAAACAATGGTAAGTTTAACTTGGTAACCATGAAAAATTAAGGAAAAGAGAAGATAGAAAATAATATTACGAAGTTGCGTCGGGTCAATAAGCAACATAGGCAATGATACTTAGCAGATCGCCAATGTGACTCAGAATTAATCTAGGTGATTTGAATAATTATTGATTCAATTATATTAAACAATGACCAATCGTAAAACTCAAATCAAGTCACCTACGGCCTACATAGCTGTTTCATGGATTGACAGCAGCAGTAGATAGTTTGAAAATGCTTCAAATAACACACTGGCAGTAGCTATCTTGCTTCTGCATGGCTCAAAACTTGATCTTTGCTGTTAAGCAGATGCGGCTTGAAAATCTAACGGTAACAATCCAAGTTGTCAAGTAAATAATCACAATAGTAGGGAAAATAAAGGAAAGGACTTGGGGTGCACCGACAGTTAAAAACCGACCACATATAAGGAGTTTCGCTGCAGATACTTCTCTTAACTCTCTTCATCTACAAGAATTGTTGATTCATTTCCAATCCCAAGGTCTGTCAAAGTTGCCATTTCATCATCAAGCAACATTGGCAAAGGAGAACCCTGACAATTTAGGTAAAAGATAATTACTGCAGGAGCGAGAAAGTGATTTATACTGGCAATAGATTTCTATTTTTTTGGAGCAATCGTTGTAGCAAGCAATTTTTTAGCTTGAATTACAAGGCAGTGGAGGTAGCAACTGTGCATGCATGGTACTTATTCCATGGACCAATTGAAGATGTTAGCGAGTTAGATTTATTTTATACTGAGGGTAATTTAGAGCTTCTCTTTTGGTTCTAAATATGTTTCGAGTTTTGGAGTGTTTAAATTTGTTAGCAATAAATTTGTCTCTTTCTCAAACAGAGAAGACAGAAGAATGTTCGTGTGTGTGACAACTTTTCCATCAAAAGCAAGTGGTAGTCAACAATGACAAAAATATTGCGTTATAGGGAGAGCGAACCTCTTCTTTGAGAAACAGTTTTAGCTTGATAGACTTCAGCTTGAAAAAACTTTCACAAAGTACTTTTAGCTTTCCAACCTAAGAAAAAATGTGCAGTTTCAAGGATTATACATCCAACACGACAGGTAATTCGAGAGAGAGTGTGTATGGGGGACTATAACTGTTGTGGTGGAAGTTTCTTCACCAATGATGGTTTCTCACCAATAGATGCTCCCACACATTTGAGAGTAATAGCTGCATAATTTTGTAAATTCGTTTGAATGTCATGATTGTTAGTCCACGAAAGAAGCTAATAAAATGTACTAAAGTTCCTACACAGAAGTCCTGAAGACATTTCCTGAGGGCCTGCTGTTCCAACCAATGGCTTTTCATCCTCAATTCCATGAAAAACCTTAAGCTCCGCAAACCTTTAACAAAGCATAGGTTTACGAAAACAGAACTGAATTACTGATTCAAATATCAAGGGATAACATTCTTGGTAGAGATATATAAATATAATGGCATTAATGTCCCAAACCCAAGGCACTCGAATGCACATATTCAAGGGGGCATATGAATATCTAAAGGGAGTTTAGGACAGGTAAATTGTTATGTTTGCCTCAGCTCTCACCCGATCCCTCAGCAATTGTGTTTCAACATGCAAAAATATGGTCATATGCCTAAGCTATTAAAGTATACCCCGCCAATTAAGTAGTTTGGTTAATTCAATGGAGATTTTTATTTTTATTTTTATTTTTTTTTGGTCGAAGAAACATTCTATTAATGTAAGGGAAATTACAATTTGTGAAAGATGGGCCTAGGTCCAAACAAAACACAAAGCCTTACATAAAACAAAGCAAGACATAAAAGATAAAACAGATAAGCAAAGTAGAGCACCAACCCAAAACACAAAGGGAGGCCCATACATCATTAGGCCCATAGGTAGTAATAGCAGAAAAGCAACAAAAACCCTAATCTTCAGCATTCAAAAGACCGTCGTTGCCGCCGCTGCTTCCACAACAAAAAATCTGTGGCCCTAAAAGAAAAAGAGAACTCCAAACCATAAACTAGATATGAGAGTATTGTGCAAAATCCATCCACAAAGAAACAAAGCCTCCACATCCACACCTGCAAGGAAGGTCACAAAACGTAACAGGACGAGAGGGAAGGGCAAAGGGGGTGTGTAAAACACCCTAATTCCGAAAGTGAATCGTTCTACACTTCGCCCAAATTTTCTAGCAAGCCGGTTCGGCAATGGGCTGGGAGGGTTGGGTCTTGTGTCAAAATAGAGCCCAAAACTCCAAGATTTGAATCATGATTATGGGTTGGAAATTAAGAGTGGGAGCAAGAGGAAGGAAGAAAAAATGGGTGAAAAGGTGAGGGGACAAGGGGGAGGCAGTGAGCAGCTTCTGGGTGAGAAGTAGGGAGAGATCTAAGCTGCGATGACCGTCGAAAAGGCATGCCAAGGACCCACAAACCGGCAAAGCCGATTTGGACCAGTGAGAGCCAAAAGAGGGTGGGGGAAAGGAAGAAAGAAGAAAAGGACAGCAAGAAAGATGGTTGTGGAAGGTGTAGGAGGGTGGGGAAGAGGCTAGGAGGAGGAGAGGAGAGGGTGCGCCAGCCCAAGCCATAGCAAGGGCCGGCAGCGCCAGTGAAGCTAGGGTTTGATGCTCTTTCAGAAAGAAAATTTTTGGATAATTCAATGGAGTTTGAACTCACAATTTCAAAAGACAACCGAAACCAGTCAGTTACAGTAATCTGAAACACTGAACTCACAATGCAAGCAACAATGCTCTTGCACAAGAAGTAATGAGTCCACATAAACTGATATAAAGAGAACAAGATACCTGGGATGAAGCCACTGGATATCTTTGGCATTTCCTTGCATTTTTGACATAACTAATCGAACATACCTGCACTCCAATATAATTACAGTTTAAAGAAAATTAATTCACATATGAATCAATTGCCTGCACATAACTTACTTGGGTCCGTTGATAACAAAATCATCCATTCCACAGTCGCCATCAAGACATCATAATTTTGTGAACCAGGATTTTAGGGAATGCTACCGTGCAATAACAACTATTGTACTCCTCATATTATTGTAATTTTGTAAGTTATGCAGTTTATGATCCCTTATCAGTTATTACCAATGTATGCATAGTACAAACGAAACTATATTAAGGTACCGACTGATTTAGTTAACTTTAAAAGAACAAAAGGTAATGCATGCGTTTATGACGAAGGTAAATATTCAGTTCGAGGCTCTCAGAAAGCTATGAATCACTGAATACAACAAATATAATTGATATGCAGAGAGCCTGAACAGGTCCTGACGAATAAAGAAGCAATCTCCTATCATGAATATGCAGGACTACAGAAACCTAAAGGTTCTTCATGAAAGTGTGCATTACTGGTACTACAAAAGCTTAAGGTGACATGAGAAGAATGAGACATACCGAATCTCTGACTCTTTTATTTCACGAGAACTTACCTCAAAGATATGTTAGACACTCAGTATCAGATTATTATATAGGCAAAGAAGAAAATCTGGAGCACATGGTACTTCAAGGTTTGCCTCACTCCCGTTCAACATTTCAACCTTAGCTAAACGGGCGACCAAATCAAATCTTGGGAAACCACCTTGCCCAGGGTCGGCCACTGGATTGTCAGAAAGCCTGATATCCTTTGAAAACAGAAAAAGAAGCAAACCAGATAATATAATGAGATAGGAAATTACCCAAAACATAGATTTGTGCGAATTATATTATGTCAAAGATCAAGAGGAGAAGCAGACTGATTTTACTAACAAAAACTCAAAGAGAAGAAAATAATCCAATAATTGATAAGAACTGAAAAGTTACCCATGTTGAAAGATGTGTGCATCTAGGGGTCGTACCTCTCCCGAGTCTCCACTTTGTTAAGTGTAAGGTTGCGAGTTCAACTCCTAAAAGGATAGGTAGTTGAACCCAACAAAAAGGAATATGTTAAGTTGTTCCTATTATACTTAACAACAAAAAATACAACTTTTCCTTTTTTGGTATCAAACTTCAAATATTAGGCTCAAGTGTCGTGCGAGGAGCAAGCAAGAGAAGAAACAATCCTAATATGGCACAGTGCAGATAGCTCTTTCCTTTTTTCCCTCGGTCGGGTGTAGACTGACCTTGATTATAAACTATAAACTAACTACCAATCAAAATAACCCAATATCTGTACAAGGAAATTGGAAGACGTTGGAGGATATAGAATGGTAATGTAGCTAGAGGACATGGAACAGATAGTATATGTATGTATGTATGCATGCATGCACAATCTACCATCTGCACACTTTTAATTCAATATGGTGAGTACAGGCAGGACCAGGTTCAATTTATATTGCAGAAAAAAGTGCAGCATGCATCTCATTGAAAATCACCGGCCTAATAACATGAATGACGATTGTTGTCATAAAAAATCTTACCCCCAGTTGTGGGAATGAGTTTAGCGAGTCAACAGAAGATCCTCAATGTTGTTGCCTCCTGGAGCATATAATGAATAAGCAATAAATCACTACACAAGTAGCAAGTGAAGGTTGCATGAGGGCTTATAGAAAAGTTGTGATAAGTTGCCAAGAAGAAGGCAACGCAAATTTTGAAATGGCTTATGGTTTTTCTGGGGTGATTCATAACCATTTAGTAGTTCATGCATCATGCCATCATCAGACTCGGTTCAAATTGTTATTGCTCAAATGAAGCTGCTCCGAGCTGGATGAATAAAACACTTTGTTAAAATTGTAAAGAAAATACAGCAACATCAGAACCGAGGAGCATTTTTCCCTTGTAGCTCTTTTTCTACTCAAAGCATTTACCAACCAACTTGCTAGCATCCTATGATGTCTTTATTTTTGGCAGAGGTCAATAACCTGAACTAGAAATTTTATACCTCCTGCCAACGGGTGTGAGATAGAGGTTTCCTGAATCCTAACAACCTCTACACTACGACCGGACCACTGTTTTTAAGAGTAAGAATTGTACCCGCTCAACCATCAGAAGATGACTTCTACCATCATGCTACGGAGTAAGTAATAGCCCGGCTAACCACAAAGTAGCTCATGCACAAACTTATACTATAAGGGCAGCCCCAAAAAGATGTAGATAAATCTCTCTTTCCATCATAAAGCCAAGACATCCCAAAACCTACTTCAAGTTCTATACTAATTACTGTTGGGGAAGAAAAAACAAATTCTTGCTAACCTTTTTAGGTGAGAAAGTTTCAAGATTTCATTCCAATCAGCTATACAGTTGTCTTCCAGATTCAGAAGTTGCAAATAATCAAATCCCTGAACTGCAAAAGATGATGCAGTCTGGCAAAGAAAGAAGACAAAAGCATAGTTAATTATACGGTCAAAATGCACTAAGTTGTTTGAAATATATATGTGCAATTAAGAAGAAAACCTCGCGTAAAAGAAAAAAAAATTGAAACCCCTAAATTTTTTCGTTAAGAGAATGAGATAATGATTTGAGATGAGCCTACCATTGCATATTTTTCTTTCCTATTTACAGATTTAACTACTCGTTCATAAAGATTTTGGATTTTGTAAAGCCTAACTGAGCTTGTAATGTATTCCAACATTCTGTCATTTTTTTTTCGTTTCAACTTTTACATTCTGAAAATAGCAGTGTCAGATCATACCCTATTCTCAGGTAGCTGGTACTCTATTCCATTCTAAGTAACACACATACAAGCATGCATTCATACACAAATACGTAATTAGATGTTAATAGGTGTATATATACAAAAAAAAAAAAAAAAGAAAAAAGATCACCTACAAGGCGCTGCCTGATGTTGCAATGTCATTCATCGTCCCATTGATCACCTGTGAAATCAGCAGACAGATGACATTGTGCAGGTGAAAACTCCTCTATACTTATACACATCATATACATACACATATATAGCATAATTATAACACCGGTAGAAGTTATGACAACGATATCAAACACATGTAACCTAACTTATTTGTCACGTTAGCTCAAGTTACTAAATGGACATAAAACAAGCACCAAGAGTTCAGACGGCACACCTTTATTGTGCTTATTTTATTCCCCATAAGATGTTCTTCAATGTCTGGCAAAGAATGTTTGAGTATTTCAACCTGTGACATTGAACAGACGATGTGTAGCTATTTGATATAGAAAAGCAAATAGTAAAAATAATCATTAGCGAACTAAATCCAAGACAACGCTGCGATTGATCTGTAGCTTGCACATGCATGAACTCGCCAGGGTCGCTGCGTATAACCACACCAGCACCTCGAAGCACCCCATGTTCGAATGTAAGCATAAGGCTATGAGTATTTAGGCAGGCCATTATAATTCATTTGGATGCTTAAAAATCAGTTTATGGTTTTATTGAAGCAATTGGTTGAATTATTTGTGTTACTTAAATTGTTTAAGTAATGAGAAGGATCCTATTAATTATATCGCTTATTCTAATTAGTCATTCATTGTATTGGAATGATTTTTAGTTAATATAGCTGTTATTAACTTATACTTAACTTGGTTGTGTTAAGTATGGCCTAGATAAGTGGGAGCAAATTGGTTTGGTTTTGCTATATTGGTTCGCATAATTACAAAGTGCAAATTAAGTTTGTTGTGACTTTTGAGTTAATTCTGCGAGGTAACAGAAAAGATTCTTTAAGTTCAATACTTTAAAATGCATAAGTAAGTTGGATGTGAGGTTAAGCTTTTGTTATCCAGAAGATTTGGTGATATGATAAAGCTGTTGATTGATATAGTTGTGCTATTCATACAATTATGAATAATTTTATGTTGACAGCCCTATTGTCAAGAATGTTTGGTATTTTTTATATCAATTTTGGTCTATATGAGTGGGAGTATACTTCTTGGTTTACTCTTGAGCGTAGATACATTGCTATGAACATGAACTGGACATTGTGATTTGTAAGTTAAATATGTATGTTGTGTTGCAGAGGCAATTATAAATTTAGTGTTTTGGTTTATGTGAGCTGGTTGTGTCTATGTACTAGTGTGTTGAAGAATGACTTATGTGATCACCTTTAAATTGAATTTGAGATGATTATTCACTGTTATGAATCATACTCAAGTGGGAGAATGTTAAAGTATGAGTGTGATTCATACGGTTTGGTAATAATCCTTGTTGTCTCAGATTACTATAAAGAAGTCTTAATATGTTTATGAGAGTTAATTCGACTATGGTTTGGATTGAAACTCTGTGTTAATAAGCTTAAGAATAGAACTCGTACAAGGATTTGGTCTTGTATTCTTATAGGGTAATCCAAATTTTGTAGTATAAAAACCACAAGCCCCTGCTCTCACAAATATATGCTCTTATTGTTCCAATTACCTATATTTTATGAAAAAATTAGTATTAGGTTCCTAATTTTTAATGTTCATTGATTAAAACCTTATCAATTTAATGAATTAGATGTAAGTTACATAACTTTTATAATAAAAATTAGTAACCGATTTAGAGTTTTAATACTTACACCCTTATTAAACTCCTAATTAATTTTCAATTCCAACATGTCCAAAAAATAAAAAATAAAATTAGAATAAGTTTGTACCCATTAAATATTTATAATAAAAATTAAAATTTTTTAATCTTATATGTACACATTCTTAAATATACCAATTTGTTATATGAAAAATGTACCCTTTTTTTAATATAAAATGTAACCATTTTTTATATAAAATTCATTCAATCTTTTCTCTAATCTATTTTTTAAACTTATAAGGGTACATTCTATTTCGTTGAATTGAGAATGTATCCATGTCTAGTTAACAGAAGAAATTTAATAATGTTATTAAGCCTAATATCTTTTTTTTTTTTTAGTCTTTGAATAACGTACCCATGTTTTGGTACAATAATTTTTTGGTTAGTTTTTATGAATGTATCCATGTATATATATATATATATATATATACACACACACACACACAAAAAATATATTGGAGAGTATAATTCATCTTTAATATTTTTAATCCCATAAATTATGGGTTTTATTTAAAATTTCATTAATATAAATAACTAGAAATTTCACTTTTATTTTAAAAATATAATAACCTACATAGAAATACATTATTACATTAATATCAGGGACTTCGATAAAAAACTAAAAAGCACAAGGGTTTTAGTAAAAAAACATTAGTAGTTAGAGAACGCATCCAAAGCGTCCCATATTTTATAATAATGTTAAGTTGATTAAATTTGTAGACTAAATTTGTAAATTAAGTGATGTGTCACTAATAATAAATAAGCACGTTGGATCAAACTTAGTAATAATCCAATTATCAACTTCTATGTCATTTAGTTTATAAAATTTTGTCATTTAGCATTACCCTTAGACTAATTTTGTAAATTTGTAAACTAAATGATATAGAAGTTAATTATTGGATTATTAAGCATTGATAAAGATACTCATTTTTATCAGTGACACATAATTTAGTTTGCAAATTGTCTACAATTTTAGTCTTATGCTATTTATAAATCATGTAATCTATCACTAATAAAAAAATAAGCGCGTTAATTAATACTTAAATAATAATATAATTATCAAAATCACTTCAATTTTTTTATAAAATATTATTTAAATAGATGATCTGCCTAATTTCAACTTAATTGAGCTCAATTAAGGAATTTTTTTTTTAATTTAAAAACAAAAATTAAACTAAGGTGAAAGTTGATAACCACAATTCTAATTTCTAAACTTGACTCATTTTATTTTTATTTTTATCAAGTTTGTAAGACAGGGTTGAAACTGTAAAAACCGGAGAAAACAATCAGTCACCGGCGCATCGAACGGAGAGTTGGGTCTTGCCCGGTTTTCATTTCGTCCCACACTGACACCTCACCGATCGAATCGATCTTTGCAGCCATGGATTCTTCAAACCTCACCTCGCTTCCGGAGGACACACTCGAAGACGACCAACAACAACAACCGCCACCACAACCCCGACCTCTCTCTGCCTTTGCCGCTCGTCCCGATCGCCCTCCCACTCAGTGAGTTTCAAATTTCAACTTCTGGGTCTCGAGAGCTTCACAGTTCAATGTTTTTTCACATGCTGTTGTTGTTGCAGGACTAGTTCAGAAAAGTACTCAGCTTTGGATTGGAAGGAGTATTTCGACACAGAAGATGATATCAGCATTCCGGATTCGCCTGATGTGAGGATGTCTGTGTAGAATTTTGGATTTTCTGATTCCGCTACGTGTTTATGATCTTCCAATGTGGTTACCCTTTTGTTGTTTCAGGTTTTTCATGTATACACGGCAGGAACGGAGGGACCAGTTGTTTTCTGTCTGCACGGAGGTGGTTACTCAGGGTATGTTTGAATGATTATTTGGTTTTTCAGGTTTCAGTTGTTCAGGTTGAGCTGAAACATCTGTTATAATAAACTCAGGGAAGTTTGAAAGTAATCACATTTTGTTGTAATAAACTCTTTTTTGTGGTTTACTTAATTTGAATAAGCCCATAGTTTCATGAATATTGAATGCTAACATTTTCCCACGCATCTGTTTAAGTTTGATCGGCACATTGTATTTATTTTTATGCTTGGATACTTTGAAAATCTGTTATGCTATGGTAGATTACATGATTTATTTGCGCAGGCTCTCATTTGCCTTGTCAGCAAATAAAATTAAGGAGAAAGCTCGGGTGGTTGCCATGGACTTGAGAGGACATGGAAAATCAACTACCGAAAATGATACCGATCTTTCTATTGAGGTAAAGGCGGTCAAAATTGGATTGTTAAACGTAAATTATGATTTGCTCTTCTAAGCTGTGATTCCTCTGTAAGTATCCAGTCAACTAAATGGTAGTTCTCTTATGTGCAGACTATGTGCAATGATGTTGTAGCTGTTGTGAAAGCAATGTATGGAGATTCCCCTCCTGCAATTGTGCTTGTTGGCCACAGGTTGTAGTTTTTTAATGATTTAGTTTCCATTGAAATTTTCGTAGTACATTACCTTTAGTTCCAGCGTGTGTCTTGAGAGAAGTGAATTTAACACTTACTAAATGTATAAAAAAGATCTCAGTAATCAATTTGTGGGTTTTCTCTGTTTGACGACTTACATTACCACATTTATGGAGTACTCCTGATGTTTTGGGCTTGAAAGCACGAAACATATAAGCTCCGTTCATCATCATTAATCTGTAGCTGATTATCATAATACTGCTATCGGTTGCAGGAATAGACAATTGCATATTATTGGTGAATTTTTTGTAGAAGAGCATATCAATGCCCAATTGCATTTTCTTAAGCTTTATTTACTAATTTTTTTTAACTTCCATGAATCTCTAAGGATACCCGGTGTTCCTAATTTTCACATTAATCATTGCTGACTTATATCACTGTCTACAGTATGGGAGGGTCAGTTGCTGTGCACATCGCTGCAAGGAAAGCATTGTCTAGTTTGGCTGGGCTGGTTGTTGTTGATGTTGTAGAGGTTTGGTTACTGACAAATTAGTATCTCAGATCTGTTTGAGACTAGTTGCCTTTAGTGGCATACATGCAGTCAAATTACACTGACATTTGTGAACATTTCAGGGTACAGCTTTGGCTTCATTGGTTCATATGCAGAAAATCCTATCAGGCAGGGCGCAGCATTTTTCAAGCATTGAAAAAGCGGTACCTACAATGTCTTGAAACCCTAATAATTCCTGACTTTTGTTTACGTTCTAGTGTGCTTGAGTGGCATGAAGCACAATTTTGTTCAAAACTTGCACTGCAATTAGGGCATCACACTAGAAGATGAACAAATTAACACAAAGATTCTTAATGCCAAGATGCACAGATGTAAATGTGATCAAGGCATTATGGCTTTTAAAGGAATATATCAAAGGGCACCCTTGAACTTAGGGGTCAATACCAATTTCTTCTTGGGCTCCGGTTTGATTAATGTAGAGCCTAAACATTAAATCTTCCTGCCAACCAAATCCATTCAATTACATTTGTGCAATTTTTTTCTGACTTTCCAGGAAAAAAAAAATGTTAGATTAATGAATTAAAAACAAAAAGACTTAAACTTTTAAGAACTCAAAACTAACGTGAGTTCCACATCCACTGTTGCACATTAGTCCTACGGTGCAGATTATTATTCCAACAACTGGTTCTAAAACCGGTTTCTGCAAACACATCCTCTACCATAAATGTAGTCCATTCCAGTCCCATTGAATATGATTGGACTTAATCATGTTCTTGTGGTGATCACCTTTGTCAACTTTTACAGACCTTTCATTTGATTTCATCTTGTGGCAATGCTGATGGTGCTGCGGATGTCAGTGCCAGCAGTTCCTAGGCTATGTAGGGCATTGGAGGATACCAGTTTTATTGTTTTATTTGCTAATTACCATTTTTTCCATGGAAAAACACGAGCGTGTTACATTCATAATGATCTATTAACAGATTTGGTTGAGGAAAAGGGCATTTTGAAATTTTACTTAGTTTAGGGGAAACAGTGGTCAAATTAAATGTAAAGGTTAGCATTCTCTTAGCACCAAAGAGAAAAAGGTTAAACATGGACACTGGAATTGGCCCCAAACTTCAAGGAGGATATTGAAGTTTCCCCTTCTGTTTTATCGTGGACTTTACTCTTAAAATTACATTTTTTGCTCGTTTGGTATGCCTGGCTACAATGTGAAGTAAAGCTATTTAAAATCCATGGACGATCATAAGCATTTATTATACTTTTTCATGTTCAAGGGAAGTAAAGTAATGTGGAATAAAATTGTTGGGCAAACAAGGAAAATGGAATTTGTCAGAACCAAATGGCTTCCTTAATATACATGTTGTTATGAAAATGGTAATGGACGGGGATGAGTTGTTGTGCCGAAACTGAAAATTTATTCCTTTGTAGATTGAATGGAGTGTGAGGGGAGGTTCTTTAAGAAACATTGAGTCTGCTCGGGTGTCAATACCTTCCACATTAAAGTATGATGATTCAAAGAAATGGTAAGTATTTTAGTAACTGCTCTTTTAAAATTCCTGTTAGCAAATTCTGATAATTTATCCACTCCCATGATCCATTGTTGTATTCCTTTAGTCAAGTCTCTGTTAATCTTAGTCCTGTACATAACAGGCACAGTTTTGGTATTGTTCTGCAGTTACATATATAGAGCACGACTTGAAGAAACAGAACAATATTGGAAGAGCTGGTATGTTCAAACTACTTGTTAATCCATTTAAAATTTGGCAAATGGTCAGGGTCCATGTCACTACATGTTGTGCGTATTTCAGTTGAAACCAGACTTGCCGGCATCTATGTAACATTTATGGGTTGGAACATTTCATTCTGCATACTTGTGTACAGTTTTCTTGTTTGGTTGCTGCATCAAGAATGTAGCATGGCTTGCTTCTTGTTACAACCTGTTCATATGACTGATTCAGGGTGCTTCTGTAGGAAACACTTTCAGTAGAAGCATTTAGGAAATTTCTATAAAAAATCACCTGGTGCTTCTCCTGAAATCACTGAAAGTGCACAACTTAGAAAGCATTTTAAAATTTCTATTAAAGGCTATCAAAAATACTTTTGGCTATCTGAAAGCTCTTTTAGAACTTCGAGAAGCCTTGCCGAACAGGCCCACATACCAATATTGTTCAGATTTACACTAGTTGGGTTTGGATAGAGGAGTTAGAGATGTAAATGAAACTGCATCACTTTGAGCTATCCTTATGTCTCATAATATTTGATAGCCATGGTAGCATAGTGATAAAACTCATTTAAGTATCATACATGGAGATGCTTTTACTCATTGTGATTGGTTTGACTTTTGTGTCATAAATCATTTCCTGTTGAATATATTTACTCAAATACAGGTATGAAGGCCTTTCAGAAAAGTTTTTGTCATCTCCCGTTCCAAAGATCCTGCTGTTAGCTGGAACAGACCGACTAGACAGGTTCTTTCCATTTGACTTGCCAGAATAATCTGCTCATATAGTTTAAATGAAATCATTTTCTTTGATAAAAAGTATCAGTATGATGCTGTCTAATCATATCGATTTTGTGATGACACAATCTTTAGAGATGTTCTATGTTATCACACTTTGACTGTTTGCAGATGGTATGCACATTAACACTTTTATGGCATGCATAGCGGTTTATGATTTGGGTCCCACTATAGGTTTAATTTTTGACACGTGACAAACTAGGAAAGGAAATCTTCATGAATGGGAGGGCATCTACTTTTAACGTTTTGCATACACACAAACAGATAAGCAATTTCCTCACATTGTCTTACCAAGAGGAATTGTGTAATTCATAAAGTGTATTTTTGGGTCGAAAAAGAGAAAGATTTGAGGTTTGTTGAAACTTGTATACAAGTGTGTTGGAAAATTTCATAAATTACTGAAACGATTGTAATTTCCCTTTTTTTCGTATTAAAATAAAAAAAATGTGGAAAACCTTCAAGTCCATATTTGTGATATTGTCTTGTCAAATGCTCTTATTGGAGTTAAGTATCCACTTTATTTTGCATGCTATACGCGGTATTTGATTACACAATATTTTGATATTACTTGCTGCTATGTGACTATCCTTGTGTAAACATATCATACAAACACAATGTTATAGCACTGATCAGCTGGTTAGGTAGATAACCTTATATTTGTGAACTGCGTGTAAGTGATAAATTTTGGCACTTCCATGCTAATGGAATATTTCTATTTCCTTGGTTATCTTTTGTGTGTGCTTGCTTGCTATGATCTAATTTATTTGGGTCAAGAACCATGACTGCTTTCAAGGAATGATGTAGGCTGGGTTTTTCTTTCTTTTGTTGCAGAGCTCTGACAATTGGCCAAATGCAAGGGAAGTTCCAAATGGTTGTCATCAGACATACCGGGCATGCCATACAAGTATGTATTCTGTTTATCTTCCATGGATTTTTTTTGTCTTCTAAAAAATTACTCTTTATAATCCGTAGAAGCTAACTAGAGCTTTGATGTCCCATATTTTTGCAGGAAGATGTTCCTGATGAATTTGCAATGCTAGTAACTAATTTTATATCCCGTAATCGCATAGGCCCTCGTGGAGTTGAGGTATGCACATCCTGATAGAAAGTATAATTTATAATTATAACATATGGAGATATGTTGTATTTGGTATTTTTGATTCGTGAAACTCTTCTGATTCCTTCAAAATTCAGAGTCCCACCCTTAAATACGTTCGTCCAGTCCAGGAGCCACATATGGACACTTTTTAGCCCTTAGCTAACCACCATCTAATGGTTGTGAATACGTCTGACGTTCAGAAAATAAATTAATAAATAATTTTCTTTGTACGAGAGAATGCTCTACATGTGAATCTCCCTCTTCCTCTCATTTGACTCAACTCTCCTCTTCCTCAAATCACCTACACTTACTCTTCTCTCTTGGACTCTTCCCTTCAAAACCATCCAAGAAACATAGGCTTCAGAATGAAAAACAATAGGATAGCTTGCTTAGGTCATACAAAGAAGGACAAAGTGCCGTTGGCTGCTCTTAGTTACATACTCAAGACTGACGTTTAAGCTGCTACAAACACTGCAATTAATGGCAATGCTTCTATCCGCAGACATTTACTTAGGCTATATCCTTTTTCTTAGGACCAAGAAACTCTTATAAGCATAGGAAATGCTAATTGGTTACATCAAGGCTCATCTTTAAGTCCTTACCTTTTTGCATTGATAATGGATGAGTTAACGGGACATCTTCAAAATTATATTCCTTTGTGTATGCTTTTCACAGACGATATAATGTAGATGAAACTTAATGAGTAAATGCGAAACTTAACCTTTGGAGAGAAATGTTGGAATCTAAAGGTCTTCGCCTAAGTCGGTCAAAGATAGTATATGGAGTGCAAGTTCAGTGCGAACAGAGGCTCAAATAACTTAGAGGTGAGGATTGGAGATCAGGAAGTACCAAATAGTGACCACTTTCGCTACCTAGATTCTATCTTGCAAAGGAACAGAGAGTTGGATGGAGACCTCAACCATAGAATACAAATTGGATGGATGCATCTGGTGTGTTGTGCGACTGTCGTATGCCACTAAAGCTTAAGGGAAAATTTTATAGGACGGCAATAAGGCCAGCAATGCATTACAACATGGAATGTTGGGTGGTGAAGCACCAACACGTACATAAAATGAGTAGCGAAGATGAGAATGCTTCGTTGGATATATGGGTAAATGAGAAAGGATAAGATTAGGAATGAGGATATTTGAGGTAAAGGAGGAGTAGCCAAAATTGAAGGAAAGATGAGAGAAAATCGGTTACAATGGTTTGGACATGTAAAACCAAGGCCTACTAACGGTCTGATTAGAAGATGCAACTACGAGACAAAGGTTCAGGGCCGAAGGGGTAGAGGAAGATCTTTAAAGAGACTCTAAGAAAAGAATTGGAGTACTTGAATCTAATAGAAGACGTGACACAATACCAAGCGCAATGGCGTTTTAGGATTTATACAGTCGACCCCATTTAGTGGAAAAGACTTTGTTGTTGTTTTATTTGACGAAATTCGTATAATATGATGCATAAAAAATGGGAATTTGCAGGTTCATATCTATTTTAATAATGATCAACTGATGCTTAGGTCTCTTTTTGGTACTAAATCGTGCCATGTCCTTTGAGGTATAATTTATGGGTCTGTTTGCCGGCGTTTTAACATCATATGTTGTGTTGCAGATTCCAGGACTCCGTCGGCCATCCCAGCCCAAACCTTGAATCAAAAGTTCCGCGAATCAATAGTGGCTTTCGGGTTCTATTTGCATTTTTCTTTTGGGGAATGTTGTGGGAAGGCATCTCAATTGACAAAAATGATAATCGTCACTTGAGTTACAGATGTATAGCAGTTAAGGAAATGTTTGAAGTGTGGGTTTAGAATAAAGCAATTTTCGAGCAAAGACATTAGAAACCGGTAACATTCCTTCAGAAATAAAAGTGCGATTTCTAGCAAAGAAGCTAATCTGCATGCTATTTTACTTTTGTACATTCAATGGGTGAAAACGCAGAAGTCGAGTTCTCAATTTTCTCACTTATACTGCATGCTATTTTGCTCTTGGACAGTGTGCTCAAGTACCTTGAACCCAGAGGCATGTGGGTCAAAGTGCGCACAACGAGGTCATGCGTTGAGCACAGAGCGAGCGATTTCTTTTCCTTTCAGTGAAATGCTGTGCGTGTGAGTTGGTATTATAATCTAGTAATATTCATATTTTCTCATAAGTGAGGTTTTAAGTTCGATACTCGCCAAAGATGAATTTTGACCATATTATTACTAGCCTATTATGAAACTCAAGCAACTACTATACTCCTTTAGTGTAAATAGTTTGTTCAAAAAAAAAAAAAATCATGCATGTAAACGTCGATTTAGAGCCTAACCTCCCTTATTTGAGAGAGCAACGGGTAAAATATTGACCCAAGCAAACAAATTAAGAGTGACCAGCAAGAGTAGCGACCATTATAAGTTGTTGCTACACACTTTACGAATGTAGCAGTAAATTTATCATCAGGAAAACTGGCATTTTGGCCAAATTCACAGGATATAGTCACAGCTTCTAAATTGAATTGAATGTTGCGTTGCCAATTACAGCAACCTCTTCCTACAAACACAAAAAGCAAGCTAGACATGCAAACAAGAATTGCAGACCCGAACGGCCCTTTTAAGATTTATTGGCAAAAAAATAGTACTATCCGCCTTGTGTGAAGTTACCACCTCCATATACTGCAAAATGGGAATCGAGGACTAGGAAAATGCAAAGGTTTAAGCAGTCGATTGCTTCAAATATGCAATGAGATCAGCACGGTCCTGTGGCTTCTTCAGACCAGGGAACACCATCTTAGTTCCGGGAATGTACTGCATAACAACAATTACACCGGATCAGTCTACAATATGGATTGTCCGCATCAATGAACTATCACTACCTAACACATGCAACGGGATCCTACATCATCTACACAGAACCTGAAATATCATGAAACGTTCTAAGATCTTGAAAGAACAATGAATTTACGTAGAATTATAAATGAAGAGATAGTCGCAGTCTAAGAATAAAAGAGTGCTGATGTTCAGACCCATACACTTCCACCCGTCCTTTTATGTGAGAGGTACCACCTATACACATTTTATGCACCGTGTATATCTCAACTATTTTTTTTCTATCACTGAGCTCACCTACATGTCAGCATGAATGATTGATAGGTGATGATCTATGTCTATCTCTAATGCTAGTATGAACCTAGCTCTAAGAAATCGCGTCAGTCATGAGGAACAACAAATAGAGAAAATTGCATACCTTCTTGGGGTTCAACAAGTAATCATACAAGGTCTTTTCCTCCCAAATCACAGCCATGTTCTTGTTAGCAGCAGAGTATGAGTATCCAGCACCTGTACCAGACTGCCTCCCGAAAAGTCCATTCAGATTAGGTCCTGAAAGTTTTAACAATCGAAAGTTAACAACTTTAATAAACTCAAATTGAACTGAAACTTAGCAAATAATGCATGTAGAAATCCAATAGATTGAAAAACAGAGCAATCGAGCTAGTTCGCATAAACGCCAAAGTATAAACACAAGATCATACAATCACCAAGCTCGTCACATCAATCTAACGAATCATATATAGTGCCCCTATATACTGAGTAGCATCAAAACTTTCTATATATACAAAATCCCAGAGCATAGATACTCCTAAAGATCTAACATAACTTTTCCTCCCACAAGTTGCGAATTAACAATCATAGAAACGGAAAGGAAAGTTGATGAATTTATGAATTACTTGCACAAACACAAATAACTTGTAACCGAAATCCAAAAATCAAATACAAGAAAGGAAGATTGATAATATTAGACCAATCATTTTAAACCTAAAAACTGCTAGAACCACTCATTTCCGATGGTGTAAACCAACATCAACTGAAATCCTCGCTTTCGTCAATTTTCTCAGAAACCGAACAAAAAACTATATAAATTGGAAACACGAATAACCCAATAACGAAATCGATCAGATCGGGCAAAGATCAATCCGTAATCCAAACAACCAAATCGAAACAAAAATCAAAATACACAAATCCGAAAACCAAATGCAAATAAGGAGCTACAATTGTCAGTTACAAACAAGATCAAGAAAATAATCCAAATCAATCACCAAACAAAAAGGAAAAACGAGGTTTGGTGAGCGAGAGAGATGATAAGATTACCCTGCTTGTGACCGGCGCCTTTCTCGACAGTATGGCACTGGGCGCACTTGGTCTTGAAGATTTTCTCTCCGGTCTTTGCATCTCCGGGTGGAGCTTCGGCGAACGACGCCATTTCCCGAGAAATCTGGAGAGAGAGAGAGGTTAGGGTTAGGGTTTGCAGACGAGAGATTTTGATTTGGTCACAGAGGCGCACCGCACCCAACGTTCTCCAATTTATTTATTTTCCGCAGATTCTTCCTGACGAAGAAGCGTGGGAAACGTGCTGTGCCGCAGGCCCAAAGGCTTTAGACGGGGCGAGTGGACCAGATTCTTCTTTGCCCCTCAGGCCTTTTCACATTGAGCGAAAAAGGGCGAGTCTTCCGACGGAATGCACTTTTCCCCGCACCGATAAATTCGATGTGCCGTTGCTATTTTTTTCCAATTCAGGATTATGTTTACATAGTATTACGGTTTAATAATATTTTTTTTATTTATAAATGAAAATGTCTTAAATTTGATTTTCTTTAAAAACGAATTTGAACTATATTATTGCTAAGTAGACTAAATTTTTACATCAAATTTGCAAACTAAATGATGTGGTAATTGATGATTAAATTATTACTTAAGCGTTGATTAACGTGTTTATTTTCTATTAATGATACATAATTTGGTTTGTAAATTTAATTTAAAATTTGATATTCCTAGCATTATCAATTTAGAATTGAGTTCGGTATCATTTGAACTTTGTTATATATAGAAATTGAAAATGTTCTGTTTAGTTTTTCATTTGCTTTATTTGTGTTCGGGTTATCTACCAAAAAAAAAAAAAATTCTTTGAGAAATTTTATTTGAAATGAAATCTCTTTCTACACCCAACTTAACCTTTAAATGTGAATTGTCTTCTTTACTCTATTTTTATAATTACCATTAAATACAAAATGAAATTAACAATAAAACTAAAATTTATCAATAAACACATATTCAATAATCAAACATTTACCATAACGCAATCATTTTCGAACGTTCTATTTGGCTAAAACCCTAAGCCGAGAGCAAGCTCTTTTTTTTACGAATGAATGGTAACTTTGAAGTTTTGAACCTTTCAACTAAGTTATGAATTGATTTATATAAACAAATGAACCCTCGTACACCATTGAAGGCTAGTGAGCCAAATAAGTAGTTTTATCATGCCCTATATGCTGTTGTAAAATTGCTTGTCTAAAGCTGTAGTTCATTCTATATATAAACGAATGAACTCATTTCAATTAAGAGCTGGATGTGGTCAGCAAAAAATATGAAGCAAAAGGATGGTTTCATTATGGATGATTCAATCTAGTAGCCTTATCGCAGTAGCACCAGATTCAAACCGCTAAGGGAAAATGACAGACCGATAGTAGAATGTCAGATGAGGGAACATATGTTTTGATTTTGAGTTTTTTTTATAAATTGGTGTAAAAATAAATTTACATTATGAGGGTAGTTTAGAAAGTAAACTAGGGTTTAAAGAGATATTAATAGCTTAATTGGAAATAAGATGGATGTAGAGAGTAAGCTGGGTGTAAAGAGATGTTATATAGGTTCGAATAAAATTATCCATAATCATTTGGCTCATTTACATGAAACTTTTATTAGCACTTTAAATTTTTTATATTGCCTATTTATAAGTGTATTTTTCTTTTTGAATATAAAAAATTTAGAGTTCAAATGAGAATTTTAAAGTGCTAATAATAATTATTTATTTATATTCAAAATTTTATTTTTATTTATTTTTATTTTTTTAACATCTGTTTTTCAAACTTGACAAAGGATGATTAGAGAAATGCTTTTGCAAATTTTGGTTCAACGAAGAAGAATTGAGGAAAAAGTAGGGAGAGTTTCACCCAGCTTATCCCATGTTTATTAAGTTATACGGAAGAGGATCCTCTCTAGATCTATTTTGTAGGGATCTACGTTCTAACCGTTCATCATACATTATGCAACAATCTTCGTCAGAAGCTATTGTGTTTAATTTTAAATTAAAAAAAGTCAAATAATTTTTTACCTCATGATATACGATAAATAACTAAGATGGGGAATCCCCAGGATCTCTATAAAGTAAATCCGAATGGGATCCAATTCCAAGTTACACCACCTAACTTGCTAATTAACATGGGCTCAATGTATATTAGGATTTGGTGTGGCGCTGCACCCAGCTTATTCCACTTTGCCAATGTTTATTATACCACATGTTTCACACCATTATTTCTCTTAAAATTTACTATAACTTTATACGAGTTTCAAAAAATATTTTGTAAAATATTAATAACTCGTAATCACTTAAATTTTCATTTTGTACTATCAAATTCATTAAAGTACTAAACAATTTAATCAATGGTTTTATATATTATGTTTTATATGATAAATATCTAACATTTCTAGCCAACAAACCATGGAGTTCATATGAATGAATAGTAGGCGTAATTCTCAATACATATGGTAGTGCAAGGGGAGAATTGCGGGTATTGCCACAGGAGAGGGTTTGCCAGTGACCGTAGCATGGGCCTTGGGACTTAATATAGGAGGACTACGCCCTGTGACCGTAGCAAAACCTGAGCTTTATACCATGGGTTGGAACTGACCTGGGCTGAAGTTCTATATACATAGATAGATACGCTTTCACATCTTCTTAACCGGAAAACGACTAACCCCCCACCTATGCCTCTAGGTGCTAGACCCCTCACAACTGCCTGATTAAAGACTAGAGATTTTAAAAATATTGTCTACGACAGAAGATTATCTCTATTTCTAACTAATTCGTTTATTCTAGATGTTGAGAAGTTGGAACCAATGTCCCCATCTCAAAGGAGTGTATAGAGAGTTTCATAAATCTCGGTGTGCATTTGAAATTTTTTATACGTAAAAGAAAAATACACTTTTGAGAGAGAAGTACAAGTGGCTTCTTACCACAGTGGTGAAAAGGTGTTGAACCCTTGTATGACGGCATGAGTTCGAATTCCGTCTGTGGCTGATTTACTATCTAATCTAATAAAAAGTATTGTTTGACAAGAAAAAATTATAAAAGAAAAAAAAATTAACTATTTACATGGATTTAGAGTCATTCGCGAATTGAGACATGATGTTTCAATCTTCGCATATTGGTGAATGTGCCAATTCTCTCTAATTGCTCAACTTTTCCAAATTCTTTAAATTCAAATTCTAATTGAATACATTCTTTAAATTCAAATTTTAATTGAATACATTCAGAATTATAAGGATTTTAATAAACTATCTTAAAATCCTGATTGAATAAACATTGAATTTCAGAGAATCACTTAAAATCATTTTTGAATACCCCTAAATTCATTAAAAGAATTAAAATCTATCGAAATCCCAATTGAATACATCCGACAATTCAGGAAAAAAAAAAAAGAAATTTCAGGGCTCATTTGCAAATAACCCAAAATTATGGTGGCGAAAATGCAGTTTACTAAAATAAAAATTGAAACCCAAGCCAAACCCACTTCTGAAAATCTGGCGGACTCCACAGTTCACATCCCAACACTAAACCCTGCTCCTCTGGCAGCTCTTCCCTGTCCCCGTCGCGAGCTCAGTCGGTGTTCACCTTTAACATCCTACCACCATGAAAATATTCAGGCGTTTCTCCAACCCTCACAATCTCGACTCTCTCTTAGTACAATCCACACCCCCATTTCATTCCCCCATTGTTCCTCCCAAAACCCTAGTCTCACACGAGCCCTCTCCTCCTGGCAATTTCTCCAATTCAAATCTGCCCCACACAGAAGCTGCTTTCTCCTCTCTGAGTTCCTTGATTTCCTTATTTGGGTCAACCCCATCTTCTCAAAATTCCCAATCTTTGCTGACTATTTACTCACTCAAGCATCAATGTCACGGACGCGTTCAGCCATTTTCCACTGCGCCTTCCGATGTGTTCGAATCTTCCTCACCGCCAGGAGCTTCGGGTTCCGATGAGGGTAATCGATTTGGGAATGTGGGTATTGATGGGATTCGACCGGATGAGACTTCAAATCAAGTTTTGGAAATTATTGATATGATCAGAATGGGTGAGAATGATTTGAAGTCCAAGTTGAATTCCATGAATGTAAGTCTATCTTCTGCCTCCATTACTCGGGTTTTCGAGGTTTTGAATTCTGAAAAGGTACCTGCTTTATGTTTCTTTGATTGGATTAGGGATTCACAACCCATTGGTAGTTATGGGAATGAAATATGTAGCTTGGTTATTGATAATTGTGGGCGGGTAGGTGATTACCCTGCAATGCTTCAGATTTTGAAAGACTTTCAATCGGAGGAAATTCGTCTCACCCAAAAGGCATTTGGGTTTATATCTTCAAATAAGGCTTCTGTTGTCAAAGTGGTAGAGGTTTTGAATAAAGTTGGTGGACTGTGTCGGGCAACTGGAGTGCTTTCTTTGATTGAGATGTTTAGTGTCAAGGGTTTATTTGAAATGGCTGAGTTTGTGATGAAGAAAACAGAGAGGAAGAGATGTTATTACATTATAATGGTCAGAGAAACTTGTCGGAGAAGAAATTTTGGCAGAGCTGTTGATATGCTTGATGAGATGAGGCTAGTGGGGTGTGACCCAGATGCCAAAACTTACAATTATCTGCTCAGTAGCTTATGCAAGAACTATAAATTTGCTGAAGCTACTAAACTGTATGAAGAAATGCTAGAAAGGAATTGTCAACCTGATGGCATAACCTATGAAATATTTATTTGTTACTTATTTAAAGTTGGAAATCTTGATTTTGCAAGACAGTTATTTGATAGAATGATATTGGAGGGCATTAAACCTCGCATTTCAACACATGCTGCCTTTGTCAAGGGTTATTTTAACTTGCGGAGATATAAGGAAGCATATAATTACGTTGTTGATTTAGCTGCTAAAGACAGTGGCTCGAGCAGTTCAGTGTACAGCTTGCTTGCAAGGCTTTATATGAAGGAAGGAAATGCAGTTGTTGCCCAAAATATTCTGACCGAAATGATTAATAAGGGTTTTAGACCAGATTATTCAGTGTATGTGAGAGTTTTGAAACGGCTGTCCAAGTCAGGCAGAGGTGGTTTGGCTGAAGATTTGGAAAGCAGGTTCTCTAGTCTAGCAGGAACTGAATAATGTATTCCAGAAAACGCGTTTGCCTTGTTTTCATGTAGTTTGCCTTCTGGTGTATGTTTGACTGTTTGTTCTTTTCCAGTTGAAGTGGTGAAATCTCCTATTATCGAACCTCCAATTGTTGAAGTGATACTCAAGAGCATTTTTGCTAGATTTAATACAAATCAGTTGAACTTTCTGGTAATTTTCCTCAACGATTTCATGTTGCTATGCAGGCTATAAGAATAAAAACATTCTATCTCCATATTTCTTGGTGTGTTGGACTTGAGTTTCCAAAAGAAGAAAAGGTAATGCATTTTGTTGTCTCTCTGTTTTTATTTATTTATGGAGTTTCCATTGTTTGGCTGGCATTCTTTTTAGAATACTAGAAATGTAGCTAGAAAGACCTTAGCCCCCAGCGTTACATGTACTCTTGGTGAAACTAAGGACAACAGGCAGAGGAAGCTGTTTAGGTTGTGTTAGTCAACACCCTCGTCAGTTACACTTTTGCTTCTCATATGTAATTTTTTGTGCAATTTTAAAATATTTTCAACACTTGGGCTCATGCCTCACTTGGGTTTCAGAAGATTCAAGTGCTGTTGAGTCCTTAATTAGTTGCATACGTGAGAAATATCGCTACTTTCAAGAAAATATGTTTCGACATCTTGCTACTTGCTACAAATAATTTTTTTCTGCTTTTAGCAGAAAAAAATTGCATATTTTCTTTCGTGTCAATAATCTTGTACATGTTTGTGTTCATCTTATGGATGTACTGTAAAGTACCTGGGGGCTTGGTCATTGGCCAGTTTGAAGTCCTTGGCAGAGCTTTTAAATGCAATTCCACACTATCGACAAAGAAACCTATGCAAAGGAGAGCAGAATTGGTTGCAATATTAGGCAGATTGAGGAGTGATCGTCCGCTGATTCCAATTGGCTTAGTAATATGATGATTTCTGTTCTATTCTCAATGCATCTTGAGCCATTCATTTTCAGTGTCTAACATACATTCATGTAATGTGATCGCGAGTCTAGAAACTTTGGATAGTTTGTTTAGTATTTGCAACACAGTGAAAGAAGTCGAGTTCTATCTTTTACCTTTTGAATATTCCTCTTTTATAGGTGCACTTGAATTGTATGCTATCTATTTTTGCTCGCAATTTCAGTTGGATTATTGTTGAGTGGAGGGAGGAACTGAGGAAAGGAAGGCAGAGATTGTTCCAGGTGTTCTCTTTATTGATGAGATGCACATGCTCGACATTGTGTCCTTTGCATTTTTGAACCGAGCTTTGGAGAATGGGATGGCTTCGATATTAGTTGTTGCTACCAACAGAACTACCACCAGAGGCACAATTATAAATCCCCACGCGGAATCTCTGTTGATCTCCTTGATCGCCTGCGTATTGTTGCCACCCATCCTTATACAGAGGATGAAATCCATAAGATTTTGGAAACCAGATGCCAAGAAGTTGAAATGTCGGAAGAGGCAAGGCATTTGTTGACCAAGATTGGTGTTGATGCATCCTTGTGATATGCTATCCATCTCATAACAGCTTCTGCGTTATAAATGTGATGACACGTTCATCATCCTGCTGCATGAGCCCAATTGATCTTGTATGGGACAGTAGTCACCACGGCTTTCGAGAGTTCAAGTCCCGGCTTACCATCTCGAGTCTACACAGAAACTCGGAGCTGCAACAATGCAGACACCGAGAAACAATGAGTCATCTGGACAACAACAACAAAGCCTTATTCTACTAAGTGGAGTCGGTTATATGAAGTTTTATCCCACTAAGTCATCTATATATACAAAAAAAAAAAAAATATAATTAGTGAGTTTGCAAGAACAAGACAACGATGGGGAAGGGAAAGTAAACAAGAGGACATTAGATTAGATAGCAAGTGAATTAGAGGTATGGTGCGTTGGTTCCCTTCAAGTATGTGGAAGGGTGGGGTGGGGTGGGTGGATGGAGTCTCCTCACTTTGTGAGGGTCAGGGGGCGGAAGGAGAGAGAACTTTCATCGCATGCAGCCTTACATTTATTTTATAAAAGGAATATTTTTACGACTTGAACCTGTGATATTTCAATTACAAAGGAACAACCCTTCTCTTGTGTCAAGTATAATAACCTTTTTCTAACCAAACATAATAAGATCTTGCGTGTTTTGTTAACATTCATAGGGAGTTGCGGTGCAAAGTAACTTTTTTAAAGTACACGTCACAATATGACGTGGCGCCTAGCTAGTCTGTTTCTAAGGTCCATCTTAGCAACAAGTTAGCATGCTAAATTTATCGATAATTCAACCATCCAAACTTGTAAATTTGGTAGCATCATGGATAACTTTTAACCACAACTCTGTTCCAGTTCCCAAGTACCAATGTCCTGATATACTAATAAATGCACTATGGTTTCACCGTACATCCGAAGCTGACAAAGTTCGCTACTTTATAAGAATCGGGTAGAATGTCTATCGTAGTCAATCTTAGCTTTACGTGGATCGGGTGGAACGTCTATTGTAATCAATCTTATTCTTATTTTACAAAGAGACTATTTTCATGACTCGAACCGTGTCATAAAAAACAATATTCATGTTTCACTGCGCATCGATGACAACACATTTTTCAAGTAATTACTTTTTAAAGAAAAACAATAAAACTTTTAATGACATCCATTTACAGAAATTCATCGCTGCGCCATCCTTTAAGGAGAATCGGCTAAAGACAATCCACCACTCACTAAATCCACATCTCTCTTTTTGGACTTTCCTTGCTAGTTACGATATGGGAGGGGGAGAGCATGAAATCGCTTTAGAGGAGGCACTAATATCTTCCACGTTGAGAAAGCAAAGGCTGCAGGAAATGGAAGGGAAATGGACGGAGTTCCTGAAAGAGCTTAAGAAGGTGAGCTACATGGCAGCGCCGATGGTGGCTGTCATGGTGATGCAGTACCTTATACAGGTTGTTTCCGTGATGATGGTTGGACATGTCGATCAGCTCTCTCTTTCCGGGGTCTCCATCGCCACCTCTTTCACTAGTGTTACTGGCTTCAGTCTTCTTGTAAGTCCCTATCTCTTTTTTCTCCTTTAAGTGCAATCCCTGCATCCTGTTCATATTGATATTAATATCTTGTGCTCTAGCTCCTTGCATTTTTAAACAGCTAGCTTCAAATTTCAGTGAAAAAGTAAATGAAAAGGTTACCAAGGGTTTAGAAGATACTATCGTAACCAAATTATTACTAATCTATTGTGTGACATAGCTCTAACTCGTCCTCTACTACCGATATCATCGTGCAAAAAAAATAATAATTTCAGACTATGGATGTAAGGATATAATCCCAAAACAATTTTTTTACATCGTGTCAATCAAACGATTTGGACCACATTTAACCAAAAAAAAAAAAAACCACTAGACCGCAATTAACCTTTCAAACCAATTCCATTTGTTGGGGTGAAAACCTTTTTTTTCAGTGACATTTAAAGTTTATTTAGATTATCCAAATTTATTTTTCAAAACATTTTAACTTACACATATTTAAATTCCAATAAAGAATGAAAATTCACTAAATCTACCTCATCCTTACACATGCACGACATGAAAGAACATGACAAACCAAACAACCTACCCCATTCTTAAACACAAACGCATAAAATGGGTAGAAAGAAAAAAAATGGAAGAATTGTATGACGAAAGCAAAATTTGTGTGGATGTTTGAACAAAAGTATAGGTATATAGAGTTTTTTGGTGAATTTTGTTTTTTTAGTTGTTTGAGCCGTTGAATTTAATTTTGGACTATTTAGATCTTTATTTTTTACTACTAGATTTGATCATATTCGATCTGAGCCACTTGGCCGGTCCGATAAAAAAATAGTCGTTGGTATTCCACAAGTGGCCGACAATGACAGCAACTGTGTCTCGGTCACTATCCTGCTCATTTTTTGGGCTAAAAATAAGTTTTAACACAAAACCTTTTTTTAGCCCAATGATTAGAGAAACTTTGAGAGGTGTAGGACTCAAATTTTGAGTTTTAACCCAACCACTGAAGTGGGTCTTAGATAGATTTATTACATTTTCATCCAAAAACTGTGCAATGATACGAGTTGCCCGGAGAAATCGTGTTCTACAAGCTGGAAACTCAAATATGTTGATAAAATCATACATTTTTCTTTTGGCTCAATTGTTACTTAGTCGTCAAGAGACCTTAAGTTACTCATGATATGTAATTAATCTTTGAAAATGTTGCAGTTTGGTCTAGCTGGTGCACTGGAGACTCTGTGTGGACAAGCATATGGGGCACAGCAATATCAAAAGCTTGGAATTCATACTTACACCTCCATCCTATGTCTCTGTCTCGTCTGTCTCCCAATATCACTCCTATGGGTATTCACAGACAAAATTCTAAATTTGATAGGTCAAGATCCTTCAATCTCCAAAGTAGCACACAAATACTCAGTCTGTCTCATCCCTAATCTTTTCTCTTACGCCATTCTTCAATCGCTCATCCGGTATTTCCAGACGCAGAGTTTGATTCTTCCGATGTTGTATAGCTCAGGTGCAACTCTGTGTTTGCATATACCTCTTTGTTGGGCTTTCACCCTTAAACTGAACTTAGGAAGTGTTGGAGCAGCGTTAGCAATAACCTTCTCTTACTGGTTTAATGTGATTGTACTCGGGTTTTACATGAAGTATTCGGTGGCATGTGAAAAGACTCGTGCTCGTGTGCTTTCAGTAGAAGTCATTCGAAACGTTAAAGAATTCTTCTGCTTTGCTACTCCATCAGCTGCAATGGCTTGGTAATCAATTCTTCTTTTCTTCCTCTTTCTAACAAGATAGTAGTATTGGGTTTCTTATGCCCGTGCCCGCACGCACGCCTTTCAGACGTATATAACAAAAGTTTTCACCAGTCAGATTGTAAATCTGAACCATTATTAATCAGATTCTTAAGTTCATGAATATGACTCTTGAACAACCTAAATGCAGCAAGAAAATTACCCTAGCACGTTTACTGGAATAGGAATTGGAATCATTATGATTGTTAAGTTCCTTGGGCCTACTATAACATGGGTGTTGAAATGACTTCAGTTTCTAACTTCCCATGTTATCAATACATACGCAATCGGAAAAAGTGTGGATTTCCCCCTTAAACTCCGTAATTTAACACATAAAAATCAATAATCAAATCAACTGAAGAGGGTAGTAGATTCGATTCCCTTTCCTTACTTCCTCTATTTCATGTTAGCAAGCATGCAGATACATGTATTCAATTCCCTGTTGGCCTTTTTTTCTATTTGACATGGTACACATTTGTAGTCTTGAATGGTGGTCCTATGAGGTGCTCATTTTGCTTTCTGGGCTATTAGCAAATCCGAAACTGGAGGCATCAGTGCTTTCTATATGGTATGTTTCCTTCATAATTATCTCATGTCTTCGACGTTTTGAAGATTATGCAGCATGCTAATGGTTTTTCATTTCCACGGAGTTTGAGCAGCTTTACAATTACTTATTTGCACTACTACATACCATATGCTTTTGGAGCCACAGCAAGGTATGCTCTTAACCTGATCCTGATAACTGACAAAGAAAATTTCAATTCAAATTCGTACCTACATTGTTTTCCAAGAATACTCTTTGCTGATTTTGTAGCACTAGGGTTTCAAATGAGTTAGGAGCTGGGAATCCTCGCGCTGCTAAAGTTACAGTCTGTGCTATTACGGTTCTTGCAATCGTGGAAATGATTGTTGTAAGCACAACTCTTTTCTCTTACCGCCATAATCTCGGATATGCATTCAGCAAAGACAAGGAGGTTGTGGAGCGTATAGCAGATATGGGTCTTCTTATTAGTCTCTCCATTGTTATGGATGGGTTACAAGCACTACTTTCAGGTTTGTTTCCCAAACTTCACTTCAATTCCTTCTTTAGAGGGTCACTGGTGCCTGTAGGAACTAGAAAAAAGAGAGACCGATATAAAATTGTGTTCTGCCAAGGCTCCGGGCTCACATATCACGTACGGAGTCTGGCGCAGTGCACTAGATGTATCTCTTGCATTTCAGCCGTATTTTAAACATTCATATAAAGCCTCTGAAATCTAGGAGACACGCTCATGACGGTTGATTTTGTATCAAATTAGGGGTTGCTAGAGGAACAGGATGGCAGGAGATAGGAGCTTATGTAAATCTGGGGGCATATTATTTGGTTGGCACTCCGGTGGGTGTAGTGCTTGCCTTTGTTGTACACTTGAGAGCCAAGGGCCTATGGATTGGATTATTGACAGGGTCTACTGTTCAGGCTCTCCTGCTTGCTCTTAAAACTGGTCTCACAAATTGGCAAAAGCAGGTTCAAGCTCTCTTTCACCAACTATTTTTGCGTGACTACACATACTCACAACACTTATTCAGTATAGTTCACCAATCACGCAGCTGATTATTTTCTCGGCACGGCAGAAGCAATTTTATCATCGCAACAATGTCAACCTTGCCCCAAGTATGATATGTTAATTAATTAAGCTCATGTGGAATGATGCAGGCTTCACTTGCAAGAGAGAGGATGCTGAAAGAGGTCGTACCTATAGTGGAATCAGTTGGATAAGAGAGAAGGAACAGAATATGAATATATATATATATATATATATATATGTATGTATATAATCTCCAAAAAGAGGGGAAGAGTTAACATATACTCATACAGTTTCAGGATTAATTCATGAGGATCGAGGAGCATCTAGCAAGTTTCTATATAAAGGAAATATCCACGTTTTATTCATGAATATATCATCATAAATGCGTACGACACCATTTTAATGATCTAGATGAATGCTGTACTCTTTTTTCCTTTGCTTTAGTTGTCCCACTATGTTTTTCAAGTAAAGGTTTAACAAGGCAACAATATCTTTTCTGTGATAGAGATGAAAGTCCAACACAAAATCTAATCTCTTTTTCTTTAACTTTATTCTAAGCATGAAGGAATTCTTCCGGTTTGCTATTCCTTCAGCTGTAATAACCTGGTAATCAACGTATGTTTTCTTCCCCTCTACAAGAAAATTATGGTCTTGGTTTTCCTTAGTTACACCCCCCACGCAAACACTCATATAGCGAAGTGTCCTGTTGGCAGACTGTAAACATAGACCATTGATTGGCTATTTCTTTCATGAATATGTGGTGGAATATAGTTGAAAATAAAGGGTTTAGGATAAATTTAAAATTATTCTCTACAATCTCACACTTCTCAAATACAACATCAATACTTTATTCTTCTCCATAAGGAGGTCTTTATAAGAAAACAAAGGAGCAATAATAGGAAATAAACCAAAACAATCATTGGTCTACAAGACAAGGAAACTTAGACCAAATCAAATCATATCAAAACCCTAATTAAATCATATAAAATCACTAATTAAATCAAATCACTAAAATATTTTCCTTTTTATTTTCCAACACCCGAAAACTCATGATGTGAAATCAAGAGTTTACCAAGAAGGAAATCTTCATTGATATGCTAAAACTAACGCCAATCTTTTCGAAAGCTCAGCAAATCACAATTCGTCTAAACTAACGCATCTTTTTGAATGCCCAGCTAGAGTTAGCACCAATCTTTTTGAAAGCCCAATTAGTAACAAATCATAATCCCCATAACTGACGCCTATTTTCAAAAGTCCAATTGGAACTAATGCTAATCTTTTTGAAAGCCCAATTGGAACTAACTTCTTTTTCAAAAGCTCGATAAATAAATCACTTGATGTATTGGAACTAAAGCCTCTTTTCAAAATTCCAGTTGATCAAATGCTAATCTTTTCAAAAACACAACTGAAATGAACATCTCTTTTCGGAAGCCCCAATCACCAAATCTCTCTTTTCCTTTAATTTGTTTTTTTCCATTCTTCTTCTTGTTTTTTTCTTCCTCAAATAAAAAAAAAAAAAAAAAAACTAAACTCACGAGAAAAAACAAAATAAAACACAAAAAAACTACTTGATAGGAAACATATATCCTACACGATTTTTTTTTTCCTCCTAATCTCTTTCCGTCAAGGCATTAAAACCACACTTTTCTTCCCTTTATTCTTCTTCTTGGCAGTGGAAACTTATATTCTTCAAACAATAGTAGACAATCTTCACCATCAGATTCATATCATGTGGGTGTGCAAAGAAAATTAGCTTCGTGCACCCACATCGAAGCGCTGACAGCAAAGTTCAACCAAGAATTGAACCTTACTCTGATACCAAGTTGAAAATAAAAAGTTTAGGATAAATTTAGAATTCTCTATAATCTCACAATTCTCAAATACAACTTCAATATTTTATTCTTCTACATAAGGAGGTATTTATAAGGTAACAAAGGAACAATACTAGGAAATAAACCAAAACAATCCTTTTTGTCTACAAGACAAGGTAACTTAGACCAAATCAAATCATATCAAAACCCTAATTAAATCATAGAAAATGACTAATTAAATTACTTATTAAATCATATAAAATCACTAATTAAATCAAATCTCTGAAATACTTTTCTTTTTATTTTCCAACAAATATTGCTTTTCAGGTTCATTTCCTGCAAACGTCGCGTTAATCCTTCTTTCTTTAGAGGGTCCCTGTTGCATCTTGGAACGGGAATTTATCAATAACAACCAAAAATTCGCAAGGGCTTATTTTTTGAACTCAGTTTGTCAAGCATCACTAGTACAAAAAACATTTTGTGTGACGCATGTCCTTCTTCGTGCAAAGTCAAAAACCGTCATGCAAAAATTGGCCCAACAAACCTTTGTCGCGCACCAACCGTTGTGCCAAGGCCGTGACAACAAGGTTTGCATGACGAAGAAGTAACATGAGTCGCGGAAAACTACCTTGCGTGACATATGTTACTTCTTTGTTGTGCAAACCTTTGTTTTTTTTTTTTTTGGCAAAAATATTTTTTATTTAATTTTTAATAAATATTTTAATTAAATTCTAAAAAATAATTAATAAACCAAGAAAAATTATTTAATTATAAAATATATGAAAATGTACATACAAGATGTCCGAACAAAAAGGAAAAAACTACAAGTAGTCTTCTAGGTTTAATACATCAGGCTACTAGGTATCGGCTGGGCGAAATGACTGGAAGGTCGAAGGTGGAGCAATATTAGGTGCTGGCATCGGGATTTGAAGGCCAGACATTTGTAAGGCTCATAAGATCATGCTTATCTTCTCGTCTTAGGCTGAAAACTAAGCAGCAATCTGGGCTTCCCGAGCATCCAGGACTGCTTCTTGGGCCACAATCTTATCTTTTAGGATTTCCACTTCCTTCGTCAGGGCAACCTGTCCTTATATACATAAGCTGTAAATCCAAAGTAAATTGCATCATTAGCATGGAGCAGTTGGCATGAAACAAATACACAAGCTGTAATAAATACCATACCAAATATTTGAAATAAGCTATCAAACAGAGCCATTATAGACGAAACAAAAGGAGTACCGCGTTGTTTAACATTTATTTTTGAACTACACAAGTTTAGTATAAACAAATCCACTAAAGATTATTTGTAATCTGTCACATCCCGACCCGGGGGGACCACTTCCCGGGCCCGCTCCACCACCGTAGTACGATATTGTCCGCTTTGGGCTTACCATTCCCTCACGGTTTTGTTTTTGGAAACTCACGAGCAACTTCCCAGTGGGTCACCCATCATGGGATTGCTCTAGCCCCCTTCTCGCTTAACTTCGGAGTTCCTAAGGAATCCGAAGCTAGTGAGCTACCTAGCATGAGAATATACATTTAAGGATCACTCCCCTGGGCGATGTGGGATGTCACATAATCAATTAACTTCAACTTTGAGCGAACAATTACAAGTTGACACACTCCAACATGACTATAGTACAACACTAAAGACTCTAGTTTGAATAAGTAAGCAAAGGAGTAGGACACACTAGCTGAAAAATGTGGATGCCACACATTTATAGCATTTCACTTACATGAATTGAAGGGATGTGATTCCCACTAAGCAAATCTAGAAGGACGGTGCCAAAGCTATAAACAACACTTTCTGGAGTGACCCTTCCTACAAAGTAAATAAACGACCAGTAAAGTCAGCATATCTCAAGCAGAAGTCGTTTAGATAGGAACGTGTCATGTTGTAGAAAACTAATGTCAATACCATCTTGCATTTCAATGTTTGCTTGTTAAAAAGCTATATATTTAGAGGTACTTCACAAAAGGGTCACTGAGAAATCTTAGAAGCTGAGCTAAAAATAGCATTCTTAAAAAACCAAGTGAAGTCGAAAGACAAATAGTAAATAAAGATAGATTTTGTTTAACATACAGTGGAACAAATGCTTAGCCCAAAGTATCAGTAGGCATGTACTCAGCAACAAGCAGCCTTTCATCCCCATCACAGCAATACCCAATCAAATTTGCAAGCCGCCAATGCCGCAACTTCCCCACACCCCAAGCTTCCTCATGCAAAACCAAAACCCATAAATCATTCATACACCTAAGTCACAAAACGAACATCTGTAAATTTTACAGCGACCTATTTCCAGAAATTGAAATCTAATTACACAAACTAAAATTGAAATCTGACTTTCGATTTTGAGATACCTAAAATTGAAATCTGGACCTAGCAAAACTTTGAGAGAGAGATGTGAAGAGACCTTTGGAATTGAGGAAACGGAGAGGAATTCCGACGGAGGGTGGAGTGGAGGAGAAGCAGATGGGTGGGTAGGGGCTGTTGTCTTCCTTCGTCTTTGTCTTCATCTAACGGAGTGGGAGAGAAATTAGTTTGACAATGTTTCTCAAATAGAATGCATGATCGAACATCTGAGAGAAAGTGAATCTACAAACACTTCAGTTTCATAGCAAATGCTAGTAGACATCTTTTTCGACAAAAGCATAAAATTAGGTTCAAATGATCGAACAACGAGTTTAAACCAACTTTACTACTTTCAAAAATCACTCTTTTTTTCATATACAGTATGCACACATACATAGATCACAGATACAAACTTTCATAAAATCGTCGATATGGAATCCTAATGGACCTTACCACTTTGAGAAGGAGCCATCTTATCTGAAGTTTCTGAATGCTGGTGAGCTTCTGCGACACTGTTTCACTGATCGTTGACAAAACCCCCGCTATAATTGCCTGTTCGGATATCAACCGAAATGAAGATCACCAAAAAAAATCTCAATTAACAACTTGTTACACTCATATTATTCAACTCGAAAAACTAATTAATTACTAATCATAATTAAGGAATATGAGCTGAAAATACATCATCTTTGAAAAAACCTAGATGAGAAAGTAATCTAGACATACAAAAAAAAAAATTCAATCTTTGGGGGTTTCCTCAACTTTCTCGGGAACCAAACAGGGTTTTAATATAGAAAACAGAGGAAATCAAGATATCCCAGAATAAAAGTGAGACTGATAATTTGATAAAAGGCATAGAATTTGACCTTGGTTCTGGGTGATGCTGAAGTTGAAGCAAGTACTGCTGCAACCCTTTCTTTGCAATCGACCCTATCAAAATTTCTACGTCACAAAATAGCGGAAGAACGTATTGGTAACACTCACCAAATAAAACCCTAATTATCATATGTTGAAAGATTAAAGCAAAAAGCAAAACATTGAGAGAGATAGATGTGAAGAGACCTTCAGAATCAAGGAAACGGCAAGAATTCCGACGAAGGTTGGAGCGGAGAAGGAGCAGATGGGTGTGTAGTGGTTGCTGTCTTCCTTCATCCTTGTCTTCGTCTAACGGAGTGGGAGAGAAAAGCGAGACCGAGTGAAAGAGAGGTCGAGATGAGCGAAGGGGAAAAGAGAGACCGAGTGAGAGAGAGGGTAGTGTCTGGACTCTTCCAATTGCACCTCCATTATGAGTAATTTGGGAAAATTTTAAAAACAGCGCCTATTTTTTTCAGGTAGGCCGCCAAAATTTTAACAACTTGCGTGACGCATGTATTCGTCGTGCAAACAAACTTTGCGCAACGCACCAACTAATACGTCATGCAAAGAGTGTTTGCGGGACAGAATAACCGCGTCGCGCAAAGCGTTTTTGCGCGACGCACCAACTAATACGTCTCGCAAAGGCTATTTGCGCAACACATTGGCTAGTGCGTCGCGCAAGTTAATTTTAAAAAATATGTATATTATAAAAATTACTGAAAATTTAACTTTATTCCCTTCAAATTTATTTATTTTTATATAAAACCCACAATAATATATTTTTCTAACAAAAACTCGATCCAAACTATAATAATAAATTTAAAGCTACTTAGTAAATATATATACCATTTAATTTCTTAAGTGTTATAGGTATAAAATAAATAAATTTAAAGCTACTTCAGAAATATATAACTTGATGGGATACGCATTTTACGAAACTAGTTTCAAAGATCCAATCATCAAACTTGTTTGTATATATTTCGAGATCGCGTACACCAAAAATCGCAAAAAACAAACATTCAAATATCAAGTAACGGGACAAAACTTTTCGACTGTTATAAATTAAAAATCACGATTTAGCGGTTATTTTAACTCCGATTTTGATAATTTTTTTATAGCTACACTCCTTGACCCTATATGAATACAATGAATGAATTCAAATTCAATTTAAAATATTTACACTAGTAGATACCACAAAATCTTATGTTATACTTAATGAAAGTATAAATAAACTCTTAAGTGTTAGTGAATCTATTGTTTTGATGGGATATGCATTCTAGAAACTAATTTCAACGATCCAACCATCAAACTTGTTTGTATATGCTTCAAGATCGCATACGCCAAAAATCACAAAAAACAAACATTCAGATATCAAGTAACAGGACAAACCTTTTCGACGTTATAAATGAAAAATCACGATTTAATGGTTATTTTAACTTCGATTTTGATGATTTTTTTACAGCTACACTCCTTGATCCTATATGAATACAATGAATAAATTGGATCTTCAATTTAAAATATTTACACTAGTGGATACCACAAAACCTTATGTTTATACTTAATGAAAGTATAAATAAACCCTAAGTTTTAGTGAATCTATTGTTTTGATGAGATACGCATTGTACGAAACTAATTTCAACGATCCAACCATCAAACTTGTTTGTATATGCTTCGAGATCGCATACGCAAAAAATCGCAAAAAATAAACATTCAAATATCAAGTAACGGGACAAAACTTTTCAACGGTTATAAACGAAAAATCACGATTTAACGGTATTTTTAACTCCGATTTTAATGATTTTTTACAACTACACTCCTTGATCCTATATGAATACAATGAATGAACTCGATCTTCAATTTAAAATATTTACACTAGTGGATACCACAAAATCTTATGTTATACTTAATGAAAGTATAGATAAACTCAAGTGTTAGTGAATCTATTGTTTTGATATGATACGCATTGTACGAAACTAGTTTCAACAATCCAATCGTCAAACTTGTTTGTATATGCTTCGAGATCGCATACGCCAAAAGTCGCAAAAAACAAACATTCAGATATCAAGTAACTGGACAAACCTTTTCTACAACGATAAACGAAAAATCACGATTTAACGGTTATTTTAACTCCGATTTTGATGATTTTTTACAGCTACACTCCTTAACTCTATATGAATATAAAGAACTAATTCGACCGTCAATTTAAAACATTTATACAAGTGGATACCAAAAAAGAAAAAGGCAATGCAAGAACCTCAAAAGAAAAGCAAAAGGAAAAAAAAAAAAAAAAATCTTTGCGCGACAAAGACCTATGTGGCGCAAAGTGTTTTTTTTTTGCTCCATTTGCTTATGAACTAATTCGATCATTGTCACATCCCGGCCCGGGGCGGATCACTTTCCGGGCCCGCTCCACCACCGTAGCACGATATTGTCCGCTTTGGGCTTACCATTCCCTCACGGTTTTGTTTTTGGGAACTCAAGAGCAACTTCCCAGAGGGTCACCCATCCTGGGAGTGCTCTAGCCCCTTTCTCGCTTAACTTCGGAGTTCCTACGGAACCCGAAGCCAGTGAGCTCCCAAAAGGCCTCGTGCTAGGTAGGGATGGGAATATACATTTAAGGATCACTTCCCTGGGCGATGTGGGATGTCACAATCCACCCCCCTTAGGGGCCCGACGTCCTCGTCGACACATTTCCGGCCAGGGATAGGCTCTGATGCCAATGTCACATCCCGGCCCGAGGCGGATCACTTCCCAGGCCCGCTCCACCACCGTAGCACCATATTGTCCGCTTTGGGCTTACCATTCCCTCACGGTTTTGTTTTTGGGAACTCACGAGCAACTTCCCAGAGGGTCACCCATCCTGGGAGTGCTCTAGCCCCTTTCTCGCTTAACTTCGGAGTTCCTACGGAACCCGAAGCCAGTGAGCTCCCAAAAGGCCTCGTGCTAGGTAGGGATGGGAATATACATTTAAGGATCACTTCCCTAGGCGATGTGGGATGTCACAATCATCAATTTAAAACATTTTACACAAGTGAATATCACAAAATCTTATGCTATACTTAATGAAAGTATAAATAAACTCTAAGTGTTAGTGAATCTATTGTTTTGATGGGATACGTATTGTACGAAACTAGTTTAGACGATCCAACCGTCAAACTTATTTGTACATAATTCGAGATCGCATACGCCAAAAATCACAACAAACAAACAAACATTCAGAGATCAAGTAACAAGACAAAACTTTTCGACGGTTATAATAAAAAAAATCACCATTTAAAGTAGTTTTAACTTCGATTTTAATGATTTTTTACAGTTACACTCCTTGATCCTATATGAATACAATGAACTAATTCGATTATCAATTTAAAATATTTATACTATTGGATACCACAAAATCTTATGTTATACTTAATGAAAGTATAGATAAACTCCAAGTGTTAGTGAATCTATTGTTTTGATGCGATACGCATTGTACGAAACTAGTTTCAACGATCCAACTGTCAAACTTGTTTGTACATGCTTCGAGATTGCATACACCAAAAATTGCAAAAACACAAACATTCAAGTATCAAGTAACTGGACAAACCTTTTTGACGGTGATAAACGAAAAATCACGATTTAATAGTTATTTTAACTCTGATTTTGATGATTTTTTATAACTACACTCCTTAATCTTATATGAACACAATGAACTAATTCGATCTTCAATTTAAAACATTTTACATAAGTGGATACCACAAAAGAAAAAAGCAATGCAAGAACCCCAAAAGAAAAGCAAAAGGAAAAAAAAAAAAAAAAAAAAAACAGCTTTGCATGACCCCAGCCTTTGTCGCGCAAAGTTTGTTTGCGCAACGAAATTTGTTGCGTCGCGCAAACATGTTTTTGTACTAGTGCATGTAGTGTTATCCCTGATAAGTTTTAAGTGCCATTAATCTCTGAAAAATTCACTGTTAACTATCAACTTCTGATCAGGTTTGAATTAGTTCTTCCTGGTCTTGTCATTCATAAGATTGACATGCCAATAACTCAACCAATAAATTCTCTCTAACAATAATTGTGAAAAACTGAAAAGACTTTTATTTTAGGATGGTGCTATTACTTAAACACGCTCTATACTACAAGTGACGCTCATACATAATAATGGAGCTCACATTTATCCGTTTGGATTCTCTTCGGATTTTTTTGGTAAGAATCTTAGAGATTTGTGAATTGTGTCTGTTTATTATACATCGTGTGGTCAGTTTTTGTCAGATACTATTTTTGTTTAATTTTAAATAAAAATATTTAAAATAATTTCTGATCTCACAATGTACGATGAATAGATACAGTTCATGAATCTCTAGGATCCTCACAAAGAGGATCCGGTAAGAATCTGGATTCCACATTTATCAGATAGTGTGTCGACACACGTGTTACTTTTGTTTGTTCAAATAGTTTTGTTGTTTATTTTTATTATCGAATAGACCAATCATTGGAAAGGGGAACAAAATGCATTCATACTTTATTACCATTTCTCAACAATTTCATATTTGTTATCTCTTAGAAATAGGCATGAAAATTTGTACATCTAATGATTTCTTTTGTTTCAAGGAGGGTGGCCTTTATAGATGAAATTGTTTTGAACTAGAATAATTATTTAATATTTCTTGCTCTGGCCTCTGATGTAACGTTTCTATTCGAATCTATCGTTCGAAATAAGTAAAAAATGATTGCCCACACACACTAGTATTATTACGTATATTAATCTCAATGACAAATTATTTGCATTACATCAAATAATGTAAATGATGAGAGCAAGAAAAATAAAATCACACGATCGAGTACACTCTTCTAAGGCTGATTTAAAAAGTAGCCAAAGAGTTTATGTTCCTCCTTCACACAACACAAATCGATCCCACCTCACCTACTACCACACCAAAACTAATGCTTGATCAGTCATCAGTGTCCCTCCAATCCAGATGTTTAAAAATTGGATAACCAAGAAAGTTGGTGTTTCCTCAAACCATATATATATATGATTGTTCCATCAACAATTAAATCATTTTAATCTGCTAATTTTGTCAATCAATTTGAAAAAAATTAAGCTCAAACTTTACCAAACTTTTTCTATGGGTAGACTTGTCCCCATCTTTTTTTTTTTTTTTTTTATGAAACTGTATATGTTTGGAAGATTTATTTGAATATATAGCTCATATATTTTAGTCAAACTACGTCCCAAACATGTATTTTATAATAAAAATAATTGTATATGATAATAATTTTAGGAAATTAATATCTGTAGTTCATATTTTGCCATTTTACTAAACGTTAATTACCTAATTAAGGGTCCCAAAGAGAGTCATTTGGCATATCCTCCCACTGATTCTCAAAGTCATCAGAGAACATCGTAGGCTCTGCCATTTGCATCCACATTTTGGGCGACTCCAAGGGTGACTCGTTGATCGCTTGGATTTGAGACGGCGAGAGCCTCACCGTCACCGGCCCGACGTTTGAGCTGGAGCCCTCAACCTGATCATGACCTTCAACCGCACCAGCACCACTACCTCTCAGCATCAAGGCTGCTTCCTGTGCCGCCATGCGTATGTCATCGGGGGTTGAGCTGGCGGGGCGAGGCAAGTTACTGACAAGTTCAGGGAAGTTGAGCCTTGCGTCGCGACCCCTGAAATGGAACGCCGCCACATCATATGCGGCCGCGGCCATCTCTGGTGTCTCGAAGCTGCCTAACCAAATTCGGGTTTTGGTTCCGGGCTCGCGGATTTCCGACACCCATTTGCCCCATTTTCTCTTGCGGACGCCTCTGTAGGTCGAAGAGGCAGGGCCGTAGGGATTGCTAGAATTGGCGGGATCTCCCATGCATGCAGCGAAATGATAGCAGAAATGTTAAATTTGGTGTTTGTGTTTGAAAAATATTTAGCTTTGAAGCAATGGTAGTACAATTATAAAACACTTTGATTGGTGAAAGTGTGATCCAGTTGATACGTATTTATAGATGCGAACGTCTTACGATTTTTGAACGATACGTGGTCGCATAACATGAAATGAGCTTCCACGCAGTTGCCTTGTCCAGGTGCATGCTCGCAGAATTATCTTTTCTATTTGTCAAAGAATCTAAAAAATAAATCAACAAAAAATATTTGAAATTATAAAAGTTGGGGATGAAAATTCAGGCAATATGATGAATCAGAAGATTAACAAGTGTTGGGGGAATATTTTAAGCCAAATTCTGGATGGACTGCTGCAGTTAACCAGAATAATTAATAGATAAATAATATGTACTGAACTGTTGAGGACGCGGTTTAAACCCAGGTGGCATGGAATATACATATCCATTCTTCTTCTTCCTTTTTGGTTGAAGTATGAAATCCTTTCGGAGTCTGGACCCACTGAATATCCGTTCTCACAGAAGACAGGATAATGTAGAGCTGATCAGTGATCAGCATCAGCATGGCGAATCTAAGATCACCACACAACCTTTTTTTTTTTTTTTTTTTTACTGTTATGTTGCTTTTTCTTTGCAATAGGGCCCATGTTTTATGTAATATATAAATTGAAAATTTTTAATGTGATTTAATAGTACTACATTCTTTTTTGGTTAAAGAATACTACCACATGTTACTACCGACTAGAAACTTGTTTAAGGATTCTGCTTCTCTAGGAACCACAATGCTCATAAAGGCTCGTTTGGAAGTATTTTTAAAATAATTGATAGCGTTTTTAGTGAAAATGTTTTTGAAACTAATTCTTAGTAAAAATGCAAGTGAATCCTTAGAAAAACATTTAAACTGCTTCATGAAAGAAGTACATAACTAGTTTTTTGCATAAAGCACTTCAAATGCTTTTGGAACCCAAAAAATATTTTTTCTGAAAGTGTTTTCAATCATTTACAAAGTACTTTCCAAACGAGTCATAAGTGTTCTTTCTAAAAGCGGTTTTACGTTTGAATTTTTTATCAGAAGTAAAGTTAGTACTCTAAGCTCTACTAAGGGAAGGAGAATGGGTTGAACAGGAGAGGCGTTAGGTTGAGCAAGAAGGTCCTCCTGAAGAAGCACCTAGCTTCTGAAGACATTTTTATGACTCTTATGATCTCTCGAATTTTTCTACCTAACATAATCAAAAATGTTAAAAAAAAAAAAAAAAAAAAAACTCCGATGATTTTGAGTTGGATACTCAAAATACTTAACATAGTACAGTCACATTAAGTGATCCTAGCTAAACCATTAGATTTCAATCTAATCACTGACGTCGTCAAAGAAAAAAATTGAAATTCCGAAAGTTTAACTTACATAAGATTAAGTGTCACCCATCATTTCCTCTATTCATGCTGAATATTAGAAAAGAGAATCAAATTCATATGTATTGTATACTATGATGGCATGTTTACTAGGTATTAATAAGAACAAAATAAGGAGTTGGATTGCAATTACGAATCACTCACAATTTCAATGAGCATGGAAGGATAAAAAAAATAAGCATAGCCTACCCAAAATTAGGAATTCAATTCTTGATTTGGATCGACTAAGTGGATTCTTTGGAGAGACGTAGCATTCTATTTTTATGGAGAACCAATTCATTATAATGATCCCTATAATCATGGCTCATACATAGGTCATGCATGATTTCCGATATAACGAGTGATTCCTAAACAAGATTATTAATGGGTGCTCCTTATCACGTCTCTCATATTGTCAACAATTGTTGCTAAATGAGCGGGATAATGTGAGTTCAAACCAACCACTTAAGGAGCGTCATGCATGCCCTAATAAATCACCTTTGAGCCCATGTTTGTCTTTATATAAAGGTATGCTTATACAATGAAGGATATCCTTTAGCTAATAAACTCATAACTTAGTATTCATTTTCCTAAAATAAGTATAACTTAAGCATCAAAGAGCTTTTGGCTCACACCACACCGGTGTACATGTGGCAAGGTCTCACTTGTACCTTTTCATTCATGGTTGCAAAGATATCAGAGTAATTTTAAGTTTGTGTGGAATTCGTCCCCTACACGTTTAACTAAACTCTCTTTGTCAACTAAAGAGGGTAAAATGATTATAATGTCTTTTAACACCTTTAATCAGTTTAAATATAACTTTCATATATAATAATTTTGATTTACCTTCTTCCTCTCTCCATCCTGACTTTCCTCTTCTTATCTCTCTCTACTTTGTACAGCAACTAGCTTACTCTTTACTCTAGTTATCATATGATACAAACTATAATTTCCTATTCCAGGATCCTTGTAAGAATGTAATTCTTTTGTAGTCAAGAAAGTAAAATTCTGTATTGGTAAAAGAAAATGGAAAAAAAAAAGAAAAAAAAAAAAGAAGAGAATTCTGTTGACCAGGAAAAGACGAAGAAGTTCTGTTTCCTGTGTATGCACGTGTTTTTAAACTATCACTACAAAATACTTGTAGTTGTAGATAGCACACCCAAAATTAACATTAAAATGAGAAACGTGGGGTTTCATGGGTTTCTAAAAGTAGCCTAAATCGATGCAAAAATATTTGTTGTGTGCTTCCATTATGATCGCTTCCTTTTGTACCTGTTTAAATGAAACAAAAGTTGTATCGTGCTTCGAAATATAGATACTCTTATTAGTTTTAACTTTTAAATTTTGATTTTGTATTTTTAAACAAAAATTTAATAACCAAAACACCTTAAAGATGAGGTACCCCAAAGTACCACAGTATCCCCTGAACGATATACCCTCTTCCATATGAAATCAACTATGAACCTACATGTGAGGAGTACGAAAATATAAGGTATTTACGTTTTCAATATTTGTTCAAAATATACTACTACATATCGAATAGAATTTATAAGGCATTATTTTGAGAAATAAACTGAGAATATGTTTATCATCACTTATTTTTTGTAGTTTGATCCAAGCGATTGAGGATTGTGTGTTCTTATTTGCTTTGCATGTATGTGATGGAGTAGCGCACTTTAGTTGCCTCTTTTGTAAGTCGTTTTAAAGAACCTCTTCATTCGAAGTTGGTTGGTTCTAGCTACTTTATAAAATTTTAGAAAGTTATGCACGCTTGTTCATTCAATGTATGAACCCTAAACCACAAATTACAATATATATCTTCTCCCATCTAAATAACCAAAGTTTCGTAAATTATACCACACGAATATATGATATAGTAGAAGCTAGCTATTGGGTCCACTTAGTGTCATATTTCTAATGTAATTTGGCTAGTGACTAACACAGAAATCAGTCCTAATAGGAAATGGATTTAATTGGTAACAGCTCAAGGGCAATATGTATCCAAATGAGACCATACAGCGGACGAGAGACCTTCTTTAGAGTGAAACAGCTGGATCATGCTAATCATCCAATTATCTTGATAATAAAATATAATTAAGCGATGTTTCTACCCCTTATTCCCATTTAATATTTGATTTACTAATAGCGTTGACATAATCGTAGGTTTAAATAATCAGCGCTGCCATGAATATCTTCTCTTAATTTTTGTCATGGCAATATGATATTGATGCGGCGTACGGATACACGATCTCCGCGTTCACTCGAAGTTTCGCATGTTTGACTGTGGACGTGACACAACATAAGTTATAGAATACAGGATCACGAACAGTTTTATAGATTTTAGAGAAAATCTCGATTTTCAATTGAGTAATATAATCATGATATAACTGTAAAGTCGTTTATATAATATTGAGAAAACATTCTTAAAACTTAAGTGTTGTTTTTAACCCTTTAAACGTCATTAAGACGCTAGAATCCATCTTAAGTCATAGGAAACTGAAAAATTTAATTCGTGTCGTGGTTCTCTGTCAAATAAAATATCATGAGCCCAAATGGAATACAACCGTAAAACACTATTCACAGAGAGCAGTCCAAAATTTGCCATTTGAATCGGAATGGGATCCTCGTCAGCTCTTTTTTCTAGGAATTTCATAATTGTAATCGTTTATCGTATATTGTACGGTCAAAAATTATTTAAAATTTAAAATTAAATATAAAAATTACCTAACGAAAACTGATCATACGATATAACATGAACGACCACGATTACAAAATTCATGAAATCTCTAGAAAAAAATCCACCAATAATCACTTTTCATTTGAATCATTTCTTCTAGTCCCTTGTCAGGACGTTAAGTAATAAAATCATCATTTTCTTTCTAGTTTTCCTGCCTTCAATCTTCCAATTCCCAAGGTTATTATGACTGCATGTGGAAGTCGGATGGTTTGCACTTTGGAAATTGAGCTTGGACTCATAATCCTCCTGACCGATATATAAAAATCATTAGATTTTGATCAAACGGTTAAAAACAGAAGGTCCTTTAAAAGTTATAATAATTGTAGTCATTAGATCAAAATCTAACAACCTTTGTGTATCGGTCAGGAGGATTCTGAACCCAAGCTCAGGAGATGATCCAATTCATCCACTTTGAATTACATGCTAAAATATGATCTAAAATTTCTATTTTTTTAATATGAACGATATACTCTAAAGGAGACGATATTTTACTGTACAATAAGAGGAGATTGCACTAAGTTACATTGTATATTAGTCACTAATTACGTATTGACTACAACAAAAATATACTATGGTCTCGCCATCTAATGAATTAAATAAGAGAACAGTTCACTTATATATATAAAGATGAATATCATTAAACCGTATAAATCTTCCATCTTAAACACACCTAATTTACCAACTAAGAAAGTGCAATTAGATTTTATTCAATTCTGAATTATTCTAATTAATAAAAATGAACATTCAAATTTAAGTGAGATGGACCAACACACTACCTTAATCGATTAGCCTAACCACATTTGCTCACTACCTTAATCGATTAGTCTAACTCACGATTACTTAACATTAAGCAAAATTCAATTGCCGTACTTTTTGTGCTTAAGAAAGACTTAAACATTTACTTGTTGAAACCGACAAGGATTAATCTATTAACTAAAGCCAATAAAATAAAAACAAGTATAAAAAGTTAGTGTTTCAATCACAAAATCTACAATCGTTGATGAATCTTTTGATTCACTGAATGCAGAACAAGAGCCTTACTGATAAAAAAAATAAAACAAAATAAAACAAGAGCCTTTTGTTGTCCTTAGATTTATGTTGGTCAACGAGCCTTTAACTTGCCTACCACCGACAACTTTTGTTTGTATGAGTAACGATAGGGATATGAATTAGAATATTAATTATTCTTTTCTTTTTATATTAGTAAACCATTAATTCCACAAAAAATGATATATAGTTGTTGTAGGCTAAGAAAAGGGAGAGGACTGGCAATAGGAGATAAAATAGACAGAGAGTGGGAATTATGTGTTGTGATTTCACCATTTTATTTCTTTATTTATAGTAATATGGAAGAAAGAATCTTGTTCTCCAAGTAATACAAGTACAATAAAGAATGATCTCATACAATCCTATACATAATCTATTAAGATTTACACAATTGCACTTCTAATGGAATATTAATTGCAATACTCCTCCTTGTTTCTGTAGATACTCAAGTAGATGGTGCATTAGATTTTTAGCGATGATGTAAAAATAGTTAATGAAGTCATTGGTGCAATGTGTAAACGCAAGTCTCAAACACGAAATGCACATGAAAAGTAAGTCTCAAAAAACCTAGCTATGTTGAAAATCAAGGCGAGACAAAGCCTATAGGCTAGTAGAAAAGTGAGTTAATGCAAAACCCGTCAACACTAAACGTGTATAGGACGCCGGTGGGATGCACAAACGGGTATGACCAACCAAGGATAGGTGTCTCATCAAAATCTCATCAGGCAACAAAAATCCAATGGGACCAAATGGTCTTGATTGTAGGAAAAAGAGTACATTATGGTCAAATGAGTGTGTTGCAAGATACTCCCATTGAATTTGACAAAACTTCCAAATGAGAACTATAAATGTTGTAGCTCAGATAATTTACGCATATCAATTTCTTGAACAAGCTTCTGAAAAAATAGACTTCGGAAAGGACTTGGTGAAGAAATCAATAAGGTTGTCTTGGGATCGAATATGCTTGACTTCAATCTTCTGAGGCTCTTATTGCTGATGTGAATAGAAAAACTTTGGTGCGATATACTTGCTATTCTCTACTTTGATGTAACCTTTCTTGATTTGGACGACACAAGCAACATTATCTTCATAAACCGTTGTAGGAAAATTAACTACAGAAGAAGGTCCACAAATGCTCTGAATATCCTCACTAACAACACTTAACCATAAGCATTCGTGAAAGGTGAGATCTCAGCATGATTCGAAAAAGTCACAATTAAGAGGTCTGTTTAATTGACCTTCAAGATATTGCGGTATCTCCAACAGTAAAGACATAACCCTACGATACGCCATCTTGAAATGATTTATTTTACAGTTGTGAGAAAAATGATTTTAAAGAGCATTTTGGTTATTTTAAATTTTACTTAGGTGTTTGAGGTGGATTTAGAATAGATAGGAGGCAGATTTAGAATAGATAGGTAGAATGCATGGGCAACAACTGTTACGAATCACAGTGGAAATGAAGAAGTTACGGAGTGCTTGCATTTTGATCTTTTGTCAGTTACTATAAATAAAAACTTGACTCCAGATTTAAAAAAAAAAAAAAAAAAAAAAAAGCATAAAGTAGTTTCCAGAAATGGAAACCCAACCGAAACCCATAACTCGCGACCCAGTGAATCTACCAACCTGCACAACTTTGAGCTTTTTATGCGAATTACGGCCAACTATGGTGAAATTTTTTTCGACGCCACCACCACTAGTTTGAAGCTCTTACTTTCCTCTACAAAACTCACACAATAACCACCTACCGTACACGGCAATGCGAGTCCTCCAAATCCAACGTGTCTGGCTGCTTTTCTATTTTTTGGCTAATTGATGAAATGGCAGCTGACGTCATCATTTGGGTCTTATAGCTCATCATCTCAGAAGTAGATCCGACCAACCTCGACTTTTTTGGACCATTGAAATCAATAGGATCCTCTCCGGATCTTTTTGGTGAGGATTCTGGAGATCCATGAATCGTGTTCGTTCATCGTACATCGTGTGGTTAGTTTTTGTCAAGTACTGTTTATGTTTATTTTTAAATAAAAATATTTAAAATAATTTCTAACCGTATGATGTATGATGTATGATGAAAAAACACGATTTACGGATCCCCATAATCCTCACAAAGAGAATCCGGACTCCCATTGAAAAGAAGAAGATGACTAAAGTGATCCACGTCAAGAGACATTATTATATGTCATAATTAAACCATTAAACGGATTAAGTTAATTAAATTAGAAAGGTCCATAATCAATGCGGAAAACAGCTGCAAAACAATAGAGTACTTGGATGTTGTATATGATTAAAGAGAATTGTTATTAACATTTTAAAAATTTTATTCTACATTCTAAACTTTTTATATTAGGAAAGAAAAATACGCTTATAAGAATTGTAAAATGAGATTTTTAAAATACCAATAACATTTCTCATGATAAATATTAAAAACGACATTATTTTACTTTTGACTCAAGTTTAAAAGCAATATTGGAAAGTTTTCTTCATGTGTTTTTCCTTTGTTTTTGGGTCGCACGAATTGCAACTTTCACATTGCAAATTTGCGATGTCTCTTGACTTTTGGGGGACAAAAGATCCAGTGCCGGTGGTTTAGTCAGATTCTACTCTGACTGCGGTCAGAAACAAATTGATTGAGACATACATAATCATTAGAAAATTGGGAGTAGAAAGGACTAAACAAGGAAGGATCTTGCGGGGCAATATACTCTGATGTTATACATACTAAATTACTAATATACAATGCTATTTAGATCTACAAATTTACTTATTAAAAAGCATTTCAATAATATACTCAATTAAAATAACAAAATTATATTATAGTATGTTGCCTATTGAATTGTTTTATAATAATAATCTGAAACGACTCTAATAGATTAAGTAAACTAAGAAGGTAAAATTATATGTTATACTTTGATCCAAGTCTAAAATTTAAAGTTGCTATTGGATTTAGTCTTGTTCCATATTTTTATACTTTAATTAAATTTCTTGATTTATGCATCTTTACTCAAAATTTGAATTTAAATATTTAAATATGAAAATAAAACCACTTTTATGAAAAGTATATACGAAAGTAAATAAAACTTAATATACTTATTATCCATAAAAATAGTCGAAGATATTTTATCTTTTATACATTTATAAATCCACACACACACACACACACACACACACACACACTATATATATATATATATATATGATGATATATAGCACCTACAACATACAATATTCAAGTAAAAGACAATCCTATAAATAAGGGATAACATTTACAATTTAATTATAAATAATTAAATTAAAAAAAAAACTGATGTAGATAATCAATGAGTAGACCTAGCCCAACAAACTGGACTAAATTCAATAATGACTCAAAAAATACATCACGTGTACTCTTTATTTCGTGTGTAACATCAATTTTTACTTTTTGATTTTGTCATCTTCCTCTACATCGAATATTTGATTATAAAGGAGGGTGTGGGGCCTGAATTGCCTACTCATGATGGTGTAGGCAACGTTCCTATTTTAGGAGGGTATGTAGAATTTGCATGCTTAATTGCCTCTATTATTGGAGCTAGTTTTTACGTACGTGTTTGATTAAAACAGGTATTCCAACTCAATTGTCTACGTTAGAGATGTTCTAATACTTTTCACGTGAACACCCTCCCGAATTCCATCTTGAATCCTTCTCTTTTTCTTTTATTTTTAATATATTAATATATTTTTGTTTAATCTACATGACATCACAAATTTGGACATGGGAATCCGCATGTGGGCTGCATCATAAGATGAACGAACTTTTTTTACGAAATTGATTGAACGGCATGGACCAATAATGCACATTTTGTTAAATTTAGGGACATAAATTTAAAAAATTTTAGTTCATGGATGAATTCTAATTTCGAGACAAATCAGCCAATGGTTTTAATTTTATAATTAATCACATGGCCTCATACGAAGGTTTAGGTTTCAAGGCCCATTGGGTTTGGACCTAGGGCTTGTGATTTAAGTTACAGTTGTTTACTGCATGCAAACCAAAGCCTAGTTAGGCTAAAGTGTTATTTAGCACCAAATGACAAAAATTAATTTCTCAACGAGACATATTTAGCTTACGCTAAAATAATTTAGTACTCTTAAAACCAATTGATAATATATGAAGTAACTCAACTCTTTATAAGCCCTTGAATGATTTGGTCTCGATGTGGGACTTTGTCCTAAAATCCTCACACCAGGGCTTTGACCGTGTGACTGTTGAATAATGAACTGGTGACTTATAGCCAGTGACTTGTTTAAGGAACCCACCAGAGCCGTAGCGAAAACAAGTCTTCATATGGTAATTGTCACTGCCTATGAACTCAAACCTGGATGATCTATCCATGACCATAACGACGTCTAATTATTTAATTTATGTGGTAAGGATATGTTATTTGTAAATGGTAAAAGGTGTATATTTCCCCATGAATATATTCTTTAATACTCATACTGTCGATATATTTCATATATTTGGATGCATAAACAATCATTGATTTGAATGGTTTTTTTATTTTTTTATTTTGGAAGGAAGATTTTTAAATGAAAATTATGAATTGAACAGTTTTGATTATAAATTTAGATAATAAAAATACATTATTCGTAAATGGTAGAATATAATGTGCATTCCCGTTGGGGATGCAAGTAACACACTTTTAATTAGTTTTCTTATATATGTGAGTATTATCCGATTTAAATTTCAAGTAATTTCGGATTTGTTTCTTGTTTTCAAACATCAGCCATGCTGATGATAAACTCCTTATTGCTCTCATCTTCTTCTTCGTCTCCTCGGCTCCTTCTTAACCACACCAAATCTCCTTCCATTCCAATTACCACTTCCAACCTCTCCATATCCAATCCAGCAACTGCTATCAGCACACCTCTGAGATGGACCCCGCAGACCCTTCAGTTTCGGGTCTCATCGTCATCAGCCAATCCGACAGTCAAGGTTGCATCACCGCCGGGAACTGATGGCGATGAGTCTGCTGATGTGGTGGAATCTGGAGCGGACGTTGTGAGGAAGTTCTACGGAGGAGTCAACCGCCAAGATTTGGGTTCAGTGGAGGGGCTCATAGCAGAGAAATGTGTGTACGAGGACCTTGTTTTTCCTCGTCCTTTCGTTGGTCGCAAGGTACTCTTATCTCTTATCCACTTCTCAGCTCTTTTTGTATGTGCTTTTGATATTTGACTGTAATATAATAATTTTAAACTTAAAAATAAACAGAAAAAGTAGTCCAAATTGACAGAATTATAATAAATATTTAGAAATAAAAATAATAATATAACAAGAAGAAAGAAGAATTTGTGGAATTTAAGTGTGTAATCAAACCGCGATTTAAGGATTTTAAAAACTTTTTAAAATAACAATATAGATTTTGGCAGACTTTGACAGATCCTTTATGAACTTTCGAAGATTTATGTAGACTTTTATTACTGACCTTTGAGGATTTACGTGGACGTTCTTTTTTTTTTTTTTTTTTTTTTTTTTTTTTTTTTTTTTTTTTTTTTTTAATAATCGATCTTCTAGTAACAAAATTTCCAAAAAATTTAAGCATCAATAATTTTATTGGAAAAAAAATTCAAAAAAGAAAATCATGTTAACCTAAGGTCCGAAATCACTAACTGAACTGTAGGGTTGTTCCTGCAAAACTTAAAACTGATATTTGTATTTCCAAACATTATGGGTATTGATCCTTCCAGCCCGTCTAGAAAAATGTTTGCATATATAAATAAATTTCAAGTAATTTTTGGATTTGTATTTTCAAACATGATGAAGGAAGTCTTAGGTTAGATTCCCGAACAATTTTTTTATAGAAAAATGTTTAAGCAGCTCCGAATTATTGTGTATTTCATTCTCAAGATCAAGCATCAGCTTCAACAATGCGCAGGACATACTTCAATTCTTCAAAAAGTTCAATGATTCTGTCGGCAAAGACCTTCAGTTTGTTATTGACGACTTATCCGCTGAGGACTCCACGGCAGTTGGGGTAACATGGCATTTAGGTATGTTAATGGAAATTAGTTACACTACGTCTTTCCTCCTCCGTGAGATATATGTTTATCCGATCCTCACTGAAATAGTATGTATTTTCGATCAGAATGGAACGGCAAGCCTTTTCCCTTCAGCAAAGGATGTAGCTTTTATAAGTTGGAGGTCATCGATGGCAAGAGACAAATAATGTAAGGATACTTCAAAAGAACAGATAGCAGTCGTAGCATACACCAGATTATAGTACTGCACGCTCATTCAATTTCGTTCCCGAAGACGAGGAAACATCTTGTGTACTTGTGTATCTCTGTTGAATGCGTGTAGTTTGTTGGGAGACTAATTTTGTCTTTGATAAACAGCTACGGGCGAGATAGTGTCGAACCTGCGATCAAGCCTGGAGAAACTGTGTTGGTAAGTGCTTAACCTCCACACTATCACGCTCTCTCTTTTTTCTTTTCTTTTTTTTTTCAGGGCATTCCATATACTATTTCGAAACCAACATAATCTAAAACAGACGTTTAGGTTGGGGCCTGATCTCTGATGGTTCCAGTCTAAATTCTGTAGTGCAGCCTTCCTGCCATTGGCATTGGATGAACATGTAGAATATGAATATATGTTCAAATTTGCCAATTTCTCGAATTTCTGTTCTGTTTTATCTGCTTTTCAACCTTACGGATACGAAAACTAGATTTGCAGAAATCATAAGACTATAATTCTTTGATGAACTAGGTCAGGTTTCACTTCAAATCCTATATGTTTTACAGATTGCCATCAGAGGTGTGGCATGGCTTCTACGACAATTCCCTCAGCTGATCGACCAGATTTAAAGTTATTTTCTCTACTCTCTTTTTACCTCAAGGAGAGGATATGTACACTTTTTTACTTTGGACTTGCATGAGCAAGCAAATATGATGTATAGGCACACATATAAGTATGTAGAAAATGTGAACTGAACGGAGTATTCATTTCGAAATTCTCGAAAAACAAAGTGATATTGGGGAGGGGGAATCAAACTCATGTCATTGAATGCAGAGTGTAGGTGCTCTTAGCTAATTGAGCTACATGTCTAGTGCTTTTGTTGACTTTTAACTTAAAGGGTTAATGTTGGATTGTTGTGCTTTTTTAATTAAAAAACTGTTTCTGCTATGCTTTAAAATAATTAGCTGTAAAATAAAGTAGTTGGATGTTTGATAAACTGTATTTTTAAAAATGTTTTTTTGAGTATAAAAAGATTCATGTACACTGTGCTGACTCCTCAATATCGACGTACGGCATCATAGCTAATACCATCCAGATGCTATACACTGTACTATGGTAACCCAGCATGAGCAATGCCCCATCAACAAGTATAGGTGACAAGAATTTGTGCTCGATCTAATCCTGTCCGAATACCACAATATGAGCAGCAGTACCAGCAGCAAGTCGAAGAAAATTTGGACCCAAAGGAACATTACTGATGTAGGAATTTGAATCTTCCTTTGCTGGGAGGTGTTCCGGTTGAAGAATGCAGCAATACAATCTCAATGCCACCATCTTGGGGTGACCAGTCCAGGCAGATGGTTGGAATAGCAGGGGTTGCTATGGTGTATTTGGGGGTGTGGTCAATGACGACGTTGCTTGTGCTGTGGTTCCTTCTGCTGCTGTAACCGGCGATGACATGACGGGATGGATAAAGCAGGACTTCAGGCAACACACAAGAAACGATGGCATTTTCAGTTGGTGAGCTATACCGGTCCCAAGCCCGGATAAAGGAAGAGGGGAGTGCGTCAGGTAGTCAACAACCGACACTTCTATCTTACGTCGAATTCTTGGGATGTGATTATATCAACTCACATGCATCGGATCTCTTCTGAACTCCGAAGTTAAGCGAGTCTGAGCGAGAGTAGTGCTAGAATGGGATGATCTCTTGTGAAGTCCTCGTGTTGCATCCCCACGACCGACCCCACTCGTGGAAAAAGGCTTTGTTGTGTTGTGTTTTTGTGAGCTATATCAATAGCTAACAGCTAAAAACACACTGCGCAGCTGTTCACCTCAGGTTTGTTCTTGACAGGGTAACGAGTTGTACGCATGTTTTCTTTTCCATGAGGAAAGAAAAAAATGGCAACCTTCACCTTTTATCCGCGAGATATAAAAAAATTAATAAATATCGAATATATTTATCAATTCACAATATAAGTTTTATCGTAACTCATTTTAGATTTTAAACTTTTGATTATTTTTAAAAAAAAATTTATATCCCCCTCCCATTACAAATTGTCATAATTTCAATCGAACATAACTAATATCAACGTCAATTTAAGCATCGATATTTTTACCTAGATCAATATTTTAAACACCGGTGACTAATTACAAATTTCCAACTTCGCAGGAGGCAGCAAACCCAACGCCAAAATCTCGTTAACCATGAAAAAAAGGCCGAAGTCTCCTCCTGTCATATAATTCGTCCATGGCAAAAAAGGAGGTCCGCGGGAGCACCGACTGCTTCCCTCGGTATCTCCGCCTCCACTTCCGTCTTCTTCTTCTCTCTCCGTTTCGCTCCCTCTCCCTCTCCCTTCCCGCCAATATTCCTGAATCTGTCATTGCGAGACGCCGTCGTTGCAACAATGGCGGCGATTTCGAATCTTGAGGGGTGCAGTCACGGCGGGAACTCAGTCATTTTCGGAGAGAGGAGGCTACAGTTCCGGTCAACTCCTGGATTGAAAACTCGGATCTCTTGGCCCTCTAAGGTATCATATGACATAATTTTTACTTCAATTGCTTTTCATATTTTCCATTTCATCTCAATTATGTAAATTTACGCAGAGAAATGTTGTTGTTAGAGTGACCATTTGAACAATGCTACTTTTTCAGACCATCAATTCGAATAATTGATTGGATGGATGATTGTGAAATTCCAAGTGTTGCACTTTTTATTTTTTTATATTTAATTGTTCAAATTTGTTATATTGTATGTGGGTTTAATCAAGGAATTTGGTTACATTCAAGAAAACTATAATTTATACTTGATTTTTTTAACGAATTCCAATGTGGGCCTGCTGTGTTTTAAGTTTCAAATTTGTAGTGGTATAATACTTCTCTGTTTCAGAGATTAAAATTCGGTTTGATGATCAATTTTTTTTTCACGTAATCATTTTCCCTCTTCTTGATATAGAATCAGTTAGCAGTTGGTCAATAGGGCAAGTCAGATAAGAATTCCGGTGTTCGTACGGCATTAGTTGGTGAGAAGATTGCACGAAGTGGAGATTTTTCCAGGCCTTCTGACATCCTGGTATCAAAAACTACTTTTTCCCCATAGTGACTTAAAACAAATTGTAAATGTGTCTTCTTTGGAATGTAGATGATGTTAGTCTGAAGTTTCAGGCTACTTAATTAACATTTTTTTTTTGGTTTTGTTTTTATTTGGCAGGCATTTGATCTTGTTCAAGGAGCACTTGTAAGTCGTTGTCTTTAATCTCCTGATAAGCTGATATTTAGTGAGTTAATGATTGAGAACTTGATGCAATTGTTGTTCAGATTCTAACGGTTCTCGTTCATATAAAAGTACCATACTTTTGTTCTGCCCCACTACCTATATTAAAATTTAACAAACTAAATTGAGGAACAATCTCAAATGTGCTAGTCAGTGAAGATGAGAAATCATGAGGAGTTGCCACATAGTTTACTTTTATTGTTTGAGTTTGCATAATCACATATCTGAATAGTCACAGCGTGCAGGTAAAATGGAGTCCGGATGTGGTTGTGGACAGGTCATTACCTGAGCCTCCAACAGCTTTTTTTCTGCATGGAATTGTACGTAGCAGGAAGAACTGGGGTACGTTTGTTCTTTTCCCTTTCTATTGTTCTCCAGTTAAGAGTCCCTTTTTGTACTGTTCTGTGGCATGTAGGAGTTTTCTCGTGTATTACTTTTCAATTCATATCTTTGCAGCATTAGCAACAAAGTGGTGGTAGTGGATTTTCTATTGTTTGCTGTGCATAAATAGTCTGCGGTTTTATCCGTAATATCTGATATTGCAGGAACCTTCACCAGGAGATTGGCACAAGAATTTCCAACATGGCAGGTATGCTTTTGTACTTTAACTTATCATGAATGAATTGTGTATTTATGTGGTAAAGCTCATAACATTTAATTTTCTTATAGAATTTCCGACATGGCAGGTAACGTCTAGGCTTATTTATTTGTCTGCAGTATTGTGACAAATTGATTATACTAAGTGATCCTATATACCACAAACACAAGCACCGCCAGTACAGATCTGCCACAAAGACACACAAGGCACACACAAAATCATTGCTAACAAGCAAGATCACATTACTCAGCCCTGGGCGAGCAGTAGTCCACCCAAAGTTTGAGAGCTAAACCCAAAATCCTAAGCTCGAAAACGGTGATTCTGCACCTCAAATTATTAAGTCCCAGACCATGCTAAACGCTACACTTCTAACGCTCAATAACCGCTTGTAACCATGGGTAATTTGCAAAAGTTTTTAAAGCAATACTTTAATTGTCTCAAGGGGATAGAAGAAAAATGGAAACAATAAAAACTTGGGCGGCACTTAGAAATTGATCTCTCACTTGAGGTTCTTTTAAATAGTTTTCTGTGTTTTTGGGGTGTGTATTTGGATATATTGAATAGGGAATTTTTATATTTGGTCATGGTGACAATCTTATGTTATTCTTCTATTTATTGGCAAAGTTTCTGTTAGTGGGCCTGCGGTGTCATGGTGATTCAGCATCAAGTAAGAAAAGTGGACCCCATAGTGTTTCGTCCACTGCTCTTGATGTCCTAAAACTGGTACGTGTTTCTTGCGCACTTGCTGCCATTATTTTTGAAGGACAAGTTTCCCCATTGTTATATATTAACCTATTTTTCCAAGAAAAGTTTCAGTTATTGTTCTGAATTAGATGAATCTCACAGGCTTCATCTATGTTTCTTATGCCTATATTTTTCTTTCGTACTTGCACACTTCTTTGTAACTTCATCATTATTTTCATGAACAGTGTTGTATGCACAGCATTTGAACACTCCCAGATGTTTGTATATTTTTGTCTAGTACCTTCTCATGCTTCAGATACAATTATGTGAGGTAATGTTGTTTCTTCTTCCTGTATAGGTTCGACGGCTTAGATTAACACCTCGGGTTATAGTCGGACATAGTTTTGGAGGGAAAGGTATCTTAGGCTATTTTGGCGTGTTGCATACCTTTATTGGAGAGTGCTAGTACACAGTACATCTGCACCATCTTAAAATGGATTGATGCTTACTATGTTTCTGGTTTTCATGTAGTTGCCTTAAGCATGGTGGATGAAGCTGCAAAAACTCTTGCACGACCAGTCAGAGTGAGTAATGGGAATATATTGAATATATATCCTTGAAAGTTCGAGGGTCTCTGGACATTATCCTTATTTTCGTCTCACTAGTTGTTTGTCTAGGTTTGGGTTCTAGATGCTACGCCTGGAATAGTTCATCCTGGTGGGGATGGGGAGGACCATCCAGAAGAATTGATTTCTGTCCTAAGTACACTGCCAAACGAGGTGAATACATGTTCAATAGTTGTTTCATTTCTTTTTTTTTTTCGAAGTTGGGCGCCTTTAGGTATTGTAGTCCTTTTATTATTTAATTATTTGTCTTTAGTATGTCTTTCTTGCCCCTTTTTATCATCATTTGTCTCTCCATTTACAACTCTTAAGGTAAATTCATGTAATACAACTTGATATCAGATCATTGTTAATCAGTTTATTACACGCTTTTGGGTCTTACTGAATAGAGATACATGTACACCACTACAGTGACCAAAACCTGAAAGGTTTCATTCTCACTGTGTTTGTTGTAAAGACTTCTACCAATTTGTCTTTCAATAAAAAGTTCATTCTACCAGTTTTTCTTAGAGGCAGGTTTCCTCAAAGCAGGATGTTGTGGATGCTCTAGTTAATAAAGGATTCTCCAAAGATGTTGCACAGGTACTTTAAACTGTGAGACATGCTTGAATGGAATAATTTGTAGTTTGGGCTTTGAAATTTTTTATGTATGGATCAGTTTGGTATTTCTTATTTCCGACATTAATACTTAGCCTAATTCATATTTGGTCATTACATTTTGTTTCTTTATTGATAGCACCTATCTAACTTTCAAATTTAACAGTTATGCATATTTGCTTGTTATGTTAGCTGACTTTGTGGGAAAAAAGTGGTTCCAATCCCATCTTCTGCTATTACTCTGTCTCATTAATTTCACCATATCATTTTCATGTTTGATACTCTTGTGTTCTTTTTTGTCTTGCGGTGCAATTGATTTACCCTTTTTTTCTTCTTCCATGCCTTGAGGATTTTATTTTATTGTTATTATATGCTGTTTCATGTGCAGTGGGTGGTTGCTAATCTTCGACCAACCAATTCTCTTGGTTCATCACCATCAACCTTTTCATGGGTGTTTGATCTGAAGGGAATCGCTGAAATGTATAAATCTTATGAAGAAACAAATTTATGGTAATTAGTTCATATCCTTATCTTGTTGGATTAGTTTTATATGTGGCACAGGAGTCAATACCTAGTGGTTAAATATCCTTTTAATCAACCGAAATACTGCCCATTTGTCTGAGCTGGGGGTTTTCTTTCATGAATTATATTTTCTTTTAAATTGTGTTTATTTTTTATTCTGGATGTACATCAAACTACATATCCTTCAAATATTGAAACAAAAAGGACATTTTCATTTTTGAAGTTATGTCTGCTTCAACTTTTTCCCCATATCTTGAATGTCAAATTTGCAATTGGCTCTTATTGGATTGGATCATAGTAGGAAAATTGTTGAAGATGTGCCTTGGGGTGTCCATGTGAACTTTTTGAAAGCAGAAAGGAGCTTGCACAGATGGGCTTTAGGAGATCTCCAGAGAATTATGCGGCTGAGGAGCTTGCTGCTGAGGAAGCAGGTGGAGTGGAAATGCATGTCCTTGAGGATGCAGGCCACTGGTTATTTTGCTTTACAGTTTAGAATGAAGCACACAAAATGGAACACTTGTGTTTGTATATGTGCACGCATATATATATATATATATATATATATAATCATTCACAAGATATATTAGAATCTTAGAGGTTCCGATAGATCAGTATTGGCTCCCAGACTCCTGGGCGAGCATTTTGGACATGGGAATCATAATTAATGTATTTTTCTTTTGAGCAGTTATTTGGGTTAGCAGTTTTAGGATTTATAATTTTGTGCAAAATTAGTATCGTTCAGTAGTGACACTTTCTTTGCTGCAATGCTACTGATTGGTATCATAGGAACTGCTTGTACTCATTTTGGACAAGGGAATTCGTAGTTTTGGGGAAGTTGCTTTTGTCATACAGTCATGCACAAGTGATTCTTTGGCTTTGTTAATGCAGTCTAGAGTGCATAAGATGCTGCTTAAAATATCAAATTGTTCGACGCAATTTGTTTGAAACTTGCATGAATGGGATAATATCAACTGTACTGTATTTGCTAAATATGCAGCGGTGCTCATTTTTCGTCCTTTCATTTTCAGGTCCGTGCTGATAATCCAGACGAGCTGTTTAGGATCCTTTCCTCTTCTTTTTAAAGCAATGGTTTAATTGCCAAAACCTGGGGGAGCTTTGGCATGCTCTTGATCAGTTCAGACATACCGGCATTCTACTGAGAATGAGAAATCACCAGACGGTTCCAATGTTTTAGTCCTTGGAAGAAACAGGTCAAGTTCTCTATCAAATGATTATATACATCCGTTTATATCATAGTGATTTTTGTGTATTATCGTTCCTCGTTCTTTTCATTTCTTTACGTGGCCTCCGTCCCCTTCTCGTCGCAGTTGCAGCTATAACTTTAAACGTGTGTAAGTCACTATAGAGAAGATGGATATCTACGTTTTAATGATTCAAGCGTTTGGCTTAGATTAGTTTTATTTTTACAATTTATGAGAACACGTACATGTTTGTATGTATAAATTGTTCAAAAAGAAAAGAAAAAGGTAAAATGCAAACTCTGGAATCATTTGATTTGAAAATTTAGGGGCGTTTTGATAACTATTTAATTGATGAAAGCATTCAAAATCAAAATTTATTTTATGTTGTGTACACTTTTAAGATTTTATTTTCTTTCATCTTTCTTTTTTTTTCGTCCTCTCTCGGTGCCATTCTTCATCTCCCCCTTCCTCATATCTCAAGCACGAAATTTAAAAATCAACGAACAAAGATGGAATGATTGTCGCTGGAATGTACCTGAGAGGATAGTTGGACCAACAAATTGGTCACGGATTAAAATGGCAAATGCCTAAATGTGGAAACCGGAAACTCTAACAAGAACCAAACAAATATTGAAGTTCAACGTTGTGTTTCACGAAACTCCATAACTCAAGTGTGTACCAAAACAACGTGCCCTATATGTTGTTTTAACTGAGGACTTTTGACTGAAATGATCTTTAATTTCAATTCCTAATTGCTGAAATTATCAAAGATTAAATATCGACGACATAATAATCAAATATCAATAAAATAGAAATAAAAGATTGATGATATAGTGATCATATATCAATAATATACTAAATAGTGATTATTTCAGCAATTAAGATTTGAAAATTAATCATATATCAACAACATACTAAAAAGTCATTTCACCAGAATTTCCAACGAGTAAATCTTCGTTATTAAATCGTTAAATAAAAATTTAACAATCGAAAATTTCGGTCCATAAGATTTTCTTGAAACATATTAGAAAATATGTTGATTAGGCTAACCCATTAACTCTTTGAAAATTAATCATATATTGACAACGTATTAAAAAGTCATTTCACTAGAATTTTCAACGAAATTTTGGTGAATAAAATTTTCTCCGATCATACTAAAAAATATGTTGATTTGGCCAACCTGTTAACTCTTTGAATCCCCAAAAAGCCAAACGGAAGTCTTCCATGAAATTTCGAGTCAAAAATCTACTTTTTGTATTAAATGCCAAGTATTTCAATGAATGAAAGATTCAAATTCACATGGTTTGTTAATGAAGGCCAAAGCAAGACCATTAGCAGTACCAATCAATGCCCAAAAATAGTTGACATAAACACTAAAAAGATAGATTGTCTGGACAGATTTAGCTCAACATGTTCAAACATTTTGCCTCTTGACATGATGTCGTGGACCCAGTCAAAATTGCTTAAGCATAACAAAATCCAACCTTCACCCTACAATTTTTTTTCAACCCTCTTGTTCTCTCTCTTTCCATTCTGCAACTCGATCTTTCTTTATCACTCTCCATTTTCTTCCAAACATAGAATTTGCCAACTTGATATCCTTTCACGGTCATCCTTCACTGCCCTAGTTGCAAACTTGAATTTTTTGAATTGTACAATATTTTTTATTTTTTCATTTCCTTTATTTTGGACTACGGAATAGTATTTCTTGTAATGCTTTGATGGGAAGTTTTAATGGCTACTAGCAGTTCTTGTAATGATTTTGCGTTCTATTTGAATGTGTTAATTTTTTACCATGTTAATTGAACTCTTGGAAATTACTACCAAGAATCTTATTGCCAATTCAAGCTTTCTATTCTTTTTCGTGTAAGCATGTTTGTGTAAGGGTGCAAGCATCTTCCAAAGCCTATTTATATTGGTAGTTGCACTTAGACTGAACAACACATTATGAACTAATCAATTGATGAGGAAAAATGGTTAATTTGAGACATTTGATTTAAGAAGCACTACTTGTTTCGGTTAGTTAAAATTATTTTTCATAAAGAAATCACAATTCAAATGAGAAAGGAAAAGAAAAGACATATTTGATCGGTTTATATTTCCATATCAATATATATATATATATATATATATATATATATATATGTTTATGTCTTTTTTAAATTGTGCACTGAAAAAAGAATTTATGTCATAAGAGTAAAAAAAGAAATCCTAACAAATCCATGAAAGAAATCATTACAAATTCATAGAAATCTATAATAGAAATCCATAATAATCTGTCAAAATTCATATAGAATTGTATAATCTATTAAAATCCTTTGAAATCTGTCACTTAAAAAAGTCTATTAAAATCCTTTGAAATCCAAATTGACTACACACCCTTGGTGTATCGAATCGTGTTTTCAGTACACTGAAAAATATTTCCTACTAGTATTACACAACCAAAAGCAAATAACATGTTGTGCACGTGACAACTTCAATAAAACTACATTTTAAGGACAACATGTGGATTTAAAACATGGTTTATAAAATTGATATATATAGTAGAGAAGCATCAATTTGGTCGAGGGGATTCGCACAATATTGGAGGGATCTAATTTGGAAGGAGTGCGTTTGTAGGAGAGGGAAACCAGCTACGAGCAAAACATATTTGAATTTCAACGTTGTGCGTTTCATGGGTTAGCACATGCAAACAAGATTGTTTTGAACCGACCAAACCTTATATTTTCTTGTTTTGAACCGGCAAAGGATTTTGCGTGGACTTGGTCCTTTCGTTAAATTTAAAACACCGCCGTGGTAAACTGGTTGAGGTAATATGCATCGAATGCCAACCTCGCACGCCAACCCCTCGTCAAACCAAATTCTCAAAGATTCCAAGATAATTTCTGACGTGACTTCCTCTCATACTTAAACTACAAGTAATGCTATTTAATACATGTTTGTACGATTATTTGCATTATCTCTTTAATAGGAGTGACATTAGGTAAATCAATTTTGTTGATCAATTTTGCAAGTAAAATAATGTGTAGAAAAAAGCACATTAAACAATACTTAATGAAGAGTCCTATCTCTATTATAAAGATAATATAAATATATAGTGAAAGTAGTATTTTTATTAAACTCCCCCAAAGTCGATTACTCATTCCTGACATGTATTTCTAATCATAAATCTCAGCCATGTGAGAATTTTTAGTGTGCTCAGAATATGAGGTGTTACACTGTGGGTCACTATACAAGTGGTGACATATTTGTATTAAAAAAATTAACAACTTAAAAATAAAACATCTCATCACTTATATAATAACACATAGTGTACCACCCGTGTTTGGGACATAATGAAATTTCTCTCAAAAATTGGCTTTCATGCTCACCTTAATTAACCACGTGTGTTTTTCTGTAGGAAATAAAATACCTTCTATATACTCTGTTTTAGACTTTAGTAGCCCAATTGACATAAAACATGTTTATCTTTACTGTTTTAGTCTAATAACGAAGAGTTACGAGTCGTTAATAAATACTTTAATTTTTTATAAACAATTAAAATTACTTATGATATCAAATGGGTTATTATCATGTGAAGTCCAACGATCATACATATTTCACATTACTTAATTGTGTTATTCACGTATTAAATTTGAAAATTTATCATACATGATGAAAATATTAAAAGTATAAATCAAACGTCATAAGAAATAGTTAAGTTTTTATAATATTAATTTTATAATTAAATCTCAATTTTATTCGTGATATCGAAACCTAACAATGTATTAATTTGATACTGAATCCAGTCGACATATATCCTTATCTTGCCTCGGTGTCTCTCACCGTCCATACCGCTTCTAGTTTCTGGTATTGTTGGAAACCCCTCTTATACTTTGACCTTTGAATATTTTGACCTTCCCCTCCCTCGCACATGATATGCTACTGCTACCCAATTAATTAATTATTGCACCTCTGACTTTCATAGTTGTTCAACCTATATAAACACTTCCTCCCATTTGCCTTTTTCATTCACAGATTCAGTCCGAACGTTTCCCACATCTTCCTTACTAGCTGCTTACGCAGACGAGTCAGAACTCAGAAGAGAAAGTTCATATTTTACATAAATATAGTTTTACATATATATATATATATATATATCATCATCATCATCATCATGAGTTACAGTTCGGAAGAAAGCGGGAGTAGTCCATGCAGCACATCAAACAGAAAACTCAAGGGGGTGCGCCAACGAAAATGGGGCAAGTGGGTGTCCGAAATCCGAGTTCCGGGGACCCGAGACCGGCTTTGGTTAGGTACCTTCTCCACCGCAGAGGCGGCAGCGGTGGCTCGAGACGTTGGGTATTATTGCTTGCGTCGACCTTCCACGTTGGAAGGCCTTAACTTCCCGTTGATGTTACCGTCTTGTGTGAGCGATGATATGTCGCCCAGGTCGGTGCAGAAGGCAGCTTCGGATGCTGGCATGGCAGTGGATGCTCAGCTGATTGCCAACAAGTCCCCGCCGCCGCAGCCAGCTGGAACTGGAAGCAATGCGCTTGAGACGACTGAGTTTTGGGAAAATGGTTATGTTGGAGAGACTTCGACTTCGACTCCTACTTCGACTTCTATGAGCAGCTGGGGAGGAGGACATGGGTTTGGCAATGGCGGTGATCATCAGGGGTGCTTGAGCATTTCCGTTGAAGATTATGATCTCTAAATTAAATCTAATTATTAAGTGTCGTCAGTCAAAGTTACACGGTTTTTTATTTATTTTTATTACAAATGACATTCTGTGCTGGTTTACGGAACAAATTTGAATTTGGGACGCTGTATGATGGTAGAGAAAGATCCTAATCATCAGAGCAACCCACCGCCGTTTGTAACTATGATTTTGGTCCATGAAAATTTTAGCAATGTTAGCATAAAGTTAATAACTAGAACTATGCACGTGTTTGTGGGTAGATTTGCTAGAATATATATGTAGCACTGTATCACACTCACCATAAGACTAAGTCTAGCCATGCCAAGAAATGGAAATAGACTGGTTATGATTTACAATACGACTTTGACCTCCCAAAAAAGAAGTGGAGTTGCATTTTTTAATATTGAAAAAGACGTACGCTGAATTTGAGACCTGGTTATAAGGAGAGAGAGGAAAACAAATCTAGACTTCAGCATGAATTCGCTGAATTGTTTAAATGTACAAATAATAAAAAAAGAGGAAAATAAATCCAGAATTTCGTATAAATTCATTTAACCAACTGAATTATTTGAACGTACAAATAATGAACAAGTCATGTTTCAAATACTTTGTTGAATTCAACGATCCTCTATGGAAAGAGGCAAGTGTCCTATTGATGATTTGGAACCCAATTAACACTTCAATAAAATTTATGATGAATTTCTAAACCATGTTTTAGTGTTGCAAATTGAGCATATATTTTAAATCCAACAGAAACCTTAGAAAATAGTGCGATTCTTTGTGCAACCAGTGACACCAAGTGACAACTATTAACGAAAAGGCGATATACTAACATGGAAATCATTTATACTATCGGTGGTGCCACTGAAACAATATATTAGTTTCAACAGAGTTGCTCTCCACAAAGTGAAAATAATTGTTTCTTTCCTCTTTTTGGGTTAAAACTACAAATGTTTTTCTTTAGAAATAACTTAAGCATCATTCAGAAGATAGTACAAAGATGCCCAGATGAACTAATCATCACTCAAAAATGAAAATTCTGAAACAAATGTCATACTTGATAAGAAGAAGCGCATGTTTGGATCGATGTTTGGCCGGAACATAGCTTCAAGATTGTTTCTCGATCTGCTGATTTCCTTCAATATCCCGCTGCCAATTTCGGAGGATCTGCTGATTCCCTTCAAGCTTAGAAGTACTTGTTTGCACTGTGTTCCATTTTATGTTGGTCTTATACGGTTTGATTTACAATCATCTCCATGCATTTTATGTATGTACACAAAAGGGGTAATTCAGCTGAAGACGTTTTACACTCGTGGAATCTGTTCTTACATACAATCATGACCCAAGGGAAACCAAAATTAAAATTTCAAAGAATTAGTCAAATGAAACCAACTTACCCGCTTGTTTTTTGAGTTTGAACTCCGCCAGACTTTGTAACAAAATCTTGTCCGAAATAATCAAGGAAGAAATCAAGTGCCAAAATTTGAAGATTTTATCTTCTGAGCCAACCTAAACTTAAAAATTGAAAACAGAACGGCATCAGCCACCATACAAGTAGGAGTTTCAAGAGAGCAACCCTTATATATAGGCCGTTCTTTGCTTGTCTGAAATAGGCAGCTCGTGGATCCCCCTCAACATCCACGGTTATCTTCACAGCCTTCCTTCTCAACCCGTATAGTGATTTGGAAAACGAAGCATCTGCCGAAGAAAACAAACATAACCCAGAAAACAAAATCAAATTCCTGAACAAAGTAACGTCAGAACAGAAGAGAACAGCCACTGATCGATAGAAGAGTCGGAATTCCAAAAAAGTGCCTGTAGTTCGTAAGCTATGAGTTTCGAGAACGAGCATGAGCAAGGAGAAGAACTCGTCCTCGTAGTCGAGAACCCTGTGGAGGAAGGTCTTCGTAAAGCTAACACCTGTGGTTTGTTGTTGAAATTAATTCGACATTAATTTAAACTTAACTTAATAAACAGAAGATTAAAAGATCGAATTTTTGCAGCATCCCACCAAAACCCAGAGAGGAACAATGAATAGAGTTTCAGAGAAAGGAAGGAAATGAACTTACGTTGATGGAATAGGTGAGGGTGGCGCGGAGACTGGCGGGAAGCTGCTGAGCCGCCTCCATCTCGAAGAAGGTGGGGCGAGTCCCTTGGTCTCCTGCCTGAAACAACATCTTCTTTTGCTGCAGAGGAGGAGGAAGAGGAGGAGGAGGAACTGAGTAAAAAAAAAACTATGCCTTCCCTCTGGAATTTTGATAGTTTGAAGTACAAATTTCCACCAAAAGCATGCCAATGCCATACAATTATCAATTTATCCATTTTTCTCTCTTTGGGAAAAAATTGGGCCCAAATATGGTAAAGTCCAAACAAAGAGACCCTTTTTCTTTCTCATCATATTGATAGTATATAGATATCGTGTGTGTAGAAACACTGTCAAATGCGGGTCGTGCGCAACTTATGAGCAAAACCCGCCCGTAGAAATGGAGAAGGTCTCAAAGTTTTTATTAGAAAACTCGACAGCCACCCAAAGAGATAGTTTATGTAACAACCCGTCCAGAGATTTACGAAACAAAAAAAGTATTTTTGTATTTTCATTAAGTTTGGAGGATACTTTCCTTTTAAAAATAGTTTTTGGGTCTTAAATGGTGTGCCCAAAGGCCCACCCCTTGATTTTGTCCCCCGAGCCTTTCGCCTCTCTCTCTTCTCTCATTCTCCTCGAGCTCTCTCTCTGTCTCATTTCTATCTCTCCCTCTCAATGCATTTCTCTCCGACCAGAACACACGCGCACCCATACATACACATGCACAGCCAACAGGAGAACTTCACCATCATCTTCATCATTCTCTCCCTCACCACCCTGCGATCTCTCTTCTTATCATTGTGCACAATCACGGTGCACGTGATTTCCGACAAGGTAAGTGAAAAGCACCCTTCCATCTTCCTTCCACGTAGTCTAGAAGGTTTAGTAAAGTATGGTCTTTGGTGAAGGTTTGGACGTGAAAACAACTCAAGGAGCTTTCCCCAATTTTCAGGCGAGCACTGCCACTTTCGAGGCAATTTTTGGCCAAACCACGGCCATTTTGCCAGCGTACAAGGTATCAATCTCTTTGTCTTGCCGAGTACTACAACTTTCCTTTTTGTTTCACCCAATTTCATGGAGTATTGAAGAAGTTATATCCATTTGAATCTTACCCAGTTTCCAACGACCTTTGAGGCTTTCGAGGTATTTTCCAGCCAAACCACAGCGAGTTAGATGTCGTGTGACATTGCATTCTCTTCGTCTCTTCGAGAACTACAACTTTCGTTTTTGAATCACTTGATTTCATTGAGTTTTGACAAAGTTACGAACGTTCAAAGTTAAAGAACTTTCTGGCCGAATTCCAGCCTTCTCTTTCAATTGGGTTCGGCGGCCCATGTTCTGAACTCAAACCGGGCTTTCAAGCCCAGATCCTTTTGAACCAGGCCCTTTGGGCCGTGCCAAACCTAGGGCCTTAGGCCCGTTATCTTTTTAAATCCAACCCAATTACCGAAGCCCAAGTTTGAAATCCAAACCTAGGCCTTTGGGCCGGATCACTAAGCCGAAGCCCATTTCTTTTTAGTTTTGTTTTATTTTTATTCCTATTTAAATTAAAGGCCTTTGGCCCGTTTCCTTTAGGACATTCGGCCCGTAAACCCTAAACCCATTTATTTAAACCCTCAAACCCATTAGACCCAAACCCTTTAGGCCCAACCCGGTCCAATCCAAAACCCTTGACCCAGATCCGTTGACTTTGACCCGGTCTGACCGTTGACCTGGTCAACGTCAGCGTTGACCTTGACTTTGACCCGTCAATGTTGACTTTTTGGGTTTTCGTCCGAGACCCCTCCTAGGCTAATTTCGACGTCCTGTACTCGTTTCAGACGTCTGTTTTCTCAAATTAATTCGTTTGAATAGAGTTTGACTAAATGTACCCTTTATGTGCTTAGGGGCAATTTATTGTGGCGTTCTGTCTCCACTGGTCGAGTGGCTCTTTAGCAGCTAAGTATCTGTGAGTGGACCCCTTATAAAAATGCATGTTTTGATAGTAGAAATGCATACATGAAAAGCATGATTTGATGACTATGTTTTATGAAATGTTTTATGAGATAACATGCTTATTGAGGCTAGTTTGAATTATTACTATTTTTCCTATAACCTATATTCTTATAGAATATCCAATGGATGACGATATGATATTTAGAACATGTTTAGAACACTTCTTTATAGTATAGATGATGGATGACTTTATACTATGAAGTTGATTTTCAATATATGTATGTTCACTGGTTTTGTACTTACCTAGTGGTTCTTTCCGCTACGGGACGTAGGGATAGATCCAGTCCGTCCCGGGCGACGGTTTAGTGTTGGCATAGGGCCTGAAGTGTGTTTCCTCTGGCTATTTAGCACAGGAATGGGGAGCCGGCATGGGGCTTGGAGTGCATTTTCCTCTGATTGTCTGCTCAGAGACGGGGAGCCGGCATGGGGCGGGCCTAGGGGTTATCGGACATTCACTAGTGATTATTATATATACAAGTTATGATTTAAGACATTGCACAACATGCTAGATTTCGAAAAACCTATGTTTATCATGATATATGTGTTTTCATCAAACTTGGGGGTTAGTATGTTGATAACTGTTTCATTATATATATATATATATATATATATATATCAACTTGGTCCACTTATGTTTGTTTTGTGTCCCCTTCAGGACTTAGAAGCAAGGCGTACAATCCTGACGTCAAGGCACTTCCGCATCGGCATCTTCCAATCATCTCAGCGTAGGACCCATTAAAATTTTATATTATTTCTTTTAGTGTTCTAGATTAAATGTGCGCTCTGAACACGTTCCTTAATTGCATATTCATTGTTCTTTTATATTTATAAGTCTTATTTATCCCTTATTTTCAGTATTTGCACTCAATAAATGGCTTTCATCACCCTCGGGTGTCGGCTAACATGTGCCTATCCTGGTATTCGGGGAATATCGGGGTCGGGGCGTGTCAGTCTACATAACCCAGCTTGTAGAAATCAACTTGACTATGAGTAAGCGAAACCTCGAACCCTTCAACTACTCATTCTCCTCGAGCAGACCAGCACGCGCTGCAGTTCCTCCATTTCCTTCTTTAGATTGTCATTGTTCTTCGAAGCACCCTGGAACTCCAACACTTGAGGTTCAAGCCTATCAACGACCTTTTTAAAGTGGATCACTTGGTTATAAGCAGTGATCAATTCTTCAACCTTTGCGTAAGCAGCAGAGCGGAGCTTGGAGACAGCACGCTCAAGGTCTTGAATCTGAGGTATGTAACACCCGATCTCTTTCTCTGAACTTTCATACTTAACTTGAATCGTATCAAGCCTAGTCTTCAAATCCATGATCTTCTGGCGAGCAGTCTTAAGCTGTAGAGAAGTAGGGGCAAATATATTAGACCCCTTCAAAGTGGCAAGCTCAAATTCCAACCTTTTGACTTTCTCAACCGAGGAGTAAGCTTCGGCTGCCACATTCCTTGCCACCTCTTTGGCAACCTTGGTATCTTCTTGATTAAGGAGCATAGACTCAGTTGCTAAAATCGTCGTTTTCTGCATCATAGCCAGCAGATCAATCTTCCCATACTCAGTCGTATGCTTCACAAAGGAACTTGGGTCAACAACCCCTTTGACACCATCAACAAACTTGGAATACACATCCATGTGCTCGAGCATATCTGGTCTCAAAAGCGCACAAGTCTTAGCAACTTCCCCAGAAACAAACTTGGTGGACTTCTCACAACTACCCAGGCAAGCAGTCTCCTTCTTTTCAGCAGGCGAATCAAACCCAGCAGCAAGGGGAGAGGATTTTGGCACCACTTTGGCAGTAGAGTCCACCTTATCGCTCTTCATGGTAACAATTATGAAGGTAAAGCAGACTTAGCCCCCGACAGACGTTTTGGCACAAATTTCGAGCACTGGGGGCACGTCAAAACTTCTATGTTAAGCATTCCTGTCAGCAATAAATGGAAGGCGTCATTGGCATAGATCTAACAACCTCTTCTTTCTCGCCCTTGGAGGAAGTCAAGTCAATCACGAGCTTGGGGGCAGCCGACGAACCTTCACGGGCAGTGGAATAAGTCTTCAGCTTTTTCTCAGCCGATATTTCCTAAGCAGGCGGGGAAGATCTCTTCTTTCTACCTTCATGCATGGTAGGCTCAGCTACAGTGATCGGACGAGCCCCAATGCCTTAGCCTTGATTGGTTGTGAAGTTCCAAGTGTTGCACCTTTTTTTTTTTTTTTTTTTTTTAAAGATTTATTTGTTCAAATTTGTTATATTTTATGTGGGTTTAATCAAGGAATTTGGATTACATTCAAGAAAACTATCATTTATAAATGATCATTTTTTACTAATTTTGATGTGGGCCTGCTGTGGTTTAAGTTTCGAATTTGTAGTAGTTTAATATTCTTTGTTTTTGAGACCAAAATTCTATTTGACAATCACTTTTTTTTCCTTCCTCTTTTCCTCTTCTTGATATAGAATCAATTAGTAGTTGGTCACTTGGGCAAGTCTGATAAGCATTCCGGTGTTCGTATGGCATTAGTTGATGCGAAGATTGCACAAAGTAGAAATTTTTCCAAGCCTTCCGACATCCTGGTATCTAAAAGTTTTTTTACCCAAAATGGTCCCTGATGTTTGCATAACTCCTTACTTTGATCCCTGAGATTTCAAATCAATAGAAGTGGTCCCTAAGATTGTCCACTATCCATCATTTTGGTCATTCTGTTAAAAACTCCGTTAAGTGTCTGGCAATTTTCAAAGCTTCGTAACTCAATCATTTTTTAACCAAATTCGACCCATAATCTATCAAAATGAAGATAGAAAAGTGTAAAATAAAATTATACCTATTTGAAAGCCCAATGGTTACTAGATATTATCGGAAAATAGCCTCAAAGTTGGTTGGTCCGAGGGAAAATTGGAAAACTCGCCGGAAACTAGCAAACTTTAAATGTTCATAACTTCTTCAATACTAAACGAAATCAAGTGATTCAAAAATGAAAATCATACTTCTAGAAGAGACGATGGTACCTTTTTCAACAGCTAACTCTCCATGGTTTTTCCGGAAAACGACTCGAAAATGGTTGTCTTGGTCTCAAGTAAGCTACTTTCGAGCCATTTTTCAGTCAAAACATGGCGAGTTAGCCACTGAAAAAGATACCATTCTCTTTGTCTCATCAAGAAGTATGATTTTCGTTTTTGAATCACTTAATTTCGTTGAGTATTTAAGAAGTTATGAGCGTTTAAAGTTTGCTCAGTTTCCGGCGAGTTTTCCAGTTTTCCCTCGGACCGGTCAACGTTGAGACTATTTTCCAACCATATCCGGCAACCATTGGGCTTCCAAATGATATAATCTTATTCTCCACTTTCCTATCTTCATTTGATATATTATGGGTCGAATTTGGTTAAGAAACGATTGAGTTACGAAACTTTGAAAATTGCCCAAAATTCCAGCCAAGAGCTCCGAAACACTTAACGGAGTTTTTAATGGAATGACCAAAACGATGGATGGTGGACAATCTCAGGGACCATTTCTATTGATTTGAAATTTCAGGGACTAAAGTAAGGAGTTATGCAAATCTTAGGTACCATTTTAGCTAAAAAGCCCATATAAAACTACTTTTCCACAGTGACTTAAAACAAATTGTAAATGTTTGTCTTCTTTGGAATGTAGATTATGTTATGAAGTTTCAGGCTACTTAATAACATTTTTTTTTGTTTTGTTTTTATTTGGCAGGCATTTGATCTTGTTCAAGGAGCACACGTAAGGCTTTGTATTCCTTAATCTCCTGATACGGTGACATATAGTGAGTTTATGATTGAGAACTTGATGCAATTGTTGTTCAGATTCTAACCCATTTATATAAAAATTGCGTACTTTTGTTCTGCCCCACTACCTATGTTAAAATTTAACAAAACTAAATTGAGGAGCAATCTCAAATGCGCTAGTCAGTGAAGATGAGAAATCATGAGGAGTAGCCGCATAGTTTATGTTTATTGTTTTTGCATAATCACATATCTGAATAGTCATAGTTTGCAGGTAAAATGGAGTCCGGCTGTGGTTGTGGACAGGTCGTTACCTGAGCCTCCAACGGCTGTTTTTCTGCATGGAATTCTAGGTAGCAAGAAGAACTGGGGTACGTTTGTTCTTTTCTCTTTCTAATGTCATTTCACTTCCAGTGATTATTTCAGCAATTGAGATTTGAAAATTAATCATATATCGACAATATACTAAAAAGTCATTTCACCAGAATTTCCCACGAGTAAATCTTCGTTATTAAATTGTTAAATAAAAATTTAACAATCGAAAATTTCGATGCATAAGATTTTCTCGAAACATATTAGAAAATATGTTGATTAGGCTAACCCATTAACTCTTTGAAAATTAATCATATATTGACAACATACTAAAAAGTCATTTCACCATAATTTCCAACGAAATTTCGGTGCATAAAATTTTCTCTGAACATACTAAAAAATATGTTGATTAGGCCAACTCATTAACTCTTTGAATCCCCAAAAGCCACGCGGAAGTCTTCCATGGAATTTTGAGTCAAAAATCTACTCTTTGTCTTAAATGCCAAGTATGTCAATGAATGCAGAATTCAAATTAACAAAAATCTACTCTTTGTATTAAATGCCAAGTATTTCAATGAATGCAGGATTCAAATTCACAGGGTTTGTTAAGCAGGCCAAAGCAAGACCTTTAGCAGTATCAATCAATGCCCAAAAATAGTTGACATAAACACTAAAAAGGTAGTTTTTGTCCGTTTATGGAGAGATTCAGCTCCACCTGTTCAAACATTTTCCCTCTTGACATGATGTCATGGAACCAGCCAAAATTGCTTAAGCATAACAAAACCCAACCTTCACCCCTAGAATTTTTTTTCAACCCTCTTGCTCTCTCTCTTTCCATTCTGCAACTCGATCTTTCTTTCTCACTTTTCATTTTCTTCCAAACATAGAATTTGCCAACCTGATATCCTTTCACGTTCATCCCTCACCGTCCTAGTTGCAAACTTGAATTTTTGAATTGTACAATATTTTCTTAGTTTTTTCATTTCCTTTATTTTGGACTATGGAATAGTATTTCTTGTAATGCTTTGAGGGGAAGTGTTAATGGCTACTAGCAGTTCTTGTAATGATTATGCGTTCTATCAGAATGTGTTAATTTTTTACCATGTTAATTGAACTCTTGGAAATTACTACAAAGAATCTTATTGCCAATTCAAGCTTTCTGTTCTTTTTCGTGTAATCATGTTTGTGTAAGGGTGCAAGCATCTTACAAAGCCTATTTATTTTGGTAGTTGGACTTAGACTGCAACACATTATGAACTAATCAATTGATGAGGAAAAAGGGTTAATTCTGAGACATTTGATTTAAGAAGCACTACTTGTTTTGGTTAGTTAAAATTATTTTTCGTAAAGAAATCACAATTCAAATGAGAAAGGGACTGAAAAATGAATTTATGTCGTAAAAGTAAAAAAAGAAATCCTAACAAATCCATGAAAGAAATCATTACAAATTCATAGAAATCTATAATAGAAATCCATAATAATCTGTCAAAATTCATATGGAATTGTAGAATCTATTAAAATCATGTTGAAATTTGTCACTTAAAAAAGTCTATTAAAATCCTCTGATATCCAAATTGACTACACACCTTTGGTGTATCGAATCGTGTTTTAAGTACACTGAAAATATTTCCTACTAGTATTACGCAACCAAAAGCAAATAATGTGCACGTGACAACTTCAATAAAACTTCCTTTTAAGGACAACATGTGGATTTAAAACATGGTTTATAAAATTGATATATATATAGTAGAGAAGCATCAATTTGGTCAAGGGGATCGCACAACATTGGAGGGATCTAATTTGGAATGAGTGCGTTTGTAGGAGAGGGAAACCAGCTACGAGCAAAACATATTTGAATTTCAACGTTGTGCGTTTCATGGGTTAGCACATGCAAACAAGATTGTGCAATTTGGGTAATTTTTGGGTTCCACTTACCGACCAAACCTTATATTTTCATGTTTTGAACCGGCAAAGGATTTTGCTTGGACTTGGTCCTTTAGTTAAATTTAAAACACCGCCGTGATAAACTGGTTGAGGTAATATGCATCGAATGCCAACCTCGCACGCCAACCCCTCGTCAAACCAAATTCTCAAAGATTCCAAGATAATTTCTGACATGACTTCCTCTCGTACTTAAACTACAAGTAATGCTACATTTAACACATGTTTGTACGATTATTTGCATTATTTCTTTAATAGGAGTAACATTAGGTAAATCAAATTTGTTGATCAATTTTGCAAGCAAAATAATGTGTAGAAAAAAGCACATTAAGCAATACTTAAAGAAGAGTCCTATCTCTATTATAAAGATAACATATATATATAGTGAAAGTAGTATTTTTATTAAACTCCCCCAAAGTCGATTACTCATTCCCGACATGTATTTCTAATCCTAAATCTCAGCCATGCGAGATTTTTTAGTGTGCTCAGAATACGGGATGGTACACTGTAGGTCACTATATAAGTGGTGAGATATTTGTATTAAAAAATTAACAACTTAAAAATAAAACATTCCGCCACTTATATAATAATACATAGTGTATCACCCGTGTTCGGAACATAATGAAATTTCTCTCAAAACTCGGCTTTCATGCTCACCTTAATTAACCACGTGTGTGTAGGAAATAAAATACCTTCTATATACTCTGTTTTAGACTTTAGTAGCCCAATTGACATAAAACGTGTTTATCTTTACTGTTTTAGTCTAATAATGAAGAGTTACGAGTCGTTAAGAAATAGTTTAATTATTTATAAACAAGTAAAATTACTTATGATATCAAGTAGGTTATTATCACGTGAAGTCCAACGATCATACGTATTTCACATCACTCAATTGTGTTATCCGCGTATTAAATTTGAAAATTTATCATACGTGATCGAAGTATTCAGAGTATAAATCTAACATCATAAAAAATAATTAAGTTAACTTTCTCTAATATTAATTTTATAATTAAATCTCAATTTTATTCGAAACCTAACAATGTATTATTATGTATTACGAATCCATTCAATATATATCCCTATCATTGCACTGAATCCAGTCGACGTATATCCGTATCTTGACTCGGTGTCTCTCACCGTCCATACCGCTTCTAGTTAAACCCCTCTTATACTTTGACCTTTGAATATTTTGACCTTCCCCTCCCTCGCACATGATATGCTACTGCTACCCAATTAATTAATTATTGCACCTCTTGACTCTCGTAGTTGTTCAACCTATATAAACACTTCCATTGGCCTTTTTCATTCACAGATTCAGTCGGAACGTTTTCCCACATCTTCCTTACTAGCTACTTACGCAGACAAGTCAGAACTCAGAATAGAAAGTTCATATTATACATACATATATATATATATATATATATATATATATAGTTTTACACATATATATCATCATCATCATGAGTTACAGTTCGGAAGAAAGCGGGAGTACTCCATGCAGCACATCAAACAGAAAACTCAAGGGGGTGCGCCAACGAAAATGGGGCAAGTGGGTGTCCGAAATCCGAGTTCCGGGGACCCAAGACCGGCTTTGGTTAGGTACCTTCTCCACCGCAGAGGCGGCAGCGGTGGCTCGAGACGTTGGGTATTATTGCTTGCGTCGACCTTCCACGTTGGAAGGCCTTAACTTCCCGTTGATGTTACCGTCTTGTGTGAGGGATGATATGTCGCCCAGGTCGGTGCAGAAGGCAGCTTCGGATGCTGGCATGGCAGTGGATGCTCAGCTGATTGCCAACAAGTCCCCGCCGCCGCAGCCAGCCGAAACTGGAAGCAATGCGGTTGAGACGGCTGAGTTTTGGGAAAATGGTTATGTTGGAGAGACTTCGACTTCGACTCCTACTTCTACTTCTATGAGCAGCTGGGGAGGAGGGCAGGGGTTTGGCAATGGCGGTGATCATCAGGGGTGCTTTAGCATTTCCGTTGAAGATTATGATCTCTAAATCTAATTACGAAGTGTCGTCAGTCAAAGTTATACGGTTTTTTATTTTTTATTACAAATGATATTTTGTTCTAGTTTACTAGACAAATTTAAATTCGGAACGCGGTATGGTGGCATAGAAAGATCTTAACCATCAAAGCAACCCATCACCGCTTGTAACTATGATTTTGGTCCATGGAAGTTTTAGCAATGTGAGCATAAAGTTATTAACTAGAACTTTGCACGTGTTTGTGGGTAGATTTGGTAGAATATATATGTAGCACTGTATCACACTCATCGTAAGACAAAGGGCTGGTTTGGTATTACTGTGCTTTAAAAAAAAGCTGCTCCTGCTGTGCTGTGAGAATAAGCAGCTGTGAAATAAAGTAGCAGAGTGTTTGGTAAACTTTTTTGTAAAAATGCTTTTGAAAAAAAAAAAAAAAAAGCAGTATTATAATATTTGGTAAACTTTTATGTAAAACAGATGTGAAAAAAAACCGGTTTTTCAAAGCTGGGTTTTGCCGCTTCTTGTTTTTTGCTTTTTTTCACCCAAAACTGTAAAAAAGCTCCCAGCTTTTTTTTATTCCAGCTTTTTTCAAAATCACCTCAGTACCAAACCAGGCCTAAGTCTATCTATACTAAAGAAATGGAAATAGACTGGTTATGATTTACAATACGACTTTGACCTCCCAAAAAAGGACTGGAGTTGCATCTTTTTAATATTGAAAAAGACGTAAGCTGAATTTGAGACTTGATTATAAGGAGAGAGGAAAACAAATCTAGACTTCCGTGTGAATTCGTTGAATTATTTGAATGTACAAATAATAAACAGATCATGAAAAAAGAGGAAAACAAATCCATAATTTCGTATAAATTCACTTAACCAACTAAATTATTTGAACGTACAAATAATGAACAAGTCATGTTTCAAATACTTTGTTGAATTCAACGATCCTCTATGGAAAGAGGCAAGTGTCCTATTGATGATTTGGAACCCAATTAACACTTCAATAAATTTTATGATGAATTTCTAAACCATGTTTTAGTGCTGCAAATTGAGCATATATTTTAAATCCAATAGAAACCCCAGAAAATAGTGCGATTCTTTGTGCAACCAGTGACACCAAGTGAGAACTATTTATAAAAAGGCGATATACTAACATGCATGGAAATCATTTATACTATCAGTGGTGCCACTGAAACAATATATTAGTTTCAACAGAGTTTCTCTCCACAAAGTGAAAATAATTGTTTCTTTCCTCTTTTTGGGTTAAAACTACAAATGCTTTTCTTTAGAAATAACTTCAGCATCATTCAAAAGATAGTACAAAGATGCCCAGATGAACTAATCATCACTCAAAAATGAAAATTCTGAAACAAATGCCATACTTGATAAGAAGAAGCGCATGTTTGAATCGATGTTTGGCCGGAACATAACTTCAAGATTGTTTCTCGATCTGCTGATTTCCTTCAACATCCCGCTGCCAATTTCGAAGGATCTGCTGATTCCCTTCAAGCTTAGAAGTATTTGTTTGCATTGTGTTCCATTTTATGTTGGTCTTATACGTTTGATTTACAATCATCTCCATGCATTTTATTTATGTACACAAAAGGGGTAATTCAGCTGAAGACGTTTTACACTCATGGAATCTGTTCTTACATACTTACAATCATGACCCAAGGGAAACTAAAATTGAAATTTCAAAGAATTAGTCAAATGAAACCAACTTACCCGTTTGTTTTTTGAGTTTGAACTTCGCCAGACTTTGTAACAAAATCTTGTCCAAAATAATCAAGGAAGAAATCAAGTGCCAAAATTTGAAGATTTTTTCTTCTGAGCCGAACCGAAACTTCAAAACTGAAAACAAAACGGCATTAGCCACTATACAAGTAGGAGTTTCAAGATAGCAACCCTTATATATAGGCCGTTCTTTGCTTGTCTGAAATAGGCAGCTCGTGGATCCCCATCAATTATAGAAATATCAGAGAGACGGGCCATACAGCCCATTTCCAATGACACCGATATTGTCCCCAACTTGGTAATTACCACCTGCACAATCCGTCAGGTGTGAGGTTTTATCACAAAAGGCCTCGGTGATAGTTAGAGTGGGGTTAGGATATTTAAACTGTTACTTTTCTTTTTGTATGACCGTTCCCTCAAGCTAAGTCAGCCCTCCCATGAAGAACCTACCACCACTCCACGGTGGAAACAATTTCATCTTAACCAATCCGACCCCTATACTAAACACTACAACCCTAAACACTACTACTCTAACTGACCCTACCATGAATCCTCCTGTTTCGAGTTCTTCCGACATGCCTTCAGAGTCCTAAGGTAACTATGGTTATGCTTTTAATATGAATAATTGTGATACTTAGTCCGATTGGATTATTGACTCCAGTGCCACATATCATATGACTTATGACCCTACTGATTTATCTTGTGATACTATTCCACTTCGACGAAATATTACTAATGCTAATAGTGTCACCTCATTGGTAACTGGTGCTGGCACTGTACGCCTCACGCCTACCCTCTCGTTGCCGCATACACTACTTGTACCTTCACTAAAGCATAAATTAATGTCTCCTGGCCAAGCTACTGAGCAATTGAATTGTTGTGTACTATTGTATCCGAAGTTTTGTCTTATTCAGGATATTCTCACGAAGGAGATAATTGGTCATGGTAATAAGAGGGGGGATCTCTATTTTGTGGACGATGTCAGTACAGGACGGGTCAATCTCGTCCAAAAAGTCATTGATCACAAACGGCGTCAGATATGGTTATGGCATCACCGTTTGGGTTATACGTCTTTCAGTTATTTACAAAATATGTTTCTGGATTTATTTGTTGGTTGTTCGGTTTCAAGCTTTAAATGTGACACTTATGTACTTGCCAAGAGTCACTGTGTCTCTTATCCGTTGAATTCTAATAAAAGTGATATTCCTTTTGGTCTTGTTCATTCGGATGTTTGGGGACCATCTCCGATTACTACTTCATCTGGTATTAGGTGGTTTGTAACGTTCATAGATGATTGCACACGAATGACATGGTTATACCTTCTTAAGCATAAAAGTGATGTGTTGCTGGCATTTAAGACATTCCACACCATGGTTCAGACACAATTTTATACTAAAATTCGGATTTTGCGTTCTGATAATGGTGGTGAATATGTTAATAATGATTTTACACATTATTTAACTAATCACAGAATCCTCCACAAGATTACTTGTCCTCAGACTCCTCAACAGAATGGGGTGGCTGAGCGCAAAAATCGCCATGTATTAGAAACAGCTCGATCGCTATTGATTGGGGCAGATGTTCCCCGCTCCTCTTGGGATGTTGCTCTTCAGACTGCTACTTACCTTATCAACCATATGCCATCCAAAGTATTGAATTTTCTTACACCTTTGCAAGTTCTTGCTACATTTGTGCCTCTACCGTTCGTTTTGGTGCTTCTATCGCGAGTTTTTGGATGTGTTGCCTTTGTTCATCTCCATAAAAATCAACCGAAAAAACTTGACCCATGTGCTCTCCGGTGTGTTTTCATGGGGTATGGATTACATCAGAAAGGGTACCGTTGCTACCACCCTCATTCATGTCGAATGTATACTACCATGGATGTTACTTTTCCCCGAGTCTGAGATGTATTACTCTTCGGCATCTTCCAACCTTCCTCTTCAAAGGGAGACACTGCATGACGAGCAGGTTTGGACCATGGCTGCTGCTACCACTGATCTTCCGTTGCCACTATTAGCCGAGCTCGCAGTGGCTGCACTGCCAGCCCAGCCAACAGAAGCAACATCGCTGCCCACAGAACTAGTGGCAGACACTGCAGTGCCGTGCTCACCCATGGAAACAGTGCTGCCACTTGCCGATCTTGAGACTTCTACTGATACTACTCCCCTTTGTCTCAAAATATAGTACCACCAGACAAATAATGAACAAGTCATGTTTCAGATACTTTGCTGAATTCAACGATTCTCTATGGAAAGAGGCAAGTGTCCTATTGATGATTTGGAACCCAATTAACACTTCAATAAATTTTATGGTGAATTTCTAAACCACGTTTTAGTGCTGCAAATTGAGCATATATTTGGAATCCAACAGAAACCCCAGAAAATAGTGTGATTCTTTGTGCAACCAGTGACACCAAGTGACAAATATTAACGAAAATGTGATATAATAACATGGAAATCATTTATACTATCGGTGGTGCCACTGAAACAATATATTAGTTTCAATCATCTCTATGCATTTTATGTATGTACACGAAAGGGGTAATTCAGCTGAAGACGTTTTACACTCATGGAATCTGTTCTTACATACTTACAATCATGACCCAAGGGAAACCAAAATTGAAATTTCAAAGAATTAGTCAAATCAAACCAACTTACCCGCTTGTTTTTCGAGTTTGAACTACGCCAGACTTTGTCACAAAATCTTTTTCGAAATAATCAAGGAAGAAAGCAAGTGCCAAATTTTGAAGAGTTTTTCTTCTGGGCCGAACCAAAACTTAAAAATTGAAAACAAAATGGCATCAATGACCACCATACAAGTAGGAGTTTCAAGAGAGCCACCTTTATATATAAGTCGTTTTTGCTTGTCTGAAATAGGCAGCTCGTGGATCCCCATCAACATCCACGGTAATCTGCACGACATTCAGAGAAAATAAAAATTAAGAATGCTAAAATTGATAAAAGTAGGTTTACCTCGTCAAGTCTGAACTTTGAATGTTAAATGGTTACGATGCGATCTGTTTACTTGTAGGACCAAACTCTGTCATAATTGTAAACTAGTAGTTCCAAAAAAAGGGTTCCAAAAAGGGTTTCAAAAAAGACGGATAATGTCCAGAGACACTCAAACTTTCTAGGATATATATTCAAGGGCAATTTGATAACTATTTAATCGATGAAAGCATTCAAAATTAAAACTTATTTTAAGTTGTGTACACTTTTAAGATTTTATTTTCTTTCATTTTTCTTTTTTTTTTTTCCGTCCTCTCTTGGTGCCATTCTTCATCTCCCATTTCCTCGTATCTCAAGCACAAAAAGTAAAAATCAACGAACAAAGATGGAATGATTGTCGTTGGAATGTACTTAAGAGGATAGTTGGACCAACAAATTGGTCAAGGATTACAATGGCAAATACCTAAATGTGGAAACCAGAAACTCTAACAAGAACCAAACAAATTTTGAAGTTCAACGTTGTGTTTCACGAAACTCGATAAGTCAAGTGTACCAAAACAACAGGAGGAGGATTCTCTACCCTCCTATTCTCATCCCCTTCCATCCCCTCCTCTCACACATTGCTTTTTGTTTTATTATCTCCACAAAAAAATCAATATAAGATATTGACGTAGCTTAACCCTGACCATTCAAATAGAAGGACACGGAAAGGTAGAGAGATTCGGAGGGTAGAGAATCCTCCTCCAAAACAACGTACCCTATATGTTCTTTTAACCGAGGACTTTTGACTGAAATGATCTTTAATTTCAATTCCTAATTGCTGAAATTATCAAAAATTAAATATCAAAGACGTAATGATCAAATATCAATAAAATAGAAATAAAAGATTGACGATATAGTGATCATATATCGATAACATACTAAACAGTGATTATTTCAGCAATTGAGATTTGAAAATTAATCACATATCAACAACATACTAAAAAGTCATTTCACCAGAATTTCCAGCAAGTAAATCTTAGTTATTAAATTGTTAAATAAAAATTTAACAATTGAAAATTCTGATTCATAAGATTTTCTCGAAACATACTAGAAAATATGTTGTTTAGGCTAACCCATTAACTTTTTGAAAATTAATTATATATTAACAACATACTAAAAGTTATTTCACCAGAATTTCCAACGAAATGTTGGTGCATAAAATTTTCTTCAAACATATTAGAAAATACGTTGATTAGGCCAACCCATTAACTCTTTAAATCCCCAAAAGCCACACGGAAGTCTTCCATGGAATTTCGAGTCAAAAATCTACACTTTGTATTAAATGCCAAGTATTTCAATGAATGCAGAATTCAAATTCAAATTCACAAAAAATCTACTCTTTGTATTAAATGCCAAGAATTTTGATGAATGCAAAATTCAAATTCACATGGTTTGTTAATGAAGGCCAAAGCAAGACCTTTAGCAGTATCAATCAATGCCCACAAATAGTTGACAAGCATAAACACTAAAAAGGAAGTTTTTGTCCGTTTATGGATAGATTCAGCTTGACTTGTTCAAACATTTTTCCTCTTGACATGATGTCATGGACCCAGTCAAAATTGCGTAAGCATAACAAAATCCAACCTCTATCTTTCGAATTTCCTTTCAACCCCCTTGCTTTTTCTCTCTCTCCATTTTACAACTTGATCTTTCTTTCTCACTCTCCATTTTCTTCCAAATATAGAATTTGCCAACCTGATCTCCTTTCACGTTCATCATTCATCGTTCCAGTTGCAAACTTGAATCTTTTGAATTGTACAATATTTTTTTATATTTTCATTTCCTTTATTTTGGATTGTGCAATAGTATTTCTTGTTGTGCTTTGATGAGAAATGTTAATGGCTACTAGCAATTCTTGTAATGATTATACGTTCTATCTGAAGATGTTAATTTTTTACCATGTTAATTGAACTCTTGGAAATTACAACTAAGAATCTTATTGCCAATTCAAGCTTTTTGTTCTTTTTCGTGTAATCATGTTTGGGTAAGAGTGCAAGCATCTTCCAAAGCCTATCTATATTGGTAGCTGCACTTAGACTAAACAACACATTATGAACTAATCAATTGTTGAGGAAAAAGGGTTAATTTTGAGACATTTGATTTAAGAAGCACTACTTGTTTTGGTTAGTTAAAATTATTTTTTGTAAAGAAATCACAATTCAAATGAGAAAGGGAAAGAAAAGACATATTTGATTGGTTTATATTTCCATATCAATATATATATATATATATATATGTTTATATTCTTTTCAGATTGTGCACTGAAAAAAGAATTTATGTCATAGGAGTCAAAAAAGAAATCCTAACAAATCCATGAAAGAAATCATTATAAATTCATAGAAATCCATCATAATTTGTCAAAATTCATATGGAATTGTAGAATCCATTAAAATCCTTTGAAATTTGTCACTTAAAAAGTCCATTAAAATCATTTGAAATCCAAATTGACTACACACATTTGGTGTATCGGATCGTATTTTCGGTACACTGGAAAATATTTCTTACTAGTATTACGCAACCAAAAGCAAATAAAATGTTGTGCACATGACAACTTCAATAAAACTACATTTTAAGGACAACATGTGGATTTAAAACATGGTTTATAAAATTGATATATATATATATATATATATATATATATATATAGGAGAGAAGCATCAATTTGGTCAAAGGGATTCACACAATATTGGAAAGATCAAATTAGGAAGGAGTGTGTTTGTAGGAGAGGGAAACCAGCTACGAGCAAAACATATTTGAATTTCAACGCTGTACGTTTCAAGGGTTAGCACGTGCAAACAAGATTGTGAATTTAGGGTAATTTTTGGGTTCAGTTACCGACCAAACCTGATCTTTTCTTGTTTTGGACTGGCAGAGGATTTTCCTTGGACTTGGTCCTTTCGGTAAACTGGTTGAGGACTCGTGACATCATGGCTTAGGTAATATGCATTGAATGCCAACCTGGCGCGCCAAACCGTCGTCAAACCAAATTCTCAAAGATTCCAAGATCTTTTCTGACTTGGCTTCCTCTCATACTTAAACTACATGTACATGCTACATTTAACAGGAATTGGATCCACTCCTGACCAGGATATCAGTATCCTTTTGATTCATTAACACGGATCGTTGGATTAAAATTCAACAGAGAGCTTTTTTGAAGGTTATAATAATTGTACACGTTGGATCAAAATCTAACAGCCCGTGTCAGTGGATCAGGAGGATTTTGATCTCATACTTAGGAGAGGATCCAATTCCCATTTAACACATGTTTGCATGATTATTTGTATTATTTCTTTAATAGGAGTAACGTTAGGTAGATCAAATTTATTGATCAATTTTGCAAATAAAATTATGTGTAGAAAAAAACACATCAATCAATACTTAAAGAAGAATCTTATCTCTATTATAAAGATAATATAAATATATAGTGAAAGTAGCATTTTTATTAAACTTCCCCAAACTCGATTACTCATTGCATATTTATTAAACTCCCCCAAAGTCGATTACTCATTCCTGACGTGTATTTCTAATCATAAATCTTAGTCATGCAAGATTTTTTAGTGTGCTCAGAATACAGGTGATACATTGTGGGTCACTATATAAATGGTGACATACTTGTATTAAAAAATTAACAACTTAAAAATAAAAAATCCCACCATTTATATAATAACACATAATGTACCATCCGTGTTCATGGAAGAATGAAATTTCTCTCAAAACTCAACTTTCATTCTCACCTTAATTAACCACGTGTGTTTTTCTGTAGGAAATAAAATAACTTTTATATACTCTGCTTTAGACTTTAGTAGCCCAATTGACATAAAACGTGTTTATCTTTACTGTTTTAGTCTAATAATGAAGAGTTACGGGTCGTTAATAAATAGTTTTTATAAACAATTAAAATTACTTATGATATCAAGTAGGTTATTATCATGTGAAGTCCAATGATTATACGTGTTTCACATCACTCAATTGTTGTATCTGCGTATGAAATTTAAAAATTTGTCATACGTGATGAAAGTATTAAGAGTATAAATCTATCATAAAAAATAGTCGAATTAACTTTCTCTAATATTAATTTTATAATTAAATCTCAATTGTATTCATGATATCAATACCTAACAATGTATTATTCTATATTACGAATCCCTATCATGACACTGAATCCAGTTGACATATATCCTTCTGTTGCTTCGGTGTCTCACTGTCCATACAGCTTCTAGTTTCTGGTATTGGTGGAAACCCCTCTTATACTTTGACCTTTGAATATTTTGACCTTCCCCTACCTCGCACTTGAAAAAGTTATTGCTACCTAATTAATTAATTATTGCACCTCTGACTTTCGTAGTTGTTCAACCTATATAAACACTTCCTCCCATTTTGCCTTTTTCATTCACAGATTCAGTCGGAACGTTTCCCACATCTTCCTTACTAGCTACTTACGCAGACAAGTCAGAACTCAGAAGAGAAAGTTCATATTTTACATATATATATATATATATATATATATATCATCATCATCATGAGTTACAGTTCGGAAGAAACCGGGAGTACTCCATGCAGCACATCAAACAGAAAACTCAAGGGGGTGCGCCAACGAAAATGGGGCAAGTGGGTGTCCGAAATCCGAGTTCCGGGGACCCGAGACCGGCTTTGGTTAGGTACCTTCTCCACCGCAGAGGCGGCAGCGGTGGCTCGAGACGTTGGGTATTATTGCTTGCGTCGACCTTCCACGTTGGAAGGCCTGAACTTCCCGTTGATGTTACCGTCTTGTGTGAGGGATGATATGTCGCCCAGGTCGGTGCAGAAGGCAGCTTCGGATGCTGGCATGGCAGTGGATGCTCAGCTGATTGCCAACAAGTCCCCGCCGCCGCAGCCAGCTGGAACTGGAAGCAATGCTGTTGAGACGGCTGAGTTTTGGGAAAATGGTTATGTTGGACAGACTTCGACTTCGACTACTACTTCTACTTCTATGAGCAGCTGGGGAGGAGGACATGGGTTTGGCAATGGCGGTGATCATCAGGGGGTGCTTGAGCATTTCCGTTGAAGATTATGATCTCTAAATCTAATTATTAAGTGTCGTCAGTCAAAGTTATACGGTTTTTTATTTTTTTTATTACAAATGACATTCTATGCTGGTTTACGGAACAAATTTGAATTCGGGACGCTGCATGATGGTAGAGAAGGATCCTAACCATCAGAACAACCCATCACCGCTTGTAACTATGATTTTGGTCCATGGAAGTTTTAGCAATGTTAGCATAAAGTTAATAACTAGAACCATGCACGTGTTTGTGGGTAGATTTGGTAGCACTGTATCACACTCACCGTAAGACTAAGTCTAGCTATGCCAAAGGAATGGAAACAGACTGGTTATGATTTACAATACGACTTTGACCTCCTAAAAAAGGACTGGAGTTGCATCTTTTTAATATTGACAAAGACTGAATTTGAGACCTTGTTATAAGGAGAGAAGGGGGAAAATAAATCTAGACTTTCGTGTAAATTCATTGAATTGTTTGAATGTACAAATAATAAACAAATCTTGAAAAAAGAGGAAAACAAATCCAAAATTTCGTATGAATTCATTTAATCAACTGAATTACTTGAATGTACAAATAATGAACAAGTCATGTTTCGATTACTTTGTTGAATTCAGCGATCCTCTATGGAAAAAGGCAAGTGTCCTATGATGATTTGGAACCCAATTAATTAGCACTTCAATAAATTTTATGGTGAATTTCTAAACCACGTTTTAGTGCTGCAAATTGAGCATATATTTTAAATCCAACAGAAACCTTAGAAAATGATGCAATTCTTTGTGCAACCGGTGACACCAAGTGACAACTATTAACAAAAAAGCGATATACTAACATGGAAATCATTTATACTATTGGTGGTGCCACTGAAACAATATATTAGTTTCTTTCCTTGTTAGGCACCTTCTCCACAAAGTGACAATAATTGTTTCTTTCCTCTTTCTGGGTTAAAACTACAAATGTTTTTCTTTAGAAATAACTTAAGCATCATTCATAAGATAGTACAAAGATGCCCAGACGAACTAATCATCACTCAAAAATGAAAATTCTGAAACAAATGTCATACTTGATAAGAAGAAGCGCATGTTTGGATCGATGTTTCGCCGGAACATAGCTTTTGATAATCAAATCTTACCCGTAACACTGAATATAAAAAAATCTAAAGCCTTTGATAATCAAATGTTACCCGTAACACTGAAGGGTACGTAACATTGAAGGTGGACCCTAAACTAATAATAAAATGAAAAACCCAAAAATTAACTACGCGAAAAATTTGAATAGGAAAAAGCACAATCTAAATACATGAAGAAAATGTTTACCATATGGTTGTTACTTGTTACAATGAAGAAAGAACGGATGAGAGGCTTGGCACCTTATCTCATCCCGGTGAAATGGGAGGAGGCCGGTTAAACTGAAGAATAAATGAGAGGGGATGCGGGTGGACTCCTGGGAGAAAGTTGGTGGAGTTGGCGTCGACATGCGCTTTGACCTGGTGGCGGCGGCGGCGCGGCAAGAGAGCTAAGTAAGGAGGGAAGGGGGGAAGAGAGAGAGAGAGAGAGTCGTGCGTTTTGGGGTTTCTTAATTGGAACGCTGGGCTTCAATTTCGGTCTCCTCATTATCCAACGGTAACAAGTGGCCCGGAAAATGCACCCTTTTTTTGGGTATTTTATTTCAACCTTGAAGTGAAGGTGACGTTTATTATTTTATTATTATTAGTAGATGAGTTTGGTTTTGAGATATTTTACTGTGAATAAATATAAATTTTAAAATTTAAATTTATTTAATAATAACAAGTAGAATGATAGGCATCATCATCATTTAAATGGTCAGCAAAAATGCACCTTTTTTTTTTGAAAATATTTTTGCTCGCCCCTCCAAACTTTCAAGTGATAGAGAAATATTTCAATGTGCTAGAAATACGGTTTAATATATTATGTCAAAAATAAATTGATAAAAAAAAAAACCTGTTTGAGTTTACAAATAAGTTGAACTATCCTTTATATGCTAGTTAATTTTAGGATGGAATCCAACTTTTTCAGACACCATGTAAAAGAAGGCTAGTTCAATGTATTAACCAAAAGCGCTTTCATTGACTTACAAAACGTAACTTTATACCAAAAAACAAAACTTTTTATTCTACAATCAAAGCAAATATATGGAAAGTTGATTCTTCTATACAACCAATTACAAAATTTTCAGCCAAGGAACTTGGGATATAGTTGACTTCCCAACAATTAGACCCTCTCTTTCCCTTTCTTTGCATACAATTTGTCAGATTGATGTGCATTTGCAAGCATATTAACTACCCAAATAAAACCTCCATTTGTACAAAAGGAGTACCGATGGAAACCTTGGGAGGTTTGAGCTAGCTGTACGTAGAGGAGGAAGAGACAATTAAGGCAAGGAAAGTAAGCTAATTTTGCTAAACTCAACTTTGATGGTTATGTGGTTTCTATCACATCCCGGCCCGGGGTGGATTACTTTCCGGGCCTGCACTACCACCGTAGCACGATATTGTCTGCTTTGGGCTTACCATTCCCTTACGGTTTTGTTTTTGAGAACTCACGGGCAACTTCCCAGTGGGTTACCCATTATGGGATTGCTCTAGCCCCCTTCTCGCTTAACTTCGGAGTTCCTATGGAACCCGAAGCCAGTAAGCTCCCAAAAGGCCTCGTTCTAGGTAGGGATGAGAATATACATATAAGGATTACTTTCCTAGACGATGTGGGATGTCACAGTTTCTGAGTTTGCAGCTGTATGGTTTATTATTAGATTTCATGTCAGCGCTCCTCTTGCGATGAAGGTTAAACCCTTGACGCCAGTGAATGTTCATGTAGTCCTCCATGGAGGATTCAAATGAATGAAAATCTCTAGGACTTTAGCCTTAAGATATTTTTAGAGGAGTAAATTTTGTTGCGAATCAACCGATAGGCTTAAAGCATACGCTTTCTTGGAGTTGTATTTTGCTTAATTCTCTTACTCGTGGTGCAAAAAATGCCTTACACTTTGATAACCTTTGCAATGTTGCCCTAAGAACGTTCTATTTGTCTTTTTTTATTTTTCAGTTTCCCAAAAAAAAAAAAAAAAAGGCGAAATAACCAAGTGAAGAGAACAGGTGTCCTGACGGTGGTGCTACATTTCATCACCAAATAGCAAAGTTGGAGCAGCACACACTCATGCAGGAAAATCCAAAAATCCTTCCATCCGTCACTAGTACAAGAGCTTGCCACCAACACGTGCCCTCCTTACATGTAATGATATTGTTGCTGAAGTTGATCATCATCTCTGCCACTACCACTGCCCACCGTATTATTTCAAACTCATCAACTTCTCTCTCTCTCTCTCTCTCTCTCTCTCTCTCTCTGGATCTTATCTCTTCCTATCTGAATTTGATCGGTCACATTTTGGACCAGCATCGGTTACAAAACAAAAAAGAAACAAAGCTGTTGTGTGTTTAACAAGGGTTAATCAAGGCTGTTTGGTGAACCGAACCGATGGATTTGTTTAATTCGGTGTTGAATTGGGTGGTGCCACCGGCAAGTTTAGTGATGCTGGCGTTTGCTTGGCCAGCGTTGACCTTCATCAGTGGTTGTGAGTGGCTTTACAATTTGTTCAACAGTGAAATTGTCGAAGATAAGGTGGTTATAATTACAGGAGCTTCTTCTGGCATAGGAGAGGTAATTATAAGTCCCCTATTTGCAATAAAATGTATGCATTAATTTTGAAGTTCATCCTGTTTCAAACAAAGTTTTAAATAATCGGTTTTCGTGAAAATATCGACAATATGATATTTAATATTGATATCGCTAAACGTCGATGAAAATGTGGTTCAAAACGTGAAATTTTTTATTCTGAAACTTTGTAGCAAATGTTTATCACCTAAGAATGCATGTATATTGCATATTAACTTCCTAAAACACAGTTAACCTTACAAGTATATGATAAGTAAGAGGATACAATGCAGGAAACAGATACGTTGGTAGTTTGATAAAAGTGGTTATGTGTGTGTGTGTGTGTGTAAAGCATAAAAGTTGTAATTGCAGCAAATTGCATACGAATATGCAAAGAGGAGGGCGAATATTGTACTAGTGGCACGAAGAGAGAACAGACTGCGAGTGATCAGTGAGAATGCAAGGCTTATAGGTGCAAAGCATGTCATGATTATAGCTGCAGACGTTGTCAAGGAAGAGGAATGCAGGAGATTTATCAGTGAAACAATAAGCTTCCATGGCCGAGGTATGCGCCACCTAAATGTTTCTGGGAGAAAATTTGTTATTTAGAAAGCCATAGTTTTAAAAACAAAAGTTTTACACTTGAAATAACAAATGGGTCATAAGCATTACTGAGCGGTCTGCAGATTTATACAATTTTGTGTACATTTGTATATTATTATTTATTTGTTTGTTTAAACAATGCAATTGTTCATGACTTCTAATTATCCATTTTGGCAAAGAACCCTACCGATAAACTTCATCGCTAGTCGGACGGCGGGTTGAGGCCTAGTGCCTAGACGGGTGCCTTGGAGGATTTAAGTAAATCAATTATATTTTGTGTAAATAAGTGTTTATTATACTTAAAATATATATAATTACATCATAAACTACAAAATAGAATAAAATATATATTATGAGGTATTGGAACATAAAATGAATGGTTTATAGTAAGTGGAAGAATGAATAGTGGTATTTGTTTTATGTTAATTGCCTACTAAGCTGAAAACAACAATTCTGCAGTTGCACTCTTATGATTTTTTATAATTACAAACTAAATTAATAGGTAATTCTTTCATGGTCTCTCCATGGGATGAATTTTGTGCCTTCAGTGGTGCCATGATGTTAGTTATGATTATAAAGTAGTTATTTTGATTTGTCTCTGATTTTGCAGTGGATCACCTTGTAAATACAGTAAGTCTAGGACACACATTCTACTTCGAGGAAGTTACAGACACGTCTGTCTTTCCCCATTTGTTGGTAAGTATTGCAAAGTTGCATGATTAGAAGTCCAAATGTTTGCACTATAATTCTAAAGCAAATTGCTCTTCCTTATGTGGAAAATTATCTATCGATGAGATATTGTGGTTTTGAATATCTTTGTTCTCAGGATATAAATTTCTGGGGGAATGTATATCCAACGTATGTTGCTCTTCCTTACCTACGTCGAACCAATGGAAAGATCATTGTTAATGCATCAGTTGAGAGCTGGTTACCTCTACCGAGAATGAGTTTATATGCTGTAAGTATATACTACTCAATCAAAAATTTCATTTTACTTTCGGAAAATTGGTCAAGTATATTAACATTTCAAAATGAGAAATATACATGGGACTAGAATTGTATATATTTCATCCACAAATTAGAATAATCCAGTGCTTAGGATGCATTCCATGATCACCAAATTTCCTTGACAAACTTATCTAGGACAAATTTTTGTAGTCGAAGTAACTACGTTGAAGACCTTGCAATCGTCAATTTATTACTATCCTTTTGTTGTGTTTGAATCACCAGGCAGCAAAGGCAGCTCTGGTTAACTTTTATGAGACCTTGAGATTAGAAGTAAACCATGAGGTAGGGATAACAATTGCAACTCACGGATGGATTGAAAGTGAGATGACAAGAGGCAAGTTCATGCTAGAGGAAGGCGCCGAAATGCAATGGAAAGAAGAAAGGGAGGTACTGGTTGGTCGATGGCTTTGATATTTCATTATGTTAGCCCAATGAGGCATGCGCCATTGCTAGTTGCTCTGGTTTTCAAACCCAGAGCATGACAGATTAAGAAACAGTACTTCAGATGTGCTATATATCAATGAAACATATTTATATTGTTTTAGGTACATGTGATCGGTGGTCCTGTTGAAGATTTTGCCAGGTTGATTGTAGCTGGGGCTTGTCGAGGAGATTCGTACGTTAAGTATCCAAGCTGGTATGACATATTCCTGCTGTACAGGGTGTTTGTGCCTAACACCCTGCATTGGACATTCCGCCTCATTCTTCCAACGCACGGTGGAAGGAGGACTTCCCTTGTGGGCACCGGGAGGCCTATTTCTGAAGGCTATGGAAGGCCTTTGTTGGAAGGCACTCCTCCAAGGAGATTTGTTGGTCCCAACACAATTTCCCAACAGAGTCCCTCGCGTCCGCTAAAAATGGAATGAAATTTATAGCATTTATGGGAAAGTAGCTATGTTAGTAGCCTCTTATAAGAAATTATGGTTGTTGAACTTATGTTTTAGCCGCGCGCGGAGATTTTGAACTGTTAAACAAAGTTATTGCATTCGATATGTAGTTCATGTAATAATCCCTTCGGTGTTAGTAAATTTCATAGAGAATCCCCTGTGAACATGTGGCCTTAGGAATATTCTAAACAGTTTTAGTACTTTTCACGTTGTCAGATTAACAGGTCATGCAGTGTTTTTGAAAGAGTCATTGGTTGATCACCCGAGAATGAGGCCACATAATACTGGGTTTTGGGATAACTTTGGGATTTTTTTTAATTTTTATTTTATTTTTTAACAAACAATATTATCTCTACAAAGGGAGAGAAGATGGGTGTAGCCTCACAATAGGCTATCAATAATGTGGTTCAAACTCGCATTTGGACGAGAATCGAATTTAAGACTTCTCACTTACAACTAAAGAGGAATACCAACTTAAAGATTCTATAATCTAAACCAATTGATCCACATCTGCTGCTAAGGTATAAGAGGTATGTATGGTTACTGAAATGTATTCTCATCACTTTTACTAAGCGTTTTGACACGTCATTTTGATTTTGTGGTAAAGGTGGTCTAATAATTAGGCCTTGTTTGGTAGCTTGTATAAGGGATCGGAAAGGATAAGTAATACGGACCTGGGTGTTTGGTGCAACTATGTAAAAAATAGTCGATGAATTGGCTTGCCAACATGCATTGGATATGGAACAAGACAGGTTAACATATGAGCAAGACAAGGCTAGAGATAAAGCAAATGCAAGAGAAAGAGAGTTGAATCAACAAGAAAGGCAAGAGGAGAAGGATCGAGAGATCATGTCCTGACACCTCGATGGTGAATCTCCTAATTCAAAACGTTTTTGGAGAAGTGAAAATAATCGCATCGTGAGAAGGTTTCCTTGGAAGATGAGGAAGTTCCATACACTGAAGACGGACCAAGCCACATTGATTTTATCCCCTAGCTTAAAACTAATTATATTTGTTGTAGTACTATGACTTTTCATTGTATTTAAAATTATTTATTGGAATTAGACTTTAATTATATTTGTTGTAATGTCCACATTCATTAAAAAATTAAAACATATATTTATGAACACTAATCGCCTTTACCCTTGCTGTTTTTCTTTCCAAACGAGTGAACTTGCACAAAGGCAATCCCAATTTTTCAGTGAATTGTAAAAGCAATATTATTGTCCTTGCCCTTCAATTGCCATTGCTCTCAACCAAGTGAATTGTAAAAGCAATATTATTGTCCTTGCCCTTCAATTGCCATTGCTCTCGACCAACTGGTGGAGATGCTCTTACTAAATAGAATTTCAACTTGAATTTGGGGTTCCACACATAAATTTACCAGCAATTAAGGCATTTACCCAGTTTAAAGTAAGATTTACAAGGCCTGCTAAAAGGGGGTACTAAAATTTTGTGATTTTCCACCGTCATCGATCAAATACAGGGGACTTACAGCCGAAGACCTTCTCTTTACCCGATTGTGGCTTCTCTTTACCAGATTGTGGCGCCATGCTGCTTGAATGGAAGTAGCTGCCAGTAACTCCTCCCGCGAGTTTGGCATGTCCTTGTTGAAATGCCACCAAAATTTAGAGACTAGAGTCTTCAAGTCGTTGGCCATTAGAGCAAATGCTTCCACTTTTGTGTGTGCCTTAACAATTCTGGTAGAGATGGGTATGTCAGAAAAGGAGGTACACTTTGATGCCCAATCTAGCAATTCTTCGCCACAGAAATCGCTTTTCGTAAGACAGCGAGTTCTTAATGCCAATCCACTTGATCTTTCAATACCGTTATTAGATGTATAGGTCCATACGATGCCTTGCGTGATGAACAACATCTTGTCAAGTAGTTCTCCCTCTCGAATCATATAACTATCTTCATTATATGTAACTGGCTTAAGATTCTCACAAATTACCTTCAATACTTGTTCATCGACAGTTTGCAGCATAGGCACCTATATGCATTAGGTACAAACACAGATAATAAATTAATCAAATCACTTGTCACGAGCGATAGCATTAATGAAAGGCTATGTAGACATGCTTGTAAGGGCGTCTACCCGTATTAGAAACTGCATCACCAAGTGTGTCAGATTGCGGTCTAAATAGTATTACTCGTATCATTATACATATATACTCGTACGGTCAGCCAGCCTTGAGAATTTATTGTGGGAGAATTATAGCCTTGTTATTGGCCCTAGTTTCCTGATAGAAATTAAGAGGAACATAGAACTTACTTTCTTTAGCATGGCCAAGCAGAGATGGTACTTGATGTTGTTCTTATGTTCCAATGGAAGAATAGAGAGCATATTCACCACATGAATTTCTTTGTTTTTTTCAAGCTTTCGTTGTAAGTTTTCCATGAACACCGCCTTCAGTTCCTTGGGGAGGCCATTCCTAGATAACAATAATTCTATTTCTAGATCTTTCATTTTCATCTTCTGTCTTAGCTTCTCTGATCTTGTAGTTGACAACTGCATATACGTCTATTCCACGACAAGAGAAAGGTACTTCATCAGTTCGTTAGTATTATGCAAAAGTTCATTTTATGGAATCAGGATCAATAACACAATGTTGTGTCACAATGTGGTTAGAAGAAAGGGACTCAATCGGTGTTAATATATGAGTCGGACAAAAAATGAACGACACCAGTAAATTTATTTCTCCGATAAGGGGTTAAATCATGTTTATAGACTCATCACCCTACCAACATAATCCTTCAGTAGAAGAAGCCATTTCTGGTACAAACTCGAACGGATATAGCATTTCATCACTTATATCCATCAGACATATATATATATATATATATATATATATATATTTTCCAGGAGATAAAAAGTGATAATTCTAGATATATATATCCAACACCAACCTGTAAATTTCCAATGAGATATAAGAATAGTAGCAAGCCAATTATGGAAATAGAAACCGCAAAGAGGTTTTCCCATGCATAGGTACTAGTCTGCAGGTTTTGACCAAGAGAACTGCAAAATTGAAGTCGAGCAAATATTTAAAAGATAACATATATATCTGAATCTCTAATTTCAAAATGCTCAAAGTAAGAACATATCACTTGCCGAGCAAGTAATTACTTGTTTATGCATTTGCTTGTTTTCTGTTTCTGTTAATTTTCTTTTTGTTTTCTACTCAGTTTAATATACATTTATGCAAGATCAAATCATTTTATAGATATGTGCAAACCTTAGATTTCTCAGACCCCACCAGAAACATTTCAAGAACTTTTGTGGATAATCTTGCAACCCCAACACATCAGATTGAATGGCTTCAAGAAATATGCCAAAATCAAACACTGTTGCATTTGGTTGATTTATAGGGCATAATTCATTTAGAAACGTCTCATTTCCATACGAAATGTCATCACAGTGAAAAGTACTAGGTTTGCATCTAGTTTTTGCACAAGCATACTGCCAGCAGGCCGTTACTCGTTGAACAGAAAAAAAGTACCAAAAGGCTCCGAGTACCTAAAAATAACACCAAGTACGTACTAAATTAATTAATTAGTCACCAGACTATAGCTACTTTAGTTTAAAGCAAATTTTAACGCTCAAGTAGTTAACCAAATATAAATTATACAGGACGGAAGCTTACATGACTAGCAAGGATGTAGAGAAAGAAATTGAATACACCTTTAACCCATATCTCTACGCTAGGATTCTTGTTGAGATTTTTGCACGATAAGTAGATGCGAAGAACCCGTGGCACATATTGCAATAGAACAAGAGAGCTTAGAAACTTCCTTGTATTCAAAGAACCTGAGCCCCTCATTTTTGAAAAGAAAATCAAAATTACTACCTGCAGATGTTACATTAATAAAGTAAGACAACAGTTAGTTAACTTGTAGCACATGTTCGATCAGTTAATCCATTGACTTGCCTTCAAAATATATCAATATATAGGTAGTTAACAAGCAGAAAACATTAATTCAAGTAGGCGATCTCTTTCTTACCTGTGGAAGGGGAAGAATACATAAAATGTCAATCGGGATGGATGACTGCAAAATCTTCTTGCCAAGTACCAAACCACCCATTCGTTTCAAAGAAACTGTATCAGACTTTACTTTTGATGCCCCAGAATATGCGTCAGAGAGCACTAGTGTTCTAGTTTGAAAAATAATGTGGACTATATAAGATAGGTCGGTCATTGATCGTAACATAAGAGCGGCTGTCTGCAAAGTTTTGTCCAATTGAAGACACTTGCCATCCCGATTGATGAGTGGAATGTAAAAGAACAAAGGATCCAACGAGACTGCCAAAACGCATGATATAATGAATATTATGTTCCACATCGGACCGAACGACCCTTGTGGATGAAGAATGTCCTTGATTAATACTGGCCAATATTTTTTACTCCGGCTATGACTATGTTCTTCATCGAATAATTTCACTGCAGCTTTTCCATTTGCAGCAGCATCTAAACTCCAAGTAGGTTCTGGAATCCTGAAGAAGACACGCCAAAGGTTGAAAAATTGCACTCATAATATTCTTGATACGAAATAAATTCAGAAGTAATAAAAAAAAAAGTAAAATCTTAGATTGCAAGAAACTGACCTCACAGCCGCAAAAAAGGTTTTCTCTTCAGTGTTCTTCATAACTAGAGTTACTTCGGGGCTATCAACATATTGTTCGCAATGGACTTTAAATTATTACTATTGTGTGCGCGCGCGCGTGTGTAATTTTTGTAATTGTAGGGAAATGACAAGTCTGATATGAATTGAGCTTTCAATGGGAAGTTTCTTCGAGTTTATGATTTCGGACCTCGGTTTCGCCAACAAATGCAATAATTAATACATTTGTAAGCTAGCAACAACCAAGTAAGAGTGTAGTTTATAAATACTATATCAACTTTTTGCAAGCTAGCAAATTCTCTTATTCTCCAAACGTTACCATGTCATCTCAGCCGGCTAGAAGTAAAAAATTAACACGACAAACAAATAGCATTCAAAACATATATTGCAGGCGGAAGCATTAGGGTGGCCTTCACTTGTGTGGATAAGGGGTTGAGCAGAGTGCAGGTGACGATCGATGCAAGGGCGGTGTTATCCATGTCATTCGTTTCTTGGATCCTCGATAACATATGACAAAGCCTCTCATGCCGGGGCAGTGTTTTGTTATGGTTTAGGCAGTGGCAAAGCCAGGAATAGTCGAGGGAAGGGCGAAATTTAAAACTGTAAAAAGTTTAGAAACATGTAGACAATCAAATCATTTTAAATCATTTCATTTAAAATTGAACACAAACAGTACCTGACGAAAATTGACCGCACGATATGATAGACGAACACAATTCACGGATCCCCGGGATCCTCACAAAGATGATCCTGTTTGATCCTTTTCTATCTTGTTTTCCCTTCGTCCTCTCCGTGCAAGTTTCAGCACACTCTCTCTAGCTCTCTCGTTCTCTCCGTCTAAGTTTCAATTTTCTACAACTGACATGCGGCATATTGCTGAAGAGCAGCAGCAAACCTTCCAAAGGCGACCACAAGTCCTACTAGAAAGATCATAGGGGACTAGGTATTTAAAAAAAAAAAAAAAATTAAACACAGCAGCATCAACGCAGCGCTGCATACCAGAAGCAAAACTAGATTCCGACAGGCTCAAAAGACCAGAGGGGCGAAATCCTCCCTCTCAGTGGCGATTTCCAACAAGCGTAGGGGTGGCTGCCCCTCCTTGTCCCTCTGTAGCTTTGCCACTGGGTTTAGGTACCATTTTATGGGATCAATTTCAGCCAACTTAATTGGCTTTCTGATATCGGGACAGTTGATGCTAATATATGCATTCGCCTTCAGTTTTATCAATAATATGCAGCTTAACATCGACCATGTGCCATTTGCTAGAGATGTTTTGAACTCCTAGATATGAACGAACAAAAGCTCTGTTACCATTTGTTGGATAAACGATGAAATATACTAGGTACTACTGAGAATTTGAGTTACCACTGCAAAGCTCTTGATTGTATTGCTTCTTGCTTTTCTTAATTTCTTATTACAACTATAAGCCAAAGGCTTTATAAAGAGAATACAAATATACTTTAGAGAGTTCTTTTTAGACAAATGAATAGACAATGTGGAGGTATAAATTAACCACATCCAATAGGAGAACGATAAGTGAACTATTTGCTCATGACTGATTTACTCTTAACATCGTGAGCAGACCAAACACAAAACCCTAGCTAAGCATGTGTCTACCCTATGGGTGTTGGGCCTTCGGGTTCAAGTACATGTCATGTCATCCTCTATGGACCCATGATATACCCAATCCTACGACTTTGCCATCCCCGACTCAAGGAGGCAAGAATCAACTCTTTGGAGTCTCACTTGGGTGTCATCCTCTCCGGCAAATCAACCAGCTAAAGACGGCGCCTACCACCAAAGATCTGCTCAAGCAGTCTCCACAATAAGGTCTACACCATCCTAGCAGAACAAAAGATCTACCTAGAATCTGCAACCTTACTAGTCGACTGCCTACATGGAGTCTCTCTTACAAATATCGAATTAGTCAAACAAGGAGATCCATAATTGCAACTTTTTACTCAGAACTCTCTCTTGTTCGATATCTCTCAAACTATTTCTGACTTAGGCATCGCAGCCTCTGGCAATCACCTTCTCCCCCCACCTCCCCCACCATCACCCCCCCCCCCCCCCAGCGCCCCGCCTCTGTTTTTGTTTCAAGGGTGTTCGTCAATTATGCTAACAGTGTCACTTGTTTTGCAAGTGTGATTTTCATCAATCCATCGTTGGAGGAATTTGCATCCACATACATCTCGGAACTCCAAATAATAATTTTAGTATAATTGCTGTTGGAAATGTTTAGATTAAGGGTAATATTAGGGAGACTAAATTTTAGAAATTAAAGGACATAAAAGTTGATAATTAGTTTATTACTTAAACCTTGATAAATGTGCTCAGCCTTACTCTGACCATCATCGTGTGATTCACCAATGCTAAAACTCGAACCAATGATGTGCCGTATGAATAAAGAAATACAATATATATATAGGCATAAATTTAAACCTATGAGATCCTCTACTTGTTTTTTCCTTCTAATTTGAGCCGTTGAACAGAATCTAACGGCTGCCTATTGTGCCACGTTATTTAAAGACAGCAAGCACTATGGTTTTTGCAAGCATTTGGATGTGTTTTTCCACAATTATCTTTATCAAATGTCAGACATACCTAGTTGTTAGAATTATGAGAGCGTTCGGAAGAAATTAAGGCTTTGACATCCGTAGAGTCTGACTTTTCTTCTGGGTGGTAGTGTTTTGTTAGGGAAGCAGTTTGTGTAGATGGAACCAGACTAGTGCTTTCGAGTCGTTATGTGTTATGTTATATCGAGTCCTTCTCATGTAAGGAAATTTCAAATCACATTTAGTTTTCATTATCAATTATGGTTTTAGAATTGTTTACTTCTTTTGGAATAACTTGTTTTTATTACAGAATGTTAGAACCAAATTTGCGAAAATCATAGTCCCATTGTGGGACTCCCACATGAAAGAACTCGGTAAAAAGCCTTTACTTGAGGGAAAGTAAAACCACATTGGAAAAAAAACAACGAGCAAGGAAAATGACGCTTCCACACGCCCAGTAAAAACATCCCAGTAAACAAACAAATCCCCCTCCATGCCATGAACGTGTTGCAACACACCAAATGGAAATGTAATTTTTAATTCCATCTTTTATATTTACTTTTTTAAATACTGTAAAATCAAATATTAATTGAATAGCGGGTCTTATGGAAAACTTAAAAATCTTGAATGAATACAATCGGATTTTTAGACCATCTCTAAAGGCTAAGTGTAATGTCGCATAATCAAATTTAACAGTAGGAAGAAACTCTAACTGATATGTCAATATGAACCTTTTGCTATCAAATTTGACATGTGAAAAAAAGTTGCTGTCAATTAGTTTTCTTATTATTTTATTATGTGTGTTCTATTAATACACCAATTTTAAATTTTAAAATTTATTTTAATTGATTTTTTTAAATGAATCCTACAAATATCAATTATAACAAAAAAAAAATTTAGAGAATGAAAAAATATGACATTGTGTAGAAAAATAATTCAAGCTCGAGCACAAAAAATCAAACATACTGCTTTGATCAATTGGCCTAATTCACATAAGTCAAAAACCAATTTGTTTGGATGAGAGCAAATTTGAGTGGGTCTAGAGATTGGGATGCAAAGTCCACACTTCTCTAGCTCTTACGAATTGGGTCAGTCCACTCAGCAACCCCTCTCTCAGACGAAAATTCAAATTCTAGCCCTTGCCATGAGAGATTTTTGGGACTTCCTACTTGCTTAGAGAAGGATATGCGGAAACTTTTTTGTTCAATCAAGGACCATGTTTGGAACAAAGTATACAAAGGGGAAGGCAAATTAATTTCTCAGGGAGGAAGATAAGTGTTGACTGAAGCAATGTGGCAAGCTATACCCTATTATACAATGCTTTCAGTTACTACTTTTGTAGTAGAGAAACTTGCAGAAACTTATGCACATAAAGAAGTGGGTACTTCACTACTTCAACTGCAATGTTAGAGGTAACTCGTATGGATGCTTTATCTATCAGTTTGATAGGATTAGCAATTTAGCTGCAAAAACGTAAACAACTAAATAAAAACAATGTCTAAAATGCACCTGCCAATAGTTATATATATAGATTACAATACAATACAATACGCAGGTAAATACAGCAGCTTGTAGAAATTAGAATCATCAATCTCAATCAGGTCAGCAATAACACCTATGACTTCGATCAAAACCTTGGCATGCCCTTGACTGCCCCGTCGTCCCATTCGGTGGGAAAAGGTCGCAAGAGAAGCGCGTCAGTTGGGAAGCATCCGGTCCAAACAACGTAGTATTATACCTAAAAAAACCCAACAGCTTCAGTCACAGGCTCCCCGACCCATAACAACTTGGGGAGGTGGAGGAAGAGGAGGAGGAGATGATTAGATCGTTGTCCGCATCGCTTCCGACGTACGACCTCGCCATTACCACCGAGAAATCAAGAGTGGTCTGGTTCATCTTACTTACATAGATGGGAGGCAACGGCGCCGTTCCCAGCTTGAGATTGCTGTCGCTTTCCTGTCGTCGACGTCGCCATAGAAGATATCGGCTTGAAGGTTCTCGTATTACAACTCCAGCTTCCGGTTGGGATTTATAGCAACCAGCGTCAAGTCCCACGTGGCGGTTAAGTACTCGCTGCTGGATGCGGCGGTGAGTGGGCACGGCGACACGGCTACCAAGTCGACCAGGAACTCAGGGAATTCAGGGCTGAGCTTCGCGTCACGCAATAAAGTCCACGACAAGGCTGTGGCGAGAATGATTGCCAATAGCGCAGCGAAGCAGAAGAAAACAATTTTACAAAGCCGTCCGGCGGAGGAAGACTTTGCCATTCCCATTCGATCTTTTAATTCACTATCCTATAGACTTATTCGGCAGAATCGATCAGACCAACCGAAGGAGAGAGAGAGATGGGGATGGGATTAAAGCAGAGGGTGTTGAGCATGTAAATAGGCAGGTGTTTCCAAAGCCTAAAGTTGCAAGGATTTCCAGTTCCAGTTGAACTCGGAGTTTACTGTTTACCCAACATGACCACTCTATTTTTATAAAACTGTTTGGGAGCTAGGATAAGAGACCAGATAGCATTAATAATGGAATAGTAAGAGTTTAAACTTTAAAACCTATTTTTCTGTTTAGCCATAAAGTTGGTGATAATTTTACGAAGAAGCGGAAGTTTTATTATAAAATTAATTAACAATATAAATTGTGGACAATACATAAATTGATTGATGTATAATATATAGAAAGTGATCCAACTCCATATAAAGTACATGCATGATCTTATTCTGAGTTCTCGACATGAGATTTAATACTAACAAAATCTTAATATTACAAACATATTAGGTAAATAATGAATCAAGTCGATGATAAATGTTGATGTCGCCTGTTCCTAAGAAAAAAGAAAGAGCGTCACATTTGTCAATGACCGACTTAGGGAGAAAATCAATGATATCGTTCATCAAAAGTGAAAATCTTGGTCAGCAGAGTCTTTGGTTTTGTGTTTTGAGTGCATTAGTGTATTCAATATTATTGACTCATAGAAGAATAGTAGGAACTAGCTAGGAAGGTTCTACCGTTGGTATATCGAATTACGAATTTTTCGCAAGGGGCTATTTTTTGAGTGTGATAAACATTTCGAATTTGAATTCGATATTAATATATTAAAATCATGAGATTAATTAATATATCAAACTAATTCTGTTAAAAAGGCTCGTATATTTAATGAATTCACACTAATATAAAATTAATGTTACAGGTATCAAACTTATGATATTTTATTTGAACTTAGATTTTCTCTGCTCATATCTCTTACTTACCGTTTAAAAGAAATTTGATGCCTTGAAGTTATGTCACATATATAATAAGCTTTATTTCATTTTATTTTCTGTTCAACAAGCATTCCTCTTTTCTACTCATATCCACACCACCATTTGCCCTCCTCCTTCTACATGTCATTGATGGTTGGCTCCTCAAATCAATCTTAGCACCGTTGCAAAACTTGACAGCGATCTTGATAGTTTCAAAGTCGTTAGGAAAGTCGAAAATAATTTTTGAATTACATCGTGGTTCTCATTCATTTGTTCAACAACTATGTACATGGCATCTAGGCAGTAAGCACATATGTTACTTTTAGTTTTTTTCCAAGTTCTAAGCTTGCCGTTTGGTTCTTTACGATCAGATTTCAACCTACATATGTAATTTACATCCTAAACTTGTTTTTCACAGAGCACACTACAGGCGAGTTAATTGTATGTTTTTAATTGAAGTGACATACATAAAATTACATGTGAACAATTACGCATAAAAAGCCTATGGTTGCTTGACTAATAATTCTTAAATTGTAATTATTATTTTATGTTTTCATTTTGTGTCCTTTTTTTTTTTCTTTCTTTAATGTGGTTACAATTGTGTCGTCTGCAGTAAGAGAAATGACGAAATCAAGTGCGATACGATATGTTAAATGCCGTAGCATTATAGAAGGAGATCCCAAATTAATTCCACATGTGGGTTTGTATCTCTTGGAATTACAAAAGTTGTGTCTTATAACGTAAATGTATAATTACTTTGTGAAACATTTCAAAAATATAATTTATACTTGTTATCTTTTCTCTATCAGTTTGTCTATATCGTATGAAAATACAAAAATTAATTTTGTTGATGCACAAAATCGGTGAGGGCTTTGGTACAACAGAAAGTGTCAAGTTTGTGACCTTCGTTAGGTTGCTCTGGTCATTAGTGTGGATAAGTATGTAAATGAATAAAGACAGGAAAGCAAATAACACAAGATGTACGTGGTTCACCCAGATTGGCTACGTCCACGGAGTAGAGGAGTTCTCATTAGTTGTAAAGGGTTTACACAAATACATAGGTTCAAGCTCTCTTTTTGTGAGTTCTAGTGAATAGTTTAGTACAAATGACATTAGGGATTATTGTGGGAGAATGATCCCCTTTTATAGAAGAGAGTTTCTAGTTTTGTTGTGACATTGATACGTGTCGTGTTGTGATTGGCCTCCTAGTTGGAGGAAAAGTCTTGTGGGTCCTTGACGGTATGCTATTGACCGGTGCTTAGTAGTTTCGGGATTGGTCAAATATGGTACAAACAAATTTTATCACTATTTGAATATGAGAAATTATAATCATATAAAATTAATGCATGTAGAACACATACGAAGTGTTTTATAATAAACATGTTTTTATGCATGTACAAGTGTGAAAAGAAAAAGTCACTTAGTACTGCAGTCTAGTGGTATTTCTCTTCACTTGTAAGTGAGATGCCTTATGTTTGATTCTTGCGAAAAGCGAATTTGAACCATATTATTACTAATCCATTGTGAGGCTTAGCCCACTTCCCAACTCCCTTAGTGTAGATAATATGATTTGTTCAAATACAAACAAAAAAATGTGAATAGAAACAAAACTCTATATGCTAGCACACCATCATGTAAAAAAGCCTTTTGCACTTGTAGTAACCAAATAGCCCAGGTACTTTCTTGGGGTTGGACATGCTCCAAAGTTGGATAAAAACTTGTGTGGGGCTTGGTTTGCCACTAAATTTTGCTGAATGGCACTACAATCCAATCAAAATTTGCCACATGGTAAATCTTAAGTATAATATTTTATCATCTTTTATTATTTAAACTCTCATAATTATTTTTCCTACTAATTAAGATTGATTTAATGGTTCAACTTTTACATCTTCTACTCTCTCTCTCTCTTTTTCTTTCCAAAATTTCCCTTGTGTCTCCAAAAATTTCAGAATTAGGGGTATATGACACATCCTGACCAAAATCAAGGCGTGCTGGCCAGGTGTCGAAGCCAGCACATATCAATTTAGGGTCCTAGTGGACAATCCAGGTCGGGATGTGTCATATGCAAAACCATGTTTTACATGGATGAATGGAGGGTAACTCTGGACCGAAGCTAGCGTAAGTCCCTTTAAAAGGAGACAGGAACCGCTCCACGTATCTCATTTAGAACAAGCCTTAACAGGCACAACTGCTACTGATATGGACACCAATTATTGCTGTAGACATTACAGTGCGAATTAAGCTCCACTTCCCTCCCTCACGTTTATCTTCCACACGATAGATTCTACATATGAGCATCCCAAGTCCCAACCAAAGGACTGAACCTCACTCTGGGTCATTCCGCCTTCATAAGGATAATGGGGAAAAAAAAATTAAGCCATTAAATATTTTCTCAGCAAAGGATCTCTAGAAAACGTATCAACAAACTTATTTGAGTACATATGCAAGTGGCGTGCTGGGCAATTAAATGTTGCTCAAAAATGAAAAAAAAATTTACAAGGTGAAATATGTGTTGGATATTGCTTTTTTTTTGTTTTTTTTTTTTTTTTTTTAACATTTTATGATAGTTGGAGAAGGTGGCTTGGTTGTTTTTTCCCCCGAATTCTTATCAAGGAAGAGAAAGACAGAGAACAGGGACGAAGACGGTAGAGAAAATTTAGAAGAAAACGAAAGAGAGGAGAAGAGTTAAAAAAGAATTATAGATTAATCTCTTGATTAATAATCAGTAAGGAAAATCATTATGACAGTACTATAAAATAATAAAATATTATAATTAACATTTATCATGTAACGAGTTTTGATTACATCATAACATCGTTCAACAAAATCCAATAATAAGCAAAGTTCTATAAAAAAAATTTCTACAAAGGTCGATTGACATGTGGGCGTGACAACTGAAACTCCAAATCTTGGTCAGCGCAATTTTGGTAATGCTGACATGGCCCCACTGACAGCTCCTGAGGACTTCCTCTATTTCAGGGTGAGAGAGAGAGAGAGAGGAAGAGGAGAGAGAGAAGGGATTAACATTTTATTTGTCTGCTCTGCAATTTGGCTTGGGTCGGAAGGTGCCCAGGAAGTGCAAAAGGAAAAAAAGTTGGGAAATTTGGAGGCCTCGAAACTTAAAAAGTAAAGCGGAGGGAAATGATCAGAAAGACTTTTCAAGTGGAAATCGCACCCTTTTCATAAAAGAATAAAAAGTCGTAATCAAACACTTGTCACAAAAACAAAACAAACAGTGGTAATCAAAGTATCAAAAACTTTTCAAAACAAAACGAATAATGGTAATCAAAGCATCAAACACTTTTCACAAAAAACAAATGGTCATCGCAGCTATTACTTTAGTCTAAAGTAACGAGAGAAATTGCACCTATTTAAGTAGTATAGGACCAGCCTTTTCTTCGTCCATCTACCGATCTCTCCCCACACCTGTCTCCCCAGAAGTTCTAAAGAACTCAAATTAGACAATCGTTATTTGCATTAACATAAGAAGTTATGGAAGTCGAAACATCGGCTAATTCTCCACAAATCTCAGCTGGGTTAGTACATTTTATTTTGCTTTCGTTTTCTCTACTTTCTAATTATTTGGTTTTACTACTCCTATAAAGTACGTATAAGGTGATTAGCTTGGGAAATTCATCTACTTACTCATTTAATTTTCTTTTCAACAGCACGAGGGAGGATAGTGGTCCCCACAAATGTATTTTCTTTCTCCTCACCATGCTAGGCTTGCTGGTCCAAGTTAAATGTGCAGCGTTGCAAGTGTCTTTATTTGATACAGACTACGTCATTGTTTTGATGTTAATTGTCGATTTATTTGCTTACGCCGGGACATTGGCGATTGTCAAGAAATTGCAAGCTTCACACAATTCAGATCTCTATGGATTGATGAACAGAATTAGCCTCTTGTGTGGGACGTTTGCCTTGATTCTACTAACGTTCATCCTTGTTCCAGATTTTGGGTGGTTTGCTCTCGTATGCTGGGCCGTATGCTTTGTGACAACTGTGGTTAAGTCCTACCCAACCTTGAAAAGACTTTGTACAAGTACAACTTATATACTATGTTATGTCATTCGCAAACTGAAGGAGCTGAACATGAGATTGAATGGCACGGAAGAATCTCAATCTCAAAACCAAATTGGGATAGTTTAATTAATGGGTATATTTCAGTTTGTCCCTTCAAGTTTGTGTTTAATTGTGACTCTACACAAAGTCTTAGAACTGTACAACCTCGAACCAAAAATTAAGATTTCAATGTAATATCATAGATTCGTCAATTTTTCTGCCAGTGTCTCTATTATATGGCTACGTGGCATCATGGGGCCCACGCTATCACCTACATGCTACCCAAATTAAAAAATCAAAAGAAAATTTTGCTTTTGGAAATTCATTCAAATTTTTTTTTATATAAAAAGTACGATATTCATTGACATGTTACTACAAAATGAATGTATAATTTTTAATTTGGAATGAATATATAATTAGTTACATCATAAAGCATATGAAGTTACCATTTTTATTAACAATTCATGAAGTTAGGAACTTATTCTCAGTAATGCCAATTGCTTTAGAAATGCTCAATACACATAGATTGTATATGTCAAATTATATTGCTGTCACCCTAAAAAAATTAAATTAATTTATTCGACAAAAAAAAATTAAATAAAATTGCTACATTTAACATAATATATAAATAAATTATGAATGAAAACAGGGGTGCAGTCAAACTAAGATTTTAAAGGATTTTAAAAGTGATAGATTTGATAGAATTTAAGAGGATTAAAGACTCCTACAAAATTCATATGAATTTTAAAGAATTTGAATGAATTGTGGTGGAAGGATTTGAAATCCTAGGGGTGGGGTTGGATTCTTTTTACTCTTAGTTATATATACTTTTTCCTATCAAATTTCACAAAATCCACAACTTATTGAAATCTTCCAAAATCTTAATTTTTTTAATAAACTTAGATTTGGATGAATTTTAAATATTTTAAAATCTTTTAATTGACTACATCTAAATTTGAATAGATTCTAAAATTCTTTAATTAACAACACTAAAAATCTTAAAATCCTCTCAAATCAGAGTTTCAGTGCATCCCCAGAGAAGACCGAAAGTTCAAACAAACCGATCTGCTTAGTTTAGAGAGAGATAGAGAGAGAGAGAGAGGTATCAAAATGCTTGCTCTCTCAGCGATCGCTTACAGTCATGAATCGTATTAAATCCGGGTTCGGATCATTGCCCTCCAAAACCCAGATTAGATTTCTCTGCACATCAATTCTCGACGACCCACGCCCTCAATCTCCATTTCTGTCAGAAAACCTCGCTTTTTTCTTGGACAATTGTTCAGACGCTTTTTCACTGAGAAAACTCCACGCTCGCATTTTCGCTCACGGCCTCGGAAACAATATATTTCTCGGCTGCAAGCTCCTGAATTGCTACGCAAAGTTCGACCTTTTATCAGATTCTAGATGGGTTTTCGACAGAATCGTCAACTGGAATCTGTCTCTCTGGAATGCAATCCTTGTTGGGTATTTCAGAGCCCGTCAATTCGACGAAGTTCTTCGGCGGTACGTAGATTTGAGGCGGTGGAATATCGGGTTGGATAGCGGCACCATTACGTTTGGTTTGAAAAGTTGTATCGAGTTGGGGGATTTGGGATTTGGACGAGGGATTCATGGGGATGCTTTGAAGTCTGGGTTTAGTTCAAATGGATTTGTGGGTTCGTCGCCTAACGGATTGTACTCTAGATGTGGGTTTGTTGAAGATGCAGCTGAAGTGTTCGATGAAATTACTGAGAGAGAATATTGTTGTCTACACTTCGATTATTACTGGTTATGCTCAGAGTGGCGACCAACGTGCTTGTGAGGCTTTTGGGTTTGCTTGCCGTATGCAGAGACAAGGATTGCATCCAAATCGGGTCACTCTTGCTAGCTTACTTCAGGCAGCGTCGCAGTTAGAGGCACTGGAAGAAGGACGTTCGGTCCATGGCTATGCTATTAGAAGAGGAATTGGTGGTTCGGATGAAGTGTTCGAAACAAGTCTCGTGGACATGTATAACAAATGTGGATCCCCTAGAAGGGTAGCCTGCATTTTTGGCGAAATGGATAGAAAGACTATTGGTTCTTGGAATGTGATGATTGCTGGTTATTTTAAAATAGAGCAACCAGGCTTTCCGCCTTTTCTGTCAAGTGATGGAAGAAAATTTTGTCCCGGATTTGATAACTTTGTCCAATGGGATTCTGTCTTGTGCTTGCTTGAATTATTTGCATCCAGGAAAGAGTATCCACGGTTACATTATTCGAGCTGGTATTTAGCTTGATCTATTGGCAGCCACCGCTCTGGTCGATCTATAATCCAAATCAAACAAGTTGATCCAGTCCGGGGAACTATGTGATAGAATGGAGAAAAAGGATGCTATATCTTATGATGTGATGATGACGGGCTATCTCCACAATAATTATGCCAGCGAAGCTGTGGACACCTTTGTTGAAATGGTTGGAGAAGGTACTAAACCAAACCTAGGTTCCTTGTTGAGTGTACTTTCTGCTACTTCTGAGCTGAAAGACATAAGAAAAGGCAAGTGCATCCACGGACATGCATTAAGACACGGGTTTGACTTGAATACTGAAGTTACGAATCAAATTATCTACACGAACGCAAAATGTGGTTGTTTAGGCCATGCGAGGCAAATCTTTAACATGGTGAGATATCGGGATTTGGTCTCATGGACTTCAGTGATGATGGGTTATGTAACTTATGTTTACCGTGGCCATGCTGATGAAACCATAACGTTGTTTCGATCAATGCCAATGGAGCTAGCACAACATGATTCAGTTACTCTGGTAACTTTGCTTCAGGCAATTTGTCAGCTTGGAAGTCTGAGTTTTGCAAAAGTAGTCCACTGTCACTTATGTTGAGCTGATAAGAACAACGATACATCTCTCACCAATTCTTTGGTCACGACTTATTCCAGGTGTGGGAAATTAAATATGGCAGCTAGTCTATTTGAGCATGCAGTTGAACGGTGTCTGACATCATGGAACACGATGATCCTGCATATGGTATGCACGGCAAATCCTTTAACCTTTTCCGTTATCATCGTCAACTAATTTCTGAAACATTATTCACAGAGATCAATAACCTGAATTTACGAATAGATAATCCGAATGTTAAGTACAAGTTTATCTCGCAAAAGTTCATCGGAATGAAGTTACCTTGATGCTGTCCTGGAGTTGAGGAGAAACATCTTTCTCAAAACTCTCCGAAACTTTGAAATACATCACGAGACTCATCCATATTTACTCTACGGAAAGTTGCGAAGTTTAAAGTCGTTAAGAAAGTCGAAGAGAATTTTTGAATTACATCGTGGTTCTCATTCATTTGTTCAACAACTGTTTACATGGCAGCTAGGCAGTCAGCACAAATATTACTTTTAGTTTTTTTCCAGGTTCTAAGCTTTGCCGTTTGGTTCTTTACGATCAGATTTCGACCTACATATGTAGTTTACATCCTAAACTTGTTTGTCACAGAGCACACTACGGGTGAGTTAATTGTATGTTTTTTAATTGAAGTGACATACATAACAGGGAATTACATGTGAACAATTATGCATAAAAAGCCTATGGTTGCTTGACTAATAATCCTTAAATGTTGTAATTATTATTATGTTTTCATTTTGTGTCCCTTTTTTCTGTTTTTTTATTTTTTTTTTATTTTTATTTTTTTTGCTTCAATGTGGTTACAATTGTGTCGTCTGCAGTAAAAGAAATGACGAAATCAAGTGCGATAAGATATGTTAAATGCCATAGCAATATAGGAGATCACAAATTAATTCCACTGGTGGGTTTGTATCTCTTGGAATTACAAAAGTTGTGTCTTATTACGTAAGTGTGCAATTACTTTGTGAAACATTTCAAAAGTATAATTTATACTTGTTATCTTTTCTCTATCAGTTTGTCTATATCGTATGAAAATACAAAAATTAATTTTATCACTATTTGAATATGAGAAATTATAATCATATAAAATTAATGCATGTAGAACATGTACGAAGTGTTTTTATAAGAAACATGTTTTTATGCATGTTCAAGTGTGAAAAGAAAAAATCACCTAGTATTGTGGTCTAGTGATATTTTTCTTCATTTATAAGTTAGATGTCTTATGTTCGATTTTCACGAAAAACGAATTTGAATCACATTATTACTAGCCCATTGTGAGGCTTAGCCCACTTCCTCACTCCTTTAGTATAGATAATATCGTTTGTTCAAACACAAACAAAAAAAAGTGAATAGAAACAAAACTCTATATGCTAGCACACCGTCGTATAAAAAAGCTTTTCACATGTGTAGTAACCAATAGCCCAGGTACTTGCTTGGGGTTGGACTTACTCCAAAGTTGGATAAAAACTTGTGTGAGACTTGGTTTGCCACTAGATTTTGCTAAGTGGTACTACAATCCAATCAAAATTTGCCACATGGTAAGTCTTAAGTATAATATTTTATCATCTTTTATTATTTAAAGTCTCATAATTATTTTTCCTACTAATAAGATTGATTTAATGGTTCAACTTTTAAATCTTCTACTCTCTCTCTCTCTCTCTCTCTCTTTTTCTTTCCAAAATTTCCCTAGTGTCAAAAAATTTCAGAATTAGGGGTATACAAAACCATGTTTTACATGGATGAATGGAGAGTAACTCTGGGCCGAAGCTGGCGTTAGTCCCTTTAAAAGGGGACCGGAACCGCTCCACGTATCTCATTTAGAACGAGCCTTAACCGACGCAACTGCTACTGATATGGACACCAAAAATTGTTGCAGACATTACAGTGCTAATTAAGCTCCACTTCCCTCCCTCACGTTTATCTTCCACACAATAGATTTTACATATGAGCATCCCAAGTCCCAACCAAAGGACTGAACGTCACTCTGTGTCATTCCGCCTTCATAAGGATAATGGGGAAATTTTTTTTAAGCCATTAAATATTTTCTTCCCAAATTTTCTGAGCAAAGGATCTCTAGAAAATCGTATCAACAAATTTATTTGAGTATATATGCAAGTGGCGTGCTGGGCAATGAAATATTGCTCAAAAATGAAAAAAAATGAACAAACAATTTTTGTAAAAAAGTGAAATATGTGTTGGATTTTTTTTTTACATTTTATGATAATTGGAGAAGGTGGGTTAATTGTTTTTTTCCCCTATTCTTATGAAGAAAGAGATGACAGAGAACGTGAACGAAGACGGTAGAGAAAATTTAGAAGAAAACGAGAGAGAGGAGAAGAGTAAAGAAATGAATTATAGATTAATTTCATGATTATTAATCAGTATGGAAAATCATTATGACAGCATTATAAAATATTAAAATATTATAACTAACACTTGTCATGTAACGAGTTTTGATTAGGTCGTAACATCACTCAACAAAATCCAATAATAAGCGAAGTTCTATAAAAAAAAAAAAAAAAAAAGAGAGGATAAATTAGGTTCTTATCCTTCTTTTTGCTAGTCCATTGATTAAAACCTTATTCATTTTCAATTTTTGATCAAGGTTCTTAAGTTTTAATAAACGTTATTAATTATATCAATAATAAAATATTTTTTTATTTCTAAATTTATTCATATAGTGTTAGAAATATTACTTTTGGTATACTTATATTTATGGCTAAATTTTTTGTCATGTTGTAAGCATAATTTACTGAACAATTATGGAGGCCATAGAGAGAGGGGTGAGGCAATAGTAGAGAGAAAGAGAGATATGTGTAATTGTGAGGTGTGTTCTATTCCATCCCATTATGTCTTTATTTATAGTAGTAGGGAATGTTAATTCATTACCCTTTAAAATTACAATAATCAACTCCTAATAGGAATTTAAGAGATATTCCTAGATCAACTAGATTTACACAATCACATTCTTAATCTAATAGGAATGCAACATGTCATATATTTTTATTTTTAGTTTGTACCAAATTTTTTATTTGCAACCCTTTTTTAATTTGTACCAATTTTCTTTTCAGTTTTAATTTGTACCCATATATTTTTTTTTGTGCCCATATTTTTTTTAAAGTAGTTTATGTATTTGTACCCATTTTTAATTTTGCTAAATGTACCCATGCTAATTATATGTATTTATTTTATGTTTTAAAATCCATCCGTAGTTATTTTTTAAAATATGTTCATATTATGTGGGCACATTATTTTCTTGCTATAATTTTGTGAAGATCAATATTACTCTAATATTTATATTTAAGTATTTATCATATTTTAAAAATATTATTTGAATTTGTTTAAATTTCGTAATTTGTGGGACACTAAATGCATGAATTAAATCTCTTAAATGATACTAAAGACCTCGATCAAAATATTTGAACAAACAAGAATTTAGTCTAACAATTAAGTTGATTAGGGACTAGAATCAAAATGATCCTAAAAAAAAAAAAATTCTACCAAAGTCGATTTGACATTTGGGCGTGACAATTGAAACTCCAAATCTTGATCAATGCAATTTTGGTAATGCTGACATGGCCCCACAGCTCCTGAGGACTTCTATATATTGTGGGGATTTGGAAATTAGGAGGTTGAGCCTTCTGAGCAAATTATATAGGTTATTAGATTTTGATTTAACGGTTATAATTATTATAATTTTTAGAGAGATTCTCTATTTCGTAGCTGTTTGATCAAAATCCAACAGTTCGTGTGATTTGCTCAGGAAGCTCAACCTCCTAAGTTCAAGAGAGAGAATCCAAATCCGTTTAAGGGGGTATTGTTATAAGTTAAAGAAGACGTGTCACGAAAAACATTTCTTTATTTTTTTTGTAGATTCCCAAGATGTGTAAAATGGAATCCGTAAACATTCACAATGGTAAGGACCAAACATTCACAATGGTACACTTTTGGTACACTTTTGATAAAGGAACAAACATTCACAATGGTACACTTTTGGTACACTTTTGATAAAGGCCCAAACATTCACAATGGTCCACTTTTGGTACACTTTTGATAAAAGGACCAAACATTCACATTGGTACACTTTTTATAAAGGACCAAAAAGTGATAATTGCAAGACAAAAACAGTGATCATGTCTCACTCATGAAAGACCCAAACAGTAGTCATCACAGCTATTACTTTTAGTCTAAAGAAGGGGGAGAAATTGCACCTATTTAAGTACTATATGACGAGCCTTTTCTTCGTCCTTCATCCAACATTTCCACTGATCTTTCCCCAAACCCGTCTCCCCAAAATTTCTAAAGAACTCAAATTAGACAATCGTTATTTGCATTAACATTAGAAGTTATGGATGTCGAAACATCGGCTAATTCTCCACGAATCTTAGTTAGGTTAGTACATTTTATTTTGCTTTCGTTTTCTCTACGGTCTAATTATTTGGTTTTACTACTCCTAATAAAGTATGTATAAGGTGATTAGCTAGGGAAATTCATCCACTTACTCATCTAATTTTCTTTCCAGCAACACGAGGGAGGATAGTGGTCCCGACAAATGTATTTTCTTTCTCTCCTCACCATGCTAGGCTTGCTAGTCTAAGTTAAATATGCAGCATTGCAGGCGTCTCCATTTGACACATACTACATCATTGTTTTGATGTATGTTATCTTTTCTCAGTTTGTCAAATATTGTATGAAAATATAAAAATCAATTTTCACTGCTTGAATATGAGAAATTATGGACATATAAAATTAAGGAAATTTTAACAAAAAGCTTCTAGTATTGTTCAATTTAACGAAAAACCATATTTTTACACTAAAAAGTCAATCTTAGTATTATTGACTTTACCCTTTATTTTGTCCTTATCATTAAAACTCAAAGCAAGCATTATTCAATAGTTTTCTTTAAAATTAATGTATGTAGAATACGTATGAAGTATTTTTGTAATAAAGATGTTTTTATGTATGTACAAGTGTGCAGAGAAAAAGTCACAGTATTACAGTCTAATGATATTATTTTTTATTTGTAAATGAGAAGTTTTAAGTCAAACTTTGTTAAAATGAACTTAAATTACATTATTATTAGTATATTACAAGATTAAGTTTACCCCTTCTTCTCTCTGTGTGGGTTACTTCGTTCGTTAAAATTGAAAAAGTAACCACTAACCTATATATGTGCATGTAACCGCAACAATTGAAAAAGTCAAAATCTTAGTCAGCACAAAACGTTTGTATGGCCCACTTATAGTGACAGAGAGATCCTTAAATGTCTTGTGGCTGAGGAAGGAAAATCTTAGTCAGCACAAAACGTTTGTATGGCCCACTTATAGTGACTGGGAGAGATCCTTAAATGTCTTGTGGCTGAGGAAGGAAGGTTGGGGTTGGGGTTGGGGTTGGGGGAGACGGGTGGGCTGGGGAAGGAGGTGAGGGGGATGGGTTTGTAAGGGTGGGTTCCACTTTTTTTTTTTTTTTTTTTTTTTAAATAATAAAAATATTTAAATAATTTTACTTTTATTTTAATAAAGTTGGATTAAAAAGTAGACTAAGTAGACTCTGTCTCACGCGGCATTAACATTTAATTGAGAAACTAAAAAAAAAGGGACAGATGTATGATATTACAACAAATTCGTAAGATGAGTTATGACATTATAGTTTTTAAAACATAAAATATGAAATTATGGTTCGATCCGTAATTGAAGTATTTTTTTTTCGTTCACCCTATATAATTTGTCCAAAAAAAAAGAAAAAGAAAGTAGATTATATATGTTGAGGTCTTCGGTTCCAAAGAAAAGGACAGATTTATCAAAATACTATACGACAATTTTTTGTTGACAATTATCAATTATCATCTAACACCGTCTATCCATCCGTTAAGATGCATGCAAAAGTTGATTGAAAAGGAAGAAGCGCTTTTCTTTCAGTAGTTCTCCAATTGTTCCTCCATCTCCCCCAGCATCTCCCCCAAAAATTCTGAACTCATATTACACCGTCGTTATTTGTATCAACACAAGAAGTCATGGACGACAGAGCTCTGGTCAATCCTCCACGAATCCCAGCTGGGTTAGTACATTTTCTTTTGCTTTCCTTTTCTCTGCTTTCCAATTATTAGGTTTTAGTATGCTTCTCCACACTATGTACAGTGCTCCCTCCAACTCCCCCTCACAAAGTGAGATAGTTGCGGCGGGATCGCCTAAGTTTTTATTCACGACATACGACAGACACTTGGGAGGAGAAAATATGTTGTTCTCCGAGAAGTCTATGTCGTGGTCATTGCTGACGCCCCACAAGTTCGACGCCTTTGGCGTCTTCAAAGCCGGCGTCCTAAAAGCCTACCTCATTTGTAGCACAAGATGCCTACGGCGGCGTCTTTGTCGGAGATTTGAGGGAGAGAGTGCGTGAGAGTTGTGGGAGACGCCGTTCTTCCAAAAGTTCGCCACCTTCGGCATCTTCAAACCGAGACGTCCTAAAAACCGTTCTCCTTTATAGCACAAGATGCCTACGGTGGCGTCTTTGTCAGAGACTTGAGGGATAGTGAGAGTTGTGGGGGACATCGTCCTCCGGGAAGTTGGATGCCTTACTCACCTTCAAAGCCGACGTCCTAAAAGCCGACATCATTTGTAGCACAAGATGCCTACGGCGGTGTCTTCGTCCTAGACTTGAGAGGTAGAGAGAGAGAGTGAGTGTTATGGGGAACGGCGTCGTCCTAGAAGTTCGACGCCTTCGGCATGTTCAAAACCGACCTCCTAAAAACCTACCTAGCAATTAGCAGCATATGAGGCCCACGGCGGCGTCTTCATCGGAGACGCGAGGGGTAGGAGAGAAAGAGAGTATGAGTTCTAGGGGTCGTTGTCGTCCGAGAAGTTCGACACCTTCAACATCTTTGAAGCCGGCGTCCTAACACCCGACCTTAGCATACGGCGGTGTCTTCGTCGGAGACTTGGAAGGAGAGAGAGGGAAAAGGGAGTGAAAGTTGTCGGGAAATGTTGTCGTCCTTCAAAGCCGGCGTCCTAAAAGCCTACCTCATTTGTAGCACAGGATGCGGCGTCTTCGTCAGAGATTTGAGGGAGTGTGTGAGACGTCGTCCTAGAATTTCGCCACCTTCGGCATCTTCAAACCGGGACGTCCTAAAAACTGTTCTCCTTTATAGAACAAGATGCCTACGGTGGCGTCTTCTTGAGAGACTTGAGGGAGAGTGAGAGTTGTGGGGGAAATCGTCCTCCGAGAAGTTGGACGCCTTCCTCAGATTCAAAGCCGACGTCCTAAAAACCAGCGTCATTTGTAGCACAAGATGCCTACGGCGGCGTCTTCGTGGTAGACTTGAGGGAGAAAGAGAGAGAGAGTGAGGGTATGGGCAACGTCGTTGTCCTAGAAGTTCGACGCCTTCTGCATTTTCAAAGCTGACGTCCTAAAAGCCCACCTCATATGTAGCCTACGATGCCTACGGCGGCGGTCTTCTCGGAGACTTGAGGGAGAGAGAGAAAGAGAGTACGAGTTCTGGGGGACGTCGCCGTCCGAGAAGTTCGACGCTTTCAGCATCTTCGAAGCCAGCGTCTTAACACCCAGCTTGTATGCCTACGGCGGTGTCTTCGTCGGAGACTTGGAGGGGGGAGAGAGAGAAAGAGAGTTAGAGTTGTGGGGAATGTTACTCCCCGAGAAGTTCGACGCCTGCGACATCTTCAAAGCCGGCGTCCTAAATGCCTACCTCATTTGTTTCACAAGATGCCTATGGTGGCGTCTTCGCGTCTTCGTCGGAGACTTGGAGGAAGAGAGAGAGAGAGAGAGAGAAAGAGTGTTGTGGGGGACATTGTCGTCCAGACGTCAACCTTTGTGTCGGCATCAGAGAGAGTTTCATTGGATGACACGTGTATCTCTGAGAGAGAGAGCTCTTACTTGTCCATCTCCCATCTTGCTTCTCTCTGTATCTCAGTTGTCTGAAAGTGAGGTGAGGAGTTTTGAAAGCATTCATTCATTTGGATCGATAGTGAAAGTATATACGATATGGTGAAACTACGCTGAGACGGCGTGCAGAGGACGTTCAAAGGGACGCAGATGAGGTTTGGCTTGCGGATTGAGCCATGATAAATTGCCATATTTAGACACTGAGAAGATAGAGAGAGGGCTACAAGGGAACGTCTAGTCTAGTGGTGATACAGTAGTACCACATGGCAATGTCTAGTGGTGATATCCGCTAATCATATTTAGAGGCTAAAAAAACGGCCGAAAACTACACCGGCGATGATGGCAAGGATTTCTTGTCTGAAGTTTTGCGCCTCTAATCTATATTTCGACGCGTTTTAGGCGGCGGATCCGGGTTGGGTCCGGCGAGATTACGATTGAATCACTGAGCTTGAAGATCTAGAGTCTGTTCAATATTGCTCGTGTTTCTAGTTTTGTTCCTCCCCATCGTAGGGGTGAAGCTATGGAGGCAAAGGACGGGGCTGGGAATCATCGGGAGGGAGATGGGAGGTGGTTATGGGTCGTCCAGTTTATACCGTTTTCATTATATAAGTGGTGAGTTAGTTATGTTAAAAAATAAAGGGTGCTTTAGATTTTGGTCCTTACAATTCATTATTTCTAGATAAAAATCCATCTATCTTTAAAGATCCAGTTTAAGCCCAAATTTAAAATTTGCAAACATATAGGAACACTATTGACATATTAATACAATTTATTTACACTCATGCCACTCATACTTTATGGTCCATTTTCCAAATTCCTAAATTTATGCCAAATGAAAAGTAGTAGAAAAAGTGAAATAAAATGAAAAAAGTGTTTGCATTAACCGTATCTATGTCAAACTAGAAAAGTAGTTTTTTTTTTTCGTGATATATTTTGTAGCAATTTTATCCATATTAATTGGTAGGTAAATTAGTTTGTTCCAATTATTTTAAAAAAAAATACTGCACCAATATTATATATTTTGAATCAAATAACATTCCTCTAACTTGTAGGTAAATTATTTTCTATGTATTGTTATATATGTTAGACATGTTTTGTTGTTATACATAATATTGTTGATTTTATACATCAAACTGCATTTCTTTTGTTATAGGTAAATTATTTTCCATGTACAAGTACTTATGTTAGGCAAGTTTTGTTATTGGTACATACAATATTTTGTATCATTGTAAAGAAAGATGTTACATTACACCCATGGTATAATTGTTGTAGGTAAATTATTGGAAATTAATTTGTAGTTAGGTAATGAACATTTTGCATCATTGGAAATGAACATTTCAAAGAGTAGGTAGGTAAATTAATTTGTTCTAATTATATATACAAAAAATTACACTACACCTAGCTATATTTAATTTTTCCAATTATTAAAAAAATTTATACTACACCCAACCAAATAACATTTCTCTAACTTGTAGGTAAATTATTTGTCATGTATTGTTAGATATGTTAGGCACGTTTTATTGTTGTATAAACATGGGTGTAACATAGTATTTTTAATACTATACATTGAACTACATTTCTTCTTAATATAGGTAAATTATTTCTTCTTTTTAATATACATCGAACTACATTTCTTCTTAATATACATCGAATTAGACCCATGGTATAATTGTTCATAGGTAAATTGAGTTTGAAGGGCTAAAGTCATATTTTCACAAATAACTTAAAAAATAATGCTTCCTCCACTTACTGTAATATACAACACAAAATTTCTCCTAAAGAGACCATTTTTCTATTCATTAATAGTACACTGTCACTTATTGTCATATCCTTTCTGTTGTTTATAATACAGAAGCACCGGGGAGGAGGGTGGTCGGTACAAATCTCTACCGTCAGTACACAAATATATATTCTTTCTCCTCACCATGCTAGGAGTCCTGCTCCAGGTGCAGTGCGCGACTGGAAATTTGCCGTCTCCATTTGTCACAAACCACAACACTGTTGTGATGTTGATTGTTGATTTATTCGCTTACACGGCGGCATTGGCGACTGTCAAGATTCTCCAAGCTTCCAACAGTACAAATATGTATGAATTGATGAACAACATCAGCCCCTTGTGTGGAACTCTTGCGTCGGTTCTACTGGTGCGCCTCCTCGTTCCAGCTTTCGGGTGGTTTACTCTTGCATGTTGGGCCGTATATTTTGTGATAATTGTGACCAAGTCCTACCGAACTCTAAGAAGACTGTGTAGTGCAGCTGTTTGTTATGTCCGTGGCAAAATGGAGGAGCTGATGATGAGATTGAAGGGCACAGAAGAACCACAGAACCAGAACGGAATGCCTTAATTAGTTAGTTAATTAACTCATGTCTACCACGTAAACTTTAATTAATAAGCTACGCCTTTGTACTAGTTGGCCAGCTTTTTATACTACCTTTTATGTTGAACAGAGAGTAATCTGTTTTGAGATAGAAATATTGCTGCGAAGGAGAGAGAGTATCGTTTAAATTTTGTCCAAAAAAATGAATTTGGGGAAAATTGAAAAAGCATGTGATGTATGGTTTTCGACTTGATTCTTCCTGTCGAAGTCGGAGTAAAAATGTGTCTTGAAATTGTGTTTGCATCTGCAGCATTGTGATGGAGCGTTCAATAAGCCCATTTGTATTTAGTGCAAAATTACAAACTTAGATAACTAACTCACTCGTTTTTCTTCATAAGATTACAATGTCTCTTTTAAGGTAAATGGAAGGCTGGGGAAGAGGATTCCTGCCTGGTGGTACTTGTGAATCAGGTGGTAGTTGCTGGGTGGAGCCGTGGTGGTGGAGTGGATAGGTGGAGAGGCTGCTATGTTTTTAAAAAAGGGATATTTTAGGAATAAGAGTGGGTGGGAAGAGAGGATTAATTTTTTATTTTTTATTTTTCACTTTTTATGGTGGGTTGTTTCATGTTTTTGATTCAGTTTTTAATAATATTTTAATAAGAATATAAATTAGTTAGTTAAATAAAAAATAATATAAAAAAAATCAATTGCCACGCCACATAGTTTTTATAACTGTTGACAATTTGTTATTCAAGTCATGAATCAGACACTTAAGCAGCAATACAGAGTACAACTTGTCAAAACATGTGCACCTGCTCAAATAAAAAAGAAAGAATATCGTACCTATTCAAATCTAACTGTGACATGGTGATTATATTACGTAAATGCATGTGTAAATAAGACTTATCTCATCAAGCTCTAGTCCTTCTAGTACAAGGCATGTGTTTTTTGATAATTGTTTCGTTTCCTTTTTATTAAATTGGAAACCATGTAATGAACAAAAAAAAAAAAAAAAAACAAAACAAAACACCAAAAAGCTCAATTGAAGGGAAAGCCCCTGAACCATCCACTTATCATGTTTTAATTGACTCTTAGTTGCAAAATATTCCTTGTTCCTTCCAAGCATGGACGGAGCCAATAAAGGCTCACTGAGAGTAGATGCCCCCCACTCAAATAATTCATTTATTTAGTTGCAGACTACAATTATATAATATACACGAGTTATCTTTAAAGAAAATATATGTATCTAATATCCAACATATATTCATTCTACTTACACTCCATATCAAATATTATATGAGCAATAGTGCTCTTGTTCTGTCATTCAAACTGAAAAAACCCTCTCCCGCCTATCATGTATTTATATATTTTCTCATCACTTTGCCATTTTCCACTACTATATTGAAATTTTTGTAACATTGGAATTGTGATATATCATCATTTAAAACCATCCTTAATATCATATTGCATATAACCATACTATAATAAGGTTTTCTTAGTTGTTGTCGGTTGCCCCACTAGAAGAAATTTCTGGCTCTATCCCTGCTTCCAAGTTTTCTGACGTTGTTCGCTGCACAAGTGCGTTTGTTGCTGTCATTTTGTTGTAAGTGTATCTCAAAAGTACTGCCTTTTTTTTCCGCTCTCATTCATCGTCATGCCATCTTCTGTAGTGCTTTAAGCTTCACGACCACAATTGGACATATTCCTTGCCACCAAAAGATATTATTAGTCCATACATTTATGTTATAATATGTATATATGTTGATCCTAAAAATTACCAAGCCTATGTGGCACGCAGGTTAAGTAACTAATTAGCTAATTACGTCATTCGATTGTGTGCAGGGCGTGCCAACTCGTCGATCGAATTTGGCCAGGGAGTAAAATATGTCGATATGGCGTTAAGCGCGCTGCTGACTTCTTGATCTTGCGACTGTAGCCAAGGAAGGAACACGTCTTTGGATTCTAAAGCTTGAAAACAAGGCTGCTAGTTTTGCAAAGTTCACAAATCGTCGGCGATGGGTTCGATCATGGTAATTATATTCGTGAGAGTATAAGTACGCCGAATTGGTACCAGACTATATGGACACAAATACTCAAAAGAAATGAACGTCTTGATTGTCAATGTCGTTCGACCGTCGGAATGCCGAACTCTGAAACTTACTTGTGAATATCCAATCATAAAACAAAACTTAGCTTTCAATGTGCCGAGCCAAGTAACCTTGTAACACCTCACTTCGCCGAGAAGATTGATGAGATGACCTCTACCAACAAGGACTCGGAAATCCTTATTGACCGAGACTTGGATAAATAATCAGTCGATCTCGAAGCAGTGCTGTCTATCCAAACTGAAAGTGCTCCTCGGTCAGCTGATTCTACGGCTCCAATGTTGTCTATCCAAACTAAAGATGTCGCCGGTTGCCTTCATAGTGCTATTTATCCAAATTGAAGATGTGTTGGTGGGAAGAAAGGGAAGAGGAAAAAATCTCAAGGTTGTTGAGAAGCTTTGTGCAAGGTAATTTGTGCATTGAATTGGATAGGGCCTTTGAATGATGCACTTCCTTCTCTATTTATAGCAATGAACCTTCCTCATAGCCGAACTAGAAATGTACTCGGATTAGAACTCCTTAACCCAATCTGATTAGGTTTTGGCCAATCCTAACCCCTATATGACTTTGAACTAAGCTCCATAATGAACTAGATTCACCTCCCAATTCTAAGCACCTTCAACTTTAAGACTCCTAGTTGCATTAGGGTTCAACTACCTCATCCTTATCTGAACCAATCTTTCTCGCAATAAGATTCAGTCGACCTTGACTGGACAGCCCATTACAAGATCCTAGATGTATGTTACTGGGTGGAGAACGACTCTAAGCTCAGCCCAAAATATTATTTTAGGCCCAAACATTGCCCCCTTGCTTTTGAGGGCTTCGACCTACCATTCCTGGCCGAGCCTTGACCTTGAAGAAGCGATTTATTGCCAAAGACTAAACCCTTATTATATTCCTTGTAAAAATCTAAAGAATATTGCAAATCTCGAACACTCCAACCACCTAAATGCATTTATTGAGCATGATCTCTCAACCCTGTTAGTTCTCTGAAAACTCTGCCAAACTTGACACGTGGCAATTTCTCATCATGACTGTCCACCTTCAATAATGCGTACCTTCACGTTCGAGGCGTGCATACACCGAAACGTTTCATCGTCATAACTCTCGTCGTCACACGCAATCGTGCATCCTCAATTCGCATGTTTTTCGACCTTTTCACCTGGATTTTCAAATATTTGTTATGATTGCATAATCCTCCAGTCGAATTTACCCTTTATCCTTTAAAACTAAATTGTTGATCTTTTTCCTCAACTGCCTTCATCACGCCCTGGGCTGATTAGGTCACTCGAATGGAACCACATTTTGGTGGCAAGTGGAAGACTTTCGGCATCTTCGACGCTATCAAGCTCTCGACCTTCGAGATTAGTATAAACCGATAGCTCCTAATAGCCGCCTTGAGTTTCTTGTGTTCGACCACTAATATTATGGTTCTTCCTCTCGGCCTATCGGTCCAACCCTGTTGGATATCATAACCATAATTGGCACTTCTCCCTCTGGTCTCCTAGTTGATGCCTCTCTTTCTTGGTACAAATTTGACCTGGACCTTAAGGCAGCATTCGAAGAGCGTGCCGTCGAAGTTTTAATGAAGAAAAATTAAGGGGCGTCGAAAGAAGACGTGCAAAAACTGCATAAAAATTTCTTTACTACAACATTTTGATCAACTACTTCGTTGGCTTGGAAGGGGAAGGTCTCAAGAAAGGAGAGCATGAGGCCTTCTTATTTTATTGGTACAATAAGTTCGTCTTTTGTACCAAGTCAAACAAGTGCTTGGCAGAGAATATGCCAGTGGCTGAAGCTCTAGCCAGTGGCCATGTTCTGGCCCTTAGTCCAGCCATCATTGCCAACCTCAATTGGTGTTTGGCCGAAGCTTCTATTGGGAAAATTGACCCATACCAGAACGACCCATTATGGGTTTTCTAACTCTGGTTACAAGTATACTTTCCCACGCTGAGGCCAGAAATCCCAAGCTTCAACTCTTCTGAAACAATGGGTCTCCAATTGGCCTTACGCCCCTTTCCTGCTCATTCGGCCGAAAAGATCTTCAAGTATTTCTTCGCTCTCAAAGATCTATCAGACGACGAATTGTTGGTCTGCCGCCGCCAGAAATACCTGACTTCCATCACACTCCCAACATCGGCATGTGAGGAAACAGAAAAAGCTAACCTCTAACATTCCTGGGGTTCGTTCACCCTAGCTCGCAACCTTTATTTTGGTTGCGAAGCTCAGTAAGTTAGCTGGGTTTACCATCCCAACTTCCTAGGTCGTCAACTAGGCTTTCTCCAGGGCTGTCATGTATCATTCCTCACTTCTGGCTCTATCTAGAGTCGAGAACGCCTCTCCGGCTCCTCGAAGAGGAGCTGCAACGCAACCAAGAATGAGGTTCAAGAGCAATGTACAAAATTCTATCTTCGACCGAACACTCCAGAAACCCATTGTACCAGTACCTTCGCCGATTAGTGGGATGCTTACATCAATGATTTATTCAGTGTTTCGGTCGAGGAAACTTCAAAGAAGCTTTTTGGGGATCGGCCACAGAAGACTCTCGCTCCAAAATCCAAATAAACGGCTCAAGGTATACATTTTTTTATTTCTATGTTATTTCTCTGCTTATCCGAACTTCATTCTAACTAAAGTTTAGCTGAAATCAGGTGGTCGGGCGATAAAGCAGGCCGACGTGGTTACGATGGTCGCGGCCAAAAAGAAACTCGTTCGTCCAAAGAAGGCTACACCTGTTGTTCCGACTGTACCGAGCAAACGGCCTCACCCGGAGGCCGATAGGATTGGTAATGTTACCGAACCCCACAAACGTATCAAGAAGAAGGCAAAGAAGGGAGAGCGAGAGATACATATCATTTCAATTCAGACCATAGGAACAATCACTCCTAGTGTCCCTTTCCCTTATCTCGTTAACCAGGTTTCGGCAGAAGTGACGCAAAGCCCCTAGATCCCAACCATGGGCTAGGCGACCGTAGTTTGACCCACCACGCAAGTCGGTGTTGAAGTTAAACCGGTCGTTACCTCTTTAGTTAAGGAATTTGTGCCTCCAGGGTAGGTCGTTGCTCTTGCTGATGTCTGCCCATCAGCTACTACTTTAGAGGCAGTAACCACGGTCGAAAGAAACCCCTCCGTTAATCCAAAGAAGAATCCAGTGATCATCCTGGAGAAAGAGGTATGACAATTCCTTTTAATAATGTTTTCCTTTCATTTTAGACTGGATTTCTCGACTAACAAACGATCTTTTTATAACCAGGAGGGCGAGAGTAAAGTGCCATTGCTGGTGAGGAGTCCTCGATGAGTCTAACCACTAGTTACAAGTTTGTCGTCGAGGCAGTTAGACAGGTCGACCTCCATGTGGCTGAAGTAGGTTTGGGAAATGAAGTGGCCCCTCTTGTTGAGCTAAAAGCGACGGCAGAGATGCCAGTTCATCCCTAAGACCAGAACCTTGGCATCCCTCATCAAGAGGTCACTTCAACTTTTGTAAGACTCATTATCCTTTTCTTTGAGTAATTTTTTGCCTTAGAACTCTAAACCAAGAAAAACATTAAATGCCAGGTACCCAATCGCTCATTTCACCAAAAATTCTATGTGCCAAAGTGCGTTATTTATATTTCCTGGCCACCTCGATGCTAGCAAACGTAGATAACCTTTATCGACCACATAAATTGAAAAGTTGTCATAAACACTAGGCTCGGCCATTAAGCTCTCTAGGCTCGACCAACGAACCAACAGACATGGCCAAAGCCTCTTCTCAGTATGTCTAACATAACTTTCTCTGCCATCATTTTGAGTTCTCTTTTCTCTAACAACTATTTTCTGGGCAGCCTTAATTGGAAGTCGAACTTGACGCCTTTATCTCAAGCACTTCGGGGACGACAGGGCCTTCTGCAACTGCGACCGAACCTTCTATAACTGCGACCGAGTCTAACACCCTTGCCAAGCTGCATAAACTTTTGTCTTTCTCGTCTTCGCAAATCCTCAAACGGAAATGCCTCGACTCTGTGGGAAAGTGCTTAAACGACCTTGCATCCGACGACCTACTGAGCAACGAGTGTGTTGTTCATCTGTCAACTGTCCTGGAAAGAACTCGACAATATTTCATTGTTTTCGAAAAGGCTCTTCGGGCAGAGGACAACCTTAAGGCTACAATAGTCACTAACAAACTATCCAACCAGAGCTCGAGGTGATAAAGGCAAAGAAGGAAAGACTGGTCGTCCTTGACCGTCAAATCACCGAACTTCATTGTTAGAGGTTGGCCGTTGCTTCTGAGCTTGAAAAAGATTTTGAGTCGAACAAACCTCGACTGTTAGAGTATGCGGGTTGGCGCGAAACGGATACAGCAGCTAAAGCTTGACAAAAAGACATGATAGGCCGAGGTTACGATGGGCAAGGTGAAATGGCTAAAACTGAAAGCCACTCTTGAAGCTTTTCTTCCTTCGACTCCTTAGGATATATATTTTGTGTCGACTTGTAGGTTGCTTGATTTCTTTTGTAATTTTGTGTACTCCTTTTGGATATTAATGAAACAAATCCTTTATTCTTGCATCTCCCAAGTGACTTGATAATATTTTTTTAAGAATTTCCTGTTGATCGGCAATTTATAAATTAAACCAGTTATTTCCTTGAGGTGGTATGCCTTATTGCCGAGAACTTTGTGGACGATGAATGGTCCCTCCTAATTCGGTGACCATTTCCTGAATCTAGAATCCTTAATCCCTAATAGTAACACAGTTTGCCACACTAATTCACCCTCGCCTAACATCTTTTGCCTAACTCATCGATTATAAGATCGTTCGACAATCTTTTTTCTACTTCACTAGTAAGTTATAGGCATCGAGCCGAGCTTCCTCCAAATCCTTCAGTTCTTGCCTCATGGCTTGACTATACTTGGCACTGAACAAACTGCTTTGTTTGATGACTTGTAACGAGTTTATGCTTAGCTCGACTAGTAACATTATGTCATGTCCGTACATTAACACGTATGGGGTCATCCCTGTTGCTGACCGGAGTGAAGTTCGATATGCCCATAACACCTCATTTAACTTCAAATGCCACATACCAGGCTTTTCTTTTATTATTTTCTCAAGGATACCGATTAAAACTTTATTACTTGCTTCGACCTGTCCATTTGCCTGTGGGTAATACAGCGTGGACTAATCGAGCCGAATTTTAAACTTGTTGTGTATTCTTTAAACCTGTTGGCTGTAAAAATCGTGCCGTTGTCTGTTATAATTGTTTTTGGTATGTCAAATTCCGTCACGATGTTTTCCTTCACAAAAATGTAGACTTCTTTAGATGTTAACTCGGCGTATGATTTCGCTTTGACCCACTTGGTGAAGTAGTCGGTCGTTATGAGTATCTATACATGCTTTGCTGATCCAGAAGATGGCGTAAATTTGCCGATTACATCCATGGAAACGACCATGGTTTGGTAACCGAGTAAAGTAAGTCGGCAGGGACCTTTTGTATATGCCCATGGATTTGACATTGTACACAACCTCGCGCATATTCAATGCAATCTTTTAAAATACTCGGCCAAAAATAACCGTGCCAACTGAGCAACCAACGTGTTTTGCGTCTGGATTGATGAGCTCCGCATATTCTTTCGTGTACCTCTATAATGCTTGGGCGACCTCTTCTGGGCTAAGGTACGATAACAACAGGTTGTCTTTACCTTTTTAGTATAGTTCATTCTAGTATATTATGTAATTTGTGGCATGTACCCTTATCGTGCGGTCGTGTTTACCATTAGGATTATCGAGATATTGCATAATTAATCTTCTCTAGTCGTCTGGTAATGTCTCGATTGCACAGATATATATAGGATCATCTAATTCCAACAACGAAGGTAGGTTCATAACTCGTGTACAGATTACATAGTTATGTTTGCGTAGGGTAATTTGTGTGTTGAATTGGAGAGGGCCTTTAAATGATGCACTTCCTTCTCTATTTATAGCAGCGAACCTTCTTCATAGCCGAACTAGAAATGTACTCGGATTAGAACTCCTTAACCTAATCTGATTAGGTTTCGGCCAATCCTAACCCTTGTAGGACTTTGAACCAAGCTCCATAACGAACCAGATGCACCTCCCAATTCTAAGCACCTTCAACTTTAAGGAGTCCTCGCAATAAGATTCGGTCAACCTTGACTGGACGGCCCATGACAAGATTCTAGATGAATGTTACTAGACCGAGAACAACTCTAAGCTCGGCCCAAAATATTATTTTGGGCCCAAACAATATCATGAGTTGAACTTATAACATTTGATGTGGCAAGTCATATAAAATCTAAAAACTTTTGATACATTAAGATGACATGTATGCCTTTGAATATGCTTGGCTAATACATATACATTACAAGTTGACAATTCATATGTATTAGGCAAGCATATTCATATGTATTTAGCCATACATTGACAATTCATATGTATTAGCCATACAATTCATTTAAAACTAAAGGAAATATTATAAATATTGTCATCTTCCTCAACCAAATTCAAACCTACAAAGGTGGATTGTCTAAAACTTTTTCCCACAACCAAATCTTAGGTTTTCTTACAATTTCTACCGCCGACCTCTTGCTTCGGTTTAGGGTTGTTGGCAGTCATTCCTCACCCTCCTTCTAGCCTCTCTCTCCCCTCCTATCCTTCTATCAAGCCCTCCACCTATGTTTTTTTTCTTCCTTCACTCACTCCTCATTCCCCGTGCTGCCCCTTCCTCCATGTCCCCCCGTTCCCTCACATCTCCCCGACCCTCTATTAGCTTCTATAACACCTCTTATCTTCCCCCAATAGGTTCTTTCCACCATTTTGTAAGTAGCTCGTCAATAGTTTTGTGACTCTACCCATATCTAAGTCTTGGTTGTTTCAAGGTCTTTTCCTTGATTTGGAGCTTGATTTGCTGTTAGGGTGGGTTTTGTGCAATCACATCAGGTGACTCCACCCTTGTACGACTTGATTTACTCATGGACGCAGCTGAGCTTACTTGTGCGGTGAATGTGTAGTCTTGGTTCGTATCATGTTCGTTGTGATGAATTAATCGGTGGTTCGTTTCTCGGAGTAGTGTTTAGTTGATTTTATTGCCTCACCTTGGTGCATGGTTGCGGTGGCTGGATGTTGTCTTTGCTTTAAACTATGAGTATGTGGTCTCGTCTTTCAACGATGACTTTTTGTGGTCACGCTCCATTGTGATGACTTTCTATGCTCTCGCACTTGTGCGATGACCTATGTGGTTGCATGTGTAGGTCTGTTGCATTTATTGTGTTTTTGTGACAGATTTGTACTTGTGATGTTTGTAGTAGGGCAGTGTTTGTGGTAGCCAAATAAGAGTTTACTGTAATTTGCTTAATTGCACAAATTACTCTAGATCAATTCTTGGTCACTAGAGCTTGTGTACTCGATTAGCAACCTCAGTAATTGTTTATGAAGTTCAATGCATACCACAATATTGCTTATTGTCAAAAGTTAAAAATAAAGGAAAAAAAAAAGAAAAGAAGGAAATATTCTAAAAACAGTAACACATGACCGGATACGATCACAGTGTCGGCTCGCAGCTCAGCCCAAAGAAAGTTCCCCATTTTATCATACTATATTATCATTAGCAATCTAGCAATCGATTAAAGGTGCTTCTCTTATAATTATTCAATACAAACAGAAAATCTTTTACGTTTTCATATATATATATATATATATATATATATGTATGTATGTATGTATGAATCATTTTAGAATTATAGAGTTGGTGTTCTAGGTTGCAAAAACTTCTGGATAGGTATCTTAAATTTGAACTAAATTCTTTATGGTTAAAGAATCTCTACCTAGTTGCTCGGAAATAATTAGGAGATTCTCTAGAAGAAATACGTTGTAAGACTTCAATATTCGGGCTTAAGGATGATTTTTCAATATATGTTGCAAGACTTCAATCCTATTACCTAGGGGAAAGACCAAACCAAAACTGATTGGTTCGGTTTCGATTTTGATGATGTGAAAACCGAACCAATATATGTATTATTAATGATTTAATATATATTAATTATGAAAATGAATGAATATGCTAAACCAAGCCGTTGACCTAGGAAATAAACTTTATAGACTCGAAACATCGGCTAATTCTCCACGAATCTCAGTTAGGTTAGTACATTTTATTTTGCTTTCGTTTTCTCTACTCTCTAATTATTTGGTTTTACTACTCCTAATAAAGTATGTATAAGGTGATTAGCTAGGGAAATTTATCCGCTTACTCATCTAATTTTCTTTCCAACAACACGAGGGAGGATAGTGGTCCCGACAAATGTATTTTCTTTCTCTCCTCACCATGCTAGGCTTGCTGGTCTAAGTTAAATGTGCAATGTTGCAGACGTCTCTATTTGACACATACTACATCATTGTTTTGATGTTAATTGCCAATTTATTTGCTTACACTGGGACACTGACAATTGTCAAGATACTGCAAGCTCCACATAATTCAAATCTCTATGGATTGATGAACAGAATCAGCCTCTTGTGTGGAACGTTTGCCTTGATTCTACTAATGTTCATCCTAGTTCCAGATTTGGGGTGGTTTGCTCTTGCATGCTGGGCCATATGCTTTGTGACAACTGTGGTTAAGTCCCACCCAAACTTGAAAAGACTCTGTACAAGTACAACAAATGCAACTTATATACTTTGTTATGTCATTCACAAACTGAAAGAGCTGAACATGAGATTAAATGGCACAGAAGAGTCTCAATCTCAAAACCAAATTGGGATAGTTTAATTAATGGGTATATTTCAGTTTGTCCATTCAAGTTTGTGTTTAATTGTAAAAATTTAATATTTCAATGTAATATCATAGATTCGTCAATTTTTTTGTCAGTATCTCTATCACCTATATGCTACCCAAATTAAAAAATCAAAAGAAATTTTTACTTTTGGAAATTCATTCAAATTTTTTTTTATATAGAAAGTACGATATTCATTAACCTATTACTACAAAATGAATATATAATTAGTCGCATCATAAAGCGTATGAAGTTTACATTTTTTTTTTTTTAACAATTCATGAAGTTAGGAACTTATTCTCAATAATGCCATTTGCTACAGAAAAATACCCAATAAACATAGATTGCATATTTCAAATTAAATTGATATCACCCTAAAAAAATTAAATCAATGTATTCGACAAAAAAATTAAGGGGGTATATTCAATTGAGAATTTGAGAGATTTTGATGGATTTATAAATTCATGGATTTTTATGAAGTTTAACGGATTTGTAGATATTCCATGTAAAATTTTGATTTAATTCCCTCGAAATCTGACAAAGAGACGTGAGATTTGTGAATGCTTAAAATACACTACAAAATCTCTCCAATTCCTTCTAATTCCTCGACTTTTCCAAATTTTTTAAATTCTAATTCTAATTGAATAAACCTAGAATGTTATAAACTTCTTTAAAATTCTAATTGAATACCTCTGAATTCATTAAAAGAATTAAAATTCCTCAAAATCCAAATTGAATACCCCCTCCTAAATAAAATTGCCATATTTAACAGAATTTATTAATAAATTATGAATGAAAACTAAGAGCACGACCCAAAGTTCAAACAAACCGATCTGCTTCGTTTAGAGAGAGATAGAGAGAGAGAGAGGTATCACAATGCTTGCTTTCTCACCAATTGCTTACAGTCATGATTCGTGTTAAATCCGGGTTTGGATCATTGCCTTCCAAAACCCAGATTAGATTTCTCTGCACATCCGTTCTCGACGACCCACGCCCTCAATCTCCATTTCTGACAGAAAACCTCGCTTCTTTCTTGGACAATTGTTCGGACCCTCTCTTACTGAGAAAACTCCACGCTCTCATTTTCGCTCGCGGCCTCGGAAACAATATATTTCAAGGCTGCAAGCTCCTGAATTGCTACGCAAAGTTTGACCTTTTATCAGATTCCAGATCGGTTTTCGACAGAATTGTCAACGGGAACCTGTCTCTCTGGAATGCAATCCTTGTTGGGTAATTTGAGAGCCAGTCAATTCGACGAGGTTCTTCGGCGGTACGTAGATTTGAGGCGGTGGAATATCGGGTTGGATAGCGGCGCCATTACGTTTGGTTTGAAAAGTTGTATCGAGTTGGGGGATTTGGACGAGGGATTCATGGGGATGCTTTGAAGTCTGGGTTTAGTTCAAATGGATATGTGGGTTCGTCGCTTATCGGGTTGCCTTCTAGATGTGGGTTCGTTGATGAAGCAGCTAAAGTGTTCGATGAAATTACTGAGAGAGGTTATCTTAAAATGGAGCAACCCTTGGAGGCTTTCCGCCTTTTCTGTATGGTGATGGAAGAAAATTTTGTCCCGGATTTGATAACTTTGTCCAATGGGATTCTGTCTTGTGCTTGCTTGAACTATTTGCGTCCAGGAAAGAGTATCCATGGTTACATTATTCGAGCTGGTATTTAAAACTTCTTGTCCTGGAATTGAGGAGAGATGTACAACAATCTCAAAATTCTAAATTTTCTTTCTGCTTAAAAAAAATCACAGTATTTGATTACTTACATTGTTCAATGGTTTCGTCCGCATCACACGATCTCCTCTTAAAAGAGAGCCTGAAAACTGCGGATGGCTTTCTTTGGGCCTGTGGAACAAATTAGCTTAACATCAAAAAAGAACTAACTAACTAACTCACATTACTTGATATGAAAAGCAGTTTATGAAGAGAGGGAGGTTGGATACTCCCACTGATCACACTCACAACATTCAAACACACAACCAAATACGCGCTTCTTAGCTCTCTTTTTTCTCTCTCAGCTCTGCCTCTTGATTCATACATAATGCTTGGTGCCCAGACAGCAACTTGAGTGGCTCGATCAAGATTTCTGCTCCTGTTTCTCTTCACTTTTGAGGTTTACGACTCATTCGCTTTAAACTCGTTGAAATTATTGGCTTGTGGGTGCTTCTGTTATGAATTGCGCTTTGGTGCTTTGGGTTTTGTTTGTATTGCATATTGGTTGTTGGGCAGTGGTTTGATTGGAGTTGGAATTTGTTTTGGAACCCCTCCAAAGGTTGTATTTTTGTGGGTAGCTTTTAGTTTTTTCAGTAGGGCTGTGTTTGTTATGGATTTGGGATTCTAATTTTGCAGTTTTCAGAAGCTTATGGTTTCACAAAGGTGCACTCTTTTTCTTTCCTTTTTGGTAACCTGAGAACTACATACTTAGGCTGTGTTCTATTGCCTTGAGCTGGAATTCAAAACTTCAATTAGTGTGACATTGAATTTATTATTGAAAAGGCTAGGTCCTTTCCATTGGTTAAGCAGACTGTACAAAGCTGCATTCAAATTGAAAAAATAAAAAATAAATAAATAAATCAGCAATCTGAATTTGTAAAGAGCTCAAAGATATTTATTTCGCTTTGGTCATCTACATACAGCAACTGCAAAAATTAAAGGAAATTATTCCATCTCGCTTCGTTCATCTCCTACAGGTGCTAAAAGACCACTTGGTTCGGGAGATGGCGGTGCACCATGAGAATAAGGCACTTCGGTTGGGTGAAAGTCTAAACTCATGCAGATTACACAATTGCATTTATTTACCTCTACATTTTGTTACAGGGAGATCATAAGCGTACGAATAACGGGACACAATCTCTTCAACCTGTCGATTATGAGGCATAGCCCACTTCCACGCTTCCACACTTTCACACTCCATTAGTTCTGTATAAATAATATCGTTTGTTTAAAATAAAATTAAAAAAAAAAGAACTAAAAAGAAACAAAACTCTATATGCTAGCACGCAATCATGTAAAAATAATTTGAAACTCCGAGTCTCAGCGCAATTTTGGTAAAGCTGACATGGCCGCACTGATCGCTCTTGAGGATTTCTACTGAGGACTGAGGCTTAAGCAGTTGTTATAAGTTAAACACGTGTCATGAAATTTTTGTTGTAAAATGAAATCCGTGGTTCTTAGTAAAAGTTGGGAAATTTTAAAGAACTCAAATTAGACAATTTATTTGCATTAACATAAGAAGTTATGGACGTCGGAATATTCTCCGCGAGTCCCAGCTGGGTTGGTCCATTTTCTTTTGCTTTTATTTTCTCTACTTTCTAATTATTTGGTTTTACTACTGCTAAAAGTACTTATAAGGTGATTAGCTAGGGAAATTCATCCACTTACAAATCCAATTTTCTATCCAGCAGTACAAGGGAGGATAGTGGTCCCCACAAATGTAGTTTCTTTCTCCTCACCATGCTAGGCTTGCTTTTACAAGTTAAATGTGCAACCTCGCATGCATCTTTATTTGACACAGACTATGTCATTGTTTTGTTGTTAATTGCCGATTTATTTGCTTACGGCAGGATATTGGCGATTGTCAAGATACTGCAAGCTTCACAAAATTCAGATCTATATGGATTGATGAATAGAATCAGCCTCTTGTGTGGAACGTTTGCCTTGATTCTACAAACGTTCATCCTTGTTCCAGCTTTTGGGTGGTTTGCTCTCGCATGCTGGGCCATATGCTTTGTGGCAACTGTGGTTAAGTCCTACCCAACCTGAAAAAATATGTACAAGTATAACAAATGCAACTTATATACTTTGTTATGTCATTCACAAACTGAAGGAGCTAAACATGAGATTGAATGGCACGGAAGAGTCTCAATCTCAAAACCAAATTGGGATAGTTTAATTAAGGGAATTTTAACGAAAGCTTATGATACTGTTCACTTTAACGAAAAACCACATTTTTACACTAAAAAGTTAATCCTGGTACTATTCACTTTACCCTTTATTTTGTTCTTATTGTTAAAACTCAAAGTTTTCAAGCCAAGTTCATTAGTTTTCCTTTTAATTAATAGGTATAATTCAGTTTGTTCCTTCAAGTTTGTGTTTAATTGTAACTCTATACAAAATCTTAACACTGTACGACCTCGTACAAAAAATTAAGATTTGAATATAAGTATCATAGATTCGTCAATTTTAACAATTCAAACTTATTCTCAATAATGCCACTTGCTACAGAGCCGGAATGCAATCCTTGTTGGGTATTTCAGAGCCGGTCAATTAGACGAAGTTCTTCGGCGGTACGTAGATTTGAGACGATGGAATATCTGGTTGGATAGCGGCGCCATTACGTTTGGGTTGAAATGTTGTATCGAGTTGGGAGATTTGGGATTTGGACGAGGGATTCATGGGGATGCTTTGAAGTCAGGGTTTAGTTCAAATTGATTTGTGGGTTCGTCGCTTATCGGGTTGTACTCTAGATGTGGGTTCGTTGAAGTTGCAGCTGAAATGTTCGATGAAATTACTGAGAGAGATATTGTTGTCTATACTTCGATTATTACTGGTTATGCTCAGAGTGGAGATCAACGCGCTTGCGAGGCTTTTGGGTTTGCTCGCCATATGCAGAGGCAAGGATTGCATCCAAATCGGGTCACTCTTGTTAGCTTACTTCAGGCAGCGTTGCAGTTGGAAGAGGAATTGGTGGTTTGGATGAAGTGTTCGAAACAAGTCTTATGGACATGTATAACAAATGTGAATCCCCTAGAATGGCAGCCTGCACTTTTGGCGAAATGGATAGGAAGACTATTGGTTGTTGGAATGTGATGATTGCTGGTTATTTTAAAATGGAGCAACCCTTGGAGAAAAAAGTATCCACAGTTACATTATTTGTGCCCAGGAAAGAGTATCCACAGTTACATTATTCGAGCTGGTGTTCAGCTTGATCTATTGGCAGCCACCGCTATGGTCGATTTATACTCGAAATCCAACAAGTTGATCCAGTCCAGGGAACTATTTGATGGAATGGAGAAAAAAGGATCTATATCTTATGATGTGATGATGACGGGCTATCTCCACAATAATTATGCTAGCGAAGCTGTGGACACCTTTGTCGAAACGGTTGGAGAAGGTATTAAACCAAACCTAGAATGAGGTTACCTTGATGCTGTCCGGAATTAAGGATAGACATCTTTCTCAAAACTCTCAGAAACTTTGAAATACATTACGAGACTCATCCCCTCTCCATCACTATCACCGAGGAACATTGCAGTGGGGTAAGTAGGCAACTGTAACAACACGGAGGGCAATATCATAAGAAACCGTTGAGGACAATGTAAACAACCAAGCATACAACAACAACAACAACAACAACAACAACAACAACAAAACCTTTTCCCACAAAGTAAAGTCGGCTAATGAATCCTAGAACACCATTGCGCTCAGTTATGTGAAAGTACCTGTGTATGTACATTGTACGATGATGAGTGAAGGCAATTTTCAGTCGGCTTTTACTTTGGGAAGCTCAAGATGCTGGGCAGTGTGATGTATCTTATTTGGGCGCACAAATAAATCAACACCTGTTGGAGTATATAGACTGTAGTTTGGAGCAGGTGACTTTCGTTTATCCCTGATAAACAGAAATAGTATTCTCATTAGAGCAAAGAAAAACCGGAAAAATCGAAAAATCGAGGCAAGCTAGATTTAAGCATATTGTCTTGAATCTTTTCATTAAAATTCTGTCGATCCTCTCTAAGTCCCTTAAAGCTTCCATGAAAATGATCCAGAATATTCTTCCTCATTGCTAGAAGTTCGTCATCCTTCCCCATGAACGTATCTGAATGACCTTCATCCATTTTGTATAGCTTTGGTATTCTTCATACTTACACCCATTATCCACGAGGCGTGCGGATCTTTCGAACTGAACTACTTGGCCACCAGAGATATTCCCAAATGGATTGCCTGCTAATGGAAAACAAACTGTAGAACAGGGAAGAAAATTAAAAAATAAACTAAACAAAATCCTTAGGCCGATGGCCAATACCTCCATGGATTGCCCCCACTTGGTTCGATGAAGAAACTCCTTCAAAATAACCCACCTCTTCGAGTACTTCTCGGCCGACGACGACCGCAACGAAGAAGCCGAAACCGAAGCAGTAGTGGAAGTGCTGCTCTCCTCTAGCAATTATTCTTTGCCCTGGTTCCCAGAAATCCAAAAGCAGGATACCATAAATCCACAGAGCAAAACCAGCAGCTGCCTATCTGCCCTCAAAATCAACAAATTACCAACCCATGCCCTCAAAATCCACAAAAATTCAACACACTATGTTCGGGCCGGATCTGTCCCTCACACAGCTCCCCCGAGATCTTGCCTGTCGGGCAAGGTTTGATACTTGGTGTGCTGCAATATGAGTTTGCTTTTAGTTTGAAATGTGCTTTTGTAGGACCTTTGTTTAAGCCTTGAGGCTTACAATCAAAACTAACATAGATCTGAGCGTGCCATTGTTATCTTTGTATAACAGACTGTCTGTATTGGTTATTTACTAGGTTGATTACTTGCACCACAAGTTACTTTAAACTTCTTGATCTTGTTGGATTGTCACAAATGGGTTAAGTCTGCATAATGTTCTTTTTTTTGCCTTGTAAACAATGATTTTTACTCATAATATTGTATGTCCAAAATGAAGGGGTATCAGAGCCTTCCAACCATTTATATGTTCAAAGTTTCCTTTAAAGAAACAAGGTTCATTAATTTAGCTAATTTTGAAATGCACAATAAACTTTTGAAGTGCCAATAAGGCCACTATAGTGCAAATATATACGGCGAAGATGTGTAAACGGATCTTTTACATCTCCGGTGGCATCTTTATTGAGGAGCAACTTTAAATAAATATAATATAAGAGCAAATTAAGATAAACCCATCTAAATATACTCATAATCCATATCATTATTCATAAAGCATTTTAACACATATGGAATTGTCATCAATGAGTTCTCATAGTCTTGAAAAAGAATTTATGATCATATTATTACAAAATATTAACTAACTTTCTAACTATATATAACCAAGCAAGTGGCCCTTTACCACATTGCTGGAAAGGTGTTAAACCTTTACATGATGGCAAGAGTTTAAACCCCATCGATGACTAATCTAACAAAATAATTTGACAAAAAAAAAACTATAAATAAACAAGTGTCATTCATCCATATTTACTCTAAGGAAAGTTGCAAATTCCAGACAGAAATTCAAATGAGTATTTGTTTGTGGACTTTGTTGTAGGCAATGATAAGACAAATAAATTCAAGTTTTATTTACAATATAAAACAAATAAATAATAAAGTCATTCGTTTAGGGCGATCACGCCGAGTTACCTTCATTCTGTGTTCGTAGTTCTGCGGGCATAGGTCTCCTACTGATACTATGTGGATGTTGGTCCAACTAATCCAATTTGTTGGAGACATTTTCTGCCCGTGGCTTAGACTGAGTTGCAGCGTGTGGAAAGGACTATGGAAGAAATGGTCGAAAACTTTGCCCCACGGTTAGCGCTCACTACACGAAATGGTCGACAGCTTGGTAACCAATCAGTTTGGTGGGTTGAAGACCCCTGAGTTGCATATTTTGTTCGAAGATAGTTTGGAATTTGTTTATGGATTGACATGTGAGGATAAGTCCTTTATGTTGTGTGGGACACTCTTTTCCCTTTGACCAGAGTGAAATTCCCTGCAAAGTTTTATCGAGGCCCAGTAAGCACACTATCCTCAGTTTGTTTGTATTATGAATTTGCTTGCAATGAATTATTGTACTTCTCTCCAAAAAAAAAAAAAAAAAATTGAAATTTGTGATGTTTATGTCCGTACGCGGAAGGCTGGGAAGGTAGTATCGTCCATTGAATCAGTTCCACGCGCTTCGGCATTCGACGAACGAGTAAGGAAGTTTAAGCGAAGGTGTATCTTTTTCTGTACACTAAGTCATCCATGCAACCTTAAACTAAAGTAAAGCAGCTCGAGGAAGTGGTTATTCATCACAGTAATAAAAAGGTATTGAACTCTTAAATAACAGTGTGGATTCTAATTTTATTAATAGTTAATCTAACATTTAATTTGACAAAACATTTGACAAACAAAAAAAAAAGTAAAACAGCTCAAGCGGGACCTACCTCAATGCCAAGAATTCAGAGGATTAGAATGGAAGAATTGTATAAAGGAAAAACTTGATATAAGTTGAATTGTTTTAACAATAATCCAGTTTATTAAAATAGTCCAATCCCTTAAATTTAGGATTATTTAATTATCAAAAAGTATTATTTGTTGATATTATAAAAAACAATTTCTTTTATTATTGCTTTATTTTTTATTCTTCTGTTCCAAAATCCATTTATAATTTTTTTTTACAATCAACCTATATTACAGGTTAATTGTATTTATCTACCTAAATCACAAGTTAATTGTATTCATATATGCACCGGGCCACCATATATGTATATTTCATTTTAAGTTTTATATTTCTAAATTCATTGAATCCACGGTTAAGATCTTATATGATCAAGTCTAACGATAAAAAAAAGACCTAACGATCCAAATTAAATTCAATGACCAAAATAATTAAAAGAAAAGAAATTCTTTCATAGTGTTCTACGAGTTTCATAGTGTCGGTTTAATGATTTTTCAACATTTATCGGAATCTAAATATTTTTATGTTAAAATGTTGATAAAATCAAATTAGGATAATCTACATACTTTTTTTTTAAAGTTACTTTAAGAAAAAAATTGTCATAAATTCATTATTTAATAATATCAGGCTAAAAATAAATTTTCTGGATAAAAAATTTTAAGTTTTAACCTAAGAAACAAAATTAATTACTAACTGCAGGATTATCCAAAAAAAAAAAAAAAAACTTACCATAGGATGTTAATCTAAGGGCCAAAATCAATTAGTCCTCGGTGATAAAATTCTGGAGAAGATCCGAGTCCCAAACTCTCCATAAACTTTAGTAAATCATAACGAGGGGCCCTACTTCAGTGCCACCTACCAATTCGCGATTTCTTCACGGTATCCCCAACGGAGTAGGATTAACAATTTTAAGAGAGAAAAAATAAGAAAGATTTAAAAATAAAGTAATGACATGGGATTCTTTATCTTGTTTTACTCGTTTTTATGTTGTGGTTGGCCTTATCCGAATGGAGTTCCAAATAACAAACAAACTATGAAGTGTTTCTAAACGGGGTGGAAAAAAACACCACCTTCTAATCAACGAAAGATCACTTGAATATTGAGTGAGACTCTATTTCTTATTAATTATTATAATAAGCCCCGTCCGAAATTCTCTCCTTAATCTCTCTTTCCTTTAATATCTTCATATTTAAACAGTTACGATTACGCCATCTATATATCTTGTTTTGAAATTTTTAATAGAAAATAGGACAAAAAGAATAGTGTGAGAAGAGGAGATGGAAAAAGATGGTAATAGGAGGGAGAGAATCTTACTCCTTCCCCAACACCCCTTGTCACAAATCTTACAAATACGCCCTCCCTCCAGCAGCAGCAGCTTATTTTCAATTAGTGATACATTATTTAATTTGCAAATTTAGTTTAAATTTTTTAATCTGCCTAACTATTCTTCACAATTCCCTTTTCTTTAATTATTTATCCAGCACATCCCGTAAACACAGACTAGGACACCCCCGGGAGCTGTAGGCTGCAATGCCTACATCTAAACACACACCCCCCCCCCCCCCCAAAACACCAACTTGCCAATCATTTTAGAAAAGTTATGTTACTTATAGTTTTTTTCCAGGTTCTAAGCTTGCCGTTTGGTTCTTTTTAATCAGATTTCAACCCACATATTATGTAGTTTACATCCTAAAGTTGTTTTTTACAGGGCGCACCACGGACGAGTTAATTGTATGTTCTTTTATTTGAAGTGTTAATTTTTTGGTCTAATGTGGTTACAAATGTGTTTACAGTAAAGAAATGACAAAATCAAGTACAATAAAGTATGCTAAATGCCAAAGTAATATAGAAGGAGATCCCAAATTAATTCCACAATTGTATTTGTATCTCATGGAATTACAACAGTTGTGTCTTGTATAACATAAAGGTGCAATTACTTTGTCGAATATTTCTACAATATAATTTATATATGTTATCTTTTCTCAGTTTGTCAAATATTGTATGAAAATATAAAAATCAATTTTCACTGCTTGAATATGAGAAATTATGGACATATAAAATTAAGGGAACTTTAACAAAAAGTTTCTGGTATTGTTCAATTTAACGAAAAACCGTATTTTTACACTAAAAAGTCAATCTTAGTACTATTGACTTTACTCTTTATTTTGTCTTTATCATTAAAATTCAAAGTTTTCAAACATTTTTCATTAGTTTTCTTTAAAATTAATGTATGTAGAATACGTATGAAGTGTTTTTGTAATAAAGATGTTTTTATGTATGTACAAGTGTGCAAAGAAAAAATTATAGTATTACAGTCTAATGATATTACTTTTTATTTATAAGTGAAAAGTTTTAAGTTAAACCTTGCTAAAATGAATTTAAATTACATTATTATTAGTAAATTTTAAGGTTAAGTTTACCCCTGCTTCGCTCTGTGTGGGTTACTTCGTTCGTTAAAATTGAAAAAGTAACCACTAGCCTATACATGTGCATGTAGCCGAAACAATTGAAAATGTCAAAATCTTAGTCAGCATTTAAAGTTTGTGTGGCCGACTTAAAGTGAGCGAGAGAAATATCTTGTGGCTGAGGAAGGAAGGTTGGGATTGGGGTTTGGATTGGGGTTAGTGGAGACAGGGGAAAGCAGGTGATGGGGATGGATCATGGATGCAATGTAAGGGTGGGTTCCACTTTTTTTTTTTTTATAATAAAAATATTTAAATAATTTTACTTTTAATTTTTTAATATTTTAATCAAGTTGGATTAAAAAGTAGATTCTGTCGTCAATATTTAATTGAGAAACTAACAAAAAAAAAAATAGACAGATGTATCAAGCCGTATCAACATTTAATTGAAAAATTAACAAAAAAATAGACAGATGTATCAAGCCGCATCAACATTTAATTGAGAAACTAACAAAAAAATGAACGGATGTATGATATTACAACAAATTCGTAATATAAGTTATAACATTATAGTTTTTAAAACAGATTTATCAAAATACTATACGGCAATTTTTTGTTGCCAATTGAAAAGGAAGAAGAAGCACTTTTCTTTGAGTAGTTCTCCAATAGTTCCTCCATCTCCCCCAACATCTCCCCCAAAAATTCTGAACTCATTTTAGACCGTCGTTATTTGTATCAACACAAGAAGCCATGGACGACAGAGCTCTGGTCAATCCTCCACGAATCCCAGCTGGGTTAGTACATTTTCTTTTGCTTTCGTTTTCTCTGCTTTCTAATTATTTGGTTTTAGTATGCTTCTCCACACTATGTACAGTCCTCCCTCCAACTCCCCCTCACAAAGTGAGATAGTTGCGGCGGGATCGCCCAAGTTTTTATTCACGACATACGACAGACACTTGGGAGGAGAAAATATGTTGTTCTCCGAGAAGTCTATGTCGTGGTCATTGCTGACGTCCCACAAGTTCGACGCCTTTGGCGTCTTCAAAGCCGGCGTCCTAAAAGCCTACCTCATTTGTAGCACAAGATGCCTACGGCGGCGTCTTTGTGGGAGATTTGAGGGAGAGAGTGCGTGAGAGTTGTGGGAGACGCCGTTTTTCGAGAAGTTCGCCACCTTCGGCATCTTCAAACCGAGACGTCCTAAAAACCGTTCTCCTTTATAGCACAAGATGCCTACGGTGGCGTCTTTGTCAGAGACTTGAGGGATAGTGAGAGTTGTGGGGGGCATCGTCCTCCGGGAAGTTGGATGCCTTACTCACCTTCAAAGCCGACGTCCTAAAAGCCGACGTCATTTGTAGCACAAGATGCCTACGGCGGTGTCTTCGTCCTAGACTTGAGGGGTAGAGAGAAAGAGAGTTAGTGTTATGGGGAAGGGCGTCGTCCTAGAAGTTCGACGCCTTCGGCATGTTCAAAGCCGACCTCCTAAAAACCTGCCTAGCATGTAGCGGCATATGAGGCCCACGGCGGCGTCTTCATCGGAGACGCGAGGGGTAGGAGAGAAAGAGAGTATGAGTTCTAGGGGTCGTTGTCGTCCGAGAAGTTCGACGCCTTCAGCATCTTTGAAGCTGGCGTCCTAACACCCGACCTTAATTAGCATACGGCGGTGTCTTCGTCGGAGACTTGGAAGGAGAGAGAGGGAAAAGGGAGTGAAAGTTGTCGGGAAATGTTGTCGTCCTTCAAAGCCAGCGTCCTAAAAGCCTACCTCATTTGTAGCACAGGATGCCTACAGCGGCGTGTTCGTCAAAGATTTGAGGGAGTGTGTGAGACGTCGTCCTAGAAGTTCGCCACCTTCGGCATCTTCAAACCGGGACGTCCTAAAAACTGTTCTCCTTTATAACACAAGATGCCTACGGTGGCGTCTTCTTGAGAGACTTGAGGGAGAGTGAGAGTTGTGGAGGAAATCGTCCTCCGAGAAGTTGGACGCCTTCCTCAGATTCAAAGCCGACGTCCTAAAAACCAGCGTCATTTGTAGCACAAGATGCCTACGGCGGGGTCTTCGTGGTAGACTTGAGGGAGAAAGAGAGAGAGAGAGTAAGCGTATGGGCAACGTCGTTGTCCTAGAAGTTTGACGCCTTCTCACGTGTAAGCTGACGTCCTAAAAGGCCACCTCATACGTAGCCTACGATGCCTACGGCGGCGGTCTTCTTGGAGACTTGAGGGAGAGAGAGAGAAATAGAGTACGAGTTCTGTGGGACGTCATCGTCCGACAAGTTCGACGCCTTCAGCATCTTCGAAGCCAGCGTCTTAACACCCAGCTTGTATGCCTACGGCGGTGTCTTCGTCGGAGACTTGGGAGGGGGAGGGGAAGAGAGAGAGAAAGGGAGTTAGAGCTGATTTGGTATTGTTGTACTTTGAAAAAAAACTGCTTCTGTTGTGCTATGAGAATAAGCAACTGTGGAATAAAGCAGCAGAGTGTTCGGTAAACATTCTTGTAAAAGTGCTTTTGAAAAGAAAAAAAAAAAGCAGTATTATAGTGTTTTGTAAATTTTTATGTAAAACAGATGTGAAAAAAAACCGGTTTTTCAAAGCTGGGTTTTGCAGCTTCTTGTTTTTGGCTTTTTTTCACCAAAAACTGTGAAAAAAAACTGAAGCTGAATGTTTACCAAAAACAAAAACAGCTCCCAATTTTTTTTTTATGCTAGCTTTTTTCAGAATCACTTCAATACATCAGAGAGAGTTTCATTGGATGACACGTGTATCTCTGAGAGAGAGAGAGAGAGCTCTTCCTTGTCCATCTCCCATCTTGCTTCTCTCTGTATCTCAGTTGCCTGAAAGTGAGGTTAGGAGTTTTGAAAGGATTCATTCATTTGGATCGATAGTGAAAGTATATACGATATGGTGAAACTAAGCTGAGACGACGTGCAGGGGAAGTTCAAAGGGACGCAGATGAGGTTTGGCTTGTGGATTGAGCCATGATAAATTGCCGTATTTAGGTCTGGTTTGGTACTGAGGTGATTCTGAAAAAAGCTGGTATAAAAAAAAGTTTGGAGCTATTTTTGTGTTTGGTAAACATTTAGCTTCAGCTTTTTTTTCACAGTTTTGGGTGGAAAAAAACCAAAAACAAGAAGATGCAAAACCTAGCTTTGAAAAACCGGCTTTTTCTCGCATCTGTTTTACATAAAAGTTTACCAAACACTATAATACTGCTTTTCTTTTTTTTTTTTTTCAAAAGCACTTTTACAAAAAAGTTTACCAAACACTCTGCTGCTTTATTTCACAACTGCTTATTCTCACAGCACAACGGAAGCAGTTTTTTTTTCAAAGCACAGCAATATCAAATCAGATCTTAAACACTGAGAAGATAGAGAGAGGGCTACAAGGGAACGTCTAGTCTAGTGGTGATACAGTAGTACCACGTGGCAATGTCTAGTGGTGATATCCGCTAATCATATTTAGAGGCTAAAAAAAGGGCCGAAAACTACACCGGCGATGATGGCAAGGATTTCTTGTCTGAAGTTTTGCGCCTCTAATCTATATTTCGACGCGTTTTAGGCGGTGGATCCGGGTTGGGTCCGGCGAGGTTACGATTGAATCACTGAGCTTGAAGATCTAGAGTCTGTTCAATATTGCTCGTGTTTCTAGTTTTGTTCCTCCCCATCGTAGGGGTGAAGCTATGGAGGCAAATGACGGGGCTGGGAATCATCGGGAGGGAGATGGGAGGTGGTTATGGGTCGTCCAGTTTATACCGTTTCATTATATAAGGGGTGAGTTAGTTATGTTAAAAAATAAATAACTTAAAAAATAATGCTTCCTCCACTTATTGTGACTGTAATATACCAGTGTGTTCTGAACACAACACAAAATTTCTCCTAAGAGCAACTCCAGCGTTGGAGCCCTCCCCCCTGGCAATTCACTATTCAATCCACCTAATGAACAGTAATTGCCCTTAATGAACAGTAAGTAGCCCTGGCAATAGATTTTGCATCTCCACCGTTACACTTCTATAGCCCTGGCAATAGGCAATAAAATATTAGTTTTTTTTTTATTTATAAAATTAATACAAAATAATTTTAAATGTAATATCGGATAAGATTTTTAATCGTTGTCGGTGCGCCACGTGTCATTATCCTAAGTATTATTAAATAATACAAAATAAATAATTATAATATGGATTTCTGATAAGATTATTAACCAATCACGTCGCGCCACGTGTCATAATCGGTTCACAATCTTTGAGGATAGATTTCCATCAGATTTTAAACGAATGACGGCATGCCACGTGTCATAATCTGTTAACAATCTTGGATGATAGATTTCCATCAGATTTTTAACGAATGACGGCATGCCACGTGGCATTATGCAGAACCTAATCCTTTCTGAATCCTCTATATAATCCACCTTCCATCTTCACAAATCTCACACCAAAATTCTCAAGATCTCTATCATTATTCATAATTTCTGCTTCCTTATTCACAAAAATCAGTTTCAATATTCATAGTTTCTGTTTCTTTCTTTCAATGTCTTCTTCTTCTTCGTCAAGGATGATGTGGGAATTGAATCAGGAAGAGGAAGACTTGTTTAACCAATCAGAATCAATGTTCAATCAGCAGCGGGTAAGAAATGAGAGGGAAGAAGATGAGGAGCGTCAAATGAGAGATGACGACGTAAGAAGGGGCAGAGCCTCACATTCCCGTCGAGTCATCCAAGCTGCGGCTCAGATCTGCAGGCCCAGGCGTTCCGGAAACATTGATAGAAGCAGGCAACGACGAGGTATGGAACTCTTGGATGATTATTTTGTTCCTAATAGTGCATTCCCTGATACGTACTTTAGACGTCGTTTTAGAATGGAACGACATTTGTTCAACAAAATCATGATTGCTGTTTGCAACCATGATTCTTATTTTGTGCAAAAAAAAGATGCTTTTGGTGCTATGGGTCTACTGCCGGAGCAAAAAATTACTGCTGCCTTGCGGATGCTTGCATATGGAGCATCTGCAGACCAAGTGGATGAGATAACGAGGATGGGGCAATCAACCATTCTTGAGTCCCTGATGAGGTTTTGCGGAGCAATCGAATCTATCTATACCGCTGAGTACCTCCGCAAACCCACACACATGGACTTGGAGCGGCTGTTGAAGAAGGCGGAGATGCGTGGCTTTCCTGGGATGATTGGAAGCATTGATTGTATGCACTGGACGTGGAAAAACTGTCCAAGTGCATGGCAAGGTGCTTACGGGGACAGAAAAGGGGAAAAAAGTATCATTCTGGAGGCGGTGGCATCTTTTGATACATGGATTTGGCACGCCTTTTTCGGGGTCCCGGGAGCTCAAAATGACATCAACGTCCTTGCCCAATCCCCAGTGTTCAACGATGTCCTGCAAGGAAAGGCACCAAAAGTTACATATGAGGTCAACGGACGTATGTACGACGGGCCATACTACCTAGCTGACGGCATCTACCCGCGCTGGTCAACATTTGTCAAAACAGTGCCACGTCCGCGGAGTGCGAAGGAAAAACACTTTGCAAGCTGTCAAGAGGGGTGCAGGAAGGATGTGGAGCGTTGTTTTGGTATCCTCCAAGCTCGCTGGGCGATCGTCAGGGGTGCGGCCAGATTGTTTGATGTAGAGTCGCTTCGATCCATCATGATGACGTGCATCATTCTTCACAACATGATTGTGGAAGATGAGTACGATTATGAAGCTGTTGATGAATATGAGCCAGACCCGATGAACAATTCAAGAACACGTATATATTGTGCTCATGACGCCACCGATGACCCCGTGCAACATGAGCCATTACAAAGGGATGAACGTTACAATGAAAGGCTCATTCAACGATATACTGCATTTCAAATGCCAGACATGCACAATGCCCGACAAATTGACTTGATAGAGCACCAGTGGGCATTGAAACAAGCTGAGGATAATTAAGTTCATTTTAGTGTGTTTATGTTTATGTTATTTTATTTGGTATGTTTATGTTATTTTATTTGGTGTGTTTTATTATTTGGTATGTTTATGTAATTCTTAGTATATGTAATTCTTAGTATGTTTATGTAATTTTTTTATGTTTATGTTTATGTAATTCTTAGTATAAATAACTTACCAAATTAAATAACTTACCAAATTAATTCTTAATATAAATAACTTACCAAATTAAATAACTTACCAAATTAATTCTTAATATAAATAACTTACCAAATTAATTCTTAATATAAATAAATTACCAAATTAATTTGAATAAATATTCATGAACATGGAAACAACATAAATAATAAATTACAACCCAAAGTGATTGGAAAATTATGGGCTCCGATTACAAAAAGTACTCTATTCATCATCACTTAACCAATTTGTGCTGCTAGGATGATCTTCTCTTGCGGTGCTAGAACCACCTTGGCTTGCTATTGTTTCTCTTGCACGCCTCCTTCGCACCACGTCCGCTTTCTCTGACTTCCAAAAAAATTTAGAATTTGGAGACTTCCCTTCTAAAGACATGTTCATAATCTCACGATCTTGTTGAGCTCGTCTTTCTTCTCTAACATGTTCCCTTTCTTGCCTAAGTAGCTCTCTTTCTCTCTCATTAGCATAAAATTCTCTCTCAACAGCTGCTACTTTTGATGCCTTATCAGCCTTATCAGCCTCATCTTTCGCCAGTTCCCTCGCCAAAGTCAATTCACCTTGGCGAGTAAGTTCTTCCATGAACTTTGCATAATCGTTTTTGGAAGCACTCCCTTTTCTCTTTGAAGCCTTCTTACCTTGAGGCCTAATTGGAAAACGGGTCGAACCCGACGCTTGTTCAGGGAGGGGCGTTTCGGGCACTTCTTCTGCATCATCTCCTCTCTCATCATCGGGTGTAGAGTGTAGAGGGGTGCTGTTCATGTGCACTTCTGGACCAACTGGCACAACTCTAAATTTAGGACAATCTTTGACAATATTCCAACATTCCCACCGGTTGAATGATTTATTTTTGCTTTTGGTTTTGGCAGCGTACCAAGCTTGTGCTTGAAGTTCCTACACAATAAAAATAAGTAACAAATAAATAATTATAATGAAAATAAGTAACTAGCAAATATATACATATATATATATATATATATATATATATATATAAGTAACAAAGATAATGAAAATAAGTAAGAAGGCTTCAAGTTTAGTAAATAATTTTAACCTTAAATATACACATTTTTTTTTCTTAATGTAAGTGATATTATACATTAATTTTAATGAAAATAAGTAACAAATAAATAATACAAACAACATAATTATAATGTAACAAATAAATGTAACAAATAAGTAACAATAACATAATTATAATGTAACAAACAAATTAATAATACAAACAACATAATTATAATGTAACAAACAACATAATTATAATGTAACAAATAAGTAACAATAAATAATAAATTTTGTACGTAACAAATAAAGAATACAAACAATAAATAATAATATCTTGTTACCATATCCGAGTAATTTTCCCCACTTCGAATATTATTACTAGCTTGTGCCAAAGCATCTCTCCACGTACTAAACGATTGGCTAAGTAATTTCCAACGACTGGACATCGATTCTTTGGTTCTTTGCCCACCAATTTTCTCAAGAAAATTTGTATGAATAAGACTCCACATTTCTCGCAACTGCATCTCATTACCCGTAAGCGAACTATGAGTAACTTCAACTCAGCTAGTACACAACGCAACATCTTCAATAAGCGACCAATTCGTACCTGCACCAGTGGTCATTTTGTTGAAAAAAAATGGATTCAAACTTTGAGACAAAGAAAGGAATGTGATTGAAAGTAGTTGAGAAAATATGAAATTGTTGTGAAGGTAGATGATAATGAGAAGGTATTTATAGAAAAGTAAAAACAATTTTTTTTACAATTTTTTTCAGATTTTTCAGATATTTTTTTGAATTTTTTTGAATTTTTTACAATTTTTTTTAAATTTTTATTCAATTAATTAATCTCTGCCGTTGGATATAAAAAAATTTGAATTCCAACGCTCCAGATTGTGCCACGTGTCACAACGGTAACTTTTCAGATTTTTAAAACTATTTTTTCATTTATTTTTTAATTTTTAAAGCATTTTAATATCCACCGTTGATCTCAGATCGAACGGTGGATATTAAATCTGACAGTTTGAATTTTTTTTACCGTTGAGATCTAACGGTCCACATTAAGTGACCGTTAGGATCTAACGTACCGTGGGAAGCCACGTGGCTTCCCAACGGTAACAGACAAACTTTTTTTTTTCTGATTAACGTGTCAGGACGCGCCCCCACGCGCGGGTGGGGTGCACGCGCCTGACACAAAAAAAATAAAATATTACGCTGACGCCATCCTGGCGTCAGCCTTGCGTCACTCCCACCTCGGGCTCAAGGGCTGGCAATCCCTCACGGGCCTGGCCCTCGGGCCTCCCCCGTCCCCCGGCCTGCGTCACGCTGGACGCCGTCCACCGGCCCTCGGGCCTTTGTTCTGGAGCCGGTCCCCCGTGCTAAATGCAACGGTGGGAGTGCTCTAAAGAGACCATTTTTCTATTCATTAATAGTACACTGTCACTTATTGTCATATCCTTTCTGTTGTTTATAATACAGAAGCACTAGGGAGGAGGGTGGTCAGTACAAATCTCTACCGTCAGTACACAAATATATATTCTTTCTCCTCACCATGCTAGGAGTCCTGCTCCAGGTGAAGTGCGCGACTGGAAATTTGCCGTCTCCATTTGTCACAAACTACAACACTGTTGTGATGTTGATTGTTGATTTATTCGCTTACACGGCGGCATTGGCGACTGTCAAGATTCTCCAAGCTTCCAACAGTACAAATGTGTATGAATTGATGAACAACATTAGCCTCTTGTGTGGAACTCTTGCGTCGATTCTACTGGTGCGCCTCCTCGTTCCAGCTTTCGGATGGTTTACTCTTGCATGTTGGGCCGTATATTTTGTGATAATTGTGACCAAGTCCTACCGAACTCGAAGAAGACTGTGTAGTGCAGCTGTTTGTTATGTCCGTGGCAAAATGGAGGAGCTGATGATGAGATTGAAGGGCGCCGAAGAACCCCAGAACCAGAACGGAATGCCTTAATTAGTTAGTTACTTAACTCATGTCTACCACGTAAACTTTAATTAATAAGCTACGCCTTTGTACTACTTGGCCAGCTTTTTATACTACCTTTTCTGTTGAACAGAGAGTAATCTGTTTTGAGATAGAAATAAAAAAGAGTATCGCTTAAATATTGCTGCGAAGGAGAGAGAGATGGGCATAGGCGTTGGAGAGAATTTTTGTCCAAAAAAATGAATTTGGGGAAAATTGAAAAAGCATGTGATGTAAGGTTTTCGACTTGATTCTTCCTGTCGAAGTCGGAGTAAAAATGTGTCTTGAAATTGTGTTTGCATCTGCAGCATTGTGATGGAGCGTTCAATAAGCCCATTTGTATTTAGTGCAAAATTACAAACTTAGATAACTAACTCACTCGTTTTTCTTCATAAGATTACAATGTCTCTTTTAAGGTAAATGGAAGGCTGGGGAAGAAGATTCCTGCCTGGTGGTACTTGTGAATCAGGTGGTAGTTGCTGGGTGGAGCCGTGGAGGTGGAGTGTATAGGTGAAGAGGCTGCTATGTTTTTAAAACAGGGATATTTTAGGAATAAGAGTGGGTGGGAAGAGAGGATTAATTTTTTATTTTTTATTTTTCACTTTTTATGGTGGGTTGTTTCAATGTTTTTGATTCAGTTTTTAATAATATTTTAATAAGAATATAAATTAGTTATTTAAATAAAAAATAATATAAAAAAAAATCAATTGCCACACCCACATAGTTTTTATAACTGTTGACAATTTGTTGTTCAAGTCATGAATCAGACCCTTAAGCGGCAATACAGAGTACAACTTGTCAAAACATTTGCACCTGCTCAAATAAAAAAGAAAGAATATCGTACCTATTCAAATCTAACTGTGACATGGTGATTATATTACGTAAATGCATGTGTAAATAAGACTCTTATCTCATCAAGCTCTATGTCCTTCTAGTACAATGCATGTGTTTTTTGATAATTGTTTCGTTTCCTTTTTATTAAATTGGAAACCATGTAATGAACAAAAAAAAAAAAAAAAAAAAAAAAAAAAAAAAACAAAACACCAAAAAGCTCAATTGAAGGGAAAGCCCCTAAACCATCCACTTATCATGTTTTAATTGACTCTTAGTTGCAAAATATTCCTTGTTCCTTCCAAGCATGGACGGAGCCAATAAAAGGCTCACTGAGGGTAGATGCCCCCACTCAAATAATTCGTTTATTTAGTTGCAGACTACAATTATATAATATACACGGGTTATCTTTAAAGAAAATATATGTATCTAATATCCAACATACATTCATTCTACTTACACTCCATATCAAATATTATATGAGCAATAGTGCTCTTGTTCTGTCATTCAAACTGAAAAAACCCTCTCCCGCCTATCATGTATTTATATATTTTCTCATCACTTTGCCATTTTCCACTACTATATTGAAATTTTTGTAACATTGGAATTGTGATATATCATCATTTAAAACCATCCTTAATATCATATTGCATATAACCATACTATAATAAGGTTTTCTTAGTTGTTGTCGGTTGCCCCACTAGAAGAAATTTCTGGCTCTGTCCCTGCTTCCAAGTTTTCTGACGTTGTTCGCTGCACAAGTGCGTTTGTTGCTGTCATTTTGTTGTAAGTGTATCTCAAAAGTACTGCCTTTTTTTTCCGCTCTCATTCATCGTCATGCCATCTTCTGTAGTGCTTTAAGCTTCACGACCACAATTGGACATATTCCTTGCCACCAAAAGATATTATTAGTCCATACATTTATGTTATAATATGTATATCTGTTGATCCTAAAAATTACCAAGCCTATGTGGCACGCAGGTTAAGTAACTAATTAGCTAATTACGTCATTCGATTGTGTGCAGTGAAGGAAAAATTTGTGAAAAACATGTTCATTTAAGCAACATCAATAGCATGCAATTAACAATTAAAGGCGGAATCATGCTTGTATGCACTTAAAACAAAACATTTACCCATGAAATTCAAAGCCTAGTAGATAGGTGAACCAAGACTCAACTCAAAACAAAGTGAGTTGAGAAATCAATACCTTTGTAGATTCCTCTTTGCATAAGCAAAGGCTAATCACCCAAAGAGAGGGCCTTCATTCCTTGCATCTTGGATCCATGGATTTGGATGGATGAAAAGGTTTCTCCAAGTTCCCAAAATTGAGAACCTCTAAGTCTCCACACCAAGGTATATTGTAGAAGAAATGAGTGACCTAGAGGAAGTAAGATTGCTAGCTATTCCCTTCTAGATTGGCCAAAATTTTTGAGAGAAAAGAGAGCTTGTGTTCTCATCCTTTCCCCAAAAATAACCCTTAGTAAATTTTAGGCTATAAAGTCCTTTATATAGTCCCTTCAAATAAGTGACCTAATGGACCAAAAGCCCTATTCTTTTACACATGGCTAGCCTATAGGTTTATTGGGCTTTCAAGCCCTTTGTTTTATTCAAGTTGTCATACAACTTGAGTTAATGGGCTTGACATTCAAATTCCATTGGACCTTGCGGCCCAAAACTAACCCGAGGTCTTTTAACGAACTTATTCGTTTGATTAATAATCATATTAATTAATCCTTGCCATAAATAATTAAACCATTTAATTATTCTTACTCATCTCCGTTGAATCTTCAATCTCTACCTTACACGGTGTACGATCCATTAGGTTCCTTTTAGCGAGGCAGTGGGCGATTCAAACTCTTTCAAATCGATTGTGAATTGAAACTTACTTTCAATTCTCCCGTTAGTGATAATACACTTTTAGGGCTTCCACAAACCATGAGTGACACCTAGCAGCATATCATGGTTACCCAAGCTAATCAGAAGAGGTGGAGAACCTATTCAGTTTAGGATTACAAATGCAATACGGTCTTTCTCTAATACAATACTCTTGACCACATTGTTTGGTTTGATAGTTTATTCATGTCTACTATCCAATGTGAATCTTGTACTTATATGATTACCTTGAATGTGATCTGGAACGCATTCCAACATCTCATTCATACTCTGGCCAGAGATTCTAAATCATATCATAGAGTATTCTCCCTCAAACAGTTTGAAGGTTAGAGATCCCTTGTTGCGCATTCACTTGCCTCCATGGCTAAGTGGCTTAACCCCAACGATGCCGTGGACACCCTGATAGAGTGACTTTGACATAATCAAAGATTAAGGACCTAACCACAAGACAACTGTGATGCCTCAGGTCAAAAGACTAATTTGCATTATCCCAACCATGAGTTCTCATGTGACATGAATATGAGAACTCTTCGTTGATCGTGTTCAGTGAACTCATTCTCTATTGAGCACCTACGTACTTGTCTTGATGTCACACACACCAATGACTCGAGACTAGTCACTCTCCCTGAGAGAAGACATAGCACGTACTGATCTTAACGGACTGTCAATGCCCAATTGACAATCCTATGATCAGGAACGTTTAGGATGTGTCAACGAAAGAATGGTCTCATGAATCTAACTTCTTTAGATTGCATTTTTCCAATCACATATTCCTTGGACTTATCGTTTAAGCATATAACATTTATATTAGACGGCTCAAACAATAATCTTTGCCCTTTAAACTACATTAGTTTGAAATGTCCGTAAAGTATCATCATATGATTGGTTTTAGGGCACATTTCCAACATGCAGGGCGTGCCAACTCGTCGATCGAATTTGGCCAGGGAGTAAAATATGTCGATTTGGCGTTAAGCGCACTGCTGACTTCTTGATCTTGCGACTGCAGCTAAGGAAGGAACACGTCTTTGGATTCTAAAGCTTGAAGACAAGGCTGCTAGTTCTGCGAAGTTCACAAATCGTCGGCGATGTGTTCGATCACGGTAGTTATATTCGTGAGAGTATAAGTACGCCGAATTGGTACTAGACTATATGGACACAAATACTCAAAAGAAATGAATGTCTTGATTGTAAATGTCGTTCGACCGTCGGAATGCCGAACTCTGAAACTTACTTGTGAATATCCAATCATAAAACAAAACTTAGCTTTCAATGTGCCGAGCCAAGTAACCTTGTAACACCTCACTTCGCCGAGAAGACTGATGAGATGACCTCTACCAACAAGGACTCGGAAATCCTTATTGACCGAGACTTGGATAAATAATCAGTCGATCTTGAAGCAGTGCTGTCTATCCAAACTGAAAGTGCTCATCAGTCAGCTGATTCTACGGCTCCAATGCTGTCTATCCAAACTAAAGATGTCGCCGGTTGCCTTCATAGTGTTATTTATCCAAATTGAAGATGTGTTGGCGGGAAGAAATGGAAGAGGAAAAAATCTCAAGGTTGTTGAGAAGCTTTGTGCAAGGCAATTTGTGCGTTGAATTGGATAGGACTTTTGAAGGATGCACTTCCTTCTCTATTTATAGCAATGAACCTTCCTCATAGCCGAACTAGAAATGTACTCAGATTAGAACTCCTTAACCCAATCTGATTAGGTTTCGGCTAATCCTAACCCCTATAGGACTTCGAACTAAGCTCCATAATGAACCAGATTCACCTCCCAATTCTAAGCACCTTCAACTTTAAGACTCCTAGTTGCACTAGGGTTCAACTACCTCACCCTTATCTGAACCAATCCTTCTCGCAATAAGATTCAGTCGACCTTGACTGGACAGCCCATGACAAGATCCTAGATGAATGTTACTGGGTGGAGAACGACTCTAAGCTCAGCCCAAAATATTATTTTAGGCCCAAACATTGCCCCCTCGCTTCTGAGGGCTTCGACCTACCATTCCTGGCCAAGCCTTGACCTTGAAGAAAAGATTTATTGCCAAAGACTAAACCCTTATTATATTCCTTGTGAAAATCTAAAGAATATTGCAAATCTCGAACACTCCAACCACCAAAATGCATTTATTGAGCATAATCTCTCAACCCTGTCAGTTCTCTGAAAACGCTACCAAACTTGACACATGGTAATTTCTCATCATGACTGTCCACCTTCAATAATGCGTACCTTCACGTTCGAGGCGTGCATACACCGAAACGTCTCATCGTCATAACTCTCGCCGTCACACACAATCGTGCATCCTCAATTCGCATGTTTTTCGACCTTTTCACCTGGATTTTCAAATATTTGTTATGATTGCATAATCCTTCAGTCGAATTTACCCTTTATCCTTTAAAACTAAATTGTTGATCTTCTTCCCCAACTGCCTCCATCACAGCCTGGGCTGATTAGGTCACTCGAATGGAACCACATTTTGGTGGCAAGCGGAAGACTTTCGGCATCTTCGACGTTATCAAGCTCTCGACCTTCGAGATTAGTATAAACCGATAGCTCCTAATAGCCGCCTTGAGTTTCTTGTGTTCAGCCACTAATATTATGGTTCTTCCTCTCGGCCTATCGGTCCAACCCTGTTGGATATCATAACCATAATTGGCACTTCTCCCTCTGGTCTCCTAGTTGATGCCTCTCTTTCTTGGTATAAATTTGACTTGGACCTGAAGGCACCATTCGACGAGCGTGCTGTCGAAGTTTTAATGAAGAAAAATTAAGGGGCATCGAAAGAAGACGTGCAAAAACTGCATAAAAATTTCTTTACTACAACATTTTGATCAACTACTTCGTTGGCTTGGAAGGGGAAGCTCTCAAGAAAGGAGAGCATGAGGCCTTCTTATTTTATTGGTACAATAAGTTCGTCTTTTGTACCAAGTCAAACAAGTGCTTGGCAGAGAATATGCCAGTGGCTGAAGCTCTAGCCAGTGGCCATGTTCTGGCCCTTAGTCCAGCCATCATTGCCAACCTCAATTGGTGCTTGGCCGAAGCTTCTATTGGGAAAATTGACCCATACCAGAATGACCCATTATGGGTTTTCTAACTCTGGTTACAAGTATATTTTCCCACGCTGAGGCCAGAAATCCCAAGCTTCAACTCTTCTGAAACAATGGGTCTCCAATTGGCCTTACGCCCCTTTCCTGCTCATTCGGCTGAAAAGATCTTTAAGTATTTCTTCGCTCTCAAAGATCTATCAAACGACGAATTGTTGGTCTGCCGCTGCCAGAAATACCTGACTTCCATCACACTCCCAACATCGGCATGTGAGGAAACAGAAGAAGCCAACCTCCAACATTCCTGGGGTTTGTTCACCCTAGCTCGCAACCTTTATTTTGGTTGCGAAGCTCAGTGAGTTAGCTGGGTTTACCATCCCAACTTCCTAGCTCGTCAACTAGGCTTTCTCCAGGGCTGTCATGTATCATTCCTCACTTCTGGCTCTATCTAGAGTCGAGAACGCCTCTCCGGCTCCTCGAAGAGGAGCTGTAACGCAACCAAGAATGAGGTTCAAGAGCAATGTACAAAATTCTATCTTCGACCGAACACTCCAGAAACCCATTGTACCAGTACCTTCGCCGATTAGTGGGATGCTTACATCAATGATTTATTCAGTGTTTCGGTCGAGGAAACTTCAAAGAAGCTTTTTGGGGATCGGCCACAGAAGACTCTCGCTCCAAAATCCAAAGAAACGGCTCAAGGTATACATTTTTTTTTATTTCTATGTTATTTCTTTGCTTATCCAAACTTCATTCTAACTAAAGCAGGCCGACGTGGTTACGATGGTCGCGGCCAAAAAGAAACTCGCTCATCCAAAGAAGGCTACACCTGTTGTTCCGACTGTACCAAGCAAATGGCCTCACCTGGAGGCTGATAGGATTGGTAATGTTGCCGAACCCCACAAACGTATCAAGAAGAAGGCAAAGAAGGGAGAGCGAGAGATACATGTCATTTCAATTCAGACCATAGGAGCAATCACTCCTAGTGTCCCTCTCCTTTCTCCCGTTAACCCGGTTTCGGCAGAAGTGCCGCAAAGCCCCTAGATCCCAACCATAGGCTAGGCAACCGTAGTTTGACCCACCACGCAAGTCGGTGTTGAAGTTGAACCGGTCGTTACCTCTTTAGTCAAGGAATTTGTACCTCCAGGGTAGGTCGTTGCTCTCTGATGTCGGCCCATCAGCTACTACTTTAGAGGCAGTAACCACGGTCGAAAGAAACCCCTCCGTTAATCCAAAGAAGAATCCAGTGATCATCCTGGAGAAAGAGGTATGACAATTCCCTTTAATAATGTTTTCCTTTCATTTTAGACTGGATTTCTCGACTAACAAACGATCTTTTTATAACCAGGAGGGCGAGAGTAAAATGTCATTGCTGGTGAGGAGTCCTCGATGAGTCTAACCACTAGTTACAAGTTTGTCGTCGAGGCAGCTGGATAGGTCGACCTCCATGCGGCTGAAGTAGGTTCGGGACATGAAGTGGCCCCTCTTGTTGAGCTAAAAGCAACGGCAGAGATGCCAGTTCATCCCTAAGACTAGAACCTTGGCATCCCTCATCAAGAGGTCACTTCAACTTTTGTAAGACTTATTATCATTTTCTTTGAGTAATTTTCTGCCTTAGAACTCTAAACTAAGAAAAACATTAAATGCCAGGTACCCAATCGCTCATTTCACCAAAAATTCTATGTGCCGAAGGGCGTTATTTATATTTCCTGGCCACCTTGATGCTAGCAAACATAGATAACCTTTATCGACCACATAAATTGAAAAGTTGTCATAAACACTAGGCTCGGCCATTAAGCTCTCTAGGCTCGACCAACGAACCAACAGACATGGCCAAAGCCTCTTCTCAGTATGTCTAACATAACTTTCTCTGCCATCATTTTGAGTTCTCTTTTCTCTAACAACTATTTTCTGGGCAGCCTTAATGGGAAGTCGAACTTGACGCCTTTATCTCAAGCACTTCGGGGACGACAGGGCCTTCTGCAATTGCGACCGAACCTTCTATAACTGCGACCGAGTCTAACACCCTTGCCAAGCTGCATAAACTTTTGTCTTTCTCGTCTTCGCAAATCCTCAAACGGAAATGCCTCGACTCTGTGGGAAAGTGCTTAAACGACCTTGCATCCGACGACCTACTGAGCAACGAGTGTGTTGTTCATCTGTCAACTGTCCTGGAAAGAACTCGACAATATTTCATTGTTTTCGAGAAGGCTCTTCGGGCAGAGGACAACCTTAAGGCTACAATAGTCACTAACAAACTATCCAACCAGAGCTTGAGGTGATAAAGGCAAAGAATGAAAGACTGGTCGTCCTTGACCGTTAAATCACCGAACTTCATTGTTAGAGGTCGGCCGTTGCTTCTGAGCTTGAAAAAGATTTTGAGTCGAACAAACCTCGACTGGTAGAGTATGCGGGTTGGAGCGAAATGGATACAGCAGCTAAAGCTTGACAAAAAGACAAGATAGGCCGAGGTTACGATAGGCAAGGTGAAATGGCTAAAACTGAAAGCCACTCTTGAAGCTTTTCTTCCTTCGACTCCTTAGGATATATATTTTGTGTCGACTTGTAGGTTGCTTGATTTCTTTTGTAATTTTGTGTACTCCTTTTGGATATTAATGAAACAAATCCTTTATTCTTGCATCTCCCAAGTGACTTGATAATATTTTTTTAAGAATTTCCTGTTGATAGGCAATTTATAAATTAAACCAGTTATTTCCTTGAGGTGGTATGCCTTATTGCCGAGAACTTTGTGGACGATGAATGGTCCCTCCTAATTCGGTGACCATTTCCTGAATCTAGAATCCTTAATCCCTAATAGTAACACAGTTTGCCACACTAATTCACCCTCGCCTAACATCTTTTGCCTAACTTATCGATTATAAGATCGTTCGACAATCTTTTTCTACTCCACTAGTAAGTTATAGGCATCGAGCCAAGCTTCCTCCAAATCCTTCAGTTCTTGCCTCATGGCTTGACTATACTTGGCACTGAACAAATTGCTTTGTTTGATGACTCGTAACGAGTTTATGCTTAGCTCGACTAGTAACATTATGTCATGTCCGTACATTAACACGTATAGGGTCGTCCCTGTTGTTGACCGGAGTGAAGTTCGATATGCCCATAACGCCTCATTTAACTTCAAATGCCACATACCAGGCTTTTCTTTTATTATTTTCTCAAGGATACCGATTAAAACTTTATTACTTGCTTCGGCTTGTCTATTTGCCTGTGGGTAATACAACGTGGACTAATCGAGCCGAATTTTAAACTTGTTGTGTATTCTTTAAATCTGTTGGCTGTAAAAATCGTGTCGTTGTCTGTTATAATTGTTTCTGGTATGTCAAATCCCGTCACGATGTTTTCCTTCACAAAAATGTAGACTTCTTTAGATGTTAACTCGGCGTATGATTTCGTTTTGGCCCACTTGGTGAAGTAGTCGGTCGTTATGAGTATCCATACATGCTTTGTTGATCCGGAAGATGGCGTAAATTTGCCGATTACATCCATGGAAACGACCATGGTTTGGTAACCGAGTAAAGTAAGTCGGCAGGGACCTTTTGTATATGCCCATGGATTTGACATTGTACACAACCTCGCGCATATTCAATGCAATCTTTTAAAATACTCGGCCAAAAATAACCGTGCCAATTGAGCAACCAACGTGTTTTGCGTCTGGATTGATGAGCTCCGTATATTCTTTCGTGTACCTCTATAATGCTTGGGCAGCCTCTTCTGGGCTAAGGTACGATAACAACATGTTGTCTTTACCTTTTTAGTATAGTTCATTCTAGTATATTATGTAATTTGTGGCATGTACCCTTATCGTGCGGTCGTGTTTACCATTAGGATTATCGAGATATTGCATAATTAATCTTCTCTAGTCGTCTGGTAATGTCTCGATGGCGCAGATATATATATAGGATCATCTAATTCCAACAACGAAGGTAGGTTCATAACTCGCGTACAGATTACATAGTTATGTTTGCGTAGGGCAATTTGTGTGTTGAATTGGAGAGAGCCTTTAAATGATGCACTTCCTTCTCTATTTATAGCAGCGAACCTTCTTCATAGCCAAACTAGAAATGTACTCGGATTAAAACTCCTTACCCTAATCTGATTAGGTTTCGGCCAATCCTAACCCTTGTAGGACTTTGAACCAAGCTCCATAACGAACCAGATGAAGGAAGATTTGTGAAAAACATGTTCATTTAAGCAACATCAATAGCATGCAATTAACAATTAAAGGCGGAATCATGCTTGTATGCACTTAAAAACAAAACATTTACCCATGAAATTCAAAGCCTAGTAGATAGGTGAACCAAGACTCAACTCAAAACAAAGTGAGTTGAGAAATCAATACCTTTGTAGATTCCTCTTTGCATAAGCAAAGGCTAATCACCCAAAGAGAGGGCCTTCATTCCTTGCATCTTAGATCCATGGATTTGGATGGATGAAAAGGTTTCTCCAAGTTCCCAAAATTGAGAACCTCTAATGATTCATCACCAAGGCATAATGAAGAAGAAATGAGTGACCTTGGAGGAGTTTGATTGCTAGATGATCCCACCAAGGTGGCCTAAATTTTAGAGAGAAATGAGAGCTTGTGTTCTCATTCTTTCCTCAAAAATTACCATATGTAAATTTTAGGCTATAAAGTCCTTTATATAGTCCCTTCAAATAAGTGACCTAATGGACCAAAAGCCCTATTCTTCTAACATGGCAAGCCTATAGGGTTTATTGGACTTTCAAGCCCTTTGTTTATTCAAGTTGTCATACAACTTGAGTTAATGGGCTTGACATTCAAATCCCATTGGGCCTTGCGGCCCAAAACTAACCCGAGGTCTTTAACGAACTTATTCGTTTGATTAATTAACATATTAATTAATCCTAGCCTTAGATAAATAATTAAACCATTTAATTATTCTTACTCATCTCCGTTGTTTCTTCAAACTCTACCTTACTCGGTGAACGATCCATTAGGTTCCTTTTAGCGAGGCAGTAGGCGATTAAAACTCTTTCTAATCGATTGTGAATTGAAACTTACTTTCAATTCTCCCGTTAGTGATAATACACTTTTAGGGCTTCCACAAACCATGGTTGACGCCTAGCAGCATGTCATGGTTACCCAAGCTAATCAGAAGAGGTGGAGAACCTATTCAGTTTTAGGATTACAAATGCAATACGGTCTTTCTCTAATACAATACTCTTGACCACATTGTTTGGTTTGATAGTTTATTCATGTCTACTATCCAATGTGAGTCTTGTGCTTATATGATTACCTTGAATGTGATTTGGAACACATTCCTAAATCTCATTCATACTTTGGCCAAAGATTCAAAATCATATCATAGAGTATTCTCCCTCAAACAATTTGAAGGTTAGAGATCCCTTGTTGCACATTCACTTGCCTCCATGGCTAAGTGGCTTAACCCCAACGATGCCATGGACACCCTCATGATGGAGTGACTTTGACATAATCAAAGATTAAGGACCTAACCACAAGACAACTGTGATGCCTCAGGTCAAAAGACTAATTTGCATTATCCCAACCATGAGTTCTCATGTGACATGAATATGAGAACTCTTCGTTGATCGTGTTCAGTGAACTCATTCTCTATTGAGCACCTACGTACTTGTCTTGATGTCACACACACCAATGACTCGAGACTAGTCACTCTCCCTGAGAGAAGACATAGCACGTACTGATCTTAACAGACTGTCAATGCCCAATTGACAATCCTATGATCAGGAACGTTTAGGATGTGTCAACGAAAGAATGGTCTCATGAATCTAACTTCTTTAGATCGCATTCTTCCAATCACATATTCCTTGGACTTATCGTTTAAGCATATAACATTTATATGAGACGGCTCAAACAATAATGTTTGCCCTTAATATTAAACTAGATTAGTTTAACATGTGAAATGTCCATAAAGTATCATCATATGATTGGTTTTAGGGCACATTTCCAACAATTTCCCACTTGCACTAGAGCCAATCAGCTTAGTCATCAGTGATGATACCTCTTCTGTAGTCATTTCATAAATGGCTGAGTAGTAGGCCTAGACAATGGATATCTATATGTTATCCATAGAAGCAACCTTGAGAATAACGACGTCACCATTATACATGATTCTCAATCATGTGGTTCAGTCTCTCATTTGAGTTCGGACCTTGATGAGACCTTGATTCCCTGGCTTGAGCTATCGCCCCATTAGTGTCATACACTTTCTGGTTGGAACCGAATGGAGAGTTCATGAATGAACTTTCCCATCCAAACAACAATGTTGTAAGCTTCTATATGGCAATATATTTTGCATACATGATGGAATACATTAAAGTCATTTATTTTTAACGTTTCCACCCAAATATCTCTTTATTCATAATAAAGAGATATCTCATTATCACTTCATTCATAATGAAAAGATATTCTATGATGGATTAGATTCATAATCTAATACATTTACGCTTCCATTACGTTACTCTAATTCTTCCTCATTCTTGAGGAATCCATCCTTAGTATTTCTTAAATACCTAAGGATTCACTTGACAGTTGCCATGGTTCTGATCCTGGGCTTGCACTGATATCATCTTGTACCGTTCTAGGTACAACTTATATCAATGTTTTCATACAATATGAAATACATAAATCACCTTTCTGCGTATGCATAAAGGATTCTATTTACGCATTATTTCTTTGGGAGTCAAAGGGTACATTCCCTTTGAGAAGAACAACTTCCTAGTCTCACTAGAATTGTCATTTTAATTGAAGTTTATCATCATATGAGAAACTTCCTAGCATCTCTTGTCTATTTTAGGGATTGATATAATCCAATTATATCTTGAAATCTATCATTATAGATTTCCATCCCATGTATATAGACTATGTCTCCCATATACATTCTATCATTATAGAATGTTTAAAGTCATAACTTTAACGATGAAGAATTCCTTTCATTTTCAAAATTAATATATATCATGTATATATATTCAAATTTAGGAATATGATCAACTCCCACTAATCTTTTGTAAACCTAGTAAACAAAAGATTCATTTACATCTTTATGAGAAATCAAACAATTTGATCTTTTCTCATAAGACGTTTATAGCTCCCACTAGCTTGCTAAGATCCATGATGGATGGATCTCTACAACTAACATGTCTTAGAAGTATATATCATATATATATATGGGTAATTGATAATGTCTAACGAACTAAATCTTATTTATGTTCATTCTTCTCCTAATGGAGAAATACATTATCTTACGATGCTACTTTCCTTGATATTTTTCAAGGAAATTAATCTAAAGTGTTACTTTTTCCTTGGATCAAATCTAAGGAGGTAAATACTTTAGACGTCTTACTCATCTACTTACATTTCTTGAATTCTTTGAAACCTTTTGCAAAGTATTCGGACTTGTGTTTATTCAAAATAAACTATAGTCCAACCGAGAGTGATCTTCGGTGAATGTCATACAACATGAGTAGTATTATGTTGTGGACAAGTGCCACTAACATCTAAGTGAATCAACCTCAACAACTTTGTGATTCTTTCTTCTTTCCAAAAGAATAAAGATTCGAACATTTCGCCTCTATACAATTTTAACAAGAAGGTATTGGATCCGGATTTAACGATCTAAAGCATCCATCTATGACCAACTCGTAACTTATGTTTTAGAGGTATCACAACTCAGTTGGGATTAGTCACTACCTTGCAACCTTTTGGGTTTTAAGCATCGTTATATTCTTAAACAGTTAACACTACCACATCATCTATACTACAGAGACAATTAATTAGATTACCATAATCTAATCATTCATTAATAAAGAACAATGTTTTGTCAAACAAAACATTCATCCATCTTTGGTAGTTCATATGAGGAAGTAAGTACAATCCGTTTTCGCAGAGATCTATATTCGATTCACGTTTGGAATGTGAAGTACTTTCTCTTCTCTCATTAATCTTCTACTTCTTATTAGCACACTTTTACAACAATTGTAAAACATAGTTACTAATACGGAATCAGGCATTCAAGTAGAAGAACCAACTGTTTTGAACTATTTCAAGAACATTTTACAACACCTTCGAAAGGTGTGTTCTTGACACTTGCAAGACATTTCTTGCAAATACCCCTTCCAATGTCCATCCTTTCATAAAGAAAGTTTGTTCCCTTGGAGTTATTTTGCCTTCTTCATTTGACTTCTCCTTTGACTACAATAGTCATGGTCCCTAAACTCCCACTATCTCTCTTGAAACTTATTTCAAATGTGTTATACACATCAAACGATTTGGAGAGCGTGCGGTTATTGTTCACTACATAGTTTACAATAAACTTAGTGAACCATTAGGATAGGGACACAAAGGTGAAGTCCTTGCCTAGTTTCCGTCTCGTTAAGTGGTTTAACACTTCAACACTCAATGATTCAAAATCATCATAAGTCCATGTTGATGGACTATTTTTGTCAACCAACCATTATGTTCTAAACATAATAACAAACTTTCAAGAGTTGTTCAAGGTAACTCTCATTTCTTCATACAACAATTTGTAAGTGAAGAATCATGGCACATAAAGTGTCCATGCCCTTGTGCTTACTTCAAAAGTTCCTTGTTTATGTAACAAAGAAACAAGCACTAAAGTTTGTGTTGATTAAGGGTTGTTCAAAGCAACTCTTATTTCTTCATACAACAATTTGTATTTGAAGAATTATGACATTAAAAGTGTTGTCCTTCTCATGTTAGACTTATCTAACATATTCTTCCAATGATACATTATCAATAGGAAGATTGTGAGGATGAGACTACTTAGTTACATCTACAAGCCATTAAAGACAATCTATGAGATTGTAGAACTAAGTCCGGAAATTAAAGCATTCGGTTTTTCTTTGTCAAGTTTTGGATAGCGTTTGCAAATATATTGGTAAACAAATACATAACGAATATAAATTGATTGATTTTAAGCCATTTGATTCGGGTCTTTAAATCAAATAGCACCACCCACTATTGTTGGCAAATTCCATATCCCTCATCAGAATTCGAGAGTTTTGGAGGAAACTCTTAGTAGGGTATGGGAGGCTCACTATTACCAAGCCCACCTCACGATGATACGATATCGGCTAGCATTAATAATAATGAGAGAGTACGCTTACTCATTTGCATCTCTTGCAAGTACCCATCTTATTTGGCCTCTAGAGAATGTTGCCTCACAATGATATGATATCGGCGCCATTGCACTTAGTTAAGTTATTCCCACCATGCTTAGTTCATGAAGGGGTTCAAGAATAGCCTCACAATGATATGATATTGGCCATCCTCGTTGCCTACACTCACCTCATTGATGCGAGAATTATACGCGTACAAATTAAACCCTCTTTTTGACAATTGTAGTATGGATGTAAGTAGGGATCGTTCTGGACCGGGGATTAGGAGGGCTTGCTAAAACCTTCTAAATTGACTTAAGAACGTAAAAACAATATAAAACACTAAACTAGACTCAAAGAATGTAAAACTAAAATTTAAAACATTAAGACAAACCAAAAGACTCAAAACTAATTTTGGACGAATTTAAGATTATGGCTTGATTCAAACTACTTTAAAAACACAAACTAAACAGATTCTAAGTACTAAAGAACAAGAAAGTAAAAAGGGGGGGGGAAAGTTTTGATTTGACGAAAATTGAAATAACAAAACAAGTTAATAAACTGAGCGGAATGTAAATATGAAATTGTGATGGAATGAATGGAATGAAGGCTAGCTAAGGGGTTCTTCTCCACACATGTTATACTTGCATACAAGATTGATTCTCAGTTGGTCTTTCGATAAATTATGAAACTCAACACTCCGGATTAATTTGGTCCGCTTAAATTAACCGTCAAGTTTTCCTTAAGTTAATGAATTGGATGGGTTTGCGCAACGCAATTCACAACATTCTCCAAAAGTCCTTTACGTGAACGGCACAATAAAGATACAATCAAAGATCATTAAGCATTATGAAAACTATAAGTGTTGACGAGGCATTCGTTACTATGATGAGCATGAAACTCGTGCCAAGAATATGTTTAACACGATTGTTTATAAGCAACCTCCACTACTTGTGAATATAAGTTCATAACGATTAGGTGAAATTCACTTATATTCTAGCGTCATATTTATGCATGAAAATTAAGCGCGCATTCTTAATAAACATTCATAAATAAGCTATCAATCAAGCGGTTAAACAAATTGAATCCACAACTTATGAAATTCCAACGAAAGTTAATCAATTCATATTGCAAATATAAACATAGTTTCGAGTCACCCCCTACCTAAAGGGGGTTTAGTTCCTCATAACTTTGAAATCAAAGAAACACCTAAACATTCCAACAACTCAAAGCTTGAATTGTATGAACGTTTAAGCACTCTTCTCTTCCATACATACACAACAAAGAGAATTAAAATGAAACTTTGAAATCAAAGAAACACCTAAACATTCCAACAACTCAAGCTTGAATTGTATGAACGTTTAAGCACTCTTCTCTTCCTCGTTGTAGCACAAGGTTTAAGGATAGGTTGTGTGATGGTATGAAGTGTTTTGGAGGGATGAGAAGTGGTTGGATAGTGGCTGCAATGGAGGAGAAAAACTGCACAGAAAATGGGAGGTTATGCACGGCAAGGGATGTGTGTTTGTGTTGTGTGTTGTATTGTGAATGGAATGGAAAATGAATGAATGAATGCAAGGGTATTTATAGGAGTAATGGAGGGAACATGACAGCTAGGAGGTGGGTGGAAATGTGGCTGAATGTTTGGTGAATGATTATGAATGAATGCATGTGACTTGGCTAGGTTGGAAAGCGGAAAATCTGAAAATGCAAATGGGAATCTGAAATGCAAAGGTGGCCACGGTTTTGAGTGTATTTTGTGTTGGAAATGCATGTGAATGCATGTGAATGTTGTTTGTGTGAAGTGTATGTGAAATAAAGGGTGAATGGTGGCTGAAATAATGATGGAAAACAGCTAGGAAAAGTATGGAATGCATGTGAATTGTAAAGGGAAAAGCTGGAATTGGCTAGGAAGTCACGGCATGGGATGTTTTGGTGCATTGTGGCTGATTTGTTTGTTGGTTAAAGATGCATGTGGATGAATTATATAATGGGAAAGTATGTGATTGACAACTAGGATGGATGGTGGCTGCAATGATGAAGTGTGATGGTTGAAAATGGCAAGGGAAATGCATGTGTTTGGACGGCAAGGATGGTGTTTTGTGCATGTGGCTGCAATGGTGTGTAATTGGGCTAGGGTTTAAGTGCATGAAATGGACCCAAATTGCTCCCCCTTGCATGGCAAGGAATGGTGTTTGTGTTAAGCCCATGGCAATGTGATTGTAATTGGGTTAGGGCCATTGTTTTGTGTCCTCAAGTGCATACAAGGCCTTCCATTATATCCATCACTTGGGCTCCAAGAATAAGCTATCCATCCTTAGCCCCATAGTGCTCCAAAAAGGGCCCAAAACACTCCACAATGCATCATTTCGTCAAACACGTCTTATAATCCTGAAAACACACAAAAGAAGCATAAAGAACTAAAATAACTAAAGAAACATAACGTAAATGCACGAGAACAAGCCATTTAAGTTGCATGAATATGCTCCTATCACTCATCATATGCGTATAGACTCCTCCTGAATGTAAACATGCACTTTGTACTCCCCCATGATAGGGTGAAGCCGGTGTACAAGTCACAAACGATTGGAGCCTACCACGGTGGAAGGCCACGAAGAGATATTCAAAGCATCTCTCGCTTATCAACTTAATATTGATTTGGTTGAGGGTTTTTAGGTCTCATCACATATAAACATACATTTTAATCCAATTAAAACATTTTGGTCCTATTACAACTATTGGTCCATATGATTGATTTAGTAGTATATAATACTCCCACTATGCTTTTAAAACGGTTTTTAAAGCAAGACTATATGGTACTACTAACATAAGATTTGCATTCATTGATGGACTATATAGTTGCCTTAGGGCCTTAGGATGACTATGAACCTTTGATTCGATTCAACACGAGCCTAGTGTTGAATCTCGGTCTAGGGATGGTGATTGATTTTAGTTACGCGTTTAATCACATTAAGGCGTGTTGTCTTATTGGGCGTTGGACCCAACTACTCCAATTTCATGCATATCGAATAAAACAAGAAAGGAGTACTTCAAAGTAAATAAGAGCTTATACTCTTTTACAACAATTGATCAAATCAAATTACTTTAAAGTAAAGAAGAGCTTATGCTCTTTTACAACAATTGATCATATCAAATTACAACCAAAATTTAATCTACACATTTCCATGGTTCAAACAAATTTGAAACGGCCTTTCACATAGCTCAATTATCGTAGGCTAAGGTTCATAATCACCCTTTCTTTAATTAATTAACGCTTTAACTAATTAAACTTGAATGCAACATTTTCATTTGGTTTTTGTATCCATAGAATTGATTTAAATGGAGCTAAATGAAATGAAAATCCAATTCTCATTTAAAGAGACAAAACAATTTTGTTCTCTACCTAATTTGGGCCAAAATGCTATGACCTCAACTTGTTTGGGCCATAGTGCAATTAACCTCAACTTTTGGGCTATTTTGCAAAAACTTAAACTTTTGGGGTCACTTTGTAAAAACACAAAAGTCCACTACTTCATGTAATTACAACTAGAACCCAAAAATTTCCACAAAAATTAAAACTTCATTAAAGGAGCAAAACAATTTGTCCTTTTAGTGATTTTGGACCTTTACGTAAAAACGTAAACTTTTGGGTAAAAATGCAAATACACAAAAGTATCAAAACTTTATATAATTGCATAAAAGCCCCACAAGGACCCTAATTGAGTAGGGTGGCCGGCCATTTGAAACAAAATGTATAAAAATTTCAAAGTTTTTGTAAGTGGGGTGTGTGTAATGGAATAAATCATTACACACCAACCCACTAAAATTTCTTTAATTTTTCAAAATAAATATCTAATATATTTAAACATAAGAAATATTTCAAAACAAAAACTTTATGAAATAAATCAAAACTTTGAATCAAAACACCAAACCTTTTGTTCTTGGCAAGAACATATCAAGAACAATGAAGAACATTCATGAAAACCCATAAGAGCTCCATGAACATTCTTCACCCAAAAACATACCAAAACCACTCAAACTTAAGGGAAATAACATACAACCATACTAGGGTACATAGGGGTTCTAAAAGTCACTTTAAAACACTTTTAACAAGTCAAACAAGAACTCAAAATTCCACCTTTTGGATTTGGCCGAATTTCCCCAAAAACATGGCACCAAATTTTAGCTCCAAAATTCATGCTCATATGAACTACATCTACAACATTTGAGATGGCAAATTTTCTAACAAAATTTACATTCAAAAAAGCAAGAATAAAGCTTGTAACAAGTACAACATTCAAATCACAAACTATGAACTACAAAACCCAAAAGGATTCACCAACTACTAGACTTAGGCTCTTGATACCACTTGAAGGAAGATTTGTGAAAAACATGTTCATTTAAGCAACATCAATAGCATGCAATTAACAATTAAAGGCGGAATCATGCTTGTATGCACTTAAAACAAAACATTTACCCATGAAATTCAAAGCCTAGTAGATAGGTGAACCAAGACTCAACTCAAAACAAAGTGAGTTGAGAAATCAATACCTTTGTAGATTCCTCTTTGCATAAGCAAAGGCTAATCACCCAAAGAGAGGGCCTTCATTCCTTGCATCTTAGATCCATGGATTTGGATGGATGAAAAGGTTTCTCCAAGTTCCCAAAATTGAGAACCTCTAATGATTCATCACCAAGGCATAATGAAGAAGAAATGAGTGACCTTGGAGGAGTTTGATTGCTAGATGATCCCTCCAAGGTGGCCTAAATTTTAGAGAGAAAGGAGAGCTTGTGTTCTCATCCGTTCCCCAAAAATTACCATATGTAAATTTTAGGCTATAAAGTCCTTTATATAGTCCCTTCAAATAAGTGACCTAATGGACCAAAAGCCCTATTCTTCTAACATGGCAAGCCTATAGGGTTTATTGGACTTTCAAGCCCTTTGTTTATTCAAGTTGTCATACAACTTGAGTTAATGGGCTTGACATTCAAATCCCATTGGGCCTTGCGGCCCAAAACTAACCCGAGGTCTTTAACGAACTTATTCGTTTGATTAATTAACATATTAATTAATCCTAGCCTTAGATAAATAATTAAACCATTTAATTATTCTTACTCATCTCCGTTGTTTCTTCAAACTCTACCTTACTCGGTGAACGATCCATTAGGTTCCTTTTAGCGAGGCAGTGGGCGATTAAAACTCTTTCTAATCGATTGTGAATTGAAACTTACTTTCAATTCTCCCGTTAGTGATAATACACTTTTAGGGCTTCCACAAACCATGGTTGACGCCTAGCAGCATGTCATGGTTACCCAAGCTAATCAGAAGAGGTGGAGAACCTATTCAGTTTTAGGATTACAAATGCAATACGGTCTTTCTCTAATACAATACTCTTGACCACATTGTTTGGTTTGATAGTTTATTCATGTCTACTATCCAATGTGAGTCTTGTGCTTATATGATTACCTTGAATGTGATTTGGAACACATTCCTAAATCTCATTCATACTTTGGCCAAAGATTCAAAATCATATCATAGAGTATTCTCCCTCAAACAATTTGAAGGTTAGAGATCCCTTGTTGCGCATTCACTTGCCTCCATGGCTAAGTGGCTTAACCCCAACGATGCCATGGACACCCTCATGATGGAGTGACTTTGACATAATCAAAGATTAAGGACCTAACTACAAGACAACTGTGATGCCTCAGGTCAAAAGACTAATTTGCATTATCCCAACCATGAGTTCTCATGTGACATGAATATGAGAACTCTTCGTTGATCGTGTTCAGTGAACTCATTCTCTATTGAGCACCTACGTACTTGTCTTGATGTCACACACACCAATGACTCGAGACTAGTCACTCTCCCTGAGAGAAGACATAGCACGTACTGATCTTAACGAACTGTCAATGCCCAATTGACAATCCTATGATCAGGAACGTTTAGGATGTGTCAACGAAAGAATGGTCTCATGAATCTAACTTCTTTAGATCGCATTCTTCCAATCACATATTCCTTGGACTTATCGTTTAAGCATATAACATTTATATGAGACGGCTCAAACAATAATGTTTGCCCTTAATATTAAACTAGATTAGTTTAACATGTGAAATGTCCATAAAGTATCATCATATGATTGGTTTTAGGGCACATTTCCAACACCAGATGCACCTCCCAATTCTAAGCACCTTTAACTTTAAGGAGTTCTCGCAATAAGATTCGGTTAACCTTGACTGGACGGCCCATGACAAGATTCTAGATGAATGTTACTAGACTGAGAACAACTCTAAGCTCGGCCCAAAATATTATTTTGGGCCCAAACAATATCATGAGTTGAACTTGTAACATTTGATGTGGCAAGTCATATAAAATCTAAAAACTTTTGATACATTAAGATGACATGCATGCCTTTGAATATGCTTGGCTAATACATATACATTACAAGTTGACAATTCATATGTATTAGGCAAGCATATTCATATGTATTTAGCCATACATTGACAATTCATATGTATTAGCCATACAATTCATTTAAAACTAAAAGAAATATTATAAATATTGTCATCTTCCTCAACCAAATTCAAACTTACAAAGGTGGATTGTCTAAAACTTTTTCCCACAACCAAATCTTAGGTTTTCTTACAATTTCTACTGCCGACCTCTTGCTTCGGTTTAGGGTTGTTGGCAGTCATTCCTCACCCTCCTTCTAGCCTTTCTCCCCTCCTATCCTTCTATCAAGCCCTCCACCTATGTTTTTTTTCTTCCTTCACTCACTCCCCATTCCCCGTGCTGCCCCTTCCTCCATGTCCCCCCTTTCCCTCACATCTCCCCGACCCTCTATTAGCTTCTATAACACCTCTTATCTTCCCCCAATAGGTTCTTCCCACCATTTTGTAAGTAGCTCGTCAATAGTTTTGTGACTCTACCCATATCTAAGTCTTGGTTGTTTCAAGGTCTTTTCCTTGATTTGGAGCTTGATTTGCTGTTAGGGTGGGTTTTGTGCAATCACATCAGGTGACTCCACCCTTGTACGACTTGATTTACTCATGAACGCAGCTGAGCTTACTTGTGCGGTGAATGTGTAGTCTTGGTTTGTATCATGTTCGTTGTGATGAATTAATCAGTGGTTCCTTTCTCGAAGTAGTGTTTAGTTGATTTTATTGCCTCACCTTGGTGCGTGGTTGCGGTGGCTGGATGTTGTCTTTGCTTTAAACTATGAGTATGTGGTTGATAGGAGCATATTTAGGCGACTTACTTAGCTTGTTTTCGTGCATCTATGTTGGTAATTCATAGTTATTTTAGTCCTTTATGCTTCTTTTGTGTGTTTTCAGGTTCTAAGGGCTTAGGGAGCAAGAAAGTGCATTTTGAGGCTATTTGGGGCACTTTTGGGCATGGATTGGATAGCTTAATCATGGAGCAAAGAGGATGGACGAAATTGAAGCCTTGTATGCTCTTTGGGGACATCAAACAAAGGGCCTAGCCCAATCAAACAAATCCTTTGAGCCATGGAAAACCTCTAGCCCAATCAAACATATTATGCCATGCAAACCAACCTATTTTAGGCCCATTCTATGTACTTAAACCCTAGCCCTTTAAACTAGTCCATTTATCACTTATCACTTCCATTCACTTATCACTCACCACATATCATTCATTTATCACTTATCATACTCATAATCATCTACACATTTCAAACATATGCATTTCATCTCACATGCACACCCACCTCTTTCCAAACTAATTCACATGCATACCTATTCTTTAAATCAACACATGCATTCACACACATGCACATCATTCACTCACATTTCCACCATTCATTCTTTATTCCACAAACAAGTCACATGCATTTCCACCTTCCTACTTCATCATTTCACCACATTCTCCCTCTTTAACTCATTTCATTATTCATTCACTTTGCATTCATTCAATTCCACCCCACATGCACCCTTTATTCTTCATCATTGCAACCATGGCACATTTACACCAACAAAACAACTCCCATGCCATGGCCTACTCATATTCCCATTTCCTTTCCAACATCTCACATGCATTTCCACCTTCCTACTTCATCATTTCACCACATTTTCCCTTTTATTTCTACATGCAATTCTTCATCATTGCAACCACAAACACCATAAACAAATAGCCATATACATCTCCACTCCTCCTATAAATACCCTTGCATTCATTCATTCAAAAATCATCTCATTCACAACACAACAACACACCACAAACACATTCCTTTCTCCCTTAGAATCCAAAAACCATCTTCCATTTCCACCAATCCTCATCCATTTCCATAATTCCCCAACACTTCCATCCCCCCAACCAACCTATCCTTAAACTTTGTGCTACAACAACGAGGAAGAGAAGAGTGCCTAAACGTTCATACAATTCAAGTTTTGAGTTGTTGGAATGTTTAGGTGTTTCTTTGATTTCAAAGTTTCATTTTAATTCTCTTTGTTTTGTACGTATGAGAAATGGAAGAAAAGAGTGCTTAAACGTTCATACAATTCAAAGTTTTGAGTTGTTGGAATGTTTAGGTGTTTCTTTGATTTCAAAGTTATGAGGAACTAAACCCCCTTTAGCTAGGGGGTAATTCAAAACTATGTTTATGTTTGTAATATGATTTGATTACTTTTAATTACGTTTCATAAGTTGTGAATTCAATTTGTTTAACTGTTTGATTGATAACCTATTTATGTATGTTTATTAAGAATGAACGCTTAATTTTCATGCATGAATTTGACGCTAGAATATAAGTGAGTTTCACGTAATAGTTATGAATTTATATTCACAAGTAGTGGAGGTTGCTTATAAACAATCGTGTTAAACATATTCTTGGCATAAGTTTCATGCAATCATAGTAACGAATGCCTCGTCAACACTTATAGTTTTCATGATGCTTAATGATTCTTGCTTGTATCTCTATTATGCAATTCATGTAGGGAACTTGTGAGGAATGCTTTGGATTGTCGTATGCAATCATCCAATTCATTAACTTAAGGAAAACTTGACGGTTAATTTAAGCGGACCTAATTAACCCGGGGCGTTGAGAATTCATGGTTTATTGAAAAGCAATTAGAAATCTTTTTATTATGCAAGTGTAACATGTGTGGAGATGAACCCCTTGGCTAGCATCCATTCATTCCATTTCATCAATTTCATATTTACATTATGTTTTAATTGCAATTTGTTCATTTAGTTTAATTTCGTCCAAAACTCAATCCCCCTTTACTTTATTGTTCAATTTAGTTAGAAATCATTTTAGTTTGTGTTTTTAAAGCATTTTGAGTCTTTTGGTTTGTCTTAGTGTTTTAACGTTTACTTTCACATTCTTTGAGTCTAGTTTAGTGTTTTATATTGTTTTTACGTTTTTGAAGTCAAATCCAAGTGGTTAACAATCCCTCCTAATCCCTGGTCCAGAACGATCCCTACTTACGTACTTACTACAATTGATAAAAAGAGGGTTTAATTTGTGCGCGTATAATTCTCGCATCAGTGGTCTCGTCTTTCAACGATGACTTTTTGTGGTCACGCTCCATTGTGATGACTTTCTATGCTCTCGCACTTGTGCGATGACCTATGTGGTTGCATGTGTAGGTCTGTTGCATTTATCGTGTTTTTGTGACAGATTTGTACTTGTGATGTTTGTAGTAGGGCAGTGTTTGTGGTAGCCAAATAAGAGTTTACTGTAATTTGCTTAATTGCACAAATTACTCTAGATCAATTCTTGGTCACTAGAGCTTGTGTACTCGATTAGCAACCTCAGTAATTGTTTATGAAGTTCAATGCATACTACTATATTTCTTATTGTCAAAAGTCAAAAAAAAAAAAGAAAAAAAAGAAAAGAAGGAAGTATTCTAAAAACAGTAACACATGACCGGATACGATCACAATGTCGGCTCGCAGCTCAGCCCAAAGAAAGTTCCCCATTTTATCATACTATATTATCATTAGCAATCTAGCAATCGATTAAAGGTGCTTCTCTTATAATTATTCAATACAAACAGAAAATCTTTTACGTTTTCATATTTATATATTTATATATGTATGTATGTATGTATGAATCATTTTAGAATTATAGAGTTGGTGTTCTAGGTTGCAAAAACTTCTGGATAGGTATCTTAAATCTGAACTAAATTCTTTATGGTTAAAGAATCTCTACCTAGTTGCTCGAGAACAATTAAGAGATTCTCTAGAAGAAATACGTTGTAAGACTTCAATATTCGGGCTTAAGGATGATTTTTCAATATATGTTGTAAGACTTCAATCCTATTACCTAGGGGAAAGACCAAACCAAAACTGATTGGTTCGGTTTCGATTTTGATGATGTGAAAACCGAACCAATATATGTATTATTAATGATTTAATATATATTAATTATGAAAATGAATGAATATGCTAAACCAAGCCGTTGACCTAGGAAATAAACTTTATACATAGTCTTCCTTGGCCATTTTCTTTTGCCGTTTCTTTTGGTGTAGCCACTTTCAATTGAATATTTATGTTCCTCTGAGGAACCTCTCCTAATTTTATTCTTCTTTGTTAGTTATTCCTATTAGCCAAAGCGAATTTTATCGACCAAAAGCAGTTAGAAGGTTGATGACATGCATAAATAATTTGCCCAAGAAATTTTGAGAAACCATGGGACATCCATGGAGCAACCTGATAGAAGGTTGATGACATGCATAGAATATGTCTCTAACCAAATCTGATGTCATTTCTTATCCCACGCAATCTATATTGCCTCGATTACAGCCACAACCTCAACAACAACTGCACTAGGATAAGAACACTGATTTCTTGAGTGAAAATAATAAAAACCTGCCCAATCTAACAGCAACTAATCATTAAGAATCCTACTGTTAGCTACCATCCTAAGTTAACATTCTAAAAAAATAGGGAATACTTAGTTAAAATAACAAGGGTATAAACTGCAGTGTTTTTTTTTTTTTTTTTTTTTGCAGTAAGCATGTTCATTATTTTGTAGGCGCATGCAACGAACGTAAAACATACAACATGTAGGCGCATGCAACGAACATACGAACATACAAACATACAAACATATTTTTTTGCACATGTTCATTTGTAAATATTTAAGCTCATTCAAATTAGGAATACTAATTTCTCGAGTAAAACTAAGAAAAAACAAAAGAATATATACATCATTCCTACTAAAATAATTAAATTTAAAACTTATATACCGACATTAGCTCGGATGCACCATACAAAAAATCTCAACCGAATCAGACTTTTGACCATGTTTCTTCTCCTAAAATTATAGTACAGCAAAAAGATTAATGAACTCAATTATACCAACAATAGTAAGACCACAATACATACAATAAAAAAAGCATATAACATAAACAAAATGAAATTCAGGTCTGAGTCATCAAACCATGGTTGATTTACATCTCCACAAAACAATAGTTGGTTTTTTTGTTACGTACACATGAGGGCTTCAAATCTTAGACTTAGCCTATTCCTATCATCTTTACCACTAAGTTAACCTCAGTGGCTTAAATTTCATCAATAATATCTAGTAGTTCCTCAACCCGAAGATCAACTCGACTAGTCTACGTGACTCGACATTGCAATGCTAGCTATATTATTATCAAAACTACTGTTTAAAAATTGAATTCTCAATTGAATAGAAATCTTGTTATACAGAAATATAAGTACACCTTGTTTTCGTAAATCAGAGGCTCAAAATGTTGCATACCAAGGAGGGAAAGTCTGCAAGTAAAAGTCTGGGAACTCATTTGTTTTTGTGCGTTTGTACAATTGCGATCTTATTCCTCTCTTCGACCAGAAAAAGCGACTTTTCAACCCTCTTTGTCGGTAATTTTCTCACAATGTTGCACTGCTGTTTGTTTGTGTTGCAACAGCGACTGGGTCACTGGAGCTTTGGGCGAAAAAAATGAATGTGGCCGGTGTCAGTCGCATGTGGCCGGTGGCTCCCACCCCGCGCAGAAATAGCTTTAGGGCTAATTTGAAGAGGCAGATTGCTAAAAGGGTGGGATCCCATTTTTTCAAAAAAATAGGGACACGCTCCCCATCATTAGATTGATTTTAATGAAATTGTGTGGTTGAGATTAAAACACAGACTACACAATCTCAACCATACAATTTTATTAAAGTTAAATCCAACGATGGGAAACGTGTCCCCATTTTTCTAGAAAAATGAGGATCCCTGCCCTTAAGCAATCTGTTTGAAGAGGTATTATTAAGTGTGCATTCTTTTGTTTCAAATTAAAGTGTCCAAAACACACGAATGACTTAAAATTTATTCAAAACAAATTAATTGAAGTGGGTCATCTACTTATCAGTAAATTACAGGCAAATACGTATACAACAATAATTTATTAAATTACAAATTACAACTTCATAATTTTTTATTATTAGATACACCAACAATAGTAAGATCACAATACATACAATCACTTCTTATTTATATTTCAACAAACGAAATAAGATTAAGTAATTTACTTACAAAATCAACTATGTGTCATGTGAAGCTCTCTGTGCTACCAGTTGCGATTTATAACATTCACCTCAACTCTAACATGTGATTAACAAAGTAATATATGTTTTTATTCATATAATTAACATAGAGTTAGGATTAAGGATATTCCAATTTCTCAGAATCTTAAATCCAACTACATTTCTCAAGGCCTAAATGGCCACATATGAGCAACCTGAAGAGAGCTTTAGTGGGGGGAAGAAGAAAGAAAAAAGAAACAGAAAAAAGTACTGCTTGACTCACATAGTAATGACTTACCCTTTGTTTTAGCAAAAGTGTCACGTTTTGTTGGAGGTTAGACAAATGGCAGATGTAGAAAACAAAATAATACACCATTTTCAGTTAGATGCTTATGCTAAGAATACAATAGCAAAGGTTAATTCGGTTATAGAAAAAACAGCAGCATCAACAATCCTTTTGCATACTCTAACATTTCAGTCAACCAATTTATGTGATGAAAGGAACCGTAAATTGGCCATTAGTTCTCGATCCCTACCGGACAAATTAATTTGGCGTTGTAATGAGCGGGGGATATTCACGATGAAGAGTGCCTATTGGGTTGCATGGGATTGTATAACCTCTGTCGGTGAGTGCTTCTTTTTCGGATACTGCTGGTATCCCATTTTCTCCATTATAGAAAGCTATATACGGAGGGCTAAAGACCCGCCAAAAGTGAGGAACTTGGTGGGAGAATTTGCTAGAACATCCTGACGACAAAATCAAATGGGAATTGTTATTAGCATTTTAAAAATCTCATTTTATATTTGAAAAGAAAAATACACTTATGATAAGTGTAGAATGAAATTTTTAGAATACCAATAACACTTCCCAATCAAATTTGTCAAGGAAATGAGTGTCAACGGATGCAGTTTGTGTCTTATGTAATGAGGGTTTCGAGATTGAGGCACACGAACTGAAAGAGCGCCCTTTCGCAAGAGCCACATGGTGTGGGACCAGTTCGGTTTTTTGGTTGATTCGGTCACGCAAACATTCTGTGTACGATTTTGTTTGTACGGTGGTGTGGCATCTTTGGGAGGGAAGGAATCACCGTACTGTGGATGCACATCATTAAATAAACAATAACGCGCTATCTATTATTGGCTGTTCTGTCAAAATCTTAAATTTTAAACAATAGCGCGTTCATGCGGCGCAAAAAGTTAAAAAGTTGAAGAATCTCTGTCAGCACAAAAGGCCGGAACGTGTCTGCAATGGACGTGTCACGTGAGCGGACGCCTTGGTCTGGAGGGCGGTATTATTCTATTGTTGGGCGACTTTGCGGATTCCGATACCCTTTATCTGACACTGTTACTTAACGAATATCACAATTTAGTGTTTCCAAGAGCTAACAAGCATTGAGTGGAGGCCTCATTGCCTGCTCAAAACTGTCTATTTTTGAACATTAAAATAAAGCTCAAGTAGTTGAGTATAGGGACCCTTTCAAGGAGGAGGTTCCTTCGTATCCTCTTTACGAAGATTTTAGGAATTCTTAAATCATATTTGTTCATAATCGTGCGGTCAGTTTTTATCAAGTATTATTTATATTTAATTTAAAATAAAATACTTAAAATAATTTTTTACTACAAAATATACGAAACGAACACGATTTAAGAATTCTCAAAATCCTAACAAAGAGAATATCCTCATTCTCCTTTCAAAGTATGACTCATAGAGTCATAAGTCATAAATATGCGTGCAACGTAGAACTTGACGGGTGGGACGCACCCAAGCATACGAGGGATTTTTCGGTGTACCCGGCACACCAAAAAAATTTGGTGTACCCTCACTCATAATGGTGAGGGTGCACCAAAAAAATTTGGTGCACCCTCACTTTTTGTGCACCAAAAAAATTCTAATGAGTGAGGGTACACCAAAAAAATTTGGTGTACCCGGTACACCTAAAAATTTTCCCAAGCATACGTCTACTTTCTTATTTGTAATCGATTGTCATTACTCTTAAATAAATGGGTAATATTAGAATTTGACGAGCGGGACCCACCCAAGTATGCCACTTCAATTAAAAGAACATATAATTAACTTGCGGGTGGTAAACAAGTTGGAACTGGATCCTCTCCTGAGCTCAGGATGGGATCCTCATAAGCAGTTCATCCGGACCGTTCAAACTTGATTCAACGGCTATAATTATTATAATTTTTAGAGGTGCCCTATGTTTGAAACCAATTGATCAAATTTTAACGGCCTAAATGGATGCTCAGACGGATTCCTATCCTGAACTCAGGAGAGAATACTACATATGTAGGTTGAAATATGATGAAAAAGTACCAAACGGCAAAGCTTAGAACCTGGAAGAAAACTAAAAGTAACATAGTTTTTCTAAAATGATTAGTAAGTTGGAATCGTCTTCCTCAAATAAAATAAAAAAAAACTAATAAAAAGAACTTCAAAATTTTAAATTTTAACAAAAAATTATCTAATAATTTTATTTAATGATATGCACAAGATAAAGAAAATAAACAAAACAAAAAAACTTATCAAACGCGCAGGAGCAAATTGCTAGATTCATTGTGTGCGTGTGTGTGTGTGTATATATATATATATATATCTACATTCTACACATTACAAAACAAAACAAAAAAAACTTATATCCATAGATGCAGTGGCAGATCCAAGAATCTAAACCCGGGTGGTCCTAAGGTAAATGTTCAAGAAAAAATTTAGACGGAAATTGCATTGAAACATTAAACCATAACTTTCAATTATAAATGTTCGTACAAACAAGATGAGTCTTGTTCTCCTAGACTCTAGGGTCTAAGAAAATCGTAGTCACCCATCGTTTAATTTTAATCTTATGATAGAGAAGAAAGTACAAAAAATTTAGTTTAAAAAAAAAGCAAAAAAAAGAAAAAGAAAAAGTGAATACAAAATAGTTATCAAACAACTTTTTTTTTTTAATTTATAAATTTTATATAATAACAGCTACGTTTATGATTAATATGAGTTTCTTTGGTTTTAGGATAAAATAAAATTATCAGGGCACTGGTTTTATATATAACAGTAAATACATGTGAGTGGGACGAGTTTGTGGAGTTTTAGAAGTGAAAAAGGACAACAAACAACTATGCAGCCCTTAAAACGACAACGTGTTAAGCTTTAAAAGAGAAAAAGAAAAAGCAGAACTCTTCTTCTCGTAGGCTGTAGCCACTCACCATCAACTGTGCATCTAAACCCAACCAAGAGAACCTCCCCAGATAATCAGGCGATCCTCAAAGGTTCTCTGAAATCTTTCTCCAGAACTTCGGAGGGTCCCCGTATCACCTGGATCTCGATGTAGATCCATAGACGGTAACACTTATATGGACCACTGACGATGATTAAGATAAAAATGCTTTTTCCGTAACACTTATATGGACCACCGACGATGATTAAGATAAAAATGCTTTTTGGGTAATACTAATATGGACCACTGACAATGGCTAAGATTTTCGGTAATACTAATATGGATCACTGACAATAACTAAGATAATCTTCCATATCTTGTGGTTAAAGGGTAGTATTGTCCATTGCATGTTTACGACGCCACCGCCAAGTTATTTGTCTTATGAGTGTGATAAATATATGGACTTGTATAATAATCATGCTTTCATAGTGTCGCACAAAATTTTCTTGAAATTGAAGTAAGATATTCATTGATAGCAATTGAAAATGTAAATATAAATATAAATATTTTTTTAACAAAAAAAAAATGTATAAATATTTCAAATTCATGAGTTTAATTCCATATCAAACTAGTTTTGTTCAAAGACTTACATATTTATTAAATTTGTTGATGCACAAAATCGGTAAAGACTTTGGAACAACATAAAGTGTCAAGTTTGTGACATTCGTTCGGTTGCTCCAGTCACTAATGAGGATAAATATGTAAAGATATAGAGATAGAGAAGCAAACACAATATGTACGTGGTTCACCTTAAGTTTGACTACGTCTATGGAGTAGAGGAGTTCTCATTAATAGTGAAGTGTTTACACAAATACATAGGTTCAAGCATAATCATCATTAGTGGGTTCTAATTACTAGTTTAAGTACAATAATGACATTAGGGATTAATTGTAGGAGAATGGTCTTCTTTTATAGTTGAGGAGAGTCTCCGGCTTTTGTTCGCGGTCGATGTGGAACTCTATGAGCTTTATTCTGAAGTTGACATGTGTCGTGCTGTGATTGGTCTTTTGGTTGGAGGAAAACTTTTGTGCTTCGGCAGGGGTGCATTAGCATGAACCCCTCAATGGATCCTTAAAGGTATGATGTTGACCGGTGCTCAGTAGTTTCGAGATTGATTGAATATGGGACAACCAGTGCTCCCCTAAGTTCCTGAGTGAGGAAAGCTTCTTGGTTGAGGACTCGACAAATCCAAGTCACTCAGTAATCACAAAACCTCCGAGTGCCGAGGTATAATAGCATATGGTAAGAATCCTTCAAGTCTCCGAGCGAGGAGAGTGGCCAAATAAGGTGTCTTGCTAGTAGCCAAGTTGTCAAAATAACAAAGCTTCACCCTTTTCTTTTTCAAGTGGCAGGCCAAAACACCTTTCTCTTTTTATGTTTTTATTTTTTTATGAAGGTTGTTAGGCCCCAAGAAGAGGAGGTCCAAGCCTTTTCTTTTTTTTTCCTGTTTTTGTTTAGTTGCCAAGCCCAAGGAGGAAAAAAAGACCCATCCTTTGTCTGAAATAGGCCCGAGGCCCAGCCCTTGTTTGAAACTGGCCCAAGGCCCAGCTTAAGACCAGCCCAAGACTATGTTTTGCACTGCCCCTAATTGCACAGCAGCTCATCTCGTGCTTCTTTCTCAGCTTGTCCAACCCTTCTGCGCAGTTCCCTCTCTCCTCCTCCCCAGCGTTCCTTCACCCTTCCTTCATATATATATATATATATATATATTTTTTTTTTTTTTTTTTTTTTTTGGGGAAAATTCCCAAGTCCTAACTTTCCCGTGCCTTCATCCTTCTCTCCCCGCATTTTCAGAAAACAAACTCAGGCCCGAGGCTGGTGCTGCTGCCCTGCTGCCGGGTTTTGAGAAGTGTTGCGCATCTGGCTGTAGCGGTGAGTTCTGCAGCGGGTCGTGAAGTTTGGAAAAAGAATGGGCAGGGATTGACAGATGCTAAGCTCGATTTCTGACTAGGGAGTGTTAAATTGGCATCTGCATCATAGAAATGAAATAGAAAGTGATCCTAGTTCGCCACACCACAGACTGTCCTCACTCCCCACGAGTCCTCCTTGGTTTTATCATTCAGATAGAAAGCAGTTTCGTGAACATTGTTTGGGAATTTGGCAGGTTAGCCGTGGACTGCAGGGAAGGTGTTTTTTTTTCTTTGCTTTGTAGGGGAAGGAGCAGAGGGATATTTGAGAAACAGATGAGTGAAGTTCTAGGGATTTTGAAATCCTAAACGGCTGGGCTGTTACAGAAAGCTGGTTTGCTAGGGTAGTTTGCAGGAAGCTGGTGGGTGCCGTGGGTTGCAGCTTCAGAGGCCCAACACTCCTCCATTTATTTTTTTTTAGGTGTCGAAGTACTTGGGATTTGATTGTTTAATTGTGCTTTTGTTTATGACTGAAGCTGTATACAAAGGATTATATAATATGTAACAGGAACTTCGTGAATGGAGAGAAAGGATAAGAAAATTTATGTTTAAAGTTTTTGTTCATATGATTGTTGTTGCACAAATTGCCAAAAATCTTGGCTTTTGTGATTTTTTTTATTTTATATATATTTTTTAAATTTGTGGCACAGGTTTGTATTTGAAAAATAGTTTAATAGGTAAAGGTTTATGGTTATGGTTTAATGGGTGTAGGTTTATTGTAGATTTTTGGTCCTAGGTTTTTTTTGTTTGTGCGCATAGCTTGAATAATTGAAGTTATTCATAAGATATCATAAATTGATTTTGCTTCACATAATTTTGATCAAGAGTGTATGAAACTTTTACATGTTTTAGTGTTGAAGCTTTGTAGGTAAGATTTTTAGCTTGAAATTTTGTAGGTGAAGCTTATAGGTTGAAGCTTTTTTGAAGCACATAAATAGATTTTGCTTCCACACTCTTGAAGAAGAGTGTGGAAAGCTTTTTGAATTTTTTGTTGAAGCTTTCGGTTGAAACTTTTTTGAAGCACATAAATAGATTTTGCTTTCACACTCTTGAAAAAGAGTGTGGAAGGCTTTTCGAATTTTTTGTTAAAGCTTTCGGTTGAAGTTTTTTCCTTTCAAGGTGCGGGAGGTTTCCTCCCTCAAAGTGTGCGAATGCTTTTTTCCTTCAAGGGTGTGGGAAGCTCTCTCCCTTCAAGGGTGTGGGAAGCTAAGATCTTTCCCTTCAAGGGTGTGGGAAGCTCATACCCTTGGGTGTGGAAAGCTCTCTTCCTTTAAGGGTGTGGGAGGCTCTCTTCCTTGGGCATGGGAATCTCTTTATAGGACCTCATAAGTTGATTTTGCTTCCACACTCTTGAGAAAGAGTGTGGAAGGCAATTCACATGCTATAGTTATCTCTTATGTGTTAAAGCTTTGTTGGCCCTCTCCACATGTCATAATTAATAATTATCGAAATAATTATTAATTAATTAATTTTGGACTTTTTTTGGCAGATTTTTTTTTTTGACAAATTTATTATTATTATTATTATTGTTTATTAACTAGGGACAAGAATATGTGGGAGAGACCACATATATAGATTTTGCTTCCACATTGTTGAGTAAGAGTGTGGAAGGCAATCTACATGTTATAGTAGTTGAAAGTTCAGAGGAACCATATAAATAGATTTTGCTTCCCCACTCTTGAGCAAGAGTGTGGAAGGCAATCTACATCTTGTAGTTGTTGGAGTTTTGTTAAACCATATAATTCAATTTTGCTTCCACACTCTTGAGTAAGAGAGTAGAAGACAATCTACATGTTGTAGCTGTTGAAGGTTTGTTGAACCATATAATATGATTTTGCTTCCACACTCTTGAGCAAGAGCGTGGAAGGCTTTGTTGAGTTTGTATATGCCTTTTCCGAGTTGTAAGGCTTGAAAATTTTTGATTTCTAATGAATGCTAAGAGTCCACATGTGCAAGATGTATTGTTCTTCTCTAGTTGGTGAAAAGAAAGTAAGTTATTTCATCATCCGTTTGGTGAAAGGAGTGGTGAGTTGCCAAAGGAAAAATGTTTATTAAAGTACTAGTTGTATCTTCCACCACCTGGTTGGTGATACGAAGGTAAGTTTCTTCATCACCTAATTGGTAAGAAGAGTGTTGAGTTGCCGAATCTCAACATTGTTTATTAGAGTATTGGTTGTGCTCTTCATCACCTGGTTGGTGATACAAAGGGAGTTCCTTCATCACCTAGTTGGTGAGAATAAGGGCAAGTTGCTGAGGCACATTGTAGCAAGTGCCGAATGGCAAAATGCACGTTGACACCCCTTCGAAGCTCAGTTGGCTTATGTATGAATGTGTTGAAATGTATGGTGTTTATGTTGATTGACATGAGTGATGCTTATGAATGTTTTGCTATGCATGAATGAATCCATTGTTTGGATATGTGAGCCATGTTGGTTATATCACTTAGTCTCACTTACTTTGTGTCAAAGTACGGATGTTGAAGCTTTGAGTTAAGAGTATAGAGGCAGGTCAGCATATACTGGATGTTCAGTGCTAGGAATGTAAAAGACTCAGATGAAGTTGTTTGAACTCCCTCTTCATTAGATCCTTTTCGCATAGGTGTCCAAATTGCAAATTTATGTTTTACAAAAAGAAGCCCACTGAGCGCTCACTCCATTGTCTAATCCCACTATTTTGTATTTTTGCAATCAAGCCCTTTAAGAAAAACTCATCCTCCAGTTCCAGATTATACTCCATCTTCAATTGGTCGTGTTCTTCAAAAATCTACCGGCTTACAATACAAACTTATAAATTAAAAAAATAGGAAAACTAATGAAAAGGGTTTAAAAACTTCGAGTTTTAAAGATAAGAACAAAATAAACGGTAAAGTGAATAGTATCATGATTGACTTTTTAGTGTAAAAATCTAGTTTTTCGTTAAAATGAACAGTACCGTGGGCTTTTCGTTAAAACTTCCTTAAAAAATAACTTGTAAGATAATAACATGTCAATATATAAATTTCATATCTCAACTATGAGTCGAACTACAATTTCATACCTCATGTTTTAAACATTACAATGTCAAACACCGTCTTACAAATTCATTGCAATGTCAGGCCCCTATTAAATTTTGTGTTAAGTTTGACTGTTAATAATGAAGGAACACGCGCTGGACCCACATCCTCACCCTACTAAATTAAAAAAATTAATTAAATATTAATAAATATGGAAAACCATTTAAAAAAAGGAAAGTGTTATTGGCACTTCAAAAATCTCATTTTACACTCTTCACAAGTGTATTTTTCTTTCCAAATATAAAACGTTTGAAGTGTAGAATGAGATATTTGAAGTGCCAATAATAATTTCCTAAAAAAATTGTTACAAAATTGTGGGATCCACCCTTCCCCACTCCATCCATCCCCACCCTCCCCTTCTCCCAATTTCGTTCTAAAACCCCTCCAACTATTTTTTTCTCTTTCTGTTCCAAAACACCCCCACCCATTTTTCCCCTTTTCTATATTTATTAATAATTAATTAATTTTTTTGATTTAGTTGGTCAGGATGTAGGTTCCGCGTCTGTCACTTCATCATTTAACAGTCAAATTTAACAAAAAATTTAACGTAGGTTTGACTTTGCAATGAATTTGTAAGACGAGGTATGACATTGCAATATTTAAAATATCAGGTATGACATTGTCGTTCGACTCATACTTGAGGTAATTTTGTATAATTTTCCCTAAAAACTAACACTGATTAAACTCTTCTTTCATCTATGACCATATCGATTGTTAAATCATCTTCATTATTTTTTTACATTCTGCCACACCATAAAAAAGTTAACAACACATAAATACCACAAATACCTCAAACTTTCATCTATAAAACATCCTCAGACGAATTGTATCTCTTTGCTTGTAGTACAGGGAAATAAAGGTTGCCAACATTAATGTTAACCCTCTAAATGTAGAAATGTTTAAGTTCAAAATATTTGTTATTTAGTTATTAATATTAACAAGCTAAGATTATGTACAATATAACCGCACAAAGGACGAGGGCGGTAATAGGTCCGCAAATGCATTTTCTTTCTCCTTCACACTAGGGTCACTACACATTAGCTGTGATGATACTCCAAGATCACAACTCGCATGTGTTGTCCTCGCTAGGTTTTGACCAAAGTCAAACTATTCAAAATGTATGAGGATTGGCTACGGAGTGAAATTATCTCCGGATGTCACACTTTAGAGTCTATAGACTGAGCAATATGAACTGTCAATTTAAGAAAGAGAGAGATACATGAGCGTGGAATAGAAAAATTGTGTGTGAGGTGAGCCAGTAAAAAGTGCTAATAGGATTGCAAAATTTAAATTGCAGAGTTTTAGATTGTTTGATCCGTAGGCTCCGGATTGTGAGCTTCAAAGAGAATCTCAATCCATTAACTACGTACTTCATAAACGGGTTTCACTTCCATGCACCACCACATTTCGAGCTCCGTTTTTCTCTTTCATTTCTTGTGCTGCTTTTCTTGCTAGCTACCTGTGGAGTATATTGATTTGATAGAGTCTCAATGGCAAGGACGTTCGTTGTCTATGGCTGGACGTGTTGCTCTAATTAAATCGGTTGTTATTAGTATGCTTTCTCATAGTTTTTCAGTTTACCGATGGCCTTCTACTGTTTTGGTGCAAGTCAGAAATTGGGCTCGTAATTTTATCTGGACAGGTTGTGCGGACTCTCGTGGTTTTTCGACGGTTTCATGGAAGAGGTGTTGTGCTCCACTGAATGAGGGTGGTCTTGGCATTCGGAATTTCGCTTCTTTGAATCAGGCTTTTCTGCTGAAAAAATTTTGGGACATCTTGGTCACCTCTACTTTGGCTTCATTTTTTCGCGGTCGGTTTTTCAATAATCATGGTTTGCCCTCCTCCTCGTATAAGACATCTTCTATATGGCCTGGTCTTCGTCCTCTTTTCTCCGAATTACAACAGAACTCACGTTGGATTATTGGTTCAGGTAAAAACGTTTCTTTTTGGCATGCCAATTTGTTGGATAAATCCTTAATTGAAGTTTTAAACATTCCAAATGCTTTGGGTAAAACTTTGCATGCACAGGTCTCCAATTTTATTATTGATGGGAATTGGATTTGTCCTGCCTCTCTCCATGATAGTTTACATCTTATTTGGGGTCAAATTTGTTGTATTTGTTTACCTAAGACTACTAAAATTGATGATACTTTGATTTGGACTAATTCTTCTGATGGTCATCTCACGCTTTCTCATGCGTATGATATTAAACAAAGCAAGCAACCTTTGGTGGTTTGGGACCGTGGGACCATTGGGTTTGGAATTCTTGTTTTTGTCCTAGAACTTATCTTTTTCTATGGAAATTCATGCATGGGAAAATTGTTACAGATTCTTTATTACATGATAGAGGTTTTGCTCTTGCCTCCATGTGTTCCCTTTGTGGCTCAAATGTGGAAACTCTGAGACATTTATTTTTTGAATGTTCTTTCTCACGTCAGGTTTGGTCTTCATGTTTAAATTGGTTTGGGGTGATCTCTAACTTTGATGATATTATGACCTTCTTCACTTATCCTATTCGCAAAGGCAATGGCTCTCAGATTCAACTTCTATAGGAGGGGTTTAATTGGAGCCTGTTTATATTGTCTATGGACAACACGTAATAAGCTTCGTTTTGACGATATTCGACCTTCCATTACTGCTATTGCTTGCTTAATTAATTTTCAGCTCCTTGAAATTGATTCGCTGAGCAAGGGAAACATGAAAAATTATGTGGAAGAACTTTGTATTCTTCGTGCTATTGGTTTGTTTGGTTGTCTTGCCAAGTCACCTCGTGTTATTGAAGTTTTATGGAAACCACCTTCTCTACATTGGGTCAAAGTGAATACCGATGGTGCAGCTCGTGGATCACCAGGATTGGCTGGTATTGGTGATATCTTTCGTGATCATTTTGTTCATGTCTAGGGTGTTTTGCTACTTCATTAGGGGTGACCAACTCTGTTGAAGCTGAATTGCATGCTGTAATTCATGCGGTAAACTTAGCTTGGGAGAACAGTTGGTGTTCCCTTTGGATTGAGTGTGATTCATCCTTGGCTGTTCTTTTCACTTCTGCTTCTCATAATCGTGTTCCTTGGCATTTGAGAGTTCGTTGGTTGAATTGTAGAACGTTGCTCTCTTTTATGTGCATAAGAGTTACACATATTTTTCGCGAAGGGAATCAAGTGGCTGACCGTTTGGCAAATTTTGGAGTGCACCATCCTGGGGTTTATTGGTGGGACTCTTGTCCTCCTTGTGCTATTGTTGCGTATCATCATAGTCTTTCTCTTCGCCCCAATTATCGATTTTGTTAGGTTGGGTTTTAACTGGGTTTTCGTGTCTTAAGCAGTTTTTTACTTCTTGTTAGGATTTGGCTTCAAAAGTTGTTTTTAGGGGTATCGACCTAGTTCCCCCGCTTGTATATTTTTTTTTTCTTTTTTCTTCTTAATAAAATCTTGTAGAGAGGGGACGAACGGGGAGTTTCTAGGCGCAACGGTCCTTTTCTCCTTCGGAAGAGGGTTGGTGCCTCGCACACAACTATTGACGAAGAGTAATCTCGTCTAATCCATCTCTACAATTTATTAAAAAAAAAAAAAAGTATTGCTATGTAAAATTTATGAACTGATTCGGACTTAAAAAAGAAGTTTATATATTTACGCCATTTGCTATGTAAATTATTTTTAGTGAAATACATAGAGTTCAAGTATTGCTACGTACTTCACAAATTTACGCCAGAACTAGTGTTCCAAGTATATAAACTTCTTTTTTAAGTTTTGTTTGCCAAAAAAAAAAAAAAAAAAAAATGTAATCCAATTTTCAAATCCGTTTAGAAAACCGTTATATCTATGTGTTTGTTATTTGCATGAAATTGACCGCCAAGCATGCCTATACTATGGATTAATCTATGCTAAAACCCTTAGGATGTGTTTTTTGGGACTCATTGTCTTTCACTGAACTAGATTTGACTAAGTTTTAATCCAGTCTTCTGTTTGTTTCCAATCCGAATAAATTTTAGTGGGATTAGGAGGAACTTGCTCGCTAACTGGTCTTAGCGAGGCCCCCGATTCGAAGAGGACTGCTAAGCCGCCCTCTAATCCCGCCATCTCTTTTCTCCTTTGCAGCTTGCTCCTCGTCCCTTCGCACCTTCGCCCTTTCCCTTCTCCTTCCTTGTTGCACCACCTCGTAGCCGTCCAACATATAAACAATCGACGACGGACCTGTATCGCTGGCGATGGTCTTCGTTTGGTGCTTTCTGCTGCGTCGTGAAATCGGAGTCCCAGCAGCAGAAGGAAAAGAAGACGAACAAGTCTGGGTTGGATTTGGGTGCCCTAGCTTTCTGATTTCTAAATTCGTTTGGATTTTCTGGTCTTTCATGTCGATCTCTGTTGAATTGTAGTTGGGTAGAGATGCTTGACGGATTCGGAGGTGTTTGAACTCTAAATACCTTTTCTACATAATATTGATTTCTTAATTTTCATTTGCTGGGTTAGTGTATTGGATTGCTTTCGTAGTTTGTGTAATTGGGGTGGGGTTTTTAAGATGGTGCAAGAATCTTTCAGTGGAAATTATTATCCCTGTGTTTTTTGTTGTTGTTCATGGTGTTTGCTCAATCGATTGGGTATTTTGTGTTTAGAGATTTTGGATTAAGCAAATTGGTTGAACTTGTCAGTCTTGCTTGTATTTGATTGCACTGAATTTTGCAGAGACATTGTTCTGTAGCTCTATGAGAGGTACAATTACTTGTGTATGATTCTTAGAATTGATGCTCTGTATGTATTTTTAGAACCTTAGAATTGATTTAAATTCCAATGACGTAGGTAGATGTGAAGTGGGTTAATTTAATGGTTGAATTGGTGGAGGTGGTGGGCGCGGTATTATGTTTACCATTTTGTTATTTGAACTTGGTTTTTTATGGATATGAGGATAGCTATTATGAACTGTCTTACTTGCATCTTAAGATGCAATGGGGTGAATCAGTGATCGACTATCTGATCTTTTAGAGCAATAAAAGTCTGTTTTTACCATATGATTGGTTGATTTGTGGCTAATATTTGGAAATTTTTTCGATCTTTTTCTCTCAGTTTTGTCTATTTATTTTGAGTTTACTTGTTTGTTGAACAAAAGGGTTTTAATTTTTGGGGATATGGAACAAGAAGTGATGATTTGTACCCATCTATTCTGCAATTTGAATGATGAATACTTACATGCACTACCATCTGATCTACGTTGCATTCCCATTTTTGTCTACCATTTCAGTAATTTATTTTGTTTGCTTAGGATTATTAACTTTTCAATTGCATCATTTTGGAAGTAAGTCTGTAATCTGTGATGCAAATATTTAACGTTAATGATATTCTGTGATTAGTGAGTTAGAATCACCATCTTTTGACTGAGATTGCAGTTTGAACGATTAGTTCATTCTCATTTGTGATTTCTTGTTCCTGTTGTGTCTAATATGTGGTCGTCTGTGTGAATAGGTATTGCTGTTGTATCTTTTTGGAGTTGTTTGCCCATGATATCTGATGTCCGGATTTATTATCTGTGGCTGGACATTTCGTTTAACAGAGCGTACATAGAAGTTTACAGGTCTTTGCGACACGGTTAGCTTTGATTCTCAACAGCTTTCTGTTACTTTAACCCTGCAAACATTTACTTTCCGCTACATTGTTTATTAGTCGGTTATTTTTATTGCCGTGGTAGCATTAGTTTAACTTTAGTGTTCATAAATGACACTCAAAATAGTATCTACCAAGTTATCGTTCATTGCTCATGTGTTCTAGTTGGCATTTGTATCTAGAAGTCTACATGAGCATCTCTTTATGGTTCCCTTTGTATTGCACACTGACCATAAAAGTTTGATCCTCCAGCTCCATTTGTATTGCACACTGAGGGACCAGAGACAATTGTTGCATTCTATTTATGATGATGTAATCTGTGCATTTGGAACGATGTAATCTGTGCATTTGGAAGGCTTGGCTACATGTATAGGTGTGACAAATACAACATTAAACCAGACCTTGTATCTGTGGCAAAGTCTCTTCTTCTGAATATATGCCATTCAGCATTCTTGTGAGCCCAGAAGTTTCAGATGTGCTACACTCTCAGAGCAGCGAGCTTGGTTCTTTTTCTCATGGGTTTACATATTCTGGACACCCTGTAGCCTGTGCAGTTGTGATTGAAGCACGCAAGATCTACACAAGTAGTTGAAGGGCACTGAAGAATATGTGAAGGAACTCAAGTTTAAGCACAAGTAGTTTAAGCACTGAACAATCACGTCATATGGTTTATAAAATATAATTTAAATAGATAATCTCTTTAGCATTACATTTTCAGGTATACCAAAAACTCTTAGGACGATATAAATATAGTAATTAGCTACAATGTACAGCTGGAAACTAAAGCAGTGAGCCTCCACATCAGCACAAGACCGTCAACATAACTAAACTGAATCATTGCTGAAACAATTGAGGCACAGGTAATACTCCAACTGAGTAGCCTCCCTTTGTATGTATTGTGTTTTTCTATTGTTTATACCGTCATGTAAGAACCAGTAGCTAGTTTTTCATGTACTTCACCATGTATGTATGTATGTAGGTAGGTATGTAGGTAGGTATGTCGGTAGGTATGTATGTATGTATGTATGTATGTATGTATGTATGTATGTACGTACGTACATACATATGTTGATTGTGATTTTTGTCCTTGTATTTCTTGATAGTTTTGTGGAAAGCTCTTTTCTCCCTTTTCATTGTTCTCTGATACTCTTTCATTCACGCACGTCGCCGGACTCTCAAAGAATGTTGCATCTACTCTTTCGTCAGAAGCTGATTGTAAAGCATAAGGGAAACAGTAAACAATCTTGTTAACCTATCTACGAAACTCTGCGTAACCTTCTTTTTCGTTTTCAATTTCCAGGTCCAAGTTATGGATCAACTAAATTTGGTTTCCAGATACTCTGTAACATGCCTTCTGATCGATATGTATATGAAACGGGGTCTTTTATAAGCTCATGTTCTTAATTAGCTAGCAAATGAGTTTGGGTTGTGTGCAGATATTCTAACGGTTGATGACACATGTTAATATCATTAACTAATATGGAAGAACTGAAAATTAGGAACTCCTGTTATCATTAGAGTAATGTTACAGAGATCATTTTCCCATTCATTAATTTTCTGTGTTGACTATAATACAGCAGCACTATGGTGGAGGGCGGGCAGTACAAATCTCTACCGGCAGCACACAAATGTATATTCCATCTCCTCAACATCCTAGGAGTTCTCCTCCAGGTGAAGCATGCGACCGGAAATTTACCGTCTCCATTTGTCACAAACCACAAGACTGTTGTGATGTTGATTGCTGATTTACTCACTTACGCGGGGACATTGGAGACTACCAAGATTCTCCAAGCTTCCAACAATACAAATATATATGAATTGATGAATTGAACAACATCAGCCTTTTGTGTGGAACTCTTGCGTTGGTTCTACTGGTGCTCCTCCTCGTTCCAGCTTTCGGGTGGTTTACTCTTGCATGTTGGGCCGTATATTTTGTGATAATTGGGACCAAGTCCTACCAAACGCTAAGAACAGTGTACTGACGCTGTTCCTTATGTCCGTGACAAAATGAAGGAGGTGATGAGGTTGACCGGCAGCGAAGAACCCCAGAACCAGAACGGGGACGCCTGAGTATGATAACTAAGCTGGAATGCAGAGTACAACTTTTCAAAACATGTGTTTTCTTTTTTTCGTCCAAATCAAAGAAAAAAGAGAGAACATCCTATCGGATCAAATCTAATCGTTACTTGATAATTGTATTTCACAAATGCATGTACCAGTAAGACTTCATCTTGTCAATTTCTCTGTCTTTGTAGTACAAGGCATGTGCTTTTTTATAATGGATGCAGACCTTAATGTTAATCCTCTCCGTGCAGAAACACAAGTTCGAAATAATTCTTTCGTTTCATCTTCTATTGAATTGGAAAAAGCACCTTAGCAACCATGTAAAGAAAAAACACTTCAAAGCTCATTTGAAGGAAAAACCCCTCAACTATCCACTTATCATGATCCTTAAATGCAAAATTTTCTTTGTTCAAAGTGTTCTGACATTGCTCACTGCACAAGTGAGTTTGTTGCTTTCATTTTGTTGTAAGTGTAGCTCAAAAGTACCTTGTTTCTTTTGCTCTCATTCACCGCCGTGCCATCTTCCGTAGTGCTTTAAGCTTCACGGCCACAATTGGTCATGTTCCTCGCCACCAAACTCTGTTTTGGAGTACTCTTTTGCCTATGACAAAAAACAGAGCTCTCCTTTGAAAAAAAAAAAAAAAAAGGAAAACAGAAACCAGAGTTCTTGCGCGTGAGTCTGTGTGAGAGAGAGAATGCGTAACGAGTCTTCGATCTGATTTATGTTTTTGTGTTCCTAGGTTGGTGGAAATTTTGGTGAATTTCTCTTCAATTCTCTCGTCCAAGTTATGGATAAGATAAATTTTGTTTCCCTGCATAACATTTACTCATATTTTATTAGGACAACCTCAAACTTTCATCAGTAAGACATCCTCTGGTGAATTTATCTCTTTGCTTGTAGTACAAGGAAATTAAGGGTCTTTTGGACAATGGATGCCAACATTAATGTTAACCCTCTACATGTAGAAACGTAAGTTCAAAATATTTGTTTGTTTGATTTATTTATTAATATTAATAAACTGAGATTATGTACATAATATAACAGTACAAAGGAGGAGGTGGTAACAGTTCATTAGGGTCACTCCACAAATGCATTTTCTTTGTCCTCCCACATTAGCTGTAAAGATAGTCCAATCTCACAACTCACATTTGGCTGAACTCATGAACAATGTTAGTCCCTTGTCCAGAACTCTAGCCTCCATTATGTTATTGTTCATCCTGGTACCGGTTTTCGGATGGTTTGCTCTCATCTTGTGGACGTCTGGATGGTTTGTTTTGTGAGAGTTGTAACTTAGTCGTACCAATACTTGAAAGGCTTTTGTGAAGGTGCAGTTGCAGCACCGTTCTATGCCTGTGACAAATTTAAAGGGCTCATATTGCAAGGGCTACCTTTACTTATAAGTTATAGAATAGTTGAACAATACATGAATGCCAATTATTAGTTCGTAACTAATTTATTCATCCATCATTTAGTGTAAATATCATTGTATTAACAAACAAACAAAAATTGTAGTGTCTAAACATTTCTAATTCAGGCTTAGAGCATGTCTTTCTAAATTCGTGTTCATTATTTTGACCCTGTGAAATAAAAAATTAAAAAGAACTTTGTTGAAAATAACACGACGGTAGAAACCTTCAAATTATTTTTCTTGAATAAAATACTCCCGTGTCGGAAAATTGACAAGATTTTATATAACTTATATCGAGTGGTTTCACTTCTACATAAAAAGTTCTTTTAATCATCCAGAATGCACAATCAACTTTAAAATTTAATTTTAAGAGTAAAGAATATGCAATATTCTAATTTTAATAGGGTACACTCCCAAATTCGATCGTGTACTACTCATAAGAGTAATTTTCTTTCAAGTTGTCGAAATTTTGGAGTTGCTAAACTCAACTAGTTCGTCTTTTGAGCACGTCTTTCTAAATTATAGTTCTCAGTTTTGAGCCTAAGAAATAAAAAATTAAAAAGAACCTTGTTCAAACTAAACACAAAATAACCTTCAAAATCCCAAAAAAGAAAAAAGGTCGATGATATATGCTGAGGTCTTAGTTCCCAAAAAAGAAAGGGGTTTTTTGATATAGGCGCCTCAAATTTTAAATTCTTAGATTTAACATCCATATCTTTTAGACTTTTGATCAAACATTCTTATCTAATTTTTAATAACAACAATTACATATATTTGGTTTACGAATCAAATGACAAATTAATATCACCTAAATCCTAAAATCTAGGAGATATATTATCCCATAATTCATTTCAAACGACACTTTTCATTACTCAAATAAAAAATATCATTAAAATTCTAAAAATACAAATAACATCCTATTAAACTTAACATACCAATTATGGACATCCTATTAAACATAACATACCAATAACTTGGTAAATTGTATAATCTTAGTTTTGGTACGTATTAATATTTTGGTACATTACATATTACTAATTTTGGTACGTTATGTGATTCTAGTTCTAGTATGTATCATGGTATTGGTACAATGTGTTAACCTAACTTTGGTACGTACAATCTAGTGGTACGTTATGACCCTTAAAAAGAGAGAATTTTTCATATTAAAACTTTGTACTGAAAATTAATTATATCAAATTCTTAACAATTAATTATTGGGATAATGACTCAATCAAAATTTTCAAACTTATTTTCTTTCCATGAATTTAGGGGTTTTATATCTGATTAGTTTCAATATCAATAACTCTTATTTTCATTTTTTTTTGTTTTCTTTAAAATTTACTTAAAATGATGAGTTGGAAATTAAAAAATGACATGGATAAAAATGAAAGCATCTTAATCAATATACATAGCATTTTAATAAAAAGTTAAAAACCCACAAATGTTTAATTCAGAAAATGTAGAATTAAAGCGCTTTTATCTAATTTTGCCAAAAAGAAAGGAGAAAAGCAAAACTAGGCCCCTTGAAATCAAAATCCCGAATTATTTTCATATATCAGCCGAAAAGTTAAAAACCCTAAATAAATAAACCTTAAAGTCAAAAACAAAATTTTAGGGAGCAGTTAGCACAAGGTAGGGAACGCTTGAAAATCTCTGTATACTTGGGGAAGTTGGCGAAAGGCAGAAGGGGCATTATAATAAGAATCACATTTGCCGTTCAGTATTAGGATATGGTGATATTTTTTTTCATTAAAAAGTAAAAGATCTTAGATTTAAATCTCGTAGATGATAAATTCGATAACAAATTAGGCTGCTTATTGTATGATAGCCTAATTTGCTATTAGCACTTTAAAATTTTCAAATTGCACTCTTTATAAGTTTTTTTTTCTCTAAATATAAAAAGTTTGGAGTGCCAATAACAAACACCAAAATTTTAGTGTGATTATTAATATACTAGAAAGCAAGAACTTTACTTTGGGACAATGTTTAAAATATCAGTATTGGTGAAAATATCAATATATAAATTTGTAAAAATATTGATGAATATATCGACATCGGTTGCTTTCGATGAAAATGGTGAAAATTTGCTATCAATGTTGAAATTTGAAATGAAACTTTAAAGAATGACATATGAAACCACAATACATAGAAAAACATCTTCAAAGGAGATATCAAAATTGTTACATAGACAATAGCAAAAATTTGGTAGCAAACTCTCTTCAACTGAGCCTTCACTTTCTATGTAGCGTTGAGGCAATTGAAGGCAAAGCCTTCCGCTGTCAAATTTATTTAATAATAGATGTGATGCAATATATAATAAATGTTTGTATTTCAAGTATTTGATTGGTTGTATAAATAATTGAACCCCATAAAGAGTTGAAAAAAATTATAGTATGACATTATTATTTAACATATGGGGGTGGAGCAAAAATTGTACAAAATGTCAATTACCACATAAATCATCTAATACCATTTTGATGTTTTAAATTTGATATTTCTTTTAGAAATGCTCTAAAATATTTTGTATAAAATTCAAGTAATATGTAACGTATCGACTTTTCAGTCTATATTGCGAATGAAGATTTCAAGTCATCTGCACATATCTCATCTTATATGGTTGCAGGTTAAAGATTTCCAACTCAACAATTAGAGAAACTGAGAATGTTATGAGCATTGTTTGTTAACGAACGAGTCTCAGAGCGAGATGAGACACGAGATTTCAAATATCTACATGAAATATCACCCCACGTTCAAAGTATCAAAAAGTCTACCACGCGTTCAAAGTAGTTGATTTTTTAAATATTATTTGAAATATCGGTAATTTCTTTGGGGTTGATTTCTTGTGTTTATCTTTACAGCCACGTCAACTACTTTGGTCGTGGGTTCTTTTTATTGTTTTACACTTTTCAATTAAACTGAAGAAGAATTTTTTTAGTGTTTTGCACTTTTCAATTGAACGTGGATTCTTTTTGGTTTTTACTGTATTGGGATAGCATACTCATTTTTTATTAATGTAAGTAATATCATTTGTTTGAAAAAAAAATGAAGTATCTTATGATATTTTGAACAAATATATAAAATGCATAAAAGGCCTATAGTTGCTTGATTAATAATTCTTAAATTGTGATTATTATTTTATGTTTTCATTTTGTGTCATTTTTTTGCTCTAATTTGGTTACAATTGTGTCTACGATAAATAAAATAACTAAATCAGGTGCGATAAGATATGCTAAATGCCACAGAAAGAAATCTCAAACTAATTCCACATTTGTGTTTGTAATTCTTGGAATTACAAGAGATGTGTCTTATAACGTAAAAGTGCAATTACTTTGTGGAATCTTTTCTACAATATACCAAATATATTAACAAGTTATAATTTGCTAATTTTCTTTGCCATCTCATCATCTCATTAGGGCCTTATCGAAATTTTATTATAAAATTAAATCGACAACATAAAATGCAGACAACAGTATATGAAGTGACTTACAACTCTATGTGATGCGTGTTCTCGTCCTGAGTTCCCCATGTAACGACCTGTCACCAATTATTACGATTTTTATAATTTTTAAATGTGAATTTACGAAAATGTCCTTTGAGGTAAAGTGCTGACTTTTGTTGACTGCCATGTCGTGTGACGTAAGGTTCAATTTCTTGGCGTATCCTCGTAGTACTCATCGCCACGAACGCGTGGGCGCAAACGGATCGTGATTTGGAATTATAACGAAGGAGTTATTAATGTTCAAAGTCGAGGGCAAAATTGTAAAATTATTAATTTTTGGAATACTCCAGATTTTTGGAGTAAAATCTGGTGGAGCCACGTGTGTGGCCCAGATTTAAAGAAGAAAAGATGGGCGGTGGAGATAGGCTATAACGGAGAGAAAGGAGGGGGATGTGAATCCAACCGGGAGAAGAGAGGGATGGTGAGAACCAATGAGAAGGGACGGAAAGGAGGGGAAAGAAGAAGGGAAAGAAGCACGGGATCATGGATTCCTAATAGTTCTCTACAACCCGACCCGCGGAAACTGTGAAACCCGATGGGTTTCGATGGTTTTTCGGCCAATTTCCGACGATTTACGCCAAGTTATCACCTGGGAACTTCTCACCAACCTTCCCTCTTTGATTTTCCACACAAATTAGACAAGATTTGGTCTTGGTTTCGTGAGAATGGCACCGGCGACACCATGGTGTTCTTGGTGGCAATTCGCCAATTTTTGAAGCAAAGTTCTTCAATCTCTACCACCATTAGACTCTCCTTGAACCCAGAAACAATGCCCAATCATTGGTTGGAGCGTCAGAGTCGATTTGAGGACGAATCAAGAACACCCATCTTAAGGGTTTCCAACGGGTTTTCATGAAATTAAGGCTTTTCTCGGCCAACTTGGCCTTAGTCATAGGTATGAAACTTGTTTTACTCGTTGAGATCTTCATTCTTATAAAATTTAGTAATTTTTAGAAATAGTTGAATTTTCCGGCAAGTCGGAGCGGCCCACCGCCACCTGCAGCAGCGCGTGGGCCGAGACGTCCCCTGACCTTCTTAGGTTAAATTTGAATACTCTGATTCCATTGGTGAAGTCCGATTGACGAATTTCCATCATTTGAACGTAGTTCCATGAAAGTCCGCTTCTTGATTATTATAGCAATCAACGATCCGACCGTTGGATCGTCACCAAATTTTGATACGTTATAATACATAATATTTGAGGATATTGAAACTTACGGATTGAGAATCCAATGTACGGATCTTCCCGAATAGGATATGTAAGTTATATGTTCTATTGATAAGAATTCTAAGACATGATTTGATAATTATTCTAAACGACAATCATTCGTGACGCCTTGATATTTGTGCTAGGGAGTTATAGCGCGGACTCCAGGTGAGTGGGGTTGTGGTTTTCTATATATATACGTATGTATACTTTACGTTTTTCACATAAATTGTTTTAAATGAAATGTGATTGAAATGCCATGTCATACTTCGTTATATTTTAGTATATGCATTGGTGTAGCCATGCACAATGTTCCATGATGCTACGGAGCCCAGGTACGCTACATATGACTACATTATGATGTTAGTGGTTGTGATGTATATGGATATGCCTGGATGCATTTGGTACTCATTATCCTGCACCCCGGTGTTAGTGTTCCGCCCAAGGTCAGGGCCAGCCTTCACGTGATCGTTCACCTCCCGCACCATACGCTCACCTTGGATCCAAGGCAGATCCCAGCCTGTCGTACAGACCACATTAGGAGGTTCCGACTCGTAGGTGACTTGCGATACTTCGCACAACCTTCACGTGATCGTAGCACTTGAGCGTATTTATTTACACCCAGCCTGTTGTACAGACCACATTACGTGGTTCCGACTCGTGTGCAGGAATTGGTTAATGAGCTATAGGTTCAGCCGTACATGTCACGTTAGGTGAACTCCGGCTGACATATCATTTTACATTGATTTATTTCACCTGGCGTACTTATTTCATTGTTGAGATACTTGACATGGCATATACTTGGTTTTCACTACTCTCGAGCATGATTTCTATATACGTATGTATTATTATTTTTTGGGAAATTATACAGGTTTTACGACGAGGGCTTATAATGTTTTCAAAAGGTTTTTATTAAAAACTTTATTTTCAGGCCCACTCACCCTTGTTTTTGTGCTCCTCTAGGTTTTAGTTGTTGGATGTTCGTATCAACGAGGATTTGTGGCGAATCTCAGTATAGGTGGCTACTTCTGACAGTATGATTCTTACCCACACTTGTACTTTACTTATGCTCTGACATTGCGTTTGAAACGGGCTTGTTCCCGCTTACAGTGCACTCTGGTCCTTAGGCACTTTTAGGTTTAAATTATTCACATTTTCCACATCACTATACTTTATGGCTTTGTCACCTTCCAGATGTCGGCCAGCACAACTCGATTCAGAGTCCTAGTAGACATTCCGGGTCGGGGTGTGTCACCCCACATGAAGAAAAACTTGTGTGGCATTTTCAAAATGTTAACATAAAACCTAAAAAATTTATATAAAAGTAAAAAGTAAAAAAAATGTGGTAGTAGGCACGTATAAAAAGTTCACGTATCATTTATTTATTTATTTATACAAAAAAACTAGGATTGTGTACATAATATAAGTGCACAAAAGAGGTGGTGTTAACAGTTCATTAGGATCACTCCACAAATGCATTTGCTTTCTGCTAGAACATTAGCTGTGAAGATAGTCCAAGCTCACAACTCACATTTGGCTGAACTCATGAACAATGTTAGCCTCTTGTTCGGAACTCTTAGCTCCATTATGTTATTGTTCATCCTGGTACCGGCTTTCGGGTGATTCGCTATCGTCTTATGGATACTTGGACGGTTTGTTTTGTGAGAGTTGCAACTTAGTCGTACCAATACTTGAAAGGATTTTGTGAAAGTGCACTTGCAGCACCTTTTTATGCCTGTGACAAATGGAAACAGCTCATATTGCAAGGGCTACCTTAACTTATAAGTTATACCATCGTTGAACAATACATGAATGCTAGTTAGTAGTTGGTAACCAATTTATTCCTCCATCCCTTGATGTAAATATCATTGTATAAACAAACAAAAAAATTGTAGTTGCTAAACTCTACTAATTCAGGCTTTGAGCACCTCTTTCTAAATTCTAGTTTTCAATTTGAGACTATGAAATTAAAAAAATTAAAAAGAACTTTGTTGAAATTAACACGATGATAGAAACCTTCAAATTATTTTTCTTGAAGAATACAATACTCCCGTGTCGGAAAATTGACAAGATTATATATAACTTATATCGAGTGGTTTCACTTCTACATAAAATGTTCTTTTAATAATCAAGAATGCACAATCACTCACCTTTAAATTTAATTTTAAGAGTAAAGAATATGTAATATTCTAATTTTAATAGGGTACACTCCCAAATTATATCGTGTACTACTCATAAGAGTAATTTTCTTTCAAATTTTTGAAAATTTGGAGTTGCTAAACTCTACTAGTTCGTGTTTTGGGCACGTCTTTCTAAATTATAGTTCTTGGTTTTGAGCCTAAGAAATAAAAAAATTAAAAAGAACTTTGTTCAAACTAACATGACGGCATAACATTCCAATTCTCTCACATTATTTCGCTTGAAGAAAATAATACTACCCCATCAAAAAATTGCCAAGATTCAATATAAGTTGTGTCGAGCGGTTTCACTTTTAAAAACTGCTCCTTTAATCCCCAAGAATGCATAGTATGCTCACCTTTAAACTTGATATTAATAGTATTTAAATAAAAATAAAAATAAAAACTTGACATTAAGAGTAAATCACACACCCCACCTTGGAATGTCCACAAGGATTCCGAATCGAGCTGTGTTGACCGACACCTGGAAAGTGACGAAGCCATAAAGTACGGTGATGTGGAAAATGTGAATGAATTTAAATCTAAAAGTGCCTAAAGACCAGAGTGCGCTGTGAGCGGGAATGAACCCATTTCACACGCGACGTCAGAGCATAAGTAAAGTACAGTAGTGTGGGTAAGGATCATACCCTCAGAGGTAGCTCCTATACTGAGATTCGCCAAGAATCCTCGTTGATACGAACTTTCAGTAGCTAAAACCTGGAAGGGCGAAAAACAAAAGGGTGAGTGGGCACAAAAACAAAACTTTCTTTTCTGAAAGTAATAACCCCTCACTGTAAAACCTGTTTAGTTTCCAGAAAATAATAATACATACGTATGTATAAATCATGCTCAAGAGTAGTGAAAACCAAGTAGATGCCATGTCAAGTATCTCAGCAATGAAATAAGTAAGCCAAGTGAAATAAATCAATGCAAAATGATATGTCAGCTGGAGTCACTTAACATGACCTGTATGGCTAAGTCTATAACTCATCTACCAATTCCTGCACGTGAGTCAGAACCACCTAATATGATTTGAACGACGGAAATTCGTCAATCAGACTTCACCAATGGAATCAGGGAATCAAATTTAGCCTAGGAAGGTCAGGGGATCCCCTGGCCCACGCGTCGCCGTAGGTGGCGGTCGGCCATCCCGACTCGCCAGAAAATTCAACTATTTCTAAAAATTCTCAAACTTCACAGAAATGAATATCTCAGTGAGTGGAGCAACTTTCATACCTGTGACTAAGGCCAATTTGGCAGGAAAAAGCTCCAATTTCACAAAAACCCGCCAGAACCTTAGATTTGGGTGTGCTTTGATTCCGCCTTAATTCGAACTTCGACACCCCCAAACTTGTTTGGGCTTTGTTCCTTGTTTCAAGGTGAGTGGTTTGATGGTGGTGATGGTTGACGATGCTTTCAAGATAGGCGGATTTCCGCCGTGACACCTTTGGAACCCACGGGTTCCGTTATTCCTTAAAACAAGGCCAATCTAGGTGGGTTTTGTGTGGAAATGAATGAGGAGAGGTTGGGTAGGTGTTTGGTAGTGGTGGTAGGCCGTGAATCATCGGAAAAATGGACGAAAAACCCGCCGAAAATTGTTGCATATGTAGTTCGGGTCACGGGGAGGAACCGGATCAGGATGATCTGATGCTCCTCCATTCCCTCCTTTCCCCTCCTTTCTTCTCTCCCCTATTGGTCACTCTCTCATCTCTCCTTTCCTGATTGGCCCAGTTCCTCCCTCTTTTCTCTCCTTTATATTTCATCTCCAACGCCCATCTTTTTTGTCTTTAAATCTGGGCTACACACGTGGCTCTCTAAATTTTGCTCCAAAAATCTGGAGCTTTCCAGAAAATATTCGAATTACCATTTTGTCCCTATTTTTACTCGCCCATAACTTCTTCGTTATAACTCCAAATTACATTTCGTTTGCACCCACATGTCCGTAGCGATGACTACTACGAGGATATACTAAGAAAATGAACCTTACATGACATGACAAGACTGTCAACAAAAATCAACGTCTTTGCCTCGAAGGGCATTTCCATAAATTCACATTTAAAAATTATTAAAACTGTAATATTTGGGGACGAGTCGTTACAATCTACCCCCCTTAAGGAAATTTCGTCCTTGAAATTTAAAATGACTTGCTATAAGTAAAATACTCGAAATTAGGGAGCAAATATGTATGTAAATACATACACAAGGAAGAAATCGAGTTAGAGCAGCTGCATAAAAGAGAATGCGATTTTGTCGTGATCGGATTGCAATTATTCCTCTTCCATGCCTCCAAGCTCATACCTTCTTCCTTCCTCGATAATATAGTAGTATAATACCCGTATAAATAAAATAATGTAGTAAGAAAATATTTGTACAAAAAATCAAAACCCAAAATGAAAATGGCCGTGTCACAAACTTTGAGAATAAATCTGAACCATAACTAACTAGTAAATGTTGCCATAGATGAGTCGTCTTGCCCACTTGCTTAGTGAACCCAACAATTAAGCCATCGATATTACAGTCTGCAGCCTGTAATGCCGATAACTCATCGTTGTCTCAATAAGCTAGTGAGAAGTTCCCGAGGATGCCAAAATATCGTTTTGCTCCTCATGTGCGAATATGCCCAGATTGTCCAATTCATGCCTCGATCACGATACTGTACTATTCTAGAGTGCACAGGGCCCCTGATTCAGAAGGGCCCTCAAATTTTCTTTACATGTAAACAGATACATATTATATATTTAAATATGCAAGATAATAATAATTACTGTACCAGCTCTAGTGGTGTAGGCCTTTAATCTTCTTGTACATGGCCTGGGTTGATTCCTAGTGGAATCATTTTGCTATTTTTAAGTTTTGCAAATTTATTAACTTAAAAAGTTGATAGGTTTTACACAAAAAAATCACATATTTCGAACTTAAGACCTTTCAAGACAAGAAACACTCTTTTTCACTCAAATAATACTTATAATTTGGTGCTCTAATTCGTAGTATTTAAATTTTATGAACACAAATTGAAAAAAAAAACTAACAAAGAAAATACACTATTAAAAAAGATGAGATACCACTATCTAAATCTTGTATAGGACCCCTAAATTCTCAAAGCCGGCCCTGTATATAACCAAGTGTCATTCATCCGTATTTACTCTAAGGAAAGTTGCAATGTTAGAGTCTGGATATCACCTAGTTCGTTGGGTAACTATTTGCTTATGGACTTTGTTGTAGGCAAGGATAAGATATCCTTGCAAGAGAGAGGGGATAACGGTATCGGAGGAGTTTGAACTTTCAAACTTATTTAATTTGTTTAACTTTTAGGTTGGCAATAGTTTTATGAAAAATCCAGTTTTATTAACAATACAAATCAAAGGATAATATTAAGAAGATCAAATTTTTAAACAAATAATATATCATCAATAAAAAACAAGCATCGTTCATTAGAGTCACTCCACAAATGCATTTTCTCTCTCCCCCACACTAGGTCACTCCACGGTAGCTGTGAAGATACTCCAAGCTCACAACTCAAGTTCAGCTGAACTCATGAACAATGTTAGCCTCTTGTCCGATCCATTATGTTCATCATGGTTCCGTCTTTCGGATGGTTCGCTCGTCTTGTAAACAGTTAGGTTTGTGAGAGTTGCAACTCGGTCGTATCAATACTTGAAAGGATTTTGTAAAAGTGCAGTTGCTTCACTTTTTAAAAAGTGCACTTGAAACGATGTACAATGAACAAACACAATTGTTCTACGATGATTTGTTCATCTTCATTGAGTTAAAAGTTGACACTGCCTTTCTGTTACTTTGCATTTAGAGAAGATGACGTAACTAGGCAGTAAGCAAATGTGAAAAGTTCACAATCATACAATTGATGAAGAAAATACTGCAACAATTTCCATGATTCGTGATATTTCTAAGATGATTTGCTGACCTTTATGATTTAAAAGTTGACACTGCCCTTCTATTACTTTGCATTTAGAGAAGATGACATAACTAGGCAATAAGCAAATATGAAAAGTTCACACATCATATAATTGAAGAAGAAAATACTGCAACAACTTCCATGATTCGTAATATTTCTAAGATGATTTGTTGACCTTTCTGAGTTAAAAGTTCACACTGCCCTTCTGTTACTTTGCATTTAGAGAAGATGACATAACTAGGCAGTAAGCAAATATGAAAAGTTCACACATCATACAATTGATGAAGAAAATACTGCAACAATTTCCATGATTTGTTCACTTTTATGAGTCAAAAGTTGACACTGCCTTTCAATTACCTTGCATTTAGAGAAGATGACATAATGAGGTCGTAAGCAAATATGAAAAGAGATGTGATATCCATACTTTTTTTTACTTCTCACATATATTTCTAATTTTTAACAAAAAGTGTATGAAAAGTAAAAAGATGTGTATGATAAGCATAGCCCATATGAAAAGTTCACACATCATACAATTGATGAAGAAAATACTGCAACAATTTCCATGATTCGTAATATTTCTATGATGATTTCTTCATCTTCATGAGTTAAAAGTTGACACTGCCTTTCTGTTACTTTGTATTTAGAGAAGATGGTACGGCCGTTAAAGTGAATAAATAATTATTTTAGATAAAAGATAGACAAAATTGCCTTGGAATTGAACAAAGAAAATCGCGGCTCTTATTGTTGGTGGTGGAAAAGTAGGGGACCCAAAGGAGACAGCTAGCTCGGAGATCAAGGTGAGTTATCCAAGTGGTCAAAAATATGGGAATACTCATTTTGTTTAATAAGGTAATCACACCTCTATAAGTAGTAATACAGGACAAGCCTTTTTCTTCATACTTCGTCCAACACTTCCTCGATCTCACCCCTTCGTCCAACACCTCTTCATACTTCGTCCAACACTTCCTCGATCTCACCCCTTCGTCCAACACCTCCTCAATCTTCCCAAAAGTTATAAAGAACTCAAATTAGACAATTATATTTGCATTAACATAAGAAGTTATGACCGTCGGAACATCGACTAATTCTCCACAAATCCCAGTTGGGTTAGTACATTTTCTTTTTCTTTCATTCTCTCTACTTATTAATTATTTGGTTTTACTACTCCTAATAAAGTACTTAAAAGGTGATTAGCTAGAGAAATTCATCCACTCACTAATTTAATTTTCTTTCCAGCATCACAAGGGAGGATATTGGTCTCCACAAATGCATTTTCTTTCTCCTTGCCATGCTAGGTGTGCTCCTACAAGTTAAATGTTCAAACTCTCACGTGTCTCCATTTGACACAGACTACGTCATTGTTTTGATGTTAATTGTTGATTTATTCGCTTACGCCGGAACATTGGCAATTGTCAAGATACTACAAGCTTCCCACAATTCAGATCTCTATGAATTAATGAACAAAGGCAGCCTCTTGTGTGGAACCTTTTCCTTGATTCTACTAATGATTATCCTAGTTCCAAATTTTGGGTGGTTTGCTCTCGCATGCTGGGCGATATGCTTTGTGACAACTGTAGTTAAGTCCTACCCAACCTTGAAAAGACTTTGTACAAGTAGAACAAATACGACTGACATACTCCGTTATGTCATTCGCAAACTGAAGGAGCTGTACATGAGATTGATTGGCACGGAAGATTCTCAATCTCAAAACCAAAATGTAATAGTTTAATTTTAGTTTGCACCCTCAAGTTTGTGTTTAATTGCAACTCCACGCAAAATCTTAAAATTGTACGACCTCGTACGAAAAATTAAGTTTTCAGTGTAATATCATAGATTTGTCAATTTTTTTGTCAGTATCTCTGTTATATGGCTACGTGACATCACGAGGCCCACTCTATCACGTATATGGACTACCCAAATTAAAAAATCAAAAGAAAATTCTTCTTTTGGAAATTGATTTTGTGTAGTTTTATTTTTAAATCAATATACTTCAGTCGCCACTTAGTATTACCGTCTGGTGGTATTCCTTCTTCATTTGGAAGTGAGAGGTTTTAGATTCGAATCTCGTGGACGGCAAATTCGATACCAAATTAGGTTGCCCATTGTGTGGCTGAGCCAAACTCCCCCTCCTTTTAGTATAAAAATATTGATGTGGACCTCACTCTGTGTCTTTCCATCTTCATAAGGATAATGGGGAAAAAACTTAAAGCCATTAAATATTTTCTTCCCAAATTTTCTCAGCAAAGGATCTCTAGAAAACGTATCAACAAATGTATTTGAGTCTATATGCAAGTGCCGTGCTGGGCAATGAAATGTTGCTCAAAAATGAAAAAAATGAACAAACAACTTTTGTCAAAAATGAAACATGTGTTGGATTTTTTTTTTTTTTTTTAACATTTTATGATAGTTGGAGAAGATGGCTTAGTTGTTTTGCTCCATATTCTTATGAAGAAAGAGAAAGACATAGAATGGGGAAGAAGACGGGAGAGAATTTAGGAGAAAACGAGAGAGAGGAGAAGAGGAAAAAAAAATGAAATGTTAGATTATTCTCATGATGTATATTAATCACTACAAAAAAATAATTATGAGAGTATTATAAAATAAAAAAGATTATAATTAACACTAGCCATGTGATGAGTTTTGATTGAATTATAGTGCGACTTAACAAATTTTAGTGGCAAACAAAACCCCATACTGTTTTATGTAAAGTCGTAAATATAGAGCGGAGCTTCCAGGCCTGCACTTGGTCTTGGGTCCTAAGATCCGCAAACTCAGGGGCAGACTTTGTGGCGTCACATAACTTGGCGAGGATGTGCAACTCTGCGTGGATCGAAAGACCCTCATCCTCATTGGTTGGAATTCTGAACAAGGATGACCTCCCTTGCCTTCTATAGTACACAATTAAATTTTCAGAACGTCAATAAGGCTAGCTATAGTGCAAATATATATAGCGAAGATGTGTAAATGGATCTTTTACATCTCCGGTGGCATCTTTATTAAGGGGCAACTTTAAATAAATACAATATAAGAGTAAATTAACTCATCTAAATATACACATAATCCATAGCATTATTCATAAAGCATTTTAATACATATATATGGAATTGCCATCAATGAGTTCTCATAGTTTTGAAAAAGAATTTATGATCACATTATTACAAAATATTGACTAACTTTCTAACTATATATAACCAAGCAAGTGGCATTTTACCACATTGCTAGAAAAGTGTTGAGCCCTGATAGGGATTTTATGTGACATCCCGTCCCAAAATTTATAAAACGTTCGTACGAAATTACCATTTTACCCCTAGTGTGTTAAAATTTCGTTTAGGGTCGTTTCGGGTAGTGTGGACACGTGTTAGACACACTCATACACCCTATCATCATTACTCTTCTTTTCCTTTTCCTTAAATCCCTCATCTCTGTCTTCTTTTCTGTCTCTTTGTCTCTCTCTCTCCCCGAGCTCATCTTCTTCCTCATCTTCTTCTCTCTTCAAACACACGGACACACACACACATACAATCAAACCTTCATCAATCCAGAAACAAATTATACCATCAAACTCGTGAAGTCGAGAGGAGCACAACCATACCATTTTCAGGTGAGGAATCTTACGTTTTCACGTCGATTCGACGAACTCCGTTTTGAGCACTATTCATGCAAACTTAATCTAGCATGTTTTTGAACTTTCTAAGCTTGTAGATGTGTTAGTGAGGCCTCAAGGAGCTTGGGAATGCTTCGTTGGGTGAATTTGGACGTCGGGAAAGCAAGGTTCAAAGTTGGCCGATTCTAAATTGTGTGGACAGGTATAATTCCTTGATTTTTAGGCCTTAAAAGTAGTCTAACGTGATTCTACTAGTCCTAAGCTTCATTTTGGTATAAAGAACGTGAAAAATGGTTGAAAAACGAGTGAGAAAACGAAGTTTGAAAAATTTCCAGTTTTCCGGCGACGGCGCCGGCTCGCCGGAGAGGACAGGGGAATATTCCGTTAAGTTTTAACGGAATATTCCTACAGGACTAACGGCGTCAGTCAACGGAATATTCCGTCAGTCAAACGGCACGTGGCCGCGCGTGGGGGCGCGTGGACCCGTGCCATTCCAGGCGCGTGGGGGCGCGTGCGTGGTCCAAAAATTATTATAAAAATATGGTTGTGATCGTGAGGTTGTGTAGATCAATTTGGTATATTCATTTGTCCATTTTGAGCAATGTATGAGAAATTATTACGAAGAGTTGGTTATGTGCGTTTAAATTGACGTTTTCGTAGCTTTTTCGCGTATAGGTGATAGTACTCCGAGGACGAGCGTATTCACTCGAGGCAGGGGGGCTACGACCCTTCCACTTATCAGTGAGTGGGCTTTTGTTTTCCGTATATACCTATATACGTTTATATTCCCAGAAATTTGTTATAAAAGGTTAATTGATTTATGCCATGCATAGTATTATTATCGTTTATGCATCATCATAGGCATTTGTAGCGGCATATATTTATATATTTGTATTTGGGCTGTGGACGCGCAGGTAAGTGCCAGGTAAGTGGTTTCATGTTGTTATACAGTTATAGTTTGAGATGTTTAGAGAGCTCATTATCTGCACCCCGGTGTCAGTGCTCCCGCCCGTGGCCATGGCATAGCCTTCACGTGTATGTTCACCTCCCGCACCACACGCTCAACTTGGATCCAGGTCAGGTGCAAGCCTGTCGTACAGACCACATTAGGTGGTTCCGACTCGTAGGTGACCCGCGATTCGTCGCATAGCTTCACGGGATCGTAGCACTAGAGCGTATATATATTACACCTAGCCTGTCGTACAGACCACATTAGGTGGTTCCGACTCGTGTGCAGATTTAGTTAATGAGATGAGATTGGAGCTCTATAGGCTGCCGTACAGGTCACGCTAGGTGACTCCCGGCTGCTAGATTATATGTTAATGATATGTGTTATGCTTGAGCATTTACATTTATTATGAGATTCTGATGTGATATATTCTCGAGCATGAATGGCATATATTGGAGCATGTCTGGCATATCTATACATACGTATATACTTTCACTTTCTGGGATGTATACAGGTTTTACGGCGAGGGGTTAGAATGTGTTTTGTTAAAGAGTTTTCAAAGAACTTTGTTTTTGCCCACTCACGCTTTTGTTTTACGCCCCTCCAGGTTCTAGTTGCTTAGCGGTTGTGGTGGTCTTCCCAGAGGGCGTCCCGGCATTTCTGACAGATACTCACCAATGTAGGGTCACCTTCGGGTGTAGTATTGTCGTAGTATTCTCTTTGGACTGTTGTAGTCTTGCTCTGAACTTAGTATCTCACGTACACTGGTACTTGTCTTAGTACTATGTATGCTAGATTTTAATTTATTCGTATTTTTATATTACTTTATTTAGCTTCCGCACGTGCACATGGTTACGTCACCTTCGAGTGACGGCCAACACGCCCTGATCTAGGTCGGGGTGTGTCATTTTACCACCTGCAAAAATAGGGATAAAAACAATTAAAAATACTTGCAAGAGAACAAGGTAATTGTAGTATAAACGACTCAAGTAAGGTCGTTTTCTGTAGGAATTGAATGAATAATTTATGTAAATATCAAATCTTAATTAATTATCTGAAAACAAAGATTGGAAAAGGTTGATTTTGAATTTAAAAATAATAAAAACGAATTTAATTAAAATGATTAAAGAAATTAGCAAAGTAAAGAAAACAAAGGAAAACGTTTTGAAAACCAAATTGTAAAACCCTGGGGTTCCGCCATCCCCTTAACAATCCTATGTAGATTTACCAATTACTTATGAATTACACATGCAACTTTGAAGGTTAGATTTTCCTTATGCATATTCTACTTGTGGCATTCAAGCTAGAATATATATCAAACATGCAATCCGTCTATGGCATTCAGATCAAATATAAACATGCATGACTCATTATGCTTTGTGAAAATCCTTTAAAGAACCATGCAACCCCTAAAGATGTGGCATTCGCCATAGATGAAATTAGAACTATCAATCACAAAAAGCAATACTCAATTCCACGGTGGCATTCCAACCGAATTGCATCCGATTTCTTATCTAAACATCTTAATGGTAGCTAAGCATTAAGATATAAAGACAGTTTAAAATACAGTGATTAATAATTCAAAGTATGCATGTATAATCATAAGTAATTAAATAAAAAGTACATATTCATGCTAAGGCTCAAGGCATCGCCCTAGCAAACGAAAATTAGTTACGAACAACCGTAAAACAAAAGGAATTTTATTGAAATAGAAAAATGATAAAAACACCTAGAAAATAAACTTCGAAAACCCTCTAGAGTAGTGCGTGCGTTCTCCCCTCCCTCTAATGGCTAAAAGTCTTATTTATACTACTAGAAAATAAAACCCTACCTTGAAAGGGTCTTAGAATAAAACTAGGAAACATAATTAAATCATAAAACAGAAAATAAAAGGTTTCCTATTTGAACTAGAATTCGGAGTCTCAGAAAATTAGTCTTTTGACCAACCAAATCAACTCCGATTTGGTCCCAAAATGTCTCTTTTGAAAGTTGAAAACGTCCCTTACAAATCTTTAGAAGTAATCATCCTCAAAATATATCATCTTGACCTCCAAAATACCCAAAACATCTAGAAATGTTAATTTGGAAAAACTGCGCGCTGGGCCTTAATTTCATCGCCACGGTCAAACGGCCTGGTAGAAAAATCTGAAATTTTGATTCAATTATCTTGAAAGACACACGAACATCCTCCAATTGAAATCACTCTAAAATTCATCCGTTTGAATACTTTTTTCTCCAGAAGAAGTCGAATGTCCTACATTAAAAATATATAACAAAGTATCAAAATTCTACCAAAATAACCAATAAATTAATACTAAGAATAGGGTAAAATATATAGTAAAATATTGACTCATCAAGCCCTTACATGATGATATGAATTCAAACCCTGTCGATGATTAATCTAACAAAATCTATTGTTTGACAAAGAAAAAAACAAAAAAAAAATCATTCATCCATATTTACTCTAAGGAAAGTTGCAAATTCCACACAGAAAGCCAAATGATTATTTGTTTGGGGACTTTGTCGTAGGTAATGATAAGATATCCTTGCAAGAGAGGCGATAATGGAATCGGAAGAGTTTGAAATTTCAAACTTATTTTGTTGTTTGACTTTTAGGTTCGTAGTTTTTTTATTTTTATTTTTTATTTTTTTAAGGTTTGGTAGTAGTTTATAAAAAATTCAATTTTTATTAACAATATAAAACAAATAAATAATAAAGTTTCCACGCGCTTCGGCATTCGACGAATGAGTTAGGAAGTTTCCTCAAAGGTGTATCTTTTTATGTACACTAAGTCATCCATGCAACCTTAAATTAAAGTAAAGCAGCTCGAGCAAGTTGTCTTTTATCACAGTTGTGAAAAATTATTGAGCTTTTTAATGATAGTGGGTTCTAATTTCATCAATTACTAATCTAACATTTAATCTGACTAAACATATCTTTTGACCAAAAAAAAAAAAAATGTAAAACAGCTCGAGCGAGACCTACCTAAGAATTCAAAGGATCAGAATGGATCATTCTTTAATAATATTGAACTAAAACATAAATTTTATGGATAAACAATTTTAAGCTTTAACCCAAAAAACAAAATTAATTACTAACTGTAGGATTATCCAAAAAAAAAAAAAAAACTAATCATAAGATGTTAATCGAAGGGCCAAAATCAAACAGTCCACGGTGATAAAATTCTAGAGAAGATCCGAGTCCCAAACATGAATCCATAAACTATAGTAAATCATAACGAGTAAAGAAACATAAGCTCTCTTTCTCTCTGTAACAAATAGATTTTCATTCATTGAATAATTATAACAGTACAAGAGGATATATATAGCTAGAGACTTGTTGCACTAATGCCCTTAGCTCCTACAACTAATTACACAATTACCACAACTAATTGTTTACAGTTGTAATTAATTAGTGACTCGTTTGACTAGTTTAGCATCTGCCTGAATACAACCCCTTAAGCTGAGCTTGGGATCAACCATTGAACCAAGTGGAAGCTTGGATTTTAGATAGCTGAACCGGTTGGATAGAGATTTTGTGTGAATTTCAGCCAATTGATCTTGACTACAAACAAATTGGATTTTGATGAGATGTGCCAATACTAATTCTCGAATGTAATGGTAGTCGATTTCAATGTGTTTAGTTCTGGCATGGAACAGCGGATTGGAAGCTAGGGAGATAGCTGAAATGTTGTCACACCAGAGATTAGGAACCTGAGAAAGGGAAAAGCCAATATCACAGAAGATTTTGTATATCCATGTAAGTTTTGCAGCAATGTGGGCTAGAGAACGGTATTCAACTTCAGTGGATGATCGTGCAACAGTAGATTGTTTCTTGGCACTTCAACTGATAAGATTGGAACCCAAAAAGACACCATTACCACCGGTGGAGCGTCTATCAAATGTACATCCTACCCAGTCAGCATCAGAGAAGGCAGTGAGGTTGATAGGACCCTTTTTGAACCAAATGCCTTATGAGACAGTGCTTTTGAGATATCGAAGAACTCGTTTGGTAGCCTGCATGTGTTGTTCTCGAGGAGCATGCATGAACTGGCAAATTTGATTGACTGCAAATGAAAGATCAAGACGTGTCCATGTTAAATATTGCAAGCCACCAACAATGGACCCATACTCGGTTGGATTGGAGAGAAGACGTCTCTATTTAACACAGACTATGTTATTGTTTTGACGTTAATTGTCGATTTATTCGCTTATGCCGTGACACTGGCCATAGTCAAGATACTGCAAGCTTCCCACAATTCAGATGTCTATGAATTGATGAACAAAATTAGTCTTTTATGTGGAACTTTTGCCTCGATTCTATTAATGTTCATCCTTGTTCCAGATTTTGGGTGGTTTGCTATCGCATGCTGGGCCATATGCTTTATGACAACTATGGTTAAGTCCTATCCAGCCTTGAAAAGACTTTGTACAAATACAACAAATGCAACTGACATGCACCGTTATGTCGTTCACAAACTTAATGAGCTGAACATGAGATTGAATGACACAGAAGAATCTCAATCCCAAAACTAAAATGGGATAGCTTAATTTTTTTGAAAGAGCGAGTAAGTTGTAGGTATTGATAAGAATAGTTAGTTTAAGATGCTTCACGGCTTTAATCATTATCTGATGCATATTTGAATTTGTATTGATTTCGGTGGCAACAATTGCCACCGTGCATGCAGCCGTTGAATGGAAGTCCACATCCCATGTAAAGGTATGTTGTGAGGAACATCACCGTTTCTGTATCGGTGGACAAACCAATAGTACAAGTCTCTTATATTCAATCTTTTTGTTTATTTATTATTAAATATAGTAAACAATGCGTCAGAGAAAAGATCCCTTTCACATATGTGTCCAAATTGCAAATTTATGTTTTACAAAAAGAAGCCCACTGAGCGCTCACTCCATTGTCTAATCTAGACCTGGCAATTTATTACACGACCCGTTAACACGACACGTAAACGACACGAAAATAACGGGTTTCGGGTCAACACGATAACTAATCGGGTCACACGATAATAACCCATTAATAACGGGTCCTTAACAGGTTTACACGAAAGTGACACGCGGGTAACCTGTTTCGACACGATAAGAAAAATGCTATTTTGATGATTTTAATTTTTTAAACTACTAAAAAAAACTTACTATAAAATGCAATAGATATGATGAATATGTATATATTGTTTATTAATTATTATTCTATTATTATTCTATATAAATTTTAAAATTTAAGTTTTATTTATTTATTTATTTTTATAGTATATTATAGGTAAGGATTGAGATTAAAAATCATAAAACACATTAAAAATAAAAATATCAAGTAATTTAAAAATACCAAAAACATAAAAAAAATTATAATAATTAATTTCCCGCCTAATATTTCAAGAGTTTCATCCATTTCCCACCTAATGTTTGGGAAATTTTGCAACCTATATCCATCCATTTCCCTCCTAATGTTTAACCCAAAGAAAAAAAATAACTAGTTTTTTTTTTTCTTTTTTTTATCTCTTATAACATTTTAACTTGAATGAAAATAAAATACGTAATAAAAAACATAAATGTAATTTTATTATTAAATATCATCACATACTAATTGAAACATAGTTTAATTAACACTTAAAATATATAAATAATTAATATATTTATTCCAAGTCATCAAAACGATAAGATCCACTAACACTTAAAGTTTATTTATACTTTCATTAAGTATAACATCAATGCATATCCCATCAAAATGATGAAAGTATGAATAAACTCTTAAGTTTTCGTGAATTTATCGTTTTGACGGGATACGTATCCTGCAAAACTAATTTCAATAATCCAACCGTCAAACTTGTTTATACATGCTTCGAGATCGTATACTCCAAAAATTGCAAAAAACAAACATTCAAAGATGAAGTAATGAGACAAAACTTTTCAACGGTTATAAACGAAAAATCACGATTTAACGGTTATTTTAACTTTGATTTTGATGATTTTGTACAGCTACACTCCTTGACCTTATATGAATACAATGAATGAATTCGATCTTCAATTTAAAATATTTACACTAGTGGATACCACAAATCTTATGTTATACTTAATGAAAGTATAAATAAGCTCTTAAGTATTAGTTAATGTATCGTTTTGATAGGATACGCATCCTATGAAACTAATTTCAATGATCCAACCGTCAAACTTGTTTATACATGTTTCGAGATCGCATACACCAAAAATTGCAAAAAACAAACATTTAGAGATCAAGTAACGAGACAAAACTTTTCGACGGTTATAAATGAAAAATCACAATTTAAAGGTTAATTTAACTTTGATTTTGATGATTTTTTACAGCTACACTCCTTGATCTTATATAAATACAATGAATAAATTCGATCTTCAATTTAAAATATTTACACTAGTGGATACCACAAAATGTTATGTTATACTTGATGAAAGTATAAATAAACTCTCAAGTGTTAGTGAATATATCGTTTTGATGGGATACGCATCCTAGAAACTAATTTCAACGATCCAACAGTGAAACTTGTTTATATATGCTTCAAGATCGCATACGCCAAAAATTGCAAAAAACAAACATTCAGAGATCAAGTAATAAGACAAAACTTTTCGACGGTTATAAACGAAAAATCACGATTTAACGGTTATTTTAACTCCGATTTTGATGATTTTTTACAGCTACACTCCTTGACCCTAAACAAATACAATGAATGAATTCGATCTTCTATTTAAAATATTACACTAGTGGATACCACAAAATCTTATGTTATACTTGATGAAAGTATAAATAAACTCTTAAGTGTTAGTGAATCTATCGTTTTGATGTGATACGCATCCTACGAAACTAATTTCAACGATCCAACCGTCAAACTTGTTTATATATGCTTCGAGATCGCATACGCCAAAAATTGCAAAAAAAAAACGTTCAAAGATCAAGTAATGAGACAAAACTTTTCGACGGTTATAAACGAAAAATCATGATTTAACGGTTATTATAACTCCGATTTTGATGATTTTTTACAGCTACACTCCTTGACCCTAAATGAATACAATGAATGAATTCGATCTTCAATTTAAAATATTTACACTAATGGATACCGCAAAATCTTATGTTATACTTGATGAAAGTATAAATAAACTCTTAAGTGTTAGTGATTCTATCGTTTTGATGGGATACGCATCCTACGAAACTAATTTCAACGATCCAACCATCAAACTTGTTTATATATGCTTCAAGATCGCATACGCCAAAAATTGCAAAAAACAAACATTCAGAGATCAAATAATAAGACAAAACTTTTCGACGGTTATACATGAAAAATCACGATTTAACGGTTATTTTAACTCCGATTTTGATGTTTTTTTACAGATACACTCCTTGATCCTAAACAAATACAATGAATGAATTCGATCTTTAATTTAAAATTTTTACACTAGTGGATACCACAAAATCTTATGTTATACTTGATGAAAGTATAAATAAACTCTTAAGTGTTAGTGAATTTATCGTTTTGATGTGATACGCATCCTATGAAACTAATTTCAACGATCCAACCGTCAAATTTGTTTATATATGCTTCGAGATCGCATACGCCAAAAATTGCAAAAAATAAACATTCAAAGATCAAGTAATGAGACAAAACTTTTCGATGGTTATAAACGAAAAATCACGATTTAACGGTTATTGTAACTCCGATTTTGATGATTTTTTACAGCTACACTCCTTGACCCAAAATGAATACAATGAATGAATTCGATCTTCAATTTAAAATATTTACATTAGTGGATACCACAAAATCTTATGTTATACTTGATGAAAGTATAAATAAACTCTTTAGTATTAGTGAATCTATCGTTTTGACGGGATACGCATCCTACGAAACTAATTTCAACGATCCAACCGTCAAACTTGTTTATATATGCTTCGAGATCGTATACGCCAAAAATTGCAAAAAAACAAACATTCAAAGATCAAATAATGAGACAAAACTTTTCGACGGTTATAAACGAAAAATTACGATTTAACGGTTATTTTAACTCCGATTTTGATGATTTTTTACAGCTACACTCATTGACCCTATATGAATACAATGAATGAATTCGATCTTCAATTTAAAATATTTACACTAGTGGATACCATAAAATCTTATGTTATACTTGATGAAAGTATAAATAAGTGTAGATTTTTAAAACCCTCCAAATCTCATGAACAATGTTATTTATTTGAGTGAAAAATTAATAATAATAAGTGTGAAAAATGTAATCACTCGTAATGAAAAGCTTTACAACTTTCATTAAGGGGTCAACTCCGAAATTTAGTATGTATATACTAATTTAATATTATGGTTTACATTTTTTTGGGTCAAATTATGTTTTTCTTTTCATTTTTATTGATTTAAAATATAATTTTCTTAACGGGTAACGGGTCGGGTCATATTACCTGATAATATTAACGGGTTGATTTCGGGTCGGGTCATATTACCCGTTTACTTTAACAGGTATTACGCGACACGACCCGTTAAGCTATCGGGTATGACACGAAAACGACACGAACACGAGAAACACGACACGAATGCCAGGTCTAGTCTAATCCCACTATTTTGTATTTTTGCAATCAAGCCCTTTAAGAAAAACTCATCCTCCAGCCCCAGATTATACTCCATCTTCAATTGGTCGTGTTCTTCAAAAATCTACCGGCCTACAATACAAACTTATAAATTATAAAATAGGAAAACTAATGAAAAATGTTTGAAAACTTTGAGTTTTAACGATAAGGACAAAATAAAGGGTAAAGTGAATAATACCATGATTGACTTTTTAGTGTAAAAATGTGATTTTTCGTTAAAGTGAACAGTACCGTGAACTTTTCGTTAAAACTACCTTAAAAAATAACTTGTAAGATAATAACATGTCAATATATAAATTTCATATCTCAACTATGAGTCGAACTACAATTTCATACCTCATGTTTTAAACATTACAATGTCAAACACCGTCTTACAAATTCATTGCAATATCAGGCCCCTATTAAATTTTCTGTTAAGTTTGACTGTTAATAATGAAGGAACACGCGCTGGACCAACATCCTCATCCTACTAAATTTAAAAAATTAATTAAATATTAATAAATATGGAAAGCCATTTAAAAAAAAGGAAGTGTTATTAACATTTCAAAAATCTCATTCTACACTCTTCACAAGTGTATTTTTCTTTCCAAATATAGAAAGTTTGGAGTGTAGAATGAGATATTTGAAGTGCCAATAACAATTTCCTAAAAAAATTGTTACAAAATTGTGGGACCCACCCTTCCCCACTTCATCCGTCCCCACCCTCCCCTTCTCCCAATTTCGTTCTAAAACCCCTTCAACTATTTTTCCCTCTTTCTGTTCTAGAACACCCCCCAACCCATTTTTCCCTTTTTCTATATTTATTAATAATTAATTAATTTTTTTGATTTAGTTCGTCAGGATGTAGGTTCCGTGTCTATCACTTCATCAGTTAACAGTCAAATTTAACAAAAAATTTAACAGAGGTCAGACTTTGCAATGAATTTGTAAGACGAGGTATGACATTGCAATATTTAAAATATCAGGTATGACATTGTAGTTCGACTCATACTTGAGGTAATTTTGTATAATTTTCCCTAAAAACTAACACTGATTAAACTCTTCTTTCATCTATGACCATATCGATTGTTAAATCATCTTCATTATTTTTTTACGTTCTGCCACACCATAAAAAAGTTAACAACACATAAATACCACAAATAAACATCATAAGTTACTTGCATGAGCAACGAATAATAGTAACATTTACTTAAATTCTATTAGGACAACCTCAAACTTTCATCTATAAAACATCCTCAGACGAATTGTATCTCTTTGCTTGTAGTACAGGGAAATAAAGGTTGCCAACATTAATGTTAACCCTCTAAATGTAGAAATGTTTAAGTTCAAAATATTTGTTTGCTTATTTAGTTATTAATATTAACAAGCTAATATTATGTACAATATAACCGCACAAAGGAGGAGGGCGGTAATAGGTCCGCAAATGCATTTTCTTTCTCCTTCACACTAGGGTCACTCCACATTAGCTGTGAAGATACTCCAAGATCACAACTCGCATGTGTTGTCCTCGCTAGGTTTTGACCAAAGTCAAACTATTCAAAATGTATGTGGATTGGCTACGGAATGAAATTATCTCCGGATGTCACACTTTAGAGTCTATAGACTGAGCAATCTGAACTGTCAATTTAAGAAAGAGAGAGATACATGAACGTGGGATAGAAAAATTGTGTGTGAGGTGAGCCAGTAAAATGAGCTAATAGGACCGTAAAATTTAAATTTAAGAGTTTTAGATTGTTTGATCCGTAGGCTCCGGATTGTGAGCTTCAAAGAGAATCTCAATCCATTGACGACGTACTTCATAAATGGGTTTCACTTCCATGCACCACCACATTTCGAGCTCCCTTTTTCTCTTTCATTTCTTGTGCTGCTTTTCTTGCTAGCTCCCTGTGGAGTATATTGATTTGATATAGTGCGTCAACGGATGTCTCAATGGCAAGGACGTTCGTTGTCTATGGCTGGACGTGTTGCTCTAATTAAATCGGTTCTTATTAGTATGCTTTCTCATAGTTTTTCAGTTTATCGATGGCCTTCTACTGTTTTGGTGCAAGTCAGAAATTGGGCTCGTAATTTTATCTGGACAGGTTGTGCGGACTCTCGTGGTTTTTTGACGGTTTCATGGAAGAGGTGTTGTGCTCCACTGAATGAGGGTGGTCTTGGCATTCGGAATTTCGCTTCCTTGAATCAGGCTTTTCTGCTGAAAAAATTTTGGGACATCTTGGTCACCTCTACTTTGGCTTCTTCATTTTTTCGCGGTCGGTTTTTCAATAATCATGGTTTGCCCTCCTCCTCGTATAAGACTTCTTCTATATGGCCTGGTCTTCGTCCTCTTTTCTCTGAATTACAACAGAACTCACGTTGGATTATTGGTTCAGGTAAAAACGTTTCTTTTTGGCATGCCAATTTGTTGGATAAATCCTTAATTGAAGTTTTAAACATTCCAAATGCTTTGGGTAAAAGTTTGCATGCACAGGTCTCCAATTTTATTATTGATGGGAATTGGATATGTCCTGCCTCTCTCCATGATAGTTTACATCTTATTTGGGGTCAAATTTGTTCTATTTGTTTACCTAAGACTACTGAAATTGATGATACTTTGATTTGGACTAATTCTTCTGATGGTCATCTCACGCTTTCTCGTGCGTATGATATTAAACAAAGCAAGCAACCTTTGGTGGTTTGGGACCGTTGGGTTTGGAATTCTTGTTTTTGTCCTATAAATTATCCCTTTCTATGGAAATTCATGCATGGGAAAATTGTTACAGATTCTTTATTACATGATGGAGGTTTTGCTCTTGCCTCCATGTGTTCCCTTTGTGGCTCAAATGTGGAAACTCCGAGACATTTGTTTTTTGAATGTTCTTTCTCACGTCAGGTTTGGTCTTCATGTTTAAATTGGTTTGGGGTGATCTCTAACTTTGATGATATTATGACCTTCTTCACTTATCCTAGGCAATGGCTCTCAGATTCAACTTCTATAGGAGGGGTTTAATTGGAGCCTGTTTATATTGTTTATGGACAACACGTAATAAGCTTCGTTTTGACGATATTCGACCTTCCATTACTGCTATTGCTCGCTTAATTAATTTTCAGCTCCTTGAAATTGATTCGCTAAGCAAGGGAAACATGAAAAATTCTATGGAAGAACTTTGTATTCTTCATGCTATTGGTTTGTCTGGTCGTCTTGCCAAGTCACCTCGTGTTATTGAAGTTTTATGGAAACCACCTTCTCTACATTAGGTCAATGTGAATACCGATGGTGCAGCTCGTGGATCACCAGGATTGGCTGGTACTAGTGGTATCTTTCGTGATCATTTTGGTTTATGTGTAGGGTGTTTTGCTACTTCATTAGGGGTGGCCAACTCTATTGAAGCTGAATTGCATGCTGTAATTCATGCAGTAAACTTAGCTTGGGAGAACAGTTGGCGTTCCCTTTGGATTGAGTGTGATTCATCCTTGGCTGTTCTTTTCACTTCTGCTTTTCATAATCGTGTTCCTTGGCATTTGAGGGTTCATTGGTTGAATTGTAGAACGTTGCTCTCTTTTATGTGCATAAGAGTTACACATATTTTTCGCGAAGGGAATCAGGTGGCTTACTGTTTGGCAAATTTTGGAGTGGACCATCCTGGGGTTTATTGGTGGGACTCTTGTCCTCCTTGTGCTATTGTTGCGTATCATCATAATCTTTCTCTTCGCCCCAATTATCGATTTTGTTAGGTTGGGTTTTAACTGGGTTTTCGTGTCTTAAGCAGTTTTCTATTTCTTGTTAGGATTTGGCTTCAAAAGTTGTTTTTAGGGGTATCGACCTAGTTCCCCAGCTTGTAATTCTTTTTCTTTTTTCTTCTTAATAAAATCTTGTAGAGAGGGGACGGGCGGGGAGTTTTTGGGTGCAACGGTCCTTTCTCTTTCGAGAGAGGGTTGGTGCCTCGCACATAACTGTTGACGAAGAATAATCTCGTCTAATCCATCTCTACAATTTATAAAAATAAAAAAATAAAAAATAAAAAAGTATTGCTATGTAAATTTATGAACTGATTCGGACTTAAAAAAGAAGTTTATATATTTACGCCATTTGCTATGTAAATTATTTTTAGTGAAATAGACAGAGTTCAGGTATTGCTACGTACTTCACAAATTTACGCCAGAAATAGAGTTCCAAGTATATAAACTTCTTTTTTAAGTTTTGTTTGCCAAAAAAAAAAATGTAATCCAATTTTCAAATCCGTTTAGAAAACCGTTATATCTATATGTTTGTTATTTGCATGAAATTGACCCCAAGCATGCCTATACTATGGATTAATCCATGCTAAACCCTTAGGATGTGTTTTTTGGGACTCATTGTCTTTCACTGAACTAGATTTGACTAAGTTTTAGTCCAGTCTTCTGTTTGTTTTCAACCCGAATAAAGTTTAGGGGGATTAGCAGGGACTTGCTCGCTAACTGGTCTTAGCGAGGCCCCCGATTCGGAGAGGACTGCTAAGCCGCCCTCTAATCCCGCCATCTCCTTTCTCCTTCGCACATCAACCGCAGCAACTGCAGCTTGCTCCTCGTCCCTTCGCACCTTCGCCCTTTCCCTTCTCCTTCCTTGTCGCACCACCTCGTAGCCGTCCAACATATAAACAATCGACGACGGACCTGTATCGCTGGCGATGGTCTTCGTTTGGTGCTTTCTGCTGCGTCGTGAAATCGGAGTCCCAGCAGCTGAAGGAAAAGAAAATTTTGTCAAGTTATGGAAGAAAATTTTGTCCCGGACTTGATAACTTTGTCCAATGGGATTCAGTCTTGTGCTTGCTTGAATTATTTGCGTCCAGGAAAGAGTATCCACGGTTACATTATTCGAGCTGGTATTCAGCTTAATCTATTGGCAGCCACCGCTCTGGTCGATCTATACTCCAAATCAAACAAGCTGATCCAGTCCAGGGAACCATTTGATAGAATGGATAATAAGGATGCTATATCTTATAATGTGATGATGACGGGCCATCTCCACAATAATTATGCTAGCGAAGCTGTGGACACCTTTGTCGAAATGGTTGAAGAAGGTATTAAACCAAACCAAGGTTCCTTGTTGAGCGTACTTTCTGCTACTTCTGAGCTGAAAGACATAAAAAAAGGCAGGTGTATCCACGGACGTGTAATAAGACACGGGCTTGACTTGATACTGAAGCTATGAATTAAATTATCTACATGGACGTAAAATGTGGTTGTTTAGACCATGCGAGGCAAATCTTTAACAAGGTGAGATATCGGGATTTCATGGACTTCAATGATGATGGGTTATGTTTACCACGGCCAAGCTGATGAAGCCTTAACATTGTTTCGGTCAATGCAAATGGGGAAAGCACAACTGATTTAGTTACTCTGGTAAGTTTGCTTCAGGCAATTTGTCAGCTTGGAAGTTTGAGTTTTGCAGAAGAAGTCCAATCGAGCTGATATGAACAACGATACATCTCTCACCAATTCTTTGGTCACGACTTATTCCAAGTGTGGGAAATTAAATATGGCAGCTAATCTATTCGAGCATGCAGTTGAACGGTGTCTGACATCATGGAACACGATGAAGCTTGCATATGGGATGCACGGCAAACCCCTTAACCTTTTCCGTTGTCATCGTCAACTAATTTCTGAAACATTATTCGCATAGATCAATAACCTGAGTATACCAACAGATAATCAAAGTGTTAAGTACAAGTTTATCTCGCAAAAGTTCATCGGAAGGAAGTTACCTTCATGCTGTCCTGGAGTTGGGGAGAGACGTCTTTCTCCAAACTCTCAGAAACTTTGAAATACATTACGAGACTCATCCCCTCTCCATCACTATCACCAGGGAACATTGCAGTGGGAACATTGCAGTGGCAACTGCAACAACACGGAGGGCAATATCATAAGAAAAAAAAAGAGAAAATACCTGTGTCAAATTTTCTAAACATGTGTCTTACTCGAATAAAAAAAATGAGAAAATGTTATATTTGATTAACTAGCTGTTACATGATGATTGTATAACTCAAATGCACGTATCAACAAGACTTCATCTCATCAATTTCTCTGTCTTATTTTGGAGCAAAATATAAAGATACACATAATACATAGTATATGATCCATAAAGCATTTCAATACATGTAGAATTGTCCTCATTGAGTTCTCATAGTTTTGAATTTTTTTATAATCACACTAATACAAACATTAACTACCTTTCTCAGTAAATATAATCGATTGTCATTCATCCATATTTACTCTAAGGAAAGTTGCAAAGTTAGAGACATCACCTAATTTGTTGGAAAATTACACACAGAAATCCAAAAATATAATTGCCCAAATGGGTAGTTGTTTGTTTGACTTTGTTGTAGGCAACGACAAGATAGCCGTGAAAGAGGGGATAATGGAACAGGAAGGGTTTAAATTTTATAACTCATTTTGCTGTTTAACCATTAGGTTGGTAATAATTTTTGTGAAGAAATCCGTTTAGCATAAAGTTAATTAAAAATATAAATTGCGGACAATACATAAATTGAGTGATGTACAATATATAGAAAGTGATCCAACTCTACATAAAGCACATGCATGATCTTAGGGCTGGAAAAAATTCCTGAAAATTCCAAAACCAAATAAAAAAAATCTCAAACTCAAACCGAAACTATCCTGAACTTTGGTAATCTCGTACTGAAAAATACCAAAATATTTGGTATGGGATTGGTTTCCAGATTTAATTTATTCGGTAATCCCGAAATCCCAAAATCTTCTTTTCCTTTTGCTTTTGGTTCCTACTTCCCAACGCTACCAAAGAACAAAGTGGGCAGAAAAGCAAACTGCAATATCTATTATATATTATTAAAATAAGTAAAGTGTGTAGAAAAGCACATGATGTGTTGTGTGCCGTCTAAACTTCTATCAAGCAAACTGCAAACATATCTATAATAGCCTATTACATAATATTAAAATAAGTAAAGTGTGCAGAAAAGCACATGGGTGATGTCTAAAGGCTTAGACTCCTTAGACCATCTCCAAAGGGGATATCAAATTTTAAACCTAAAATTTAAATTTGAAGGCTTACGTAATACTTTGACATCTTTTAAAGTTTTGTTCTCCAACCGATATGCCAAATTTTAAACATAAAATAAAAATTCATATGTATTTTCTTTGCATTGAGAATCAAAAGAAACAAAAGGATAATGCTTTAAAGTAATAAAAATTAATAAAAAGCATTTAATAATTAATTAAAAAAAATCTGAAGGTGTTGTCAAATTTGGCAGCAAGAGGAAGAGATGTCATTTCATGTCATGCAATATCAAATTTGGCTGCTCGGTAGGAAAACATTAGTGCTATTTTTTGTTATCGTTATTGCTAATTTGGACATTTTGACATCTCTTTTGGAGATGCTCTTAGACAAAGTCTCTCCCATCTCTACCTTTGCCAAAGTCTCAAACTCTTTCTGTCTCTCCTCTCAAATTTGAAGACCCACCCATTCTCTCACAATTTGACTCCGACCAACTCTCTCCACTCTGGCCACCACCGCACCTCACTGCTTCATCCCTACCCCCTATTCTCTCCAGCGATTCACTATGTGTGTGGGATTTCAAATTAAGGTTAAGGTTTCAAATTGGGGCTTAGGGTTTCGAATTAGGGGCTCGGGTCAGGAGGAAGATGAAGGTCTGACTATCTCTGCACTCTATCACTCTCGACCTTCAATCTTCACCGATTCACCACTGTCTCTGATTTTAAATTGGGGTTTTAAATTTTTAATTTTTAATGCAGGTTCAGATGATTTCAGGTTTGGTTTCAGAAAATCCCAAAATACCAAAAATATTTCGGAAATCCCAAACTTTGGGAATACCAAAATTTTGGTTTGGGATCAGTCCTTAGATTTCCATCCCAAAAATAGTCGGTTTGGGACTTGATATGCCCTTTTCAGTTCGTTATCCCATACCGAACTAGCTCTACATGACCTTGTTCTGAGTTCTCAACATGAGATTTAATACTAACAAAATCTTAATATTGAAAAAGTATTAAGTAAATAATGAATCAAGTCGATGATAAATGTTGATGTCGCCAGTTCCTAAGAAAACAAAAAGAGCTTCACATTTGTCAGTGACCCTCTTACGGATAAAGTCGATGATATCGTTCATGAAAAGTGAAAATCTTAGTCAGCAGAGTCTTTGGTTTTGTGTTATGAGTGCATTACTGTATTAAATATTACTAACTTCATATAATGACCGTCTAGACTAGATTAAAGATTAGTGTAGTCTATTGTTTGTTAGTTGGAGGGACTAATTTTAATGGGATAAGGGTGGACTCCCCCCGACTAAATCCATCACTAAACAGTCTTAGCGAGGCACTCCGAAAACTAGCGGACTGCTAATACCATTGTTGCTTGCATCCTCGTCTTGCTTGATTGCGTCCCTGTACTGCTTGACTTGGTCCTCTTCCTGCTCAATGCATCCTCGTCCGGCTCGACTTCTCATTTGAGAACGCAAAGAAAACCCCTAGACGGCCCAACGTTGTCATCGCCCATGCGTCCATTGTTCACTTTCTTGTTCGTCTCTCTCTCATCCCTCTCTCTAACTTGATCATCGTCTTCATTTTTGCGTCTAATTACTTGTTTTTCGAATTGGGTTATGGGTTCTAGTTATTCTGGATTCTGGTTATTTTGGATTTTGTTAATTTGGATGAAATTTCGTTAATTTATGGGATTAAAATATGAAACTTGGAGTGGATTATGGGTTATTTTGCAATTCCCCTTCTGGCTATGTAGGGATTCATAGCCATAAATGGAGATTTTGGGTTTTGTTAATTGGATGAAGTTTCGTTAATTTTTAGATTAAAATTTGAAACTTGGAGTGAATTTGTATGTAGGGATTTGTAGCCAAAAATGGGGATTGCAATGAAAGGCAGAGAACCTCTGTTTCTTCCTTGCACTCCTAAGGCAAGACAAGAATTGGGAATGTAGAGGATAAGTGGCTCAGAGTCAACTGTTATATTTTCTGGAATTGTTTCTTTGTTTTCTCAATTTCGTTTCCAAGAATTGCTTATGTTTAGCTTTGTTCCTCGATTTATTTTTTTTATTGCGGATCTGCTACTTTTTGTTGGATTGAAGCAAATAACATTAATATTTTGTTATATATCATCGGTTTATTTTTTCTTTTATTTTTTCTTCATTATTCTGCTTTTTAGTCCGACATTGCACCAAACGCTTCACCAAGCTAGTCCAGTTTAGTCTAGTCTAAGCCAGGCCAGTTTAATCCCTGCAACTAGTCTAGTTCGAGACAGTCTGGTGCAACAAACACACCCATAGAGTTTGATGTTTTTTTTTGTTTTTTAAACAAACGATATTATTTATACTAAGGAAGTGAGGAGTAGGCTAAGTCTCATAATATGCTAGTAATAATGTGGTTCAAATTCTCCTTTTACGAGAATCAAAGTAAGACATCATACTTATAAGTGAAAAGAAATACCACTAAATATAGTACAAAGTGGCTTTTTCTTTTCGCACTTGTACATGCATAAAAACATGTTTATTACAAAAACACTTTGTACGTGTTCTACATACATTGATTTTATATGTTTATAATTTCTCATATCCAGACAATGAAAAAATTAATTTTTATATTTTAATACGATATAGACAAACTATTAGAGAAAAGACAACAAATATAAATTATTGTAGAAATGTTCCGCAAAGTGATTGCACATTTACGTTATAAGACACAACTCTTGTAATTCCAAGAGATACAAATCCACCTGTGGAATTAATTTGGGATCTCCTTCTATATTGCTTTGGCATTTAGCAAATTAGCATATCTTATCCCACTTGATTTTGTTATTTTTTTTACTGCAGATGACATAATTGTAACCACATTAGAGAGAGGGAAAAAAAAAAGACACAAAATGAAAATATAAAATAATAATTACAATTTAAGACTTATATATCAAGCAATCATAAGCTTTTTATGCATTCTTTTATATAATTTTTCTCATGTAATTACCTGCTATGTATGTCACTTCAATTAAAAGAACATACAATTAACTCGCGCTACTGCGCTATGTGAAAAGCAAGTTTAGGATGTAAACTACATGTGTAAGTTGAAATCTGATGAAAAGGCACCAAGCGGCAAGCTTAGAACCTGGAAGAAAACTAAATGTAACATAATTTTTCTAAAATGATTAGTAAGTTGGAATCATCTTCCACAAATAAAACAAAGAAAACTAACAAAAAGAACTTCAAAATTTTGAATTTTAACCAAAAATCGTCTAATAATTTTATTTAATGATATGTACAAGATAAAGAAAAAAAAAACTTATCAAAGGAGCAAATTGCTAGATTCATGGTGTGCGTGTGTGTGTATCTACATATTACAAAAAAAAAAAAAAAAAAAAAAAAAAAAAAAAAAAAAAAAAACCCTTTATCAATAGATGATTCGGATCGTTAAAGTTCGATGTAGTGTGGACCCCACAACTAATCTCCATTTATATATATATATATATAAGAACCATTCTCTTAAAGGTTTTCTATTTATATATATGTCACATCCCCGACTCCATTCCACCGTTGCACGATATTGTTTACTTTAGGCCCCCGCCACGCCCTCACGATTTTGTTTCTGGGAACTCACACGAGAAATTTCTAATGGGTCACCCATCCTAGGAATGCTCTCGCCCAAACTCGCTTAACTTCGGAGTTCCGGTGGAACCTGAAGCCAGTGAGTTCCCAAAAAGCCTTGTGCTATATGAAGGTGAGCATATACATATAAGGCACATCACCCCCTCTCCGTTGGTTGATGTGGGATGTTACATATATATATATATATATATATATATATATGCCACGAATCAATTGTATGAATGCGGATCTCGAAAATCTATGAATCGTGTCTGTCCATCGTACATTGTGCGGTCAGAAATCATATTAAATTTTTTCTTTAAAATTGAATACATACAGTACCTGACAAAAACTGACCGCACGATATACGATAAATGTACACGATTCAATACACACACACACCACAATCCAAATCTCCAATGTCTATAGGCTGATCATCATCAGCACCTAAGGCAGCCGCTTCTATTGAGTTCCATAGCATAAGACACCACCATAGAAATATCACAAATCATGGAAAATTGTTGCAGTTTTTCTTCATAAATTGCATGATATGTGAATTTTTCATATGTGCTTATTAGGGGGGGGTTCAAAAAACCGAAAACAGAAAAAAACCGACAATTGAACTAAATCGAAATCGAAAAAAACCAAACCAAAACTGCCAAACCGAACCGAACCGAATCTGGCCAGTTCGATTTTGATTTTTAAGGTCCAGAAACCGGACTAGACTGAATCGAACCCAATATATATATATATATATATATATATATATATATATAAATACTCAAAAACAATGTTGGCGTCAAGGTTTGAACCCCTGACTTCCAGGTTAGGGATATTTGCTTCAAGCCAACCTGACAATAGGCTTTATGTTGATAAGTTATTTATAGGTTTCTAATATTTAATGCTTTATAAAATTTCTTAAGTTTACAAACCCTAGTCGTCACTCAATCCCACTTCAATTTTTACCTTTTCTCAAATACACTCTCTTTCTCCCCCATCCGCTGCTTCCTCTCTGCCTTTGCTTCCTCAATGTCTCTCTCTCTCTCTCTCTCTCTCATTCCTTTCTTACACCAAATCACTCTCTCTATGTGGATTTCGACGGTAGCAAGGAGGAGAGCCAAACCATAGTGGCAGTGGGGCAATCTGGGGGCACAATATGAGACTGATGGGCAGTTGATGGCAGACAAGGTTAGTCTTAGTTGGCAGCGCCATTAACAATGCACGCCATAGAAAATAAATCACCTTGGGCACTGTCTACATCTTCGAGAGGTTTGGGACTAAAAACAAACCCCCAAGGTAAAAATCTCTCCTTGCTGTTATCTAGTTCTATTAGGTTTATTTTCATGGAAAAATCAAAGAACTAACACATGCATGTGTTTTCTCTGCGAGAGCTCTCGGATCCACAACAAGAAAGTTGCACCAACACCCAATAATGTCATATCCATGGCTAATCATCCAAGTTTGTGTTCATTTGATGCAAAAGTTTTTGCATCTAGCAGATTTGTTCAAAAAAAAAAAAATCATGGAAAAAACCGAAAAAAAAAAACAGAAACTGAATCGATAAAAACCAAAACAAAAAAAATGGGCTGAACCGAACTGAATCAAAATTTCTGTTCGGTTTCGGTTTTGGCAAAAAACCAAACCGTTTCGAACCGAACCCAGCCCTAGTTCTTACTGCCTAGCCATGTACACAATTGTTAAACAAATGGATGAGAACGATGCAATTCTAAAATTCTCGTTGACTTTCTTGACAACTCTGAGACTTTCGAGATATATAGCTGTCAAGTTTTGCTACGACGTTAAGATCAACCTAAGAATCCAACCATCAATGACATGTAGAAAGAGGAGGGTAAATGGTGATGTGGATATGAGTAGAAAAGAGGAATGTTTATTGAACAAGAAAATAAAATAGAACAAATAAAGCTTATTATATATGTGACAGAACTTCAAGGTATCAAATTTCTTTTAAAAAATGAGGAAGAGATAGAAGGAAAGAGATCCAAATCCAAATTAAATAGCTTGAGTTTAACACATGTAACATTAATTCTGTATTATTGTCAATTCAATAAGTATACAAGTCTTTTTAACAAAATTAGTTTGATATATTAATTAATATCATGGTTTCAATATACTAATATCGGATTCAAAATTTTCGGTCTATTATAAAAGAGTGATTCTTATGAGTCAATATGTTTATCACACTCGGAAGATAGCCCCTTGCGAAAAATTCCTTAGGTCGATCGACCAGCCGTGATACCTATAAAAAAAGAAAAAAAAAAAAAAAAAACGAAACTTCCTAGATTTTCTGTTCCTGACATCCTGCTATTCTGTCACTTCTGTAAAAATGCTTTTTCGGTTATACTTATACAGTCCACTGACAATGACTAAGATAATCTTCTATATCTTGCGGTAAGAGGGCAGTATTGTCCATTGCACCGCCAAGTTAATTGTCTTATGAGTGTGATAAATAAATGGACTTGTATGTTGCATAAAATTTTCTTGAAATTGAAGTACGATAGTCATTGATAGCAATTGAAAGCACAAATGTGAAAATAAATATTTTTTTACCAAAAAAACATATAAATATTTCAAATTCATGAGTTTAATTCCATATCAAACTAGTTTTGTTGAAAACACTTACATATTTATTAAATTCACATTAGCATAGTATTAGTGCCATAAGTATCCAAATTAGGCTATTTAAAAACATTTTTATATATTAATATCACATTTAAACACATTTCTTTGTTTTTTGTGTATATTTTTAAGGAAATTTTAACGAAAAATTTTCGGTACTGCTCAATTTAATAAAAAATTAAAATTTTACATTAAAAAGTCAATCATAATACTATTAATTTTACTTTTTATTTTGTCCTTAAAGTTTTTCAAGTCATTAACTTTTCGTATTTTTAAAGTGTTAATAAATAATTTTTTTTTTGAACTATTTATGTCAGAAACACATTTTTTTTGAACTTTTTATGTCAGTACCGTATTTTCTGACAAAGTTTTTTTTTTTTTGAACTATTTATGTCAGAAACACATTTTCTTGAACTTTTTATGTCAGTAACATATTTTCTGACAAAGGTACTTTTGTTTTTTGTTTTAACTATTTATCTCACAAAGGTATTGACTCCTGTTTAAAAAAAAATGGAACCTCATACAAAGGGCTTCGCATCTATTTAAGTGAGCACAGGACGAGGTTTTACTTATACTTCCTCGAACACTTCCTCAATCTCACCCTTCCTCCAACACTTACTCGATCTCCCCAAAAGTTGTGAAGAACTCAAATTAAATTATTTGCATTAACATACGAAGTTATGGAATCCGACGCTAATTCTTTACGAATTTCAGCTAGGTTAGTACATTTTCTTTTTCTTTCATTCTCTCTACTTTCTAATTATTTGGTTTTACTACTCCTAATAAAGTACTTATAAGGTGATTAGCTAGGGAATTCATCCACTTACTAATTTAATTTTCTTTCCAGCATCACAAGGAAGGATATTGGTCTCCACAAATGCATTTTCTTTCTCCTCGCCATGCTAGGCGTGCTCCTACAAGTTAAATGTTCAAACTCTCACGTGTCTTCATTTGACACAGACTACGTCATTGTTTTGATGTTAATTGCTGATCTATTCGCTTATGCCGGGACATTGGCCATTGTCAAGATACTGCAAGCTTCTCACAATTCAGATCTCTATGAATTGATGAATAGAATCAGCCTTTTGTGTGGAACTTTTGCCTCGATTCTATTAACGTTCATCCTTGTTCCAAATTTTGGGTGGTTTGCTCTCGCATGCTGGGTCATATGCTTTGTGATAACTATGGTTAAGTCATATCCAACCTTGAAAAGACTTTGTACAAGTGCAACAAATGCAACTGACATGCTCCATTATGTCATTCATAAACTCAAAGAGTTGAACACGAGATTGAATGGCACAGAAGAATCCTAATCCCAAAACCAAAATGGGATACTTAATTTTTTTTGAAAGAGCGAGTAAGTTGCAGGTATTGATAAGAATAGTTAGTTTAAGATGCCTCACGGCTTAAATCTTTATCTGATGCATATTTAAATTTGTATTGACTTCAGTGGCAACAATTACCACCATGCATGTAGCCGTTGAATGGAAGTCCAAATCCCATGTAGACTTGTAGAGGTGTGTTGTGAGGAACACCACCGTTTCTATATCGGTGGACAAAGCAATAGTACAACTCTCTTATATTCAATCTTTTCGTTTATTTATTATTAAATATAGTAAAAACTGCGTCAGAGAAAATGTCTTTTTCACATAGGTGTCCAAATTGCAAATATATGTTTTACAAAAAGGAGCCCACCGAGCGCCCACTCCATTGTCTAATCCCACTATTAGTGTTTTTGCAATCAAGTCCTTTAAGAAAAACTCATCCTCCAGTTCCAGATTATACTCCATCTTGTATTGGTGTGTGTTCAAAAATCTACCGGCGTACAACAAACTTATAAATTAAAAAATAACTTGTAACATAATAACATGTCAATATATAAATTTGAAATAATAAAAACCGACACTGATTAAATTCTTCTTTCACCTCTTATCAGATTGATTGTTAAATCATCTTCTTTATTTTTTTTACATTCTGCCACACCATAAATAGTTAACAACACATAAATACCACAAATAAACATCATAAGTTGCTTACATGAGCAACGAATAATAGTAACATTTACTCAGATTCTATTAGGACAACCTCAAACTTTTATCTATAAAACATCCTCAGAGGAATTGTATCTCTTTGCTTGTGGTACAGGGAAATAAAGGTTGCAAACCTTAATGTTAACCCTCTACATGTAGAAACGTTAAGTTCAAAATATTTGTTTGTTTTATTTGGGTATTAAACAAGCTAAGATTATATACAATATAAACGCACAAAGGAGGAGGGCGGTAACAGGTCCGCAAATGCGTTTTCTTTCTCCTTCACACTAGGGTCACTCCACAGTAGCTGTGAAGATACTTCAAGCTGACAACTCGCATGTGTTGTCCTCGTCAGGTTTGGACAAAGTCAAACTATTCAAAGTGTATTTGGGTTGGCTACGGAATGAGATTCTTTTTCGATGTCACGTTTTAGAGTCTATAGATTGAGCAATCCGAACCGTCAATTCAAGAAAGAGAGATACATGAGCGTGGGATAGAAAAATTGTGTCTGAGGTGAGCTAGTAAAATAAGCTAATAGGACTGCGAAATGTAAATTACAGAATTTCAGATTGCTTGATCCATGGACTCCGGATTGTGAGCTTCAAGGAGGATCTCAATCCATTAACTACATACTTCATAAACGGGTCTCACTTACATGCACCACCACATTTCGGGCTCCGTTTTTCTCTTTCATTTATTGTGCTGCTTTTCTTGCTAGCTCCCTGTGGAGTATATTGACTTGAATTATTTTTAGTTAAATAGATAATGTTCAAGTATTGCTATGTAAATTTCTGAACTGATTTTAAGTGTTCTCTACTTTTTGTAGAAATACTCAATCCGGGATCGTAGAGACTAAAGAAACAAAGCGCACTCCTAAAGCCTAAAGGACCTGAACTTGTTTTTAAGTTTTGTTTGCCAAAAAAGAAAAGAAAAATGCAGTCCAATTTTCAAATCGGTTTAGAAAACCGTTAGGGTAAAGTATATCCATATGTTAGTTATTTGCATGAAATTAACCGCCCAGCATGCCTATACTAGTTAGGCAAACTAACGTCTTCTGCGGATTAATCTATGCTAAAACCCTTAGATTAAGAAATGTGATATCCACACATCTTATTTTGCTTTTCACACACCTTTTTTTGGCTGTTGGATTGGATGAATTGGAGAATATCAACAGGCATAAATTATTAAGAGATATGTAAGAAGTAAAATGAGATATGTGAATAACACACCCTAGAATAATACCAAAGCCAACCGGCAAACGAAAAGCCCAGACGGATACATATTATCTCTCCCTCTCTCTCTCTCGCTCCGAGACAAATCGTTCGTCTCTCTCTCTCTCTCTCTCTCTCTCTCTCTCTCTCTCCGAGACAAAAGTTCCTCTCTCGCGCTTTTGAGATAAACGTCAAACATATTTTCTTATAATTTCTTCCTCAACAAATTTATCATACATCATCCCAACTCTAGATAAATGATTTAAAAAACATGCAAAAGTTTCAATAGAGCCAAACACAACAAACACACGACATATCCATATACACACACACTTAGCTGCTCAGTGCCCAAAACACAAATACATGCAATATTTCATATAAGATGATGTTTGGGAGATTAATTTTTAAACCGAATTTGCAGAATATGTGATGTGTCACCAATAGAAAATAAGCATGTTCATCAACACTTTAGTATACTAATAATATAATCATCAATAATCACGTCATATGATTTACAAAATATAATTTAAATAGATGGTCTCTTTAGCATTATCCTTTAAAGTATACGTAAAAAATCTTAGCTACAACGTACAGCTGGAAACTAAAGCAGTGAGCCTCCACATCAGCACAAGACCGTCAACATAACTAAACTGAATCATAGCTGATACAATTGAGGCACATGTAACACTCCAACTGAGTAGTCTCTCAAGGGAACCATTCAAGTTGAATTACAGCTTGTCACCCCTCAATGAGCCTTGCCCGCCAAGGGAACTATTCAAGTTTGGGTCACCGGGTGTTGTGTCTGCAATTGATGTGAACGATGTTCCTCTGAATAAATCTGCATGGAGTAACTTGTGAACAAAATATAATTTCTCTCCAGCCTCCAGGGGCTAAGGTACAAAGAAAGCCGACAAGGAAGATTGCATTAGCTCGAAGCTGTGTCACTTTGCAATGGTGAGTCTTCCAAAGAAAGTGAATGTTCTCGTCTGCTGAAAATAGATTCCTTACAGAACATTTCTGTGCAGTGTGTGAATCGAGCTGATTTGAGAAATGGCCATTCTCAAGGTCTTATTCCGGATTCCTTTCCATTAATGCATGGCCGTGATGCTGAGAATGGCTACTCTGCTAGAATTGCGTTTGATAAGAGTGATATGGTTCAGGGTCCTCTGCCACGCGCATGTAGAGAGGAACTGAAAGCAGATGGTCTGGTTCTAGACAAGGGATTTTCAAATGAGAATTCTGGTTTAAGACCCCAAATAGATTTATATAGATGTTTAACTGCCGCTTCTCCAATTATGAGGACGGAAACTGTGATAGATTTGGAGGCACCGGTAGTAGTTGAAACAGATATTTTTGAGGAAGATTCCATTGAAAGAAGAGGTAAGGACTCACCTCATGAGGGCCTTATCAGAGTAGCAGCTGAGGCTCTAGTTGCCATCTCATCGTCTCAAACTCCCAATATGCAGGACAATGTCACTGGTCACAAAATGGATTCTTCGCAAAACGACTCCCTTCTTTGGTTTGCAAAAACAATTTCTTCGTGTGATGGAAATCTTGACAATGGAAGTGCGGCAGAGGTTAAGCGAACTGACAGTGAAGAGTCATTTCCTGATGTGACGAATTACTTTGAGCACATGACATTAAACTTGGTGGAAACCAAGGAAGAGTGGCCCTGCTATGTACTTCCAAATTCAGACAACCTAATGGAAGTGACATTGTCAAAACAGCCACGAAGAGGTCAATCAAGGAGAGGGAGGCAGCGGAAGGACTTCCAGAGAGATGTATTTCCCGGTCTTGTTTCTTTGTCAAGAAATGAGGTGACTGATGATCTTCAAATAATTGAAGGGTTGATTAGGGAATCTGGTGGGAGTTGGCAGTCAAGTTTGTCACAAAGAAATTCCAGTAAGGGTGGTAAGGGAAGGGGGAGGAAGCGTATTGGACACTCTAGTTAGAATCTAAGATGTCACACTATGATAAGTTCTAGTAATATTATGTGGATGTTGATAAGATATAATTAATTTTTAATTATATTGAATTAATTATTTAGGCCTATTCGACATTGTTATAATTAAATAGGATTAGGCTTTATATAATTAAAAGAGGTCCAAGCCGCAAGCTCGAGGTGCTAAGTTATTGCTCTTGACGCATGGGACAAACCCAAGATGTTAAGGCCTTAGTGACGTGCGCTAAGGGGGTGCGGCAAGGGGTCTATACATACCCATTGTGTGTCCCTGAAAACCCTAGTGCAAAAGTGCAATTAGTTTTGTCTCTCAGAGGAAAAAGAGAGAAAATTCCTAAGCCAAAAACACCTTAGTGCCTCCCATTTTATTGATGCAAATGAGAAATAATGCTAGCATATTTAAATTCAATCACTTAATCATCCACTAGTAGATTTATCAGTGTGAATGCTTCAAGAGGCTCAACACTCAGGGAGCTTCACATGATCAATCATAGAGAAGAACATGACAAGCAAGGAATGATCCAATCATGTGGCATGCACATGATTAGAAATAATACTTTAAGACCTCTGCAAGTAATCGATTGCCATAGCGATTTTTCCTCTCCAACCTACTGTGTCCCACTCACAAGTAAATTCTAATATACCATAATACTAAGTGACATTCTTTTACAAACTAATAGATCTTTAGTTCTACAAAATTTGTTTAGAGGGATAATACGTGTGTCATCATGGGGTGACTTACTTGTCTCCCCCTCTGACGATTAACGAACTTTTGTCATCTGAACATCATAAGATGAACTGTTCATTATATTTATCATCATCATCTAAAGATCAGATATGCAAAAAATCATTCAATTTATAGATCGTTTAGCATTCTCATGATGAACCGTTCATTTATTTTATGCATATGAACGGTTAAAAGAAATCTAAATTAAATAATTGTTTGCATATACATTCTTTAGATGACGGTAAAGAGAACGAATGATTCAACTTATGATGTTCGAACGGTAAAAGTTCGTTAATCAATAAGCGGTTGGACAAGTAAGTCCCCTTACGACCATGAGAACACAAGCATTGTCCTTAGAAGAATACATGGCATAGTGAAAGAAAAAAAAAAGAATAAGAAAAAAAAACGGTAAAATGAAAACAAAGAAAAAGAATAATACTGACTAGAACAGATAACCGTACAACGAGTTCCAAGAAGATGAAAAGTAAGACAGGACAGGCAATGGAAGACATTTAGGCCCTGTTTGACAAATCGGATAAAAGATCGGATAGGATTAGTTATACGGACTAGGATGTTTGGCGTTCACTCGTACTAAATAAGCGTCGGATTAATTTAACCGGTCGGATTTGATAACACGGTATACACCGCTTAATAAAACCAACCAAAACGCCCGGATTATTTAGTCGGGGAAGAAGAATATGGGAGAGAAAGGGAGGGAGTTTGGGGGGTGTGGCGGAGAGAGCTGGGGAACAATTATTTGGGATTCTTCTGCAGTCAGGGAAGAAGAAGGGAGAGAGAGGGAGGGTGTTTGGGGGGTGCGGGGAGATCTGGGAACAAAAAAATGATTTCACTTTTAAAATTTTTTTTTTTTTTAAGTTTGATTCCTCTATCTAGTATAATACCAAACACAATATAAATAATATGGTCACTAGTCCGATATTGCACCAAACACCCGACTAATTTAGTCAGTACTATCCGGTGGCTATTTATCCTATCCGAAATAAATAATCAGTACAGTTCAAGCTGCTAAATGAGGCCTTACATTTTGAAGGTAGCCCTCTTCTCACATTGTGGGTAAATTTATTTTTGGGGTAATTCTCAATACTATCCAAATCTTTCTCGATTAGAATTCCACTTCTTTCTGCAGCCGTACGTTTTACAGAGTATAATTATCAGCAGAGCAAGTGATGATCATTTTAGAGCTAGAGTGGGATTGAGGAAAACAAATTCTAAATGCAAAGTTCTTCGGGGAAACAAACCATGCTGATACAAAAACGCATAATTGGGTTTGATTAAAAGTTTAATAAATTTAAGTAGTTTTTTTATTTTTTGAATGGATGTAACAAAAATTTACATATTGAATTAGGTTTGCGAGTATAGTTTAAATAGTAAATTTTAATTTAAAAAAAAAAAGTATCAATAGTTTAATTAAAAATAAATTAAATGTAGAAATAAGTTATATGAATTGAAATAAAATTTCCCGTCAATAAATATATAGTCGAACCTACTTAGTAAGAAAATGTTTTGTTGTTTTATATACGTAGCCAAATAACATTAGGCAACGCACATCCTCATGAAAGATTAAAGCATGCAATGCAGTTCTTTTGCTATCATGCAACCAAACGGGAGACCAAAATCCATCAACTTACTCCATCGTTTCTCACTCCCTGTCTTTCTCCTCGCTCTCTCTCTACACGTCTTCCTTCTGAACCTGTGGATCGATGCTTCTCGCACGTCTCTCTCTCTCCTACAACAGCTCAGCTGGAGAGAGAGGGAGAGAGTCAGACCCTCCTTCCTGTCAAAACCCCAAAAACCTTCGGTCCCTCGCGTTTCTCGGGGCCATGTCCGCACGCAAATCTCTATCTCTCTCCGCCCACCTCCAAATCACAACTCACTTCCTCCCCCTACCCTCATTTTTTCCCTCTCTTTTTTCATTTTTTCATTTTTTTTGGGACTTTCCATCCATGTCCTCCTCTCCTTTCTCCCCTCCCTACTTTCTGGTTTCTCAATCAACATACCAAAATCAATTTAATTATTTTTATTATCGTAGGGAATTAATTGATAATTAGAAGAAAAAGAATCAGAAAAATCTGCCAGCCAGCCAGCCAGAACTTCTCTGCATCCCACCAGCACTTCATTTCTTCATTTTCTGGTGCAGGGATTTCTGGTCTGGATTTTTGGGTCTCCCATTTCTGGAGCTCCAATCTTTTGTGTACATTAATTCATTCTTCCTTCTATAAAACAACATCCAAGTTTTGTTTATCAAGTTTTGACATTTGGGATTGGATAATTTTCTCACCTTCCAATTTTGTGCTGCATTTTTTTTTATAGGGAAAGAGAGAGTTTTTCCTTCCCCATTTCCTGGATTTTGATATTTTGTGGAATTTGGGTATGTGGGTAGGGATCAAATGCTTATAGATATGTGAATTCAGGTTACTTTTTTGGGATGAAAAAGGGATACCCAGATTGAGAATTTGTGGAGAAATGATGGATTGAGGAGGGAAACTCTTGGTTTCCCAGAAAATGCAGGTAACCTATTTGATTAAAGCTCTCACTCAAACAATTTGCGGAAAGGGGTGATTATTTTGGAAGAAATAGAAAACAGGGGATTTGGGGAGTTGATAAAATTATGGGCTGTCTTTGCTCGAAAGCAACATCGGAAGAGGGAAAGGTGGAGCAATCTGAGACAGTAGAACGCCCGTTGAAGGATTATTCGGTTCAGTTGATTGCTCCTACTCCCTCATTGAGAGATGACTTTGTCACAGAAGTAGGTGGTGGTGGTGATGGGGCTGAGGTATCAGTGCGCAGGTCATCAAGAACAGCCTCAAAAGCAAATGTGGGGAACAATGGTAGTAAGAATGAAGACCATCAAAGAGGGGCAACACTGGGTTTAGGAGCAAGTGGAAGGCAAACGGTGATGTCTAGGATAGTGAGCATGCCGCATGGGGCACAAGGAGAACAAACTGCTGCTGGATGGCCATCATGGCTAACTTCTGTTGCTGGAGATGCCATCAAAGGGTGGGTGCCTCGACGGGCAGACTCCTTTGAAAAGTTAGACAAAGTTAGTTCTAATTGTTGCTTCCCTACTGCCTCTTATTAGTGCTTTAAATGCTTGCATCAATTCTCTCTTTGTCTTGTCGTTTCCCTATAGAGTTTTGGTATTTCTAGTTAATGAATTTTGAAATGTGCTTTTGCCTAAATCTGAAACAGTAATTCTGTCATTGACCCAAAAAAGAAACGGTAATTCTGTCATGATATTTACAGAAAGCTGCATCTATCATGTTCGGGAGATAGTACTAAGTTGAATTCTTATGCTCTGATTCGTGCATTATTAATTACTTTTAAATGGATATCAGTTTCGCGCGAAGTTAAGATAGAATAGTATCATGTGCATGTTTTGGATTTGTGGATTTTACATTTGATATGAAAAACGGTAGACTCAAATTGACGCTATATGTACTTGGTAGCTATGTAATTTATTGTGTTAGATGGGGTTTGTAGGTGCACTCTAGACAAGAGTGTTTGTCTTAGGGTGAAGTATTTTAAACATCAATTGATGCTTTCTTTGCAGATTGGACAAGGAACTTATAGTAGTGTATACAAGGCTCGCGACCTGGAAACTGGTAAAATCGTTGCATTGAAGAAAGTAAGATTCGTAAATATGGACCCAGAAAGTGTTCGTTTTATGGCAAGAGAAATCTATATATTACGTAGACTTGATCACCCAAATGTTATGAAGCTCGAGGGTCTAGTCACTTCAAGAATGTCATGCAGCTTATACCTTGTCTTCGAGTATATGGAGCATGACCTTGCTGGTCTAGCGGCAACACGTGGCATCAAGTTTACTGAACCGCAGGTACTCTCTCTTCGAGTATATGGATCCCTTTCTCTTGTACCATTCTCCAGTTTCTGTTTATTTCTTTTTTGAGAAATTACTTGTTGGCTGCAAAAAACGAATAAGTATTTCAAGAATTACTAATGTTTGAATTTTGTGCTTCTAATATCTGGTTTGTACGTTCTATTTTCTTCCATTGAAATCATAGTTTTATATCTTAATTTCTATAAATTTTGAGCTAAAGTGTACTTGTTGCACTGCAACCAAATATTCTGTGATAATAACTTGTGTGTTTGAATTGCAGATAAAATGTTATATGCAACAACTGCTTCGCGGACTTGAATACTGTCATAGTCGAGGTGTACTGCACCGAGATATCAAGGGTTCAAATCTTTTACTTGACAATAATGGAGCTCTCAAGATCGGCGACTTTGGTCTGGCGACCTTTTATGAGCCTGACCAAAACCAGGCATTAACTAGTCGTGTTGTGACTCTGTGGTATAGGGCACCTGAACTTTTACTTGGTTCTACTGAGTATGGAGTTTCTATAGATCTATGGAGCACTGGCTGTATCCTTGCGGAAATGTATGCTGGAAAGCCTATCATGCCCGGCAGAACAGAGGTAAAATTGACAATCTGTAAGATAACTTATTTTTCATTCCTAGTTTCATGAGTTTCCTCATTTTTGCTGTAACTAAGTCACCGCTGGGTCCGATAAGTGCATAATACCGGACATGAATAATTAGTCCTTCCAGAATAAGTTACAAATGAGTCTAATCTTCTAGTTTTATATATTTATTCATACAAATTTTCCATAAGTTTAGTATTAGTTCTAAAATTAAGTCTTCAGTGTTTTGAAAAAATGTTGCTGTTATTCAGGTGGAACAAATGCATAAAATTTTTAAGCTTTGTGGTTCGCCATCTGAGGAATTCTGGAAGAAAACAAAGTTACCCCTTGCAACTAGTTTCAAACCTCAACAACCTTACAAGCGTCGTATTGCTGATACTTTCAAAGACGTCCCTCCTTCAGCTTTGGAGCTTATTGAAAAACTCCTTGCAATAGAACCAGAGACTCGGGGATCGGCTGCTTCCGCGCTTAGTAGTGAGGTAAATTTGAGCTTCTCCTTTTAATACTATAGCCATGTGCCTTCATGATGGTTTCTAATACTATCGACATTCCATGATTTCATTTGCTAATATGGTTCGTGTAAATATTGCTCATGTATCTTTTATCTGGCTCTTTTTATTGCAGTTCTTCAGTACACATCCTCTACCTTGTGATCCCTCAGATCTGCCAAAATATCGTCCGAGCAAAGAGTTTGATGCAAAGCTTCGGGATGAGGAAAAACGGTACTTCTCTAAGAGGCTTTCATTTCTTTGACTCTCTTTCATGTACATATTGAAGAGATATGTACACCAAAGAGAATATTAACAACTCGATTCCTTTTCCATCAGTTTCAATTACGATATTGCACTTGTCCTGATATAAATCCTTCCCTAAAACAGTAAATTGGTATATAGTACGTTCAGAGGTAGGCGTATATTAAACATGTAGTTGAGGCAGGCTGTGATGGGTACTTAGAAATATATAAGTGAATGACATGGTTGCCTATAGCAGAAAATAATATCAGATAAGCTGTAACTAAAGATAAATAACTCCGCAGAATGATCTGAAGCCTAGATTAAAAAATTCATCTTCTTTTCTTAAATTTCAGACGAAAAGCCGATGCAATTAAGGGGCGTGGTCCTGAATCTGTTAGAAGGGGTTCAAGAGATACCAAGGCACCATCGCCAGAATTTAATGCCCAGGGAGAGGTATAAAAACGTATTTGATACATCTACCATTTATTTAATTGTCGATGCTATATATTTGGAGCTTCACTCTTTTGGCTAACATAAACTTAGCAGGGACAGAGAAACCGGAAAACCACAGGTCACAAGTACATGTCACAGCGAGATACTGTCTCCAGCTTTGCAATGGAACCACATGGAGGAGCTAGGTCAAATGGGTACTCTCATTGTAGTACAATGGTACACCCTAGCGCAGTAGGATCGTCATTGAATAAGACAGCAGGTTCTACAAATAGGCCAGAGCTAAGGTCACAGAGATCTCATATGCCTCAAGCTGCAGCAGACTTATTAAGTTCTTCGAGTAAGAAAAAAGAGACTCTGGCTGGCAAAGAATCCAGAACAGTAAGTAACTGTTTTTCGTCACTCACTTCACCTTCTTAAGCTTTTATTCTTTCAAAGTTTTTGGCTAATCATGGATTGTAGAGTTAGCTAATGATCTCTTGATCTTTGCCCCGCTTGTTAAAATAAGTTTAGACACGTTTTTGAGCAATGGAGCATAATTTACGAAAGAATGCACATGCTTTCAGTGATATTGATCACACGCGCTTTTCTTCGTTCCTCTTCTTTTCAGATTCTTTTCTGTTTGTAATATTATGTTCTCGTACGAAAGTAGTCCTGAATAGTGAATAATGAACTAACTTATGTGTATTGTTTCAGGGCTATGTACCTAAGAACAGAATCCATTGCTCTGGACCATTGGTGCCTCCGGGGGGAAATCTTGAGGACATGCTCAAAGAGCACGAAAGACAAATCCAGCAGGCTGTACGTAAAGCACGAGCACGTTGACAAAGGCCAGGACCAATGAAAACCTTTGATGATGACCATTAAAGACATATCTCGGTGATCCTGAACGGTTGATATTCTGCCGCCTCTTCTATAACCATGCTGATCTGCTCAGTGCTCAATAGAAACAGCTGCTTGCACCCGCCAAGTTTGCTAATTAACTACAAAAACCAGCGAGAAATGTCAGCATGGAGGCTTAGCGAAGATGAAGGTGGTCATATGTTCAGAAAGGCGATGCAATGGGGTGGACGATATTCTGGTGTACCGCGTAAATGAGAACCGAGAAGGAGCTTTTGGTTTTTTGTTGGTTGCTGGACAATTTATAGGTTTGGGGCTTTCGCCTTGTACAGTACAGAGGAAGGATGTTGTTTATGTACATTGTAAGATAACAATTTTCTTCTCTGAACGATCATTTTTCTTGTAAGAAGAGAAAACGCTTGACATCATGTTTCGTGCAATAACGCCTTAATCAATCTGTGGTTGTCTCGCGATCGATACCGAGTTTTTTCAATCGCTACTGAACTGAAGACTCAGTAGTAAAGTTCCAAATAATTTGCTGACGAAGAGCCTCTGCAGTGCATATAGAGGATATTTTGCATACAAAAACTATAAATAGCACAACTTTATTGGGTTAAAAAATAAATACAAAGGGAAGGGCGAAAGGAAAAGGAAGAAATGAAACAAGACAAGATGTACTAGTTTGGAAAGCCAGCAAACTTTCTGTACAATTGGCTTAAACATATAAATCGACTGCACGACTCGACTTAGAATCTAGAACTAGGTTTTGTTTAGTGAGCACGAATAGGCTCATAAGCTAAGCTACATATCCTGCCTCGGCTTTCGACTCAATTCAGAATACCGGCCACCCATTTCCTGCAAAATTTCTTCCCACAAACTTTCTTCTGAGGACTCTGATGAAGCCCCAAAAATCAAATTTGAGCTGCAGGCAGCTACATACCAATAATCCGATTCAATCTCCTCTGCCAACTGATCCAGCTGCCACCCAGCATAGCCGACAAAGAATCTGAAATCCTGAGGCTTAAGAATACCCTTCTTTACTAGCGCTGCAGCTTCATCCAGGCTGTTACGAGCACCAAAACAAAGCCCAGGGATCACCTCTTCAAACCCAGGAAGGTTTGACTTGCCCCCGCTTTTTAACAAAAACATGCTTGCCTCAAGAGGCCCACCAAAATGCAACGAACAATCAGAAAATGTGGTTGCAAGATCAAGATTTGTGGGCTTCATGTGTCTAATCTTTTTATGGAGTGGCCTGTTGATAACAACTCCAAATGGTCCCTCTTCTGGATGTCTGCTTCCTGATCTGAGGAGGAGAACAACAGTTCTTTCAAAGGTGCGAACCCCATCAAGCTTTTCTGTGGCAACGAGGACACAGCCTGTCTCTGGAACGGAAATAGGATGAGCCCACTTCAGGCCTAGAGGTTTTGACTGGTGGGGTTCCCCACCTTGGTTCTGAGCATCAGGCTCAGCCTTTTCTTCCTGTTGAAAGATTCCAGAGTAAACTTGACAATTAATGGAGGATCATCATTAGAAATGTTTACATAAGACAATTAGTAAAGGATCATCATTAGAAATGTTTACGATAAGGACGCTAGAATTACTAACATCGTGTGTGGACCAAAAACCTTACAAGGGCACTCATTTGCTCCAGCCATTAGATTTGTTCAATATTGGACTTGAGATGCATATAATCAAAATGAGGAAGAAAACTCGCTCACTATATATGGGCTGAAGCCCTCATAACCAAAAGGCCACAGACCAATACCAGATATGAAGAAGTCTATGGTAGGGTATCAAAACTTCTACAGAGCTGTCTGTCACCATCAACTTTGAGGACTAATAAAAATGAAATACATGAAAGGGAGACAAGACATTTTTGATAAGAATCAAAATTTTTATTAACAAAGAACAAACGAAAAACATGGAAAACTAGTCCAGCAGTACACAACTGTCGAGGAAGCTGGAGATTTGCTTTGTGTGTACTCTTGTCGAGTGATATTTGTGATATGATTGGCCTGTGTGGGTGAGTTTTGGTTTCCATAAAATCAGGGGTATGCGTGAGGGTCGCATGGTGCCTTTGGGTGTTGTTGTTTAATTTTCAACCTAGGAAACCAACTATGTCAGCTCAGTTGGGTCTCATAACCAACCAAACCAACCGATCACCTACAAACTGAAAAGATCAACACTTGAACTAACCCATAACAAGATGATTCAAAATTCAGTAAGTCTTATTATCACCTTGAAAAATAAAAACGATTAACTAAATAAGGGAAGAGTAGTGAAAATATATTGATGAGTATTATATAGAACATGATAATTATGCATTTTAGTTTCAAAGGACATTAGCCCTTCAGGAAAGTAAAACTTTTACCTGCTCCATAGTATATAGCCTTGCTCTGACCTCTCTCCAGTCCGACTTTATCTGACAATTTTTCTGGGATGAAGTGTCATTGAAGTTTTCAGAAGAATCGTTTTCTTGTTCACTATCACCTTCTGGAATAGATCGGTCATCATTTCCTGTAAACCCAATAGAAAAAATTATTTGTGATGCAAGTAGTTATAAGTTGTAACAAATAAAAGAGAGAAATTTACAAGTAAACCACTGGTACCATGCTCAATGAAAGTAAGTAACATGTGAGAACTAAAAACCTACATTCACGTATGCATACAGACATAAAGAAATGATGCGCATAAGTCGTGTACCCACACAGATAGATAGATAACTAAGAACTAACACCTATCATATTTATATTGCTTTTTAGCTTTTTACCGAAAGGTGAATTAAATGGAGGACAAAAGCAAAACTTTTATACCCAAAGTCATTTAAAAAGACAACCCCAATAAAGAATCATTTGAAAAGATAGTCTCAATCACAGCTCTAGCTTCAACAGATTTCTTTTTTCTGAAAAAATCACCATAGCATATGGACCAATGTATCGATTCCTACAATTTCTTCTTCTTATTTCAATTATATATAGCTCCCCTAGCATTGACTATATGAATGCTTTATTCAGTTATCATGAAGGGGTTAAGAATTGACATGTAAGTGTGGAAATCGGTTGCAGTGCTAAAAGACTTCTTCTTTCTATCGTGAAGTGCACACTGACACAATTCCAAAAGGGTATAGGAGAAGAAAACAACTGGATTAACAAAGAAACTATTCATTTAATCATATGTGTAGTGTACTCAAGAGTAAAATAGCAAGAGGTTTGAGTGTAAGTTCAGGGATGAATACTAAACTTGAGTGTAAGTTCAGGGATGAATTCCAAAACTTGAGTGTAAATTTAGGGACGAATTCTGTTTGTACCATACCTCACCAGCCCCTATACTACTGAGCACAAGTCAACTTTACACCTTCAGGGTCTACTGAAGTATTTGTGCTGAGGCACCCCTGCCAAACAGGATCAAACTATCCTCTCAGACACATAGGAGCTGGGTGCACAGATGATTATCCTAGTTTAACCGACTTACCGGCTCAGACCACAAATTTAGGTGCACAGATGATTATCCTAGTTTAGCCGACTTAACAGCTCAGACCACAAATTTATCTTGTCCGTCCAATCCATGTAAAGATTTGCAAGGAACCAACCTAGTCTGATGCCAAAGTGATACCCATATGACCTAGGGACAACCCAGTCCCTCCATCCTACAATGGAGGGGGATATTCTGCTTTCTATGACCGTAGATTCCACATCTACACTCTAGCTCCCCGGTAACCAAACATAACAGAAAATCAAACTTGACAACTTTGAAATTTCAAATGTCAAACGGTATTCATATATCACGGCGATCGCACCCCACATACACAAATCAAAGCAAAACAAAATCAAACACATCAAAATCAAAGAAGTCAAAATTCACAGCGACCAATCAAATGTAAATTGCAATTCAATTTAATTCCAGCTGAGAGAGCAAACCTGACGAAGACGAAGAGTTGGACGAATTGCCCTGATTGTTCTTCTTCCCCATGGCTCTGACAACCGAAGAACGAAACCCATTAGACGAAATCCTGCGCTTCAAATTCAAGACCCCAATCTTGAAATCCTTCCCGTCTTCAACGCCAACCCAGGAAGGCCGCACATGTACAAAATTCCACGAAATGGGTTTCTCAGAAAACGAGTTTCTGAGTAGAAAAGGGCTTCTGCCGATGTTCTTCGCCTGCACGGGCCACAGATCCATGGCAGCCTCGCCGGAAGATGAGTTTTCCAGGAAGAAGAAAATAGGAGTCGGGAGAGTGAATTTACTGTTCTTCTCAACGATGGAAACGATGAGAGAGAGAGAGAGTGTGTGTGGAGGGTGAGAAAATCGATAACGGATATAAGAATTGCAAAACAAACAAAACGGGGAGAGACCAATCAGAAACGAGAGGAGAGAGTTGAGAGCGACGGTGTGAAGCAGAGAATATGCTTTTAGATTAACCCAATTCTGCGTGTGTGAGACGGTGACGGACTTGGGCTGCACAGCCTCTGTGATTTTAGTGTGGCACATTTTAGGCGAATCTGTGAAAAAGTGTCTGCGCGGTGGAGTAGGATTATCTCTTTTCATATTCTCTTCTCGTTCTTTTCTCTCTTTTCACATGTTGCTTTTTGTATTAGTGTTTTTATAAAAAAAAAAATCAATATAAAATATTGACGTGATTTAATCGTAACAGTTCAAATAAGAAATGAAAGAAGAGGAGAGAGTTTAGGGGGAAAAAGAATCCTCCTCACTGCGTGGTGGCGGGCAAACTCACGGGCAGTTGCAATTGCTGCACCATGTCATCTCTTAATGGAGAAAAACTTCATAGCACATTATTGATTATTCCTTTCAACCACTTAAAGGAAAGAAGTTTGAGAGAAATGTGAGAGAGAGATAGAGCGAAAAAAAAAAAGTGAGTATTTTTTTTGTTTTTTTTTTTTAATGTAGAGATGTTATGTTGTGAAACCCCGTCCTTAAATTATTGTATTTTGTATTATCGGATTTATGAAATTACCAAATTGCCGTTGACTGTCTCGTTGTAACACGTATTACTAATTTTCTTAGTTTATTCTTATTTACTCATCGCAACGAACGTGTAGGCGCGAACGGATTTAAATTTGGAATTATAACGAAGATTTTATGTTTTGAAACGACGAACTTTTTTTCGGATATTTCACGTCTCGTCTTTTGTGGCCTTAATGTGTGAGCCATTGGGGCCCACATTAGAGTTTTATCCCCCAATCTCCTTCATTTTCCCCTATGATGCTCTCTTACCTCTCCCCTCTCCCCTCTATTATTTTCTGAAATTTCACTCTCTCTAACTTTCTCTCACTCTTGGGCTGCTCTTTTCTCTCTAAAGAACCAACCCTCCTAGAGGGTTTTCACTCCAGCAAATCACACAACAACAACCTAGACATCACCAACCATCATGCAAGGTACCATTCTCTTCATCTCATTGAGAATTATGATTTTCGTTTTTGAATCACTTGATTTGGTTAAGTATTGAAGAAGTTATAAACGTTTAAAATTTGCCCATAATTCGGCAAGTTCCCCAATTTCACTCGGACCAGCCAACTTTTAGGCCATTTTCTAGCCAACTCTGGGCACCACTTGATCCCCACTTGGTACGAATCTCTTTTTCACATTTCTAACTACACTTTGGCTTTTGAATTACTCAATTTGGATTTTTATCGAGTTCGGAATGGGCTCTTGAAGTTGGGGGAAAAATCTTGGATTTTTCCAGTTTCGAAGGTCGATGTGTGGGCGTTGCCATGGCCAGCTCATAGAGCACACACACCTCCGCTAGAGATGCTGTGCTCCACCGTCGTCCATAGCGGCACCGACGACTTTTCCAGCCAACTTTCCAGCGACAAGTGTGGCGGCGTGTGCGTGGAGAACCCAAGTTCCCACTTTAGGTTTTTCGACGTCCTGAATCCGTTTATGATGTCCGTTTTTCCAAATTCAATCGTTTTAGTATAGTTTTATCAATTGGTCCCTTTATATGCTTAGACGAGTTTGTTAGTGGCATTTCTATCCACCTTAGTTCACATGGCTCTTCAGTGACGGAGTATCTATGGGTGGACCCCTTCCAAAATGCATGATTTTAATTACTAGAAATGCATACATAAAAAGCAAGATTTTATGAAACGTTTATGAGTAAATCAGATTTATGATTTATGAAATATCATGCTTTATCAAATTTATGTTTACAGAGATATTTATGAACAATGGATTTATGATATGATGTTTGAGCTATTAAGTTTTGATGAGATATATTTTGGAAAGATTATGTTCATGATTTTCTGTGCTTACTTAGTGGTTATTCATACTATGTGCCTACGGACGAATGACACTTACATATGGCTTTGGTCGGACGATGTAGTGCCTTCGAGCAAAAGATATTTATTTATGGCTTCGGTCGAGCGATGTAGTGCCTTCGGGTGGAAGATATTTATATATGGCTTCGGTCGGGTGATGTAGTGCCGACAGGCGAATGATACTTATATATGCATTCGGGCGGATGATGTAGGGCCTTCAGACGATTGTGATACCACTACTAAGCACACTTTTTATGACATATGTTTTATGAAAGGTTTTATGGCATGCTAGGGTTTTCGGAAAACTTATTATTTATCATGCTATATGAGTTTTCTAAACTGGGGATTAGTACGTTGAAGAATAACTATTTTAGTATTACTTATATATAAAATTGGTCCACTCATGTTTTGTTTTGCGCCCCCCTTAGGACCTAGGAATGAGGCATACGACCCAAGCTACAAGGCATTCCCATATCAATGAATTTGTTTCATCCTCTCTATGTAGGACATCTCTTGTAATCACACTTTCTAGTTTAAGTTCCGCTTGTATTTTGAATTAGTAGTATGCTCTGAACATGTCATGTTATCACTTTTATTTGGTTAGCAATTGAATATTATTATATTTTCTATTAAGGTTTGTACTTGAATATTACATTGCATAGTTATGCGTGAAATTTATATGCATGTTTCGCATGTTCTCGGCATATGTATTCATTAAATGGCGTGCGTCACCCTCGGGTGTCGGCCAGCACGTGGCTATACCGTTGTCCTTTGGACACCGAGATCGGGGCGTGTCATATGTTGACATGAGAGCGAGGTTTAAAAAAAATAGCAAAATTTGTTATGAAAAATTAATTATTGCCCATAATTGTATTTTGTGATCGAATATCAAGTTGTCTTTTAATCATCTTTTAGTTGACAAAGAATGTTTTGTTAATACTAGGTATTTTAGATAGGTATGGTTACGGTTACCTATATTTATCTATATATCTAACTAGTTAACCTCTCCACACAGTGCGCAAACGTAGTGGTGAAATTGTTGTTAGAAAATGTTAGTATACATTTCTTTAATTGTTCGGGTTTGCTTGTTAGTTTAGGATTTGGGCTAACCCATTGAAATTAGAGTTTTGTTTCCTTATCTATTAGGGATTAGGATTAGTTCTTTAATTATATAATTCACAATGTAGTCTTTTGGTTGTAACCATCTCAGCATATTTGTAGTATTCTCTTTGTTTTAGTTAACCGATTAATATTCAAAGTTTTGTAATGTGTTTGTTCATTCGTTTGTTATGCGTACTCTAATTTAAAACTAATGTGACCCTAAAGTGAGAACATAGCTTTATAACAGTCGAGTTTGTGTTCCTAAGTGTTACTTCACTTTAATTTGTAGATTTACTTGAAGAAAACGAGGGTAGCAGATTTCCCGAAGAAAAAGAGAGCAAACAAGAGGAAGCCAGAAACAAGAGCAAAGAAGACAGTAAAATGAGGATTGCAGATATCTAAGAAAAGGAGTGATACCCATTTGATAGTAGCCACACTCATAGCAACTGTAACATTCACAGCAGGCTTCACCATGCCAGGTGGTTTCATCAGTGAGAGTGCTGCAATTCTGATTAGAACCAAAGCCTTTCAAGCATTCTTTATAACAAATACCTTAGCCTGGGTTTTCTCCAGTTCATCTGTTGCGTGCCACCTCTTTATGGGGCCCCAAGGGAAAGACAGTTTGGTCGACTATGAAATAAAAAGCTTGTATCCATAGAACATCTGGCGTAATATAGATAATGAATAATAGGAGTTAATATCATTCCAATTGCCATTACAAAAGTAATTAATATTTTAGTCGGGATGGGGTCTGTACTTCAAAGGATTAGAGCACGTAGCTACGAACCACAGTGTCGGGTGTTCGAATCCCTCCTCGCCCACAACTGGCCAAAAAGGGAAGGACCTTTCCCTTGGGGGTACGAAAATCTTGATTGGTATAGCGGATCCAAAGCTATGGAATTTGGGCATGGGTCTTTTGTCGAAATGGAATGGCCTTACTTTTTCTTTTTATTTATTTATTATTTATCGTTAATTCGTTAATGGCGAGTTAATTAAGTATAGTATGCCCGGCCCTAATCAGCATATTTTTTTGTTTTACGCCCCTTTTGTTAGAGTTTATGTTAACTTACACCATGCTCGGCATGGTGTTCATGGCAATTGCATTCGTCACTGGCACATATCCAGTTTTACAACATTCATTAGCCTTTGTCAATGCCATTTGTGTCACTGGCTGCCTTTTTTTATTTCCGCTAGTAGTCAGATGTTTCATAGTGAATAGTCTGGATATATAGGTGGATTACCGAGACACTACAAGATATGTATCTGTAGTACAAAAATTTCAAATAATATGAAAAAAAAAAAAAAAATTCATATGCATTAACATTGAAAGTTTGGAGAAATTTTAATCAATTTCTTTGTTAAACCCCAGAAACGATCTGGAGTCTGCGAGAAAATTTTCAGAATTTGATAATAAAATTTATAATATAGGTCGAAGATAACCTCAAAAAGTTATTGATTTACTCCTAACAAACCTAGCTAGAATAATCAAAATAAACAGAAACCTGAAATCTCTCAAATCTTGAAATGACAGTTTGACCTAGAAACTGACATCGCAAAACTTGCAAAATAAAAATGAATAAGTCAGTGTTTTTTTCTTTTCGCTTTGTTGCGCTGCTAGATGGGACATAATGTTGGGCGATCAAAAAACAAAATGTGCAAAAAATGACAGCTGCAGATATGAGAATGCGCTTCATTGGATGTGTGAGCACGCAAGGAAATATAGGATATTTAAGAACAATTATATCTAAGTTAAAGTGTGAGTGACAGTAATTGAAGATAAGATGAAAGAAACTCGGTTAAGATAGTTTGGACACATAAATCAAAGACCTACAGATGCTCTAGTTAGAAGATGTAACTATGAGACGGAGGTTTAGTGCAAAAGGGTAAAAGAAGATCTATAATGATTTTGAAAGAGACTGATCTCGCGGTTGAGTTATACGTCCTCAAATAATAACTAGGCTTCCGAATGTGTAATTTTCTCTTGTATAACTTTCTCTTGTGATTTTCGTGATCCAACGAAATTCAAATTAAGAAGATCCACAGAAACTGTTGTGTCTAGGGTTTTCTATATTTTTTTCTTTCTTTTACTTTGGTTATTACAGCTAGGGTTTTCCTTCTAAAATGCTGAAGAACTATGTGCAAGTGTAATTATTTAACAATTTTGCAAAACAAATCCTTTACAAAGCAAAAATCATGGACAAATTGTTAGAAAATAGGAAAGATGTTTGATTTCGATAATTATATATTTCCTAAAGGGAGTAATTAATACTTAGTTTTAATCATATTACATTAGATAAGGCTGATCTGGTTGTTCCTTTATTTTCTCCAGGGTACTGCTCAGCTCACCACAACACTGTAGTTTAGACTCTACGACTAATTCAAGACCCAACAAATCAGGATCTCTAAGATACAGACAGCACACTCCACTCTATCCAAATTCTAGTATTTAAGCTCCCCCAGTGTACTTTTGACAGTAACTCTCTTTGGCAAGCTAGCTAATCAATCAACAAGACTACCACAATGACCAACCCACATCACTCAAGAAGTGCTCAAGCTGTAAGTGCATATGTTTATGATACTCATCAAAACATACACATTTTCTTTTATTTTTGGTAAATCTTTTGTACTTTGCTAATCACAATACACTGATTTAATGTTGCTATGAAATTCAAATCCAGGGAAGCAGCCCGGAGTTTATTAATCCGCTAGGAAGCAGCCCGGTATGTGAATGCCGATTCATCGATCTGTCTACGATGGGTGATATATACTCATCATTCCACTAGACCAATAGCTAGTTAGTTCGTTAAAGTCCCACATTGGTGGGTTCAAAGAAATCCAATGGGTTTAAATAGGATTACACTATTCTAACTAATAACGAGACCTTTTGCAGTAAAACCCACACCTGACAGATTAGGCAGGTGGTTAAATTGGAGACTCTATCGGTATCATTAGAGTAGGGAAAGCCCGGCGATCCAAAAATCTAACATAGTTTACTTTTGGGTTTCTAATTTGTATCTTGATCGCTGTTCGTGAATGAACCTAATATATATATTTCTATGTATGCAATTAAAATCCAGGAAAACACTACGAATGCAACTGGAGCAGGGGCTGAAACTAGAAGTGCCCAAGAGCAATTTGACATAAATAACTGGCTGCCCATCACAGCTAAAAGGAATGCAAAATGGTGGTACTCAGCTTTCCACAATGTCACGGCTGTTGTTGGTGCAGGAATACTGGGCTTACCATATGCATTATCAGGACTTGGCTGGTAATATCTCTCTCTCTCTCTCTCTCTATATATATATATATATATATATAGTTAAGAGTAAGAATTTTAGTTCTTGCTAATATATACCACATATATAAAACTGAATCAAATTTCTAGATACAAACGCTTGATGGAGTGTGACTAAACATAAATATCTTATGGTACGTTGATATTTATTTATTCAGGGGCCCTGGAATTGCAGCCATAATCTTGTCCTGGGTGATCACTTTCTACTCATTCTGGCAACTGATAAGACTGCATGAAATAGTGCCCGGACAGCGTTTTGATCGATACCCAGAACTAGGGCAGCATTGTTTTGGGCCAAAACTAGGGTACTGGATTATTATGCCGCAGCAGGTGACTGTGCAAGTGGCTTCATCCATTGTGTATACAGTCACTGGTGGCAAGTCATTGAAAAAATTCTTCGAACTTGTTGTTCCAAGCATAGGTGATATTAGACAAACATATTTCATCCTCTTCTTCACTATTTTGCAATTAGGGATCTCCCAATCTCCCAATTTCAATTCTTTGAAAGGAATTTCTCTTCTCGCCGCATTCATGTCTTTCGGGTATATATTCCTTCGTTGTTAATTATTCATTTCCAGTTATTTCTGATGATGTGATTCTAATCTAAACCACATATTATTAGAACCCTGTTTGTCAATCAAAAACTTATGAAATTATATCTTTGTTGCATGCAGTTATGCTATGATAGCGTTTGTGACATCGACAATAATGGGTGTGGATCACCACGAGCATGTTGATCATTCATTTCGATCTCATTCGACACCAGGCAGAGTATTTGATATGTTGAGTGGATTTGGAACAATAGCGTTTGCTTTTGCAGGACACAGCGTGGCTTTAGAGATTCAAGCCACAATCCCTTCAACTCCAGAGAAACCCTCAAGAATTGCCATGTGGAGAGGTGTCGTCGTCGCTTACAGCATCGTAATATTTTGCTATCTTGCAGTTGCAATCTCTGGCTTTTGGGCTTTTGGCAATACTGTAGACGATGATGTTCTCCTCTCACTAGAAAAACCTGCTTGGGTCATCGCAGTTGCCAACCTTATGGTGTTTTTCCATGTTATAGGAAGCTATCAGGTAATTAAACAAACACACTATATAATTAGTAAAAGCATGCATACATTATAGACCAATAAGACAGTCATGACATAATCAATTAACTAAATTAATTGCTAATGCTTCAATATATTTCAGGTATTTTCAATGCCTGTGTTTGATGTGATCGAGTCGTTTTTAGTAAATAATTTAACATTCAAACCAGGAAGACAATTGCGCCTCATTGCTCGCAGTGCGTACGTACGTAAGTACTATTTTTCTACCCTTCCCCCCAATGAAACAAAATTATCATTTCTCTCTATATATATGATCTCTCTCTCTCTCTCTCTCTCTCTCTCTCTCTCTCTCTCTCTCTCTCTCTCTCTCTCTCTGCTCACATATGTGACATCTTTTGTGTTCTGATGATGTTTGATTTTCTTGGAAATTTTTATATAGTCACAGCAGGATTCATTGCAATGTGCATTCCATTTTTTGGAGGATTGTTAGGGTTATTTGGAGGCTTAGTGTTCTCCTCGACATCATATTACGTGAGTTCATAATACAATCTCAACGGACGAAAAATAACACCACAATTATTTAACATTGTATTTATCTTGATAATTAGTATCTGTGTACGATTTAAAGTTGGTGAACTGAATTTGATGCAGATGCCTTGCATTATGTGGATTGTCACACAAAAACCAAAAAAATTTAGCAAACATTGGTGGGCATCGTGGGTATGTTCAGAAAACATTAGCTAGCTTTTCAGTGACATATATTCTTTCTTTATTTTATCAAATTGTTATTATATTTTTGTTAAGTTTTATATAATCAATACGCAAAAGCTAAACTCTACTTTTTTATTTTGTGCTTCGATTTCAGTTTTCGATCGTTGTAGGCGTCCTGCTGGCCATTTTTTCACCCATAGGAGGAGCACGTGAGATTATTGTACAAGCCAAAAGTTACAGAATGTTTTCTTAGTGCTCGTACGTTTTATTTCTTCTTAATTAGAATAGATCGAATAGATAGTCTGCAAGATGTGGTTTGCGAGAGATTTTTTAATGTATCGGGAAGTGGGAACGTGCTCGAGTCCATTAAGTGTAATGATACAATTGGTTTAAAACTGGAAAGAAAAAAAATTCCAGCCAATTATATTATGACACTTGGTGTACTAAGTCGTGTTCTCGACACCTTAAAAATTTCTCGTGGTTCACATATGGAAAAGTCCGCATTCTTTTTTTTGTTTTGTGTTTTTGCATTCTTGTTTTTGAATTTTTTGGAAAGCAAGAATGAAATGTTGGATCTCAGTTTAATTGTCAGTTAGAATTCATTAATTTATTTCCTCATATCTTGAAGCTTGATGAGCTACTGCTCTGGATTCCACTTTTTTTTTCTTTTTTTTTTTCTAAGTTTTGAGTCCATGCATGTCTACTAAATCAGTACTCTTCAGTGAAGTTTTGGATGGGGAAGTGCCCACGGCTTCTCCCTTAAAATATACTCTCTCCTACGTCTTCATCTTGTTATATTTTGGGCTTATGTTATCATTTTTTTTTTAATGCGAGGTTTATATACACACAACCAATCAAATTACGATCACAGATTTTTTTTCTATTACTGAAATACAGCTCAATACATTGCGTATCATAATATAAGTGGAGATGTGGTTTTTTTATTTTAAGTATTTCTACCTCTACTTGTATTATGACAAGTAGTGTATCAGATCGTGTTTCGAGTACATTGAAAAATCTCTCCACACACATAAACCACTCTTGAACCACTTGATAAAATATTTAGATATTTATCCTAGCAAAATCATTTACACTAATACACTTCACATGGAATAAACCAAACCCCTAACAAATATCCTAACTAGACATTACTCCACATACATTAACTCAATACAATAAGACGTGAATTTTGTGATTAAATACAATTCACACTCTTCAGATTTAGGGTGATTTTCAAAATGGGATAGAGACCTACCAAAAACCTTTATGTAGGATTGGACAAGCAGTTTGACGTTCAAATTGATGCAAAATGAAAAAGTCAAAAAAAAAGTTTTTTCATTAACGTGTTTATGCTTCTAATGGTTGGGTTTTTTTTTTAGCGTCGTATTGCACCCCAATATATTTCAAGTGCACCTACTTAAAACGAGTTCACCGTCGCTTAGTATGCAAATCAAGATCATACTATTGGATTCAAATCGATCCATGTAAGTTGCTTTTCTATTTCAAGAGGTCTTACTCGCATCCTATGAATTGATTAAATATCCTTCCAAGTGCACAAGATGTGATAAACTTGAACAAGGATAACGGACGTATGGGGCAATTGACTAAAATGGTAAACAAACAAATCTTGATTGTCAAACTAATTAGATGCTCTTAACCCATCATATCACCCTTATGCTCATCATTTTTCTGAAATATTGTTTTTGAAATTGGTTAGTTCAACACTTGGACGTAAGATTCATTAGAATAATCAATTTTATTTTATTTTCAGTGGTATTTATGCAAATTTTTCTAATAAAAATTAGAAAATTATCTATAAAAATGAAGTGAAATAAAACAAAGAAAAACTAATAAAAATAGTTTGAAAACTTTGAATTTTAATCAAAATGACAAAAAGATGTCATAAGTGAATAGTAACAAGAGTGACTTTTTAGAGTAAAAATGTCATTTTCGTTAAAAGTGAACAGTAGCGAAAGTGTTTCGTTAAAACTTCCATAAAACAATCGCCCAATATTCTGATTGACCGAACCCCGCATTCTGGTCGTACAACTTTCTCCTCTCAGTCGACCTTCATTTGCTTAGAAAACGTGAGCACATAGAGAGATCAATCCTCACTTCCAAATTGCTTCTGGATGTCCTGAAAAGATACAGTTGCTGACCCCCTCCTCTTTGCCCTCTGCTGAGATGGATGGTCCCTCCATCCTGTCATATATATCACCTGCAAATCCAACAACACACAGACGCATTCGTCCGATAAGAGCAGAGTTTCTGGATCAGCTTGTTACACACGTGCACAAATACAGATATGATAGAGATCAAATGAAGTGTGGGACTAAGATCTCCAAATAACTTCAGTGGTACAGTTTAAGAGACGAGTCCATGGCACAGACAACATACGAGAGGAAAACAAAACTGCATTAGAATAGGTTGCGTACACATCTTAGACAATAGCAGCTTGAACACTCTCAGTTACCAAGACTAAAACAAATCAAAAGACAAGCAAGGGTGGCTGGACAGAGGATGGTTGATCGAACAACTTAATTTTATCTCTGTGTTCAGTATCCTAAATGTTTTCGAATGGTACATTTAGAAAAATTAGCATTGTCCAATCCACGTCCATTTGGACAATTTTAGATCACATATAAGCATACAGGTAACATGAAAAATTAGATGACGGATTCCAGCGGAACCACCAATTTCAGTCATTTATAAAAGGAAACTTTTACTTTCAATTTGTTAAGTATTGAAAAACCATTCAATACAGCGTATAATATGTGAATTACATTTTTCATTTTCTAGTTTCATGTAGCATGTGAAAGTGTTCTCTTGCCACATTTTATATTATTAGACTACAAATTCAAACAACACAACAACAAAGAATCCAGTTGTTCAATTGTTTCGGTTAATAGTCTCGTAAGCAACATATGGTATGAGATAACAACATTTGCTAATATATATACACACGCACAGACAAACTCTCTGATCAACATTAATGTCCAGATTTGGTCCCGGTGTGCATTTGCTCACCCGGCTCCCTTGGCCGGACAACCGGCTTGTTATATTTCATAATGCTAGTAGCACTTCTTTGACAGGCACCATTTTCATCAGTTTATTTAGATTCTTATCCCATCCTCGACGGGGTTGCTTCTTTTAAGGTGTAGAAAAACCCTACATGCTTAAATTTTAGGTCTTAATGCACGAGTGTTAAGACCTAAAATCTAAGCAAGAAACCTATGCCATTTGACTAAGAAGAAAAATAATTATACTGCCAGTCAACCAGAAAAGGGAGACGGGCATCTGGTGTCAGCAACTTGGCATACACACGAAAAACCGAACCATCAAGAATGTCCACACCGGCCTTTATCCTTTTGTTCTTCCCAGTTACAACGGTTATTTCATTATCTATTTTTCAAGCCACCACTTGTAAGGGAGTTTATCATGTGCTCACCTGGAAGGTTGCTGGGATGGTGCCATCTTCTGCTGCAAACATTGAATCATAAATTGCTGCGGTGGCCAGGGCTGTTTCTCTCTTTAAAATCTGGTTTGAATTATAAGCATATCACACCTATCAATCCAGAAGTAAATATATCTTACAATGATAATGTAAAGAAACAAAGTTGTTCATCCCAAAAGTAAATATATCTTACAGTGTTCCTTTGTAGCAGAGCATTGGTTTCACCCATTGCACGCAAATGTTCTATGAGATCCAGAGCTACACCGAACGGAGAGAAAAATAAATAATGACTAAGACTTAGGATACAGGGACAGCGAGAGGAAATTCATTAAAATAAAATATTGCAAAATAAAGATACTTCGGTTCAAAAAAGAATAAAGTTTGTAGAACTGAGGACTTTAAATTCAATGCTACCCAAATCAGTCATCTTTTTGGCATACAAGGCCCCACCCCCTTTCCTGCCCAACCTAAAAAAACTAAGAACTTAAAAACAAACAGAAAAATGAGCTGAAAGCCAGGGAAAATTAGAGGTTGGCCCCAAGTTTGGATCAGATAATCAAGTAATTGCCTTCCAGGCATGTTGAATACATTTAAACAGTCTGAATGCAAGGCAGAAAAACTAGGGCCTGCCATAGCCATAAGCAAATAGTACCATGAAACAGGCCCCCAAAGTTGAAGGATCACCGAACTGTTTTAGATGTAGACCCTCTTTGAAATATATAAATTTCATATACAAAGTGGGTTATAATATGTCATATAGGCCCTTATTACATGAGTGTGTATATTAGAGCCATATTGTCAATCTCTACATAGGGCACCATAAATCTAAGAATCACCCAGCATAAGTATACTAACACCAGTTACCACTTCTTCTAGATGGCATCAAGTGGACTTTCTGTCTTCCATGTGCAATGCACCATTTCATTGTAAAGGACTTTGTGCCCATAATTATTTTTTCACCCATGCGATAACATGCAATTAAGCTTAAATAAACACCATATAAACCTAAAATTGAACGAACAAACATATTAACTGAGACATGGAACGTCCAAGAAGCATTAGCCATAAAGTCTCACCACTTGGATATCTTACTACAAATTCGTCCACATCAACACCTGGAAGGGTAAAGCCTGCCCTGGTCAAAAGATTGCCTGCATCCCGCAACTAAGCAAGGAAAATGTGTGGAAGGGTTTACAAGCCGATTTTTAACCACACAATAATATAATTTTACAGAAAACCTAAAATAACAGAGCATGGAAACAAAAACAACATGGGCTTTTGTACCCTCAATGTCCACACCCCCCCCCCTCCCCCCCAAAAAATATGTTCGGCATGAGCGTAACAGGAGTCTAAAAAGCAGATCAATTATATTTGGTAACGAGAGGCACGTGTAGCCATTGTGCCAAAAGGTGATATTCGTGGACAAATGAAAGCAATTATGCAACAAATTACATACTTGCGCCAAAGGTGATATTCGTGGACTGATGCCTCCTTCACGCTCCATTTGTGCCACGGTGCACGCTATTCTCAGCTCTCTAGTAACAAAAAAGGATAAGTCAATCATCAACAAATTAAAAAAATTAAACTACTTTTCAAGTTTCAATGTAACTGACAAGTCAACAAAGAATAAACAACTTTAAGGTTTCTCCACCCAGAATTGCTGCTAAAAATAGGCCATCTGGCTTCAATGCCAATCTGCACTGTCAAATATAAACATTTGTCTTAGATATTTTCATGCAGTTACATTCTGAACTCTGATGAGATGACGACGATGACGACAATGATAACATTCTGGATTATATAACACAGATAAATGAATGGAGAAAAAAAAATTAAGGGTACAAACATGAAAATCACCAATAAATTTGTGTGAATTAACTGCATAAGAGCAACAGCAATCATGTTTCATCATCAACCAACAAAACTACAAGCAGAATATCTCCCTTTAAAAGTAACTGATATAACTTTTCAATAAGGTGTTAACAATTACGAAAGAGTTTTTGTACATGTTTTTATAAGTTAAGTATTTGATATATTGAAAAATACTATTTCATTCAAATCGTGCAGATTTTTATTCTCATGTCTCGGTCGATGTACGAGTATGTCTCATAAATTCGTATTTTCTCAGCAAATGCGAGCTTATGTAGTTCTACTTTGAAAGTTGCAAAGTTCTGAATTTGATTTTTCAATATGATTTAGGAATTTGACTAAAAGCTATTAAATCTTTTGTAAAGTAAAAGAAAAAAGCATAATTTTTTAACAGCTTAAATTTAAAATCATCTATATAGTTTTGAAGGTACATATATGAAATGAAGAGCCATAACATAAATAACCATTTTTCAGAGCACAGTGTGTGTGTGTGTGTGTAAAACATGCAAGTTTTAACAAGTGTTTTGTTATATTCTCCTCCATGAATTCTTTGCATCACCCTCACATGAGTTATAACAGATCCAAATACCAAAACTATCATTGAACTTGAATGTTCAGGCACACAACAATGAAAGGGTAAAAAAACCTGTATCATGGCTCCTGGAAGATCATTTGTCCAGTGAAGTCCCAAGCAGCTTAATACCAGATCCACAGAACTTGACACATAAAATTAGAGGATATTTTATCAAAATTAAAAATCACTCAAGATAGAACATAACCAAAACCAAGAAATTAAATGTAGAGAGATACTTTTCCTTAACGGGCAAAAACTCTTCGTCACCAACCATAAAGGATGTTTCAATGTTTTCAGTTTGTAACTCACGCTCAGCATTTCTACACAGTTCTACCATGTCAGATGATGCAGACATCATAATGAGCTTTTCAATGGCACCTAGCATTGGCGAAAATAAAGATAAAAACAAAAACAAAAAAAGCTAAGTAAGACTGTACCTAAGGAATCACATTATGCCACCATATATACATCCCTGCTTTTGCCTTAGTCAGCTTATCTTGGAAACTACTAGTGTGATTGGGTTGTTTTGTTCCCACTTGTCCACTTGTGTCACACACGCACACACACAGAGACCATTTCTGTTAAGGCTCTACTTATGGATGCTACTGTGGTACATGGTAGGAAATTGATGATTGGTGAGTGGTACCAATTCAATAACAATCATACCGTTATTTCTTATTAAACATCACTGGGGAAGCTAAGTTAGACAATCACCAGCACAAAACACAGATTCGAGACTACATAGAACCTTATTGTGGAAAATGTAGAACATGGAACAACCGGGACCTCTCTGGCAACACAAAATCTTTTCACTCACTTCCTGAATAGCATCATTTGTAATAAGATAATTTTCATCAATAAGGCTTGAAATAGCCATTTTATCTCATTAACTATGAAAATTACACATTAGACAATATGTTAAAGCTAAAAGAAAGCCTAAAGGAGAAAGGTATTACAAAACTAATTTCTTACCACGACCACGTAACAAGCGCCTGACAGCTTCCAATTGACCCCCTAAACATAATGCCGCTGGAAATGTTTTCTTGCAGTCCTTCAATATGATACACATGGAAATTTATACACAAAAGGGAAGAAAATACTAGCAGTGTAAATGCAATGATATAATGGGGTTTTAACATTTTGCATAAGCCCAAACATTGCAATGGAAGTTATCATTTCTCTTATAAAAAATACATATTCTTAAGTACAAAGTGAAATATTTCTCTTTGAATATTGAGCACCACAGACAGAAACATAAAAAAGCCTTTCAGAAAGATGCACACAGGGACTTTCGAAAGCACTGAGGCACTCACGGAAATGGCATTCTACAAATCACCAGAGTCCTATGAAAACCACAGAGAACAGCATGATGAGGTATCGGCTCATCGGCTATAGAACAGCTCAAGCCTCAAGATATGCAATGTCATACAGATGCCGAACTAAATAAATCGTCACGAGCAGTGTTCTTACCATCAGAAATAGATTTAAACAGTGATGAAGCCAACAAATTATAGTGGCAAAATTCTCTGTTCTGATCATAATTCATTCCTTAAGTAGAACAAATAGATTTAAACATGAAAAGTTAAAGTAAATTAAAAAGGAAACTGGGTTTTTACCTCCAAACGATCTAATAGATTCTCAGCCACAGTATCAACAAAAGAATCCTTGGAACGCATCAACCAAGTAGCTCGATCAAGCTGCACACAAACAACAATAACAAATAACAATGTTTATTATTATTTTCATTTCTGAGAAAGCAAAAAAAATGAACTTTAATTAATCCAATAATTTATCAGAATGCCCATCTCTCAACCCAATTGGAAATTGCTAAAGTTCGATGCTTTTACTGAAATTTGTGGGAAAAAAAAGAGAGAGTAAATTAGAACCTGTTTGCGTCTGAAGTGGCGATCGAAGACCTTGATCCTGGAGCTTTGAACCCCATCAATGTTGGCGTCGGTACAGAGAGCATTTGAGAAGAAGAAGAGTGAGTGCGGAGCTTCTCTTCTTGTCTTCCATAGCGAGCTCCTCCGGTACAAGCCTCTCATTTTTTGCTCTCCACTCCACCTTTTTGTTTTTCTCACATGCAACGTCCGTTTTTACCCCCTCGATTATCACCGAAGTGCATCGAAAATTTAGGATGTATTCATTTGGGATTTGAAGTGTTTTTAATTTTTTAATAAATTGAGAGGTATCTGATCAGAAGTGTATGTGATTTTTTAAAATTTTAAGTATATTCAATTAATATTTTAAGATAATTTATTAAAATTTTTAGGAATTTGAATTTATTTAATTAAAATTTTAAAGAAATTTATAACATCCTAAGTATGTTCAGTTAAAATTAATTTTAAAAAATTTAAGAAATTGAGGAATTAGAAACAAAATTTAAATAAAATAAAAAAACATGAAATTAGAACACTCATATTTAGTTTGGACAAAGCGCGCGATAAAGGGTAAGCCCATCCCCTCCGACGCCGCAGAACCCCTTACTTCTGCTCCGTCTTTTATTTCAAACGCTTAGGAGGACACCACTAATTGTTCTCTTTGCTGTGCTCCATTGAAGTTGCAGGCCTTTGATTTTTTAGGGTTGTGCTCTGAAATGGTAGCCGACAAAATTATGGAGGAACTGAAAGTAGTCTCAAATGCTTGACTTGGCTAAAACCGAGCGGAACAGGAGCTGAATGCAGTGTAAGTGTTTACTCAGAGCTCACTGATGATTGCTTTTGATTCGTTTTGATTTGATGGTGTTAGTTTTTTACTGTGTCAGTGAAGTTGGGGCCTTTTTTTTTGGTAATTTAGTCTTGCAACTGTGTGTTAGTAGGGTTTTGCAGAAGCCCAATTTGGTTTAAAATTTTGAGGTTTCTTCCCCTTCATCATGTCAATTTGTAGTTCTGGGCACCCTTACGGTGTCGATGTAACGATTTCTCCCATTATTTGGGGAAGAATTATAAGCAATATTTCATGGATGCTGTGCTATTGAGAGTACTAATTTTTAATATTCGTGGTTAAAGTTCGATTTATGTTCCACATTTTCAGGGAATTATTGTGAACTTTATTATACTTGAAGCATCGTATCGATTGTTACAACCCTGCAGAATGGGCATTGATTCTGGAACTCCTAATTCACAAGTAGCATGTCAACACAAGAAACGAAGGGTCTCTCGGGATGCTGGCATTTCTTTGTCTGAGACTTTTAGTTACCTTGAAGGATCCTTAACTTATTTACCAACTTTAGAAGCAGCTGATTACTATACGCATCCCTCTTTGAAGGATTTGGCTGCTCGAGAATACGCAGATCCTGGTTTTTGTAGCCGAGTGTTGGACTTCACGGTTGGGAGACTTGGTTATGGATCTGTCAAGTATCCTGGGAAGACTGATATTAGGTGTTTGAAGTTAGATAATATTGTCAAGTTCCACAGACATGAGGTAATCGTGTATGAAGATGAAGCTGTCAAGCCTTTGGTTGGCCAAGGCCTTAACAAGCCTGCGGAAGTAACCTTGGTGCTACAAACAAGACTGTCAAATATTGACAAGAGACAGAAATATAATATTGTGAAAAAGTTGAGGAAGAGTGTGGAGGGACAAGGAGCTCGCTTTATTTCGTTTAATCCAGAAAGCGGGGAATGGAAATTCTTTGTTCACCATTTCAGCAGATTTGGGTTGAATGAAGATGATGAAGAAGACATCATGATGGAAGATACTGCTTCAGCTCAAGATTTTGTGGAAATGAACAATGGTGATATTTCTGATGTTGAGGAAGAAAATCAAATAGATCCCACTGGAGTTGTGCTTTCACATTCTCTTCCTGCTCATCTTGGGCTTGACCCAGTAAAGATGAAAGAAATGAGAATGTTGATGTTTCATGATGAGGAAGCGGAGGCTGAGGATTTGAATCATATCCCTGCACATTATAATCCATCCTTTGCTTCTCAGAGGATGAGTCAGAGATCTACTCCACCAGCTGTGCGAAAAACCCCGCTGGCATTACTTGAGTACAAGCATGGTAGTTTTGACTCAAATTCTCCTGGAGCCATTCTAATGGCCCAGGAAAATAAGGCCATGCCCCTTAAGACATTGAAAGAAGGTTTTCAGCTTGATCTCAAGCATGAAACACCAGTAACCAGAAAACATTCTCACAACATAGTTGATGCAGGTCTATTTATGGGTAGGTCATTTCGAGTAGGATGGGGCCCAAATGGAATCCTTGTGCATGCTGGAACACCAGTAGGGAGTAACGGTTCTCCAAAGATGCTGTCATCCATAATCAATATAGAGAAGGTTGCTATTGACAGTGTTGTTCGAGATGAAAACAACAAAGTTAGGGAGGAACTTGTTGACATGGCTATTGATTCTCCGTTAGATCTTCACAAGAGAATATCTCATCAGACAAAGGAAATTGAATTTGGACCATTCAACCTGAGGTTTCAAAAGCTTGTCTCCAACCGCTTGATGCTTACACAGATTTGCAGGAGCTATGTAGATATTATTGAGAAGCAGCTGGAAGTCCCCGGCCTATCTTCATCTTCCCGTTTGGTTCTGACACACCAAATAATGATTTGGGAATTGATTAAAATTCTCTTTTCTGATAGGGAAAATGTTGGAAGATCAAAATCCATGGGTGCTGATAGTGAGGAAGAAATGGTGCAGGATGTGAAGGAGGCTTCTCAACAAGTCGACCTGGAAGCTTTACCTCTTATTCGGAGGGCAGAGTTTAGCTGTTGGTTGCAAGAGAATGTTTCCCATCGAGTACAAGAAAAGATAAGCTCCTTGAATGAGTCCAGCTATCTGGAATATATATTATTACTTTTGAGTGGGCGTCAGCTGGATGCTGCTGTGGAAATTGCTGCTTCTCGGGGAGATGTAAGATTGGCTTGTTTGTTGAGTCAGGCCAGTGGGTCCATAGTCAATTGTACTGATGTTGCTCAACAACTTGATTGTTGGAGGATCAATGGGCTCGATTTCAACTTCATTGAGAAAGACAGGATAAGGCTTTATGAGTTGCTTGCTGGTAATATCCATGGTGCTTTTCACGATGTTAACATTGATTGGAAAAGGTTTCTAGGGTTGTTGATGTGGTATCAATTAGAACCTAGCACTTCATTACCCACAATATTTCGCACTTATCAACATCTTCTTGATGATTTTAAGGCTCCATACCCTGTTCCTGTCTACATTGATGAAGGACTGGTAGAAGAGGCTGAGGATTCAAATGCGGTGAAACGTTATGACCTATCGTATTATCTGATGCTGCTTCATGCCAGTGAAGAAAGTGAAGTTGGCCTTCTGAAGTCCATGTTTAGTGCCTTCTCGTCAACACATGATCCACTTGATTACCATATGATCTGGCATCAGTGTGCAGTGTTGGAATCAGTTGGGGCTATCAGTTCTAAGGAACTTCATGTTCTTGACATGGGATTTGTTTCCCAGCTGTTGTGTCTTGGGCAATGTCATTGGGCGATCTATGTAGTCCTGCACATGGCCCATTCTGAAGATTTTCCATATCTTCATTCTAATCTTATTCGGGAAATCTTGTTCCAATACTGTGAATCCTGGAGTTCACAAGAATCACAACGCCAAGCCATTGAGGACTTGGGTATTCCTAAGGCATGGCTTCATGAGGCTATGGTATGTCATATTTTCTCATTTTACTGATACACTGTATAGTTGTATGACCAAAATTTATTATGATGCCCTCTATATTATCATACTTGGAACATAAATGATGTTTACCAATAAACAATGACCTTAGTAGCTTGTTGACAATGACTAACCATATATTCAGTTTGAAACCCTATTCGATTTTGAAATGGTTTGTTATTCCTTGTATATTTTTTTTCATTGTCTTTTTTGTCTTATTTGAAATTTTATAAGGATCCATTTGGATGCAAGAGTTTAAAAGTATTAATTCTCTTATGGCCATGATCTTTACATATAAATTTGATCATGTCAAAAAATGTGGGATTGCAAACAATCCTTTTCTCTTGAATATTTCAAAACCATTTTTTTTTTGTTAAATAAGTAAATGCATATATGAATTTTACTAACAATCAGAAATTAATATTTCTGAACTTCTACCAAGAAATTCAAATAAATAAATAAATAAATCTAAATTCCTCTTTTAATTTCATCCATCCAAATAGACCCTAAATTTACAAACCAAAAAAATATGAGACAAGATTTTCAAATGCCCTGCTTCAGCCTTTCTTTGAGAAGAAATCTATTGGCTACCAGTCTGCTGTTATTGACTTCTAGTTTCTTTATGATTCACCAGGCATGTAACAGAGTAAGACAAACACACGGTTATTCTGTTTGGGGATACTGTTTATCTAAGCATCCCCTTTTCTACTTCTATACACTAGGTAATGCTCAAGAAATCATACAACACAAATCATACAAGTGTTCTGAATTGCTGATAGAGGCTGTAGGAGGTCTGTCCTTTATCATGGCACAAATTCTAAATTAAAAATCGTAGGGTGCTCTAAATTTCTGACAGGCAATAAAATGATCACTGTCATAATTACAATGCATACAAGGTTAGACATTCTCAATTTCCAGTTTCTGAATCCAAGGGTTTGGAGTTCCCTATGTTCATTCTCATCAGAAGATCACTATATAAGTTTCTAACCAAAAATTTGATGTGCACTGAGTTCAAATCTTATGGACAGCAGTTGGTAAATACTAAAAAAATAAAAATAAAAATAAAAACCCAAAAAATTTGATGTCTGGTGTTTTCCTTTAATTTGTCTATGGTTGGTTGCTTATCTGAAAGTCTTGGAAATGGAATTGGAATTCAGTCTTCCGACTTAATTATTCTGTTGTTTGAATGAATTTATTTTTCCTGGATTGCAGGCTGTTTATTTCAATTACTATGGGGAACTTGCGAAGGCTCTTGAACACTTTCTTGAATGTGCAAATTGGCAGAGAGCGCATACTATTTTCGTAACTTCTGTTGCTCACAAATTATTCTTGTCTGGTATGATTTAATAACTTCTATTTCCATCTAGTTTCATTATGTGTTTCTTAAGTTTCAGGATGTACTCTAGTAGGATCCCTGATGAGGAATCTGTCATAGCAAAGAATACTTTTCATTCTGCTGTTAAGTGTATGTATATAGTAGAACAATTATCTCTGTAACCTTTTGGATTTATAAGCAGGTAGTTGATTGGTTTAGAGACAATGTACTTTTAACTGATTTTGTTTCCAAAATTTAAATTTGGGCCTCGATTTTGCTCTAGTTAATATGGATATGTAATTTTCTTTTTCCTTTCTGAATGCAGTCGAACACTCAGAAATATGGAGGCTTGCAACTTCCATGGAGGACCACAAATCAGAAATTGAAAATTGGGACCATGGAGCTGGGATTTATATTTCATTCTATTCAATTATAAGTTCATTGCAGGAAGTGAACGATACCATGAATGAATTGGTATGACAGCTTATCCTACATGATAAGATTCTAAATGTTTTGTGGATCTGCGTGATAGTCAACCCTGCATTATAGTAATACTGATTGCATTGTTTCAAGCACCAAAGCTTGGTTTTCCCTATTTCGACATTTCACTTTCTCATAATTCAGCGGCTTGAACAAGATATGTCGTACAGTTATACTGAAGTTTGACCGATATACTTGGTTAAGGTTTTTCACATTTGATTGACCTAAAAAGGTTTTCTACATTTCGCTCAGAGTCAGAAAATAAAGTAAAAGCATCCTAAATGAAAATATTGCATATATCTAAAGCGAGAGAAATGTTATCCATGCCTTGATAGCTTAGGACTTTAGTATGGATATTGTGCTAGTTACTGATGCACTTCTGGATCTTCTATTGCACTTATCTTGGTAGTAGGAAGCTAACAAGATAAGCATGAGGTAGGATTAGGAAATAGCTTAAAGACGATATATAGCCCCATTGTTGTGACTTGCGACTGCAGAAGAAGAACGTTTTTATTGCTAAATCTTTCTGTAATTGAAAAAATGCAACAGGATGTTTATCATGTCAGAAAGCAGAAGTTCTGCTTTCTTTTCTCAATGAATGCTCAGCACCATGTTATGTTTGCTGCAGGATTCACTTGAAAGCAGAAATTCTGCTTGTAGGGAATTTCTTGGTCAGTTAAACCAGTCTTTGGCTGTTTGGGGTGTCAGGTTACCAATTGACGTGAGGTACGTTCAACAACCCTTGACTGAGCTTTTGCATGGATTGAGGCAAAATTGTTTGGTTTTATTAAGCCAACTCATGCTTGTTAGTACTCTGTGATATTTTTAATTTTTGTTCGTAGCTAGCTCTACAGTTATCTTGAGATTTACATATTTACCAAACAGGGTAGTGTATTCGAAGATGGCGGACGAGATATGCAGTTTGCTTTTATCCGACATTGGCGAGGGACCAACACGAGATGTTCAGTTAAGTTGCTTTGACACCGTTTTTAGTGCTCCCATTCCTGAAGACAAACGCTCGAGTCATTTGCAAGAGGCAGTGTCTCTCTTTACATGTTTTCTTTCAGAGGCTACTACGTAGGTTTTCCCCTATTCGCATGGCATCCGAAAATTGAGCGCTTGAGTGCTTTTTCATGGCGCTTGTTCGCTGAAACTGTCAAAAGGGAAGTTCGAGTCTGGTTTATTTTTGTTTTCCTCACGGGGGCCTTATTGTAAGCGTGATTATTTTGTTATTTTTGCTTCAGCAGCAGTCTTCACTCACTCTAGGTGGTCTATTCTGGATATACATGTATTAATGTTATAGTACAAAAGCAACAGGAAAATTTTGTTCAAACTCATAATTTTGTAATGCGTATTGTCTTTTCTACCTTATTACACAATTACCGTCAAGGTGAGATGCATTTAAATTTAAAAAAAGGAATTTTAACGAAAAGCTTTTGATACTGTTCACTTTAACGACAAATCATATTTTTACACAGAAAAATCAATCCTGGTACTAATTATTTTACTTTTTTTGGTCCTTATTTTTAAAATTCAAAGTTTTCAAATTATTTTCATTAATTTTCCTTTTAAAAAATTATCAAATACATGCCCCTATTCTCCACCCCTGCCGCCAAAGCCTTCCATCATATTTTAAGGTATGATATTTGTTTGTTACATTCTCCATCCTTTTTAATTTAAGGCCGTCTGATCAAATGAATTGATGGGGTTGTGTATGTCCATTTGTTCTCGTACATGATCATGAGAGGAGGAATAGATCAAGAGTAAGTAATATAAATCTAAATTGGTCTCGTACATAAACATGAAAGGAGGAATAGATCAATAATATAATTCTCAGTAATATTGCTGCCTTCTTGTTTTGTGGAATGCTTGTTGGCTCCAAACATTGGAGAGATTTTCAATGTACTCGGAATATAGAGCGTGATTGCTTACAAGTAACTCTTGAAAGAAAATGCCTAAATCTACCACTAGTCTTAACTGCTAGGCAATCCCATTTCTTACGCAAGATTGAAAATATCAAAGAGCCTTGAGAACAATAATATTTCCAAGGTCTTTGTGGTTCAAATTGTTTAAAACCATCTATTTTCTTTGTATCATTGAGAACAAGAAAAAGTGTACAGGAAACAAAAATAGTTTTTAACATACGCATGTGTATTATGCGTGGATTTACTAAGTCTCTTATTAATAATGTGGTTACTCAGTACTACTGTTTAATAATATTTTATTAATTTGTAAATGAGTGATCTTAAGTATGACTTTTATAGCGTCGAGTTTGATAATAATTTATTATTTTCATTCTCTTAGTGTACAAATACAAATATGTTGTTACCAAAAAAAAAAAGTGCAAAGAGCAATGCATTATCCAAAAAATAAATTAATACTAAATAAAGTTGAATCGAATAAATTCTAAAAAATCAATAACCAAAAGTTAACAAGGATATAAGAGACGTAAAGATGATGTGTAAATAGCACATCCATTTTCTATTATTCACACAGACGTCTAAATCTCAATCTAGAATATCACTAACTAAATTAAATGGACTAAATTTTTTTTCTTATACTCAAAACACAAATCGATAAACCATATGTCATAATAATACGTAATGTACCAACTCATGTTTCGAGTACACCAAAAAATCTCTCAATCTTACATCTATTCAATATTTGTCGCAATTAGACAAAGTTGTTATAACTACTACATTGATAATCAAAAGCATCACATGTTCCCCTATATAAAAGAAAAAAAAGTCAGAAATATATAAGCAAACAGCAATCATCCATACACCAACCATGTTATTTCTACCAACCAAAATAGCAGTGGTGGCCTTTGCGTCTAGATTAAGCCTCCAACCCAACTTGCTTCACTTCTAAGATGAATATTTCAATTAGAGAGCAAGATAATAACTAATCATTGCCTCTCTCTCTCTCTCTCTCTCTCTCTCTCTCTCTCTCTCTCTCTCTCTCTCTCTCTCTCTCTCTCTCCATTACTACGATCTGGTGATATTCTTATTCACTTAGAAGTGAGGGGTCTTAGGTTCGAATCTCGTGAATAACGAATTCAATACCAAATTAGGTTGCCCATTGTGTGGTTTATCCGAACTCTCACTCCCCTTAGTGTAAAAATATCAATTTACTAAAAAAAATGCTACTCCTACTGCATATTTGTATTATTTAATCTAATAAAATTAGGACTCATATGTATTGGTGGACTCTTACCTCTATTAGAAATCTATACAAATAACACAAATATGTGATCAATTTAGCATTACTCTTTAAAATGACGGTACATAATACATATATGACCCGGGTCCCATTCATGCAATTATATCCATGATTATCGACTCTAGAAATTTTTCTTCACAAAAGTTATGGAATTATGAAAGAATGAAATGCTGGAAAGACTTAGAAAGTGTTTTATGAAGAAGTATTTATCAATTTCTTAATAACGTCACTTTCATGATTTAAAAAACACTAGTAAGTTTTTAAATTTAGAAAACACTTTTAGCCTTTTAAAGAGGAGTGTAGCCAAGCTTGGTGGTCAAACTCCACAACAATGATAATAGTGTGGGGGACTTATGTTGAAAAATAGTTGGAGTGGTGATAAAAATAAAACTCGGGAGCTTGTTTGACAGCATTTTAGTTTTTAGTTTTAAATTTTGGATGTTTAAAAATAAAAAATAAAAAATTGTAAACTTATTTAGTATGAGGAGAGCTAGAGCCACAGTAGAAATTAAGCACCGTTGTGGCCCTTCTCATCCGGGTTTGAGCCTTCCCCACCCCTTACCCTTTAGACCTACTTCAGTAAGGCTCAAATTTTATGTTTTAAAGGTACCTCCTGACTTGATCTAACTCTTGGAGTAAATATGAGTTTTAACCTAAAACTTATTTATGGGGCAAATTTAGGTCCGAATTCTTCATGGGCTAGTGGGGCTGACCCACTATATATGTGTATTTTATTAAGTTTTATATTTATAAATTTATTGAATCCAACAACTAAGATTTAATATGATCAAATCTAATGGTAAAAAAAAGATCTAACAGTCCAAATTTTAAATTCAATGGCTAAAGTAATTAATTTTTTTTCATGTGTTTCATATTCTTTCACAGTGTTTCACGAGTTTCATGGTGTCGGTTTAGTGATTTTTCAATATTTATCAAAATCTAAATATTTTTAGGTTAAAATATTCATAAAATTAAATTAGGATAGTCTACCTATTTTTTTCTATTACTTTAAGAAAAAATTATTGTAAATTCATTCTTTAATAATCACGTGCTAAAAATTTAACCCATAAAAGTTACAGGATAAAAACTGTTTTTGGATTAAAACCTATATTTTTTGGGTTTAAAAATGTTAGGTTTTAGAATCTCACTTAATTATTGACAAAAAAAAAAAACTAAAATTTTCAAATTTTGAAAACTAGACAAAATAACTTTCAATTTTTTATTTTTTATTTTTTGTTTTTAATTGAAAATTAAAAACAAGTGAAGTTTTTTTTTAATTTTTTTTAATACATCGATATTTTTTTACACTAAAGAAAGGAAGAGTTCGGCTAAGCAATACAATGGGTAACCTAATTTGTTTTTAGGGACATCTTTGAAGGTACACACTACGTTCCTTTAGAGAAATTTTTAGTTGTGATGGGAATATGGATGGTACACCACGCGTTTTTATGTAAGTGATGAAAAATTTTAATTTAAGTTTTAACCTTTTAACATATATAACACACCATTTATATAAAGACATATGATGTATCACCTCGTATGACGGTCATATTAAAAAATCTCTCGTTCCTTTGGATCTTCTCATATGCATCATTACTTCTGTTGCTGGGCGCAAAGAGACAAGTAATTCTCAAGTACCAGGGTACCACTGTCATTTGAAGATATTTCTTAAAAAAAATTATTCAAATATCATTTAGTTATCTAAATATCTCTATTAATCAATGGAATTTTTTTTGTCAATAAAAAGATGATAAAAGGATAACTTAATATTTTATTGCACAAAAAAAAATGATGGACAATTATATAATTTTACATGTCCAAATTTTACTATTTTTTATTGAAATCTCACGTACATACATGTGATATTAAAATATTTCTAATATTTAAAATAAAAAAAAAAACCTTTCACTTCCCCAATGTTCTCTCTCTCTCCCTCTTATTTTCTAAAAAAATATGTTCATACACAAAAAGTATGTAAGCAAATGCTAGCATTAAACAAAAAAACAATGTAAGTATTGAGTAATATATCAATGATAAAATGTTGATTTATTTGATAAATTTAAATGATAAAACGATATTCAATTTTTTACAAAAATAATTTTTAAATGAAGATCTACAAAGTATTATTCCTAATTTAATGTATACCAACTTTTCTTGTTTTGCTGAAGCATACTTACTTTGCTAACCTTTCCCTGAAAAGCAGAAACAAACAATATAGCCCCCGCCTCCCCCTCTCTTTCTTCCCCAACTTCAGCAACACAACCTCAGACCGCCATATCAATTTTATCTCCTCCAATAACCACCCCCACCCGCCGGCGCCTCCTCCTCCTCCTCTCTCATATCAAGCACCATGAGGTCCAAACTTCAATGTGGCATCAATCTGAAGGTCATCCTCCTCTGCTGCTTCCTCATCTTCCTCCTCACCATCTTCATAACCAGATCAACCTTCTCTTCATCATCACCACCATCTTCATCCACCAATTCCTCGCAATCCCATCTCATCTCAACCTCTGAACCCCAACAACAACAACCGTGCGATCAGCCCTTCATCCCAACATGCACCAAAACCCCACCATCCCTCGCCCACGCCATCATCCACTACGCGACCACAAACGTCACCCCACAACAAACCATCAACGAAGTCTCCGTCTCCGCCGCGGTCCTTTCCCAAAAAGCACCCTGCAACTTTCTAGTCTTCGGCCTCGGCTTCGACAGCCTCATGTGGACGGCTCTCAACCACGGCGGAAGAACCGTCTTCCTCGAAGAAGACAGTTCATGGATCGAGCAGATCAAACAGAAGCTGCCGGGGTTGGAGGCCTACCACGTGACGTACGACACCAAGGTTCACGAAGCGGACAAGCTCATGGAGATGGGAAGGAAGGAAGAGTGCAGGGCTGTCGGGGATCCAAGGCTTTCAAAGTGCGAGTTGGCGCTCAAGAACTTGCCGAGCGATGTGTACGATATAGAGTGGGATTTGATCATGGTGGATGCGCCGACGGGGTACTTCGACGGAGCTCCGGGAAGAATGAGCGCCATATACACGGCGGGGCTGATGGGGAGGAACAGGGAGGATGGGGAAACTCATGTGTTTGTGCATGATGTGGATAGAGTGGTTGAGGACAGCTTCTCCAAGGCATTCCTCTGTGAGGGGTACTTGACGGAGCAGGAGGGCAGGATCAGGCACTTCACTATTCCCAGTCACAGGGCTCGATTAGGTAGACCGTTCTGCCCTTAGATGATGATCTTCTCGAACAAATCTCTCACAAAGTTTTACTAGTGTTCTTCTTTTTAAATATTTTTGTCTTAAATTAATGCAAAACAAAAAGTAGTCCCGACATGCTAGACATGGGAAAGAGATGCTCTCATAAACTCTTCCACTAAAGACATTTAATCAAGTCATCCGAATACTTGAAATTTGATTTAATGGTTAAAAACAGAAGCTTCTTTAAAAGTTATAATAACTTTAGTCGTTAGATTAAATTTCAAGGATTCAGATCACTTGATTAGGTGACCTTAGTAGAATAGATTAGGAGAGGATCTCTTTCCCTAGACATGTGTTCATTTCCTTGGTGTGTATGTGTTTTTTTGGCCTTATGTTTGGGAGATGACTTTTACACATGTTTTATCTTCTTATACACATACTTTTATTTTCATTAAACTGAATAAATAACCAAACGAAAAAAATGATCAAATTAAATAAGAGTGTGTAAGTGACTATAAAAATAAGTACTTATTATTACTATTTTTTGTCTTCGTAACAATTAGGTCTGTATTTTAAGAGACGCGAATTAGTCTATTTGATTGGTGCAGTACTGCTTGCAACCGGAGTTTAAATCCTTCCCTTGTAGATTAAAGTAATTTTATCAAATAGATTGTAATAAAATAAAAAGGATAAAATGTTGCTTTACGTTAGAATGTGAGCGTCAATTTACTACTAAAACTATTCTGTCAGTTAATTTACTTCATGAACTATTTTAAATTGGCCAATTTTGACCCCTATCCTTAAGTTTTTGAATCTCCATCGAGGATGTTAAAAGTAAAGGTAAATATGTCATTTAAAAAGGGGTGTGTCATTAAATAAGGATAAATAAAAAACAAAAGGTTCCAACCAAAATCGGGTGGTGTAAAAATAATATCTGGAAGACTAGAGAGAGAGGGAAATAACGTCGAAGAGAGAAGAGTTTGAGGAATTCTGCGTGCAAAATTTTATATTTCCGCTACATATTTCTTAATTCGCTCAAATGTGTTAGGAAATCCCCTAATTTCTGGCGAGGAACGAATTAAGAAGCAACCTCTTTAACTCAGCAATTCTATGGCCTCAGTGATGAGGCGTCCAGTTTGAAATTACAAAAAAAAAAAAAAAAAAAAAAAAAAAAAAAAACTTTGTAATATGCCTAATTACACCTAAAATAAATGAAAACAAAAAATCGTAACAACAATCAACTCGGTGCAGTTTTCCAATCCAGCAACAACCTGGAGAAGGAAGACACCCTCGATTCTACAGAGACCATGGCCGAAGATCGAGCCCAAAACTACCTTGATCATAGAAGTCAGGATTTTATAAGCCAAAACATATAACCACAAAGAGTTCCGGCGCTCTGGATGCTTAGTATTTACTTCGTAACAAAATTCTGGATTGCGCAACCTGCATGAGCTTCCTCAAACAAATTTCACAACTTCTGTAACGTGAAGGGACAAGGAAGATGACTCCATCGAGATCTCCAGCAATGGCTTGAGTCCCAGATAACACCGTTATCAGAATCTCATCACACCTTGCAGCTTCAGTTTTACCAATGAATTCCATGCTACACGGTTAAAACTGCAGTCATAGGAAATGGAGGGGAATTATATGAAAATGATTACAAAAAAATGGACAGAAAACTCTTAGCACACAGAAACAGAATAGTGAATTCTTGAAGCCATTGTAGTCAATTTGTTCACATGATTTAATTTCGTACCACACCAAAGCTTGAATTCCAACTGAGTTATAAAGAGGAGTACCAGCCGGGGGTAGATAAGAAACAATGATGAAATGTTGGTGACAATATGTGGCTTTTATTCTCGTTAATGAGCATCGAGTATCATAAGCATCAAAAGAAAAAGTCCAAGAGATTTGCAAAATGCAAGCAAGACTTACGTATACTTCAGCAAGGCACTTGGTGAATTATGATGGCTATCAAGGCACTTTATCGCATCCAACACTAATTGAATTATAACTAAATCTGGGTTTACAATAAGAGAACTAAGTGCCATTTTCTCTTTGGTTGATAATATACCACACGGGGCAAATCCTCAAGAATCGTACCGTATGGTTTCACAAAGGGATTTGGACAAACAGAAGGATAAATACCTAATTTCTAATTGGATTGCCCCTCAAACTCATTCGCAAGCAGCATCAATTTGAAATTCACATAATTTCTCTCTCATTTTCTTTTGTCAAGAAATTGGCATAAAGTTTGACTAAGTAGAAAACCTAGGAAAAGCGAAGAAACAAAATGTTCTTCAACTGTGTATACACTACAAATTAAAGAAAACATATTTTTTTTTCCAAGAGTATCTATGCTCCACATCGTGCGAACAATCAGGAAGACGCACAACTGACATGATCATGCAGACATTCCTTTTTGCCAAATGGCAGCAACAACCAAAAAAGTGCAATCAAGTGGCACCAACAACCAAAGTAATCAGAGCATCTCCATTGGGAGAGGTAGAATGATTGAAATGTGTGTTTTATAGCTTTAAAATCGAATTCCAACTCCAGCACACCAGAAATTTGAAATAATAAATTTAAATCTCACCGGAATATGGAAAAAAAATTGTTTGTCTAATGGATTATTAATGCAATATCGGTAGTCTTTACTATTATAAAAGGTCTAGTCCTGTAGGTCTAGTTAGGCTGGATGTATCTTATTTGAAGTATTTCCCTTTAGAAATCTAGGCCCTAACGGGGATTGGAGCGATTCTCACCTAGCTAATAAGGTTTAACTCACACCCTATAAGTTGGGTTTCTTATCTATCAGATTCTGTTTACATCATTAATTAATTAGCTTTACTGTATTTATGTTGTTTAACTATGATAAAGCTAAATTAACAATTCCTGATATTTCAGTTCCAAGAATCGAACGAAATCCTTTTGAATACCTACTTGTAAGATGTGGCAGATCTGCTCGGGATTTCCCAATTCTAGTTTCCCAGCTAACTAATCCTGCACATACATAATCAAAAGAAATCATCAACCAAGGTTCATTATACATCACCTAATTTGAGAATTTTCTCTCTCCAAAACAACATTTAGAGGTTACAAAGATGCATGCTGCCCTAATGCCAAAACCCCGACATTCTTTTTCCTCCTTCTAACCCTACCCGTATCCCTAAATCTACTAGACCGTATCCTTTAAAAATAAAAAAACTAAACCAACGATGAATAAACAAGTATATGTTACTTTGTATAGCATATTACGGACAAGACAGGAGGAGGAAAATCTAGAATGTAATAAAAACAAGATATCCGTAGGCACTGAACCCTAAGTGGCATAAACAGTTCATTCTACAGAACTCGACAACCAAAGACTACAAGACTTACATAAGATAGAACAAGCAGCAGATTTATCCGGGCACTGGATGTCTCTCTTGGGACAATTTAAGTTCTGGATGAGAGTTACTGAGTTTCACCAACAGCTCATTGCAGGTAATGCTTGCTCCTTTTGATGTTTCTTGGGAAAAAGTTGGGAGAATCTTCATCACATCAACATCGTCTGAGATTTCACATAGGCATTCCAAGATGGTAGAAGTTATTTCTGAGTCGAGAACGACACCCTTGTCTGCCATCTGATGAAGCAAATTAATGATTTCTTCTGTTTCACCCTTTAAACAATAGCCCTTTAGTAAAGAATCGAAAACAAAGGCATCAGGTTCAACACCACAATCAATCATCTTCTTGAGAACCATTTTAGCCTCATCCAAAAGCCCAAGTTTCGAGAACCGGCTTACTAATATGGAAAAGGTAAAGGCATCAGGAGTTAAATCCATTTTACACATGTCCTGCAGCAAGCCCTTAGCAGATTCAACATCTCCTGCTTTTAGAGTTCCATCAATTATTGTATTAAATGAGACTAGATTTGGCACACAATTTGAACGCCTCATCTCCTCAAATAGCATCCTAGCTTGCTCCACACTACTCTCCTTGCACAAGGATAGCATCAAAATGTTGTAGTCAATCAAAGTAGGACTAACCCCAGAAGCTCTCATTTGACTAAAGAGTCCTTTTGCAAACCTAAGCAGATGAGTCTTACAAAATCCACTGATCAAGACACCGTAAGTAATTTCATTCGGAACCAATCCCAAGTCAAGTGCACGTCTCCAGAATTTGATGGCCTCACCCACAAATCCTTCCTCTAGACATGCACCTATCAAAGCATTATAAGTAACTAAGTTACCTGCAATGCCCCTTTCAACCATAGTATTATAAATATCCCTAGCTTTATCGAGATTGCCTTCCTTGCAGAGTCCAATAATTAGCATGTTATATGTGATAACATCTGGCTCAAGAAAGTTCTCATCTTTTGATATCATACTGAAAAGTTCCATTGCCTCATCTACCTTCCCGCGACATGAAAGCCCCATCAGTAACACGTTGTATGTAATTACATCAGGCTGTTTACCCTTACCCTTCATCATTTCAAAAATCTTAAAAGCCTCATCCACCAAGCCTTGCTTGCACAGTCCATCAATCATAACATTGTATGTTACAGTGTTAGGCTCTTCACCCCTCGATAGTATTAGACTGAATAGCTCCATGGCTTTTGTAGCCCTTCCACTTTTGAAAAGCCCGTCAATTAAGCCTGTATAAGTAATAACATCAGGGAGAACTCCACACTCTATCATATCATTTAACATCGCGGTGGCTTCTTTCCATTTCCCTATCTTGGAGAGATTATTTATGAAACAACTATATGTAACCACATTCGGAGGAATACCCTTCTTTAACATCTCATCAAAAATTTCTTTGGCTCTATCGAAACCCCCTTTATCACAAAAAGCACTTATAATGGTACTGTACACTACAACATCCGCTTCCAAACCCTTTTGCTTCAATTCCTCCAACAAACCCATCGCCTCATCCACTCGACCATCCTTGCAGAATCCATTGATCAAAGTGCTGTATGTCGTCACATTCGGCTCAGAACCAGACAACTCCATATCAACCAGCAACTCAGTTGCTTCTTTCAAATTTTTCACCCTGCACAATCCGTTTATAAGAATGTTGTAACTAACAATATCCGGGATTACATAATTTCTTCCCGTTACACGAAACAACTCAATCGCCTTGTCAATCTCATCGTTAGCGCACAAACCCTTCAATGTAAGATTCAGAACAAACGCATTTAACTGAAATCCACGCTTTAACAACAATCCCAACACCCCGGCTGCGAATTCAGGGTGATGGGAGTTAACAAAACAAGCTACTAAACAACTCAATGATATAAAACTCGGACGAAGACCAACATTGGTCATCTTACTATAAACAGAAAACGCCAATTCATAATTTTTCGACTTTGTGAGAGTGTGCACGAGCAAATTACAGGCTGCCCCAGAAGGCAAGCGGTTCGTATCGACGGCGCGGAGGAAACCCGAAACCGCCTCGGAAACCTGAGGGTCGGACTTCTCACAGTGAAACCTCAATTGGGTTTCGATATCAGAGGTAGAAGTGATAGATGGGAGTGAAGAGAAGTGCCTTGAGTAAACCCAGAAGCCATGGGAGGGGAAGTTACAGCTAGGGTGCAGTTTAAGAAGTTGCTTTATCATCATTTTGAATATGTAACTCGGAGGATTGGTGACGGTGGTACCTTAACCGACGCCTCCGCCTCCGCCGCCGCCGCCGCCGCCGCACACCAAAGATGTTGTTGATGGAGTTAAAGCAAGCATGCCGAGCTCTTGAGAGAGAGAGAGAGACGCTGAAAAGTTGGACATTTTTTGTCTCTGATTTTTGTTATTGAGTGGAGCAGGGCATGTGAGTTTTTGGGTGGGCTTTCATATAGAACGATTGGGCCTTATTTGGGCTGGGCTTTTGATTCATAGGAGCAGCTGCAGTAGGATTAAACCTTTTTATTGGTGTGATTTTCTCTATCATAACCTTTCCTGTTATCTATCTATCTATATTACCGAGGGATTTTTTCAGTATGACCGTTACACGAGCTAATACATCACGTGTTCTTATATAAATGGTAGGTTATGTGTGTTAAAAGGTTAATAACTTAAAAATGGTAGGTTATGGTGGGTTATCATTCGTGTTCTCGTCACAACTAAAAATTTATCCTATATTACCAAGGGAGAAGCCCTTATGGTTAAATTTTCTTAAAACTCCAAAAATGTCCTTGTTAAAAAAGCCAAAAAATAATAATAATCAATTGTCAAAAGTGAGGGGGTTTTGTAAAACTACACTTTGTATAAATTTAAGAATTTTAGAGAGAAAAGGAAGTGGTATGTTTTTTTTCATCTAAGTTTCAACGTTCGTTTGAAAGTAAGAGATTTTAGGTTCGAATCTCATGGATGATGAATTCGATACCAAATTAGGCTGTTTATTGTGTGACTTAGCCGAACTCTCCCTCCCCATAATGTAGAATATCGATGTACTTAAAAATAAATAAAAATTTCAGCGTTCGCAAACAAAGAGGAACGATTTCATTTGATTAACAATTTCATTAAGTCTTCCTAGATAATTAGACACCAACTTCAAAGCCTCATTGTGCATAGCTCTATAGACCAAAGGATATGAAGATGGTTTTCATCTTCACTACCCAAAAATGGGAATTTTCTCCACCGAAGATAGGAGTTTGGAGACTTGTAGAACCACTTGAGTTGCTGGATCTTGCCATGGCTATTTGGTGTTTGTGTTTAGGTTTTGCTCACTCACTTCTCTCACACGATATGCCGAATTAAAGCGCACGTCACAGTTATTATATATTATTTTTCTTTAACAAAACTGCTATATAGCATAAATTTAACTAAATTTTGTTAAGTTATGCTTAAAGTTGAAGTTAGAGAGTCTCTTGAAGATGACTTTTATGAGTTTAGCTCTTTAAACTAGTGAAAAGAAAAGAAAACTAATGAAAAAAGGTTTGAAAACTTTGAGTTTTAAAGATAAGTACAAAATAAAGGGTAAAGTGGATAGTACCAGATCGACTTTTTAATGTAAAAATGTGATTTTTCGTTAAAATGAACAGTACCAGAAGTTTTTCGTTAAAATTCCCTTTAAAAAATCTCTTGAAGATGATCTTATCTAGACACTTTTAAGCTCTTTAAAGCTTTAAAAGTTTTATGTACAATGTAAGCCACCCGATTATATTATATATCAAACGAAAACTACCTACACAAGCATGAACGTAGCCTTGTTTATAAGTGTTCACGACAGAAAACATTTTTAGAGAAAATAATTTTGGTTTTGAAATCACTTCATGCTTTTAGAGAGTAGTTTTGGGTTTCAAAAGCATCTAGTGCCTCTTTTAAGAAACATTTTGAATACTTTTTTAAAATTTACTTGTATGTTTATTAAGTATTAGTTTAAAAAATACTTTTATTAAAAAATTCGTTTTTAACCATTTTAAAAGTATTTATAACGAGTATAAGGTATTTTTGGTGGTCGAACAGAGAGCACAAGTCCGCCCACACCCAAACGCGACCCCTATCCAAAACACACGCTCCCTCCCCTCTTCCATTAATCAAAGTCTTCTCCTTCCCCTCAGGCTGTCCGCCAAGGCAATACGGAGAGAGTGCCGACCATGTCGAAGACCAAGAAGCAATTGATGTCATCAGCTCCGTGGAGGGTGGAAGAAGAGGCGGAAGTTGAATTCCCCGAAGGGAAGCTAAAAGTGACGAGCCAGCCAGGGTCGACTCCAACCATGCACGTCCCTCGCAAGAAAACCAAGCGCTCTCAAGACCAAGACGATCAAGATTCTCTCACTGAGATTGACCCTGAGCTCCGATACAGCTTCCAGCGCAACTTTCAGGTCCTTTCAAGTTATCCCAATTCGCAATTTCATTTATACTCAAACTATCTGTTAATTTGGTTGGTTTTGTTTATTTAGCTGCTTTGAATTATGGACAGAAACTGTATTTCAATTGAAAATTTGAAAATTGTTTGGGTATTCTGAAATTTTCAATTTTGTAGTAATTTCTGGAACCTTTTAGTTTTCTACTTTTCTGGGTTGTGCGTGATTATTGTGTGCTGCCTATTTTTATTCGAGAGATATTGAGGGGAGCGGTGGCGCAATGGAAATGTTGCTTCTTTGTGATCAAAATGAAACGGGGTTAGAGTCGTGTAAACACCCTCTTCACAAAGCAAGAGTAAGGCTTTGTCCGATAGACGTTCCCCTCACTCTCGCAAAATGGGGAGCCTCCTTGGCTTGGGGTTGCCTTTTTATCGAGTGATATCCTAAATTGGTCTAATTTAAACTACGGGAGGGGCATTCAAACTCGGGTGCACGGGGGATTCACTATTGTAGCGGCTACGCCCAGGTCCGCGCCTGCTGCTTTGTTTGTGCATAAATTTGGTTGTCAGTAGTTTACAATTCAGGACTTGGGTTATTCTATAACCAGCCGTTGTGTTACGATCTTTCTGTACCTAATGCATGAGGATTTGTGCGTATTAGAGTCATAATGCTATTGACAAATTTTGAAGTTGTAAGCTTCAAATGCTTCAGGTATGCAGGAAGTCTGTTAGAAGAATCAAGTCTCGTGTTGCAAATCTTGAAGTGGGCAGGATTGCATATCTTTCCTAGATTAAAGACTTAGCTCATAGCTCATTATTAAAGACTTGGCTCATAGCTCATTAAGTCATTCTGTCATAATAGATATATAGTAATAATAGTAGTGATGTTTTAGCCCAAAAAAATAATATCGGCAGTTTAAGGAACTTTATTTACATATATATATTCACATGAAATGAGTCCTCTTATGTTTGAATTTGTTGGCTCTCATGCTTCAAGGCTGCAACACATGCTTAAGAGTGGGTGGTAGGGACTATTAACCGAAACATGAATACCGAAACCAGATTTCAGTAAACCCTTCTGGTAGTGTTTCAGAAACGTTGTTTTTTTCCCTATTTAATTGCAATTAGTGAAGGAGCACAAGCTCTAGATAAATCTGGAAGCGAGCCATGGCAATAGAATATGAGTAGGATGGTAAAAAACTTGGACTCATTGGAACAAACTTGCTATTAGTCTAGCGGCATTTCTCTCCACTTTGGTAGAAGAGGTCCCCAGTTCAAATTCTCCTTCCCCCACATTAGGCCAAAAAATGACTTTGACAGTGTTTCTCGTCTATTTCAGTGATTTAAAATACAGTCCAAGAAACTGTGGATTCTGTATTGAATTGATGATCTAGCAGCTGCTCAGTTACGTGTTTTAGATTATCTGCCCTTACATCAATATTTTCTTGGTTCTCCATGTTGGATCTCTTAGACATAATTTCCATGGTTCCATCTCATTTTACTTTATATCTTATTAGTTTGCTTATGAATCTGTTCTTTGACAAGTTTAAGCATGACAAACTCGGTTTGCAGTTCCTTCAACGGGTGTTTAGCATTGACACTGTCGTGAAACCTCTTCCGCCTGCCATGGCATACAATGTCTCCCGCAACTTGAACTTCTTCACTCGTATCTTCACACAGTTCTTTGGTACGTATATCTGCTTCACCGTGTGGATCCCAAGTTGATGAAGCATTAAGCATAGATAACAAAAAGTTCGACTCATAATTTGGTTCAGAAGTGGCAATGAGGTGGCAATGCTGTAGCTATGCTTATATACTACTAGTACTAGAAGGGTGATATGTAGAGTTAAACTGTTTATATCTTATTAAACTAAGTGAGAGTAGTTTTCTTTCATTGTGGTTCAGTTTCATTATAATACGGGAGGGTAAACTTTCGTGCTCATGATTGGCGAACAATACTTCTGACCCAAATTATGAGTCACATTACGCCTGATTCTTTGCTCGGAAGCCGGTTAATTGAAAACTTGTGCATACGATAAAACTTTGGCATTGTAACATCCAGTTAATTTGGTTTCTTTTATTGCAGATCCTGAAGGTATTGCAAATGCGCAAAAGTCACTTGGGCTAGGACAGGAAGAAAAAGTTCGTAAAGTTCGTTGATGCATGCCGAGGAATCTGGAGTTGAGCTATAACATTTTGTAATCTAGTTTTGAATCTGTTTAATTTGATCTCACAATTTAAATGGCAGCAGTTTGGTTAAAAAAAGGGCAACACTAATGGTATGAATTTCCTTGTAGTATCGATGATATCCTTCTTATAAGAGTCTCTTGTATACAATTATGTATGTGGGATAATGTTTTATGTTAAATAGTCTGGTAACACAAGAATCTTGAACTCGTTAATTTTTAAAGCCCTTTAAGATAAGTTGGGTGCCAGGACAATCGTTAGAATAATAGGTTTGACATAAACACAACAAACACGACCCGTTTGCCAACCTAGCCACTCATCTCATGTCTCCAATTGATCATCTGCTTTTTACAAGTAAATTTCAAGCAAAAAAAGGGCCCGACATTGTAGTACAGCGACAAGGCATTTTAGTTTTTGATGCACAGTATCCTTTTGTATATATAAGGAGTCACACTACTCATGCAATATCCTTTTGTTGGGTTCCATTTAAAGTACAAGTGTTGCTTCATATATACAACTTGATATCACATTGGAGAATCTGTCGTTTGTTAAAGATGATTGGAGCGACTTTGAAACATCGTTCAATGGTCCAAATCGTCTATATTCTTATTTAAAGATCATCATAATAAGTTATATTAACATAACATATAATTGGTTTAACCAATTGATTATCATTACAATCATTCAACATTAAGGGAATTAATTACCATGTTAGGTAGAGATTCAATCATCTTTTATTTTGGTAGTGAGTAGTTTTTTAACAGTCGAGAATAAACTACCAAATACCACCGAAGTTCCTCATCCCCACCATCCGAACTATTTTTCATGGAGATTAAAAGACAACTTAATACCCCCTTCCCATTAGATTTGAGAGTTCGTTAAGTGGTATCATGTGAGCTACACGTGACACATTTTTAAGGACAAACTTGTCTTTCTATCTCACCACGTCCATGAATTTAGGCACTAATATATTTGGAACTCTCATCTTGTTCCACACCGTCAACTTGTGCTTCAAAAAGTTCTTCATCATCCAGAACAATTACATTTACACCACTTAACAAAAATTCATATGAAATTCTCTAAAATCTAACGGGAGAAAAGTATTTGTTTGTCGTGTAAAAATAGTTCGAAAAAATAATCAACAGTCTTGTATATTGTCAATATTGTTGGTACATCTAAATAACATCACTCTTTATGGCCATAGGTCAAATTCAAGAATAAAAATCGAACAAGATGAAGTTGCCACGATGGATTGTTAGCAAGCAACCGATCGGTCACGAGATACTAGTGACCATGATCATGATCATCACCGCTGATTCAGAGTTAAAAATAGAAGCATAAACATGACCCCAACTAAAAGTTGATCCTTCCTTACTTGTTCCAGCTCGAAGTTGCTCACTCTCACAACCACGAACCGTATATTGCATGAATTGCATAATAGCCAAACCAAAAAGTCAAAAGTCCCCCCAAAAAATGACTCTCTATATATACAAAACTGCATGCACCAATTGTATAATTAGTATCTCAGAAGTTAGGGTTCCAACTGATATATCAAAACATGAGCAGGGCTAGAAAATTCTGCGACTTGGGTTTGTTTGCAATAGTTATAGTAGTTGTGTGGCTGCAGGGCTTGAGTGGCAGAGTTTGGTCGCAGCCGCAGTCGACAGCCCAAGTGCCTGGTTTCTTCATTTTTGGTGACTCGTTGGTTGACAATGGGAACAACAATGAGATAATAACACTTTCTAGGGCAAATTATAGACCTTATGGCATCGACTTCCCTCTTGGTGTCACTGGCCGCTTCACCAATGGTAGAACCTATGTTGATGTCCTAGGTAATATACATACATACATACATATATATATATATTCATTCGTATATAACAAACTACTATACGTACGTACTTCGTTTAGTTTACATCAAACTATAAGCTAATGTATGTTTATATATTCCGGTGGCAATTGCACTTGCAGCTCAGCTTCTTGGATTTCCAACTTATATTCCGCCCTATTCAAGAACACGCGGAGCTGCACTGCTGAGGGGAGCCAATTTTGCATCCGGTGCAGCTGGTATCCGAGATGAAACGGGAGACAATCTAGTAAGAACACTTTTTTACTAACCTTACAAATTGTCAAACGCAAAATTATGAATGATAAACTGAGAGAGAGATTTTGCAGGGTGCTCACATGTCCATGAACCAACAAGTTGCAAACTTTGGGAATGCAGTGCTAGAAATGAGAAGACTCTTTAGAGGAGATGCCATTGCACTCAACACCTATCTTAGCAGATGCATCTTCTATTCTGGGATGGGAAGTAATGACTATCTTAACAACTATTTTATGCCCAGCTTCTATACATCTAGCTCCAATTACACCACGCAAGCGTATGCTGCTGTACTCCTTCAGGACTACTCGCGCCAACTCACGGTAATTAACCTGGTGGATCCGTTTTCTATCTACAGTGTTCCTATAGCTTCCTACATAATTGTCCTACATTTTAACTTGGACACCAAGAAAGAGAGTAGCATTTAACTAATGCGCCTAAACCCTAATCACAAACTGATATGATAAAACTTAATTTCAATGACCTACGTTTACGTAGAAAACAAGTTTAATACTAAACTTATAAACTATTGTTGTTATGTATTCTTTTGGTTACAGCAATTATATTCACTGGGAGCTCGGAAGGTGATTGTAACTGCTGTTGGCCAAATCGGTTGCATACCATATCAACTAGCAAGGTTCAATAGCAACAGCAGCCGCTGCAATGAAAACATCAACAAGGCTATCCTTATTTTCAACTCAGGCCTCAAAAAACTGGTTGACAACTTCAATGGTGGTCAATTGCGTGGGGCCAAATTTGTCTACCTCGATGCTTATCAAAGCACCTTTGATCTGTTTCAAAATGCCACTGCTACTGGTAATATCTTCTCTACTATAAAATCCCATCTCTTTCGCTTCACACCATATCAAAAATTTATGCTGCATGTGTCAAGATTTCAAAGTCTGGCCAACTGACCACTACTAACACACCAGTATTGCCCCAACTTAATCACATGCACAACCCGATAGTGTTAGTTTTTACGAAAAAAGGTTTTCGTGTATTAGTAGCGGAACCATTCATTCATAAGCAGTAATGTATTCGGTCAAATTGCCTATGTGGAGATTAACGCTGCTGCAATTTTTAAACAATGGTGCAGGGTTTGAAGTGATGGATAAGGGTTGTTGTGGAGTAGGAAAGAACAATGGGCAGATAACTTGTCTACCTCTTCAGCAAGCTTGTACGGATCGCACAAAGTACTTGTTTTGGGATGCCTTCCATCCAACAGAGGTAGCAAACATTTTGCTGGGCAAGGCATCATTCAGTGGTTCCAATCAACAATCATATGCTTACCCAATCAATATTCAACAACTGGCAATGCTTTGAAAGCCAAGCCAATATAAGGCTTTTGGAACTTCATCCATGCAACAACCACATCACTGATTAATTTCATGAATTATCAATTTCTTTGATGCTTTCCAGCTGATTGCTAATTAAATAATGTGAAAGTGTTGTCAATTCATGTGGCTATATCACCATTAGCGGAAATATATAATTGAATTATCTTCTGAAGCTAGGAAGGATTCCTTGAATTATCTTTTACAACTTCGATATATTCAATAAATGTAGTCTAGAAGATTAACTATGTTCATGTTCAATCAAATTAATAATTAGTGTAGCCCTCTTGCTAAAGTTGGTGCGGAACTCTTTACAAATCATCGTTGTCAATTGTTAATGTCTAAGTGCAATAACAATCGGATTCATAATTTTTATTTTTCTCGTTGAAAATCGTGCTTTAAGTGCTTTTTAACAATGAGGAGAATTTTGAGAAGGTTATTTGTTAAAACCTGAAATTATATTTGTTAGACTAACCCTAGGGCCCATTGACTATTTTATTGATCTCAAAAGGACATGGTAAGAAATCTAACAAATCTCCATGAAAGGTGAAACAAAAAATGAAAAACAAAAAAAAAGGATAAATGTATAATAAATGAGAGGAGAAGGATAATCTACCACTACTAGCCAGTTCCAAAACAACTACCTAACGTTTTAAACCAATAGTGGTATTAGAAGTACATGCATCAACTCTTTGACGTGTAACATTTTTCTGTAAACTTAAACGACCACATTTTCTACTGGTTCCTTTCGATGTCAAGAGTGGCAAGCTGCTGTATGTTCATGGGATAAACCTCCGTACGGTCCCCGGTGAAAGCTTTCCTCCCAATTATGATGTTCACTGCTGCGGTCGGGTGGAATGCATCCCAGAAGATATATTGGTCTCGATTTCGGCATGATGTTTGGAGAGGAAGAAATGTAACTTGGCCTCTGTTACGCCCAAGACCGCAGCATCCACGGTTTGCAACAATGAATCCTCCAAACAAAATTTCACAAAATATTGTAATCGCTAATATAATTGAACTTCAATTTCAGTAAGGAATGACCCGAAGGTAAATAGTAGCAAGGCATACCATATGTTCTAGGATCGAGAAGCATGTCTTCGAACATACGAGCAATGTCAATGTAAATGAACTTCGAACCAGGTAAGTTGGTATTTTGATTGTTGATCATTGTCTTCACATTAGCATTAAAAGGTAGAACAAGGCAATTAACTTCGTCTGAGCAGGTTCCACTTGGATTTCGGGCTAAAATACTTGGAATGCAACCCAGTCTCCCTAATCCAGCAATAACAAATTTTCGGGCACCCAGATTGTAAAGTCTCTCTAACGTATCACATATATTAGTAGGATGCTTAGGTAATTGTAGGAGAAGTTTATGCATGTGATGTTAATAAAGTTAGAGTATCCAACGCAAAACCAATTTACAGTAGGCGGAGTGCCCCTAACTTGTACCAGCTATATATGATTGATAACGCTTCAAATACGCAATGTAAGTTTGTCATACAATCTAACCATATGGAGGTTCTAGTTTAGGAGGTGAAGTTCTTACAGTGAGCTGCCGTGTATATTCTTGAGCCAAGAGATCAGCATATTGTTGGGCATTGTAATGATTCATAGTTGGATAGTTGGGCATAAGGTAATTATTTAGGTAGTCATTGCTGCCCATTCCGACGAAGAAGATGCACTTGGCAATCGATCGAGCAGCATCATCGGCACCAAGATTGTCTGTTATCTGATCAAGTGTATTCTGAAAGTTCCTTATTTGTTGACCAAAAGGTATTCTTCCCACCCGCAGAAAACAATTGTGACAAAATAATTCAAGTCCTTTAGCTACAAATTTAAGATTTTCTGTGAAACAATTGCATGCAAATTTATGGTTCTGCTAAATCCATGCAAAGTTTAAGATAAATAAATAAATATTGAGTTAGGTAATTAATAAACTATGAAGCATGAAATGGTTAATTAATTACAAAGTTTCTGCCAGTGGCATCAAAGATTCCAGCAGCTGCAGATGCATAGTTGACTCCATGAAGCATTTGATCTCCAGAAGCTTCAGAGTGAGCAGGAATCAAGGGAAGTACTAGCAGGTCAGCTGCAGGAGGAACAAATTTTTTTTTTTTTTTAAATGATAGAAAAATGACAATAATGTTTAAGTTGTTTTTCATATAATGGAAATACTGCCTGGTTTATGCCCTAATGAGGAATGTAAGGAAGTTTCAAACTCAGAAAGTATGGATATATAAAAACATACCACCTTGTCCATTAGGATATTGGATCACATACATGGGACGATTCATGTTATTTCTCATAATATACATAAATTATAAGCTTGGCTCTCTTATCATTTTAATTTATGTGTAATTAACGAGTAGATTACTAAATTATTTCAGAGATTAAGAACATAGAGCAACCCAATTGGTCAATTCTATATTAGTAAATATTTACACATAACAAACTTATGCAAAAAATAGAGCTTTGTACCAACCCAATTGGTCTATTTTAAGTAAATCAAGTAAACTCTACCTTAAATAAAATAAAAGCAAAAAATAAATACACTTTTTGACTGAAATATATGTCAATCTTAATATGCTGAACTGATCATAGCAAAACATAACATTAAGAGAGAGAGAGAGAGATCTATTTCATCAACCATGGTGTAACCATTGGAAAAACGACCAGTAGGACCGCCATTGAAATCAATGCCATAAGGGAAATAGTTGGCCTTGGCAAATGACGGAAGGTCGTTGTTATTGCCATTTTCAGTGAGTCTCCAAATACAAACATGGCTGGCACTGTTTCTGACGAGGATCTCCTCCGACCGCCACCGTCAGCTGCTGATGGTGATGGTGATGATGAGTTCACGTCTTGGCACCAAGCTACTTAGAAGGTGTCTAGCCATCAATGACTGAATATTGATGTTGAGATGGTAATGTAGGGAACACAGAGAGATCTCGAGAGATGATTGTGGTGTTGAATTTGCAAGAGGAGATAGCATGCAGTGATGATTTAATAGGCATGGCACGTCTGCAGTGATTAAATACAAATTTACTCTCCCAAGCATCCTTCTCATTTTCCAAATTTAATATCCTAACCCTGTTCTAAATTCTTGAAAATTTTCTACCTCTCTCTCTCACATAATTTGAGAGAAATGCTAACGAGACTCTCTCAAAGTGGGATTTTTTATGGGCTCTTTGTCACCTCACAATGTAACGTTAATTCTCGTGCTAACATTATAAAACATTGCACCAAAACTATGAGACAGCAAAGAGTTATAAAGAGTCCCACTTTTGAGAAATTTTCATTAACATTTCTCATAATTTGATAGCCATTTCTATGCAACGAATTAATATCCAAGCCTAATTAGGTGGTGCACAAATTTTTTTATTTAATTTTATTTTTTTAACAAGCGATATTATCTACACTGAATGAGAGAGGGTGAGTTTCGCCTCACAATAGATTAGCAATAATTTGGTTCAAATTCGCATTTGACGAAAATCAAACATAAGACATTTCACTTACAAGTAAAGACGAATACCACTAGATCGTAAGACTAAGTGACAGGTGGTGCACAAATTAACACGTAAATAATTGGCTAAGTTAAGGTAGTAGTTTGGGCGTTATTTTTTTGTTACTATTCTGATATATATCTTGTACTCACCGGATTGATATTTGATAACATGTTAACAACTTTTTAACTAATTAAGCTTAAGGATTTGAGCTTGCCATCGTTACGATGATATCTCCGTCTTATAAATTGGTAGGTTAGATATTAATTATGTATTGTAGTGCACGTAAGTTCTTGCTTAAGTTCAAGACAGCACGAATTCTCTTTGTACAGCAAATTACGTTCATTGCGTTCGATTAGAGTATTTTACTTTGAAGACGTAAAACTGAGGATGCAAATGACAAGGAATCGTTATTGGCAATCCGAAATAAAAATAAACTTATGAGGAACGCAAAATGAGATTTTTAGAATGCCAATAACAGTTCTTGATTCTAAAATATTTTCATATTAAAGTTTAAAATCTCCCACTAACACGTCAAATCTTTCGAAATGAAAAATGTTAGGGATGCCTATATTTGTATCATATTAGTGTACTGATATGCCAAGTGATGTGTATTATCCTTCGTCAACTAATAAATTTATCTGTTTGAAAGTTAATATTATAAATCATTTGTCACTTTAGATGATATACTAATATAATACCATCGTATTATGTGATCTCCCTAGCATTACTCTTCAATGTAAAACTATTTTTCTAAACTGAGCTAGTGCACTAGCACTTGCGGAATGCAAGACTCCTAAAACCTAGCGCACAAAGCAAAGGACCAACCAAGACGTACGCAGTCACACAAGAAATACAACGATCCTCGCTGGATCCTCCAATCACCTGATTGTGTGGTAAAAAAATTATTGTAAATTTTTTTATTTAAAATTGAATATAAACAGTACTTAACAAAAATTGACCGCATAATGTACGATGAACGGATGTGATTGGAGGATTCCCAAGATCCTCACAAAGAGGATCTGGCAAGAATCCTCTCTCCTTATTTTACTTTATTTTTCAAAGAAACTTGGAATTAAGTTGGATTTTTTTTTGGAGTGCTCTAGGGTATCCGATATTCTGAGTGTTTCAACCGCACTAGATTAAATAGTTTCACAACTAAGCTCTGTGTGTGAGTCTTAAAAGGGAGAGGAAAGGAGAGCTGATCGATTGGTGGTGTTGAAAGCGGATTCAGAGGTTGGCAGGTTCCCATGCAACTCCTAACTCCAAGTTTGTTGTGGGACAATTGGTGGTTATGCATGCAGGGCAGGGCAGGGCTGCATTCATCTGTGCTTTGAGGTATCGTTTGGTATGCAGACGGGACGGGACGGGACGGGACAGGATGGAACGGAATGGAGCGGGAGCAAAGATGCCCTCGGATGGAAACAAGGAGGAAGAAGAAGGAGACGGAGAGGTTATAATTTTGTGTTCCACGGATGTGGAATGAGTCGTTCCAGGAGGGTGAGGTGGAACGAAAATTCACCCAAAACTCGTCCCGTGGAACAGCTTGTTCCACCCGTTTTAGGCGCACCAAACGTGGGACGGAACGCTTTGTCCCATTATGTTCTGTCCCGTCCCACATACCAAACGGTACCTGACTTTTATCCCAAGAAACAAAGAAAAAAAATTTGATTCTCTTGGGGAGAATAAAGTTGACGTTTCTTTCTTCATGTATGTCATTTGACTGCACGGTCAACATGAACTTTGTTGTTCCCCTACTACAACTCACGTTACTATCCATCTATACTTTAACCTAAACCAAGCTTCCAATCTAGGAATAGAGCCCGTAAATTAACACGATTCAATTTGCTCGCAAAATTTCTATTAACGGACGAAGACTTAATCGGCTGGATTAATTAACGGGTGGTGATTTTCCTTCATATTTGAGCATTTTACATATGCTCGCAAAATGTACCTAAGCCGTTAAGGCGACTCAATTTGCTCACAAAATTTCAATTAACAAGTGAAGCCTTAAGGTGCTGGAGTCATAACGAGAGAACCCGTTAGCAACCTGTTGATTTTGGGTGAACCCACGAAACCCATAATCACCCATTAAAGAGGGTTAATTTCTTAATCTTCAAACCCCTATCTGAGATACTGAGAGAGTTTATAGTTTATTCCCTCTTACTCTGCCGACTCACTCTGCCCTATTCTCTCTCCCCGCCCTCTAACCTCTGCCACTCCGCCACTGCGATTCTGCCTTCCGCCCTCTCACCCTCTCTGGGCCACTCCGCCCTCCGTCCTCTCATGAATCACGATCTCCCACTGTCTCTAATTTAAGCTGAAGAACGATATGAAGAAACGGCAGCTCAAGCTCCCTTGGCGTTGAATCAATGGCAGTTGCACAGAGAATCTAGAGGTACACGTTATGAATCAAAATTACTGACATTGCTTAGTAAAAAGCTATACAATATCTCCAAGCATGATTGATCGACGAGGTAAATGTTCGAATCCAATGCCCTAATCGGCTCTACGTCTTAGTGAGTTTTTGCAGACACCACACTTGCATACAATGCAGCCCACATTCCGTTTCTCAAATACCACCCAAATATGCATCTCAACATCCAAACTTCACCCAGAAACAAAATTACATACAGTACATACAGGTCAACAGAGCTTCAAGGCTTCCATAACTTCAGTGTGCAGTCTTCGCCGTATGTAGCGACAATATTCCTGTGAGGATGATGGCTGATGCCAATTACCTCCTTTTCGTGGACCTGCACATCACAAGAGAGAACTTTATAACTCTTCGGCATTCATGTATGCAATTTTAGTTTTAATCAAACCACCATCAAAAGAGCATTTTGTAAACACGTAATAGAGAGCGTTATCCATGTGCAGCCAGATCTTGGCAAACAACCAACAGCGCAATCCCAGACGTCCACACATGCACACACCTACGGATGTGAATCGTGCAGGTCTCGTGACCAGAATAGCTGGAATTAGAATGTGGCAAGAATTGCAATTATCCTATCACTCATTTTAACATACGAGCCATTCAGGGACCAAAACAGACCGTCTTAAATTTGCCATGTTTAGGACGAATAGACCTTCAGAAAGATGTCATGTATGCTTACAGGTATATAGAACAAAGATGTCACCAGATACCTTTATTAGTCTTTTAAATGAGACGGGCATAGAAAGGGTCATCAACTAGTGAACTGATATTTATCTAAGCGAACATACACTGGATTTCTCCTTCACACCATATTTGTAAAAAGGTATGCAACTTAATCAATGTCGACCTTGGAATATAGGGTTTCATGCCAAGCAGAAGGAATCAAATAAGATGTTTGCAACACTTTGAGCGATCAGATCTCGATCAGTGAAGCAACCAAAACTGGTTAAAAACACTAGAAGATCCATGTCTCAATGAAGTTTGAAAACACCAATTTAACTCAACCAAGGAAAAATCATCACTAGATCATGTCAGTTGTCTTTTCAAAATCATCACTAGATCTTGATTACTGTGATTCCAGATGTGCAACAAGTATTTACATCTAAAGCCCTCGTTCCGTACCATCTCAATCTCCACCAAGATAAATACCACAACTAACAAAATTGTCAATATTTATTTTGATTCCAGATATGCAACACGTATAGCATTATAAAGCCCTAATTCAGTACCAACTCAATCTTTATCAACAAAATACATACCTTCATTAGATGCTCTAAATTACCAGATTGGTGACTGAAACAGTACATATTCCTGCACATAGATGAAGTATTGGTAAGCATCCTCATGCTGATGATCAAAAGAACAAAGCAGGTAGCACAGTCTTTGTAGTTTAACTGTTCCAACTGGCAGGTACCCATTGGCGGAAAAACAAATAACACATAATGGCTCTGACTGTAGTGAGGAGGCCAAAGCATCTCTGAGATGCCATTTTAGAAAAGAAAAACTTCATCCATCCAATGATGTTACGAAAACAGAATAGTTCCCTTGAAGAAGAGGATAAACACCGCATAGCGTATAAGAGATCTTTTGAATTTGGCAAGATTACACACATAACAGACACGGAAACATGCATATTAAGAATGTATACTAACATAACCAAGTGAAATATGAGCATGATGAAAATTTGATATTTTATTTACCTGTCTTCACCAACACAGTAAATCCATTCCCCTTTTGGTGACACACAAGCTGACAAAAAATCTCCGCCTTCTTTTTTACCAGATGAAAAGCTCTTCACAACCTAAGCCATAATAATCAGACAAAGCTCAATATTCACAACCACTTAACAATGAAACAAAAGATTTTGGCTTTAAAACATGAAAATATCCAAACAAACTTTAAGAAATGGATTGTTAAATACATTGCAGCACGTTGAACAAAAATATGTAAAAACTAAGTTCTGTTCAAGTGAAAAATATATACCTGTCCTTGAAGTGTCATGACATAAATAGATGACGTCTTATTACATACAATGATGTGATCAGTATTTTTTGGGTAAAGATGAACAGAATTCACAGAAGCATCACCTCCCTAAAAGTTAAAACAAAAACCCACAAATTAGACACCAAAACAATAAAAGAAAAGGCAATATTTCAAAGGAAATATAGCTAGGTTCCTCTAGCTCATGATATATAAAATATTAATTAAAGTAATAAAAAGGAATACCCTTAAAGGAGGAGGTGGCTTGAATGTCTGTAGACAGTCTGTAGTCTTCAAATCCCAGACCTAAAAAAAACATCTACGCCTCAGAAAATGGATACGCGTTGCACAACAACAGCGTCAATGAGATACAAATAAATATCACGAGAAACTTACCTTGACTGTGCAATCGCTAGATGCAGTAATTACACGAGCTCCATCACTAGTAAAGATTCCATCATTTACATAAGATGTATGCCCACGAAATTCTTTCAACATCTTCCCAGATTTTAGGCCATGGATTCTGCATCAGTCATAAACAGATGTCTTTAAAATAATAGCAAAGAAAATAAATAAATAAAAGGTTTCCTATATATATATATATATATATATAAACAAAAAAAGGAGGTGTGTGTGGGAGCCAATAATGCACTTTTTTACATTAAATCATAGTAACCAAAACATAAATGTAAAAACCAAGAAGATGCATGTTACAATGAGTGATGCATAACTGTTACATAACTAATACACCTCAATGGATGTCTTGATAATGAAAACGTAGGAACAGTCAAAACTTGAAGTTGAAGAAACAATATTAGTGATAAGAGTAAATTTTTGACATATAAAGTAATAACTAATGTACCAATCTAGGAAACATATCCAACAAGAGATGTGAAAAAATACTTTGCAGTGCTGTCAAATGATGTACTAAGTAACTGGCTTCCATCCCGAGAGAAGGAAACACTGGTGACACCCCGTGAATGTGCACGTTCAAGACGGCGCAAGCACTGCCCAGTCCTAATACGCCAAACCTGTAAGAAGAATTTAGATAAATTAAGATCAGAAACAAATTCAATAAAATTGTACAACATATCAAAATTCAATTTAATCAACACATGCTAAATAGCAATATGGACAGGAACAAAAAAAATTACAATAAAATACTGCTAACTATCTTCTAGCTTCAAGTAAGATGCCAAATCATAATTACTGAACTTGAGCCTTATCTTGAACAAGAAAAAGGAAGCATACTTCGAAACCTCAACAAAAACAAGCATGAGTTATGTCATCATATACAATAAAATCTGACCTGGGGGAACCACACGCAAATATAATCACAAAACATTTGTTTGACATGAGCTAACTCTCCACAAACACCCCATACAAAAAATGTAATAACACAAAACAAAACAGATAATTAAATAGAGTGAGCAATACCACACATAGAACACCCATGTGAAACAATTACCAACATCTGATCATAACAAGAGATGAATCAAGTAAACAAATGTTTGGCGGTTGATCAATCTTTCCTAGCAACGACATAATAATGCACTTTAACCTACAACTTGGAGATCCACTAATAGAACTATAATTAGAGCCAGAATCCGACATTAGAAACTCCATTTGTCACTCACTACAATTTCCGGAACTCCTAAGAGTGTCGTATTCACACCAAATTGGTCGCTGACATGTGAAAATAAGGTTACCCAGTAATAAATGGTTACAAAGTAGTGGGAGAATCATATGAAGGACTCTCTGATAGAAAGGTAACTAACATCAGTTTTAAAAATCAATAGAGAAGCTGTCCCCATATTCAGATGGCAAGATTTGCTCCAATAAGTACTAGAGGGCACTGGTTTGGACTGTGAAAAGTATTTGCAGACGGGTGTGGGAGTAAATTTCAGGTAGAGATTGAAGGACTCTGATTATTTGGAGATATATATGGTCATACGATGGTTTCTAATGGGGAGAAAAAACATAAGAAAAATGTATGCGAATTCAACTTCTAGACTTCTAGTAGTAAAAACAAGAAAAGGACTCTTGCATCCAAGAAAACATGAGCTTAATTTACTTTGATCTTTCCATCTTGTGACCCGGATGCAATCATCTCTGAATCTCGGCTAAATTCAAGACAGAGGACAGCATCGTCGTGCATCATGAAAGTTTCCTGCAATATTGACAGCACATCAGAAAATGCAGAAGAAAACAGTCCGCTTAGATGAATGATACAATAAAACGTTGTCATACGAGGTGCAGAACATTAACAACTAAATCCAAGTTCCAAAAAAAACAACTGAGTGACGGTCCATGTGTGTAGGCACGCATGTGTGTAGGCACGCATGTGTGTAAAAGGACATGACAAGCAGGCCAGTTCCCAAATTGCATTCATCCAGAATTTTTTAGAGGGTAAAAAACACAACATTATCCCCACTTCCAATAGCATGTTTCTTGTTCAGAACCAATGAAATGTCATAATGTTCCAACTTTACGATTAAAGAACCATACCATTGCAATGAAAAATATATTTTTATGTTTGTTATAAGGACACGACAAGCAGGTCAATGCCCAGGTTATATATATATATATATATATATATATATATTGTTGTTGTTGTAGAATGCATAAAACTCCGAAAAGAAAATAAATGCTCACATCAGCCTGGTACTGAAGATCCTTCTTGAGTTTCCCGCTTAAGTAATCCCACACCTAGAATTGACACAAGCATTGGAAAAAAAAGGCATTCAAATTACACCAAATAATTTCATGTTAACAAAAGCATCTTAATCATATATACCTCAATAAATCCATCAACCGAGCAAGAGACAAGAAACTGCCCATCTGGTGAGAACCGGGCACATTCTGCATGACTTTTTGTCCCAAACTGCAGCAAAACTCCACCAAAAACTCAGAAATTCAGAAAGAAATTGTTACAAATAATCAGGCCACTACTTTATATATGTCAGTAAGATCTTTGTAATCTATTTAAATTTCTTCATAGGCCAATGCATGGCTAAAATAACTACCATGGAAGATTGATGTTACTGTAGTCTCAGTTCCTAAATTCTGATTTAAAACGAAGTTCAGTATCCAGCATTAAGAACCCTGAACCCCAAACCAATAAAGCATACTGAACAATGTATCAAAATGATATATAGCTAGTTAGCTACATATAAATTCCTTGCCTTTATTGTGTGTGAAAGAGTTGTTGGATACAAGTCATCCACATCTTGTTTCATAGCAGCTGTTCCTCGAAATAAGTCAAACTGTGTTCCTGGGGGAAGCAATCCTGGATAATAAAAAAAAAAAAAAAAACTTAACCACATAAGTGACCATTCCTGTTATAAAAAAGGGAATCTAATTAGAATATATTGATAGAGAAAGAACCAATATGAAGTGAACCAGAAGTCCACTGCTTCAATAGAAGACTGATAACTTAAGCCTCGTTTGTTTGGCAGTAGGAATAGGAATTTGTTTCCTTTTCCATCAAAATTGGATGTTTAGTTAGCTTGGAATAGAAATAGAGTTATGGAACTAACTGGAATCAACTCCTTTGACTAGGTGGAATAGAATTACAGATGGGAGGCTGGGATTTCTATTCCATACTTCTAAGGAATGTAATATTGAAAAGTACCATCCTACAACGTATATATTACATGGATATATATGTGGGATTCCATCTGATTCATGCAGCTGGGATTTCTATTCCATGGAATGGCAAAATGCCGAACCTAGATCGACAACAAAAATCTCTGTTTCCTCACCTAACATATACGGATAAAACTTCTTGTGAACAGATAAAACTTGGTTTCAGAGGCACGAAAAATTCACCATGCATAAAATTGAATATGAATTTTACAGCCATAAAGGGTATCTATAACAAATAAAAAGTACCCATCTATGGTAAGGAAGAAAATAGAAGGGAGGGAGGGAAAAATAGTAAAGGACAAATGAATGGTATGCAACATATCCACAAGAGGATAATTTTCAAAGAGAACCTCATACCAAATAACCAACAAAACAAAATAACAGATGCAAAAGTTCACCTTGGTGTTGCTGCCACTTTAGAGCCTGACCAATTAAAGCCGTCAATCTTGATGGTGGCACCACGGTAACTTCCGCAGCAAGTGCTGAGAAATTCAAAAGAAAATAGAAGTCGTCAAAGACAACAGAAATTTCAAAGAATAAAATTCAATAACAACTACTAAGATTTTTTCCTTTGCTATCTACATTTTTTGTCAGATTTCAAAGTCTGACACCTCTGACTGTATCTCACATTTAAACTCTCCATACCTAGGGCCTGGTCTAAATCTATAAACAGGAACAATAAAAAATAATCCAAAGGAAATGCTGAACAGAAATTCAGTAACAAGAAATCTTTGCTTTTCTTATGCATTATGCCATTGTATGACCATACGAGCATATTTCAGTTCCTAGAAGTCTTCAGACGGCAAGCATATCAAACTTTTTCTCCCCAAACTATGAATTGAACCGTTTTCTGAAGATTGAAGCCAATCCAAATTGTGCAGTTTTTTTTTTTTTTTGTCTGGTAATTATGTTCCTTCAGTGATAAATTTTATCTCTAATGATAGAGAAGAGAATACCTGATGTATTCATTGAGATTAAAAACCTACTGGAAATAATAAAAAGTTCAATTATAGAAGAGAGATGGAGTGAAACCTTGAGCAATTTGAGCACGCCGCTTTTCTTTGGTTGACTCTTGATAAGCCTGTTATAGATAACAAACCTTTAAGTTTCTGATAAAGCATCATACTGATTGAAGTGAAAGCACAACATACTCCAAGACAGTGGAATGAGCTAGAAGCAAAAAATCTAATTTGATGGCATTACAGAGACCAATAATGTGGTGCATCATTAGTTCTGGAGTGCTGAATGTTGTTTGAGACCTTCAGCTTTGCAACCTTCAGGTGTTTGTGATCTTCAGGTTTTTGGGACCATCAGGTGTTTGGGAACCTTCAACTGACTAACATGTTTTTGGTAGGAATTCATGGCATAAATTCCCATAGTAGACCGCAATAAAGAAAGAAAAGTAGAAATTTTTTCTTACTATGACCAATAATACAGTAACTAATGAGTCATATGATTATACCAAAGCTATTTTCATACCTCATTTGGATCAAAATATGTTCTGACAAGGAGGTGCTCAAGTCGCAAGAATCTTTCAGGTTGTTCTTGCTTCACTACACCCATTACCTGAGTCTGTCTTAAGATAGCACGAGCAGTATCCAATTCTCGAAGTTCAATCATTTCCAGTACAATCTACACGATTCATAAGAAAGGAAAGATCATACCATGAGCAGAAGAAAACATACAAAAATTACTTCATTGTCAGTCCATTCAATTTAACTTTCACAGAAGTAAAGCGAAGTAGCAAACTGAACCTGGCAGAGGTATCACAGCGATCATACTAACATTTAGGGCTAAAGAAGACACAACTCTGCAACCCATATTAACACCAACTGAAAAATCCATATGTAGGAAGTAAAAAGACAGCGCTGATATAGGAGAAAAAAGTATCAACCCCACTATGAACAAATAAAACAAGTACAAACACAACTTTGGTTTATGGAAAATGATCTGAATTCCCTTAGTGTCATTCATTCTCATGACAATGAAGCTGTTTATAACCAACAGAATTAGACGCTACTTGTCCCAACAGTAGTAGAAATTTTAAAATTGTTGGCTCGTCTTACATCACTACTGATCTGATCCATCTGTCATGCAAAGGGTTCTAGAAATAAGAACTTGACAATGTTATTTGAGCATCTAGACAATGGCTTGGTTTGGTATGTTTCTATGCGTGCACACATTTTTGTTGGGACAATTTTCATATTCAATATTTCAAATTAAACAGAATATGTTTCCACCCTACACTATCAATACAATTCTATTGCTGACTTCAGAATACCTTAAGCTACTTTCTCTTCTCAAATGGATCATAACTATTTCCTCACTAATACACCTTTATACATGGGAAGTGACACTTGAAACACTTTCCTATATCAGATATATACTCTCTTTTCTCTACAACTAAACAAAACGTGCATTGTCGCTTATATCCTACACTTTGAGCCTTTGATCACTCTAATCTCGGTAGCAATATAATGCATCCTACAAGGAGAAGTTCTCTCATATAGTATTGACACATCAGACATAAAACATAATGTATAAGAAGGCGACCCCAAGCCAACAAGGCTCCCCGCTTTCTAAGGGTGGGGGGAGGAACATCTATCGTATACAACCTTACCTTTGCTTTGCAAAGAGACTATTTCCATGACTCGAACCCATGACATTTTGGTCACAAAGGAACAACCATTCCATTGCACCAAGGCTCACCCTCATAAACCATAAATATATTAGAAAGTATATAAACACACACAGACAAAAAAGATTAGCCCTACATGAATCATATTCAAAAGAAATAACGCCGATATCAAGCATTATATATCATGACTGAGCTTCTAAGTTGAAGAATATGCAAAGCAACATTGTTCATATGTCACAGCAGCAAAAGTTGAACAGTTGTGTAAACATCGGAAAGTGAAAGGACTAAAACCAGGCTTGAAATATACATATAAAAAGGTAAGTGCTGTTACACACCTGCTCGTACAAATCCTCCAATTTGTTCCTTGGAAGCTTAAGTTGAGCCACTTGAGGCAAAATTGCATCCCACCTTCCACTATTTATGTCAGAAACAAATGTCTCAACACTGTCGACAGTGTTCAAAGATACCTGGCACTCACTCTGCAATGTTTGAAACGTTTGGTGCAAAGAATTCTCTTTGCAAAATTGAAGCACAATCTTGATGACACTGAAAAGGGAGAAAAACAAACCAGATTTACGACATCGAATTTTCTAGTACACTCAAACAGTACAACGTTGTAGTCTCACTAAATCTTTAGCAGACATGTCTCTACCCCTGTTACCGAAAGCCAACATATCCCTAACTTAACCCTGCTATGCTCTACTCCCCCATTTGTCTGCCCAGAAAATAACACTAGAGTTTGAATATTGCGCCCTAGAAAAACATAAACATAGGATTTACGTGTGCGCAATACAACGTTAAAGTGAAGAAAAAAAAATCGAGCAATTTGAGAAGAAAACGTACTCTCGAGCTTCAATTTCTAAGGTGGACATCTCGCCTACGAAGTTTCAGTGGGGAAGGAAACAGAGAGAGACAGGAGTAGGGTTTGCAGTGCCGTCTGGGAAGAAGAAGAAGAAAGCGAAAGTCGGGTGGGCTAAAGAAACTGGTGTAGTTCGGGCGGGTGAGGGCTGCTTCAAGACGGAGGAGGGAAGGGAAGGGGAGGGAGATGGAGTAAAGTGTAAAACACAGTTTTTGGAATTGTGTTTAGGCCCCAAAATTAATTTATGTTAATTGACAGAGACATGGACATAAATGTCTTTTTGGACACTTGCGAGCGTGGGTTTTTTAATCATGGACGCTAAACGCACTTAAAAATGTCTTGTTAATTGTTTTTTATTATGATTTTCAAGATATTGTTGTAATGTATTGTGAAATTGAGAGACTTTTTTTTTATTATGCACGTCTTAAAAATTTATCATTTTTTTTTTGTTTTCATTTTGCCCAAAGTATTGAAAAGTTTTCGTTATTAAAGTTGTTATCTATTAAAAATCACCATGATTCACTGGAATTAAGCAAGAATGTATACCACATTCCGTATAAAATTATAAATACACTTTGTTGGCGAATTATCGAGCCATTTTGTGATTGATCACAACTTCCACATCATCTATTTAACAGCAGACCTAGCGGTCAATTAGTCGACATAATGGTCAATAAGCTTTTCATGTCCTTATAGACAATTTTCACATCATCTATTTAATAGCAAACCTAACGGTTAATCAGATATAAGTTTTAAATTAATACAGTTTTAAAAACTTGTTGTGTAAAATGCTAATTCTGAAACCTTGTGACCATTAGTCTCAAAATTACCATCAAACTTAGAGGGTAAAATTTAATTAACACAAAATAAAATACATTCAATAAAGAGTGATGACTCAATAACAAATCACACCATAATATTATGCATATCATTAAATTACCTTACAATGCACTTCAATAGCAATACCATATTGTACAATACAACAATATGCATGCAATATTGTCAGCCATAGATAGCTGGATGATTCTTAGTAACATTTATTTATGAAAATTTTTAAACCACACCACACACTTGGCAATAAGAATACTAAACCATTATATAAAGCATAGTTACTTCTCTAAAACTCATATATATCATTTGGTATGGTTAGTGGATATGTGTTGTCAGTTGCTATTGGCATAAAGTCATTAGCTCCAGTGTTCACTTCAATCTGCATAAAATAAATAAATATATTTAAGATCAATGAGTTAGAAAGTAAAACTTAGTACTTTTACAAAAGTAATTGTAACAATAATGCTTTAATTATATCTAGCTTTGGCCCCTCCATTGGTATTTTGAATATGAGTAATGTAGGAAGACTAAATTTATAGACAAATTTGTAAACTAAATGATATGAAAGTTAATGATTAGATTATTACTTAAGTACTGATAAACGTGCTCATTTTTTATTGGTAAAATATCATTTAATTTGTAAATTTTGTCTGCAAGTTTAGTCTACCTAACATTGCTCTTTAAATTTATACCCAATCATTTAACACTTTGTCACTTTGGCCTTAACGTCAAAGTCTGAATTTTTTTTTATTATTATTTTGGGGAAAAATAACCACCCGCAATGTATTTACTTAATCATACTCTTTTATTTCGTTCTAAATTAAACATAGAACTTCAGTTAAAGAGTTAGATAAGTATATACATTATATGGGTCTTTTTACCCATAAATCTTGCCAAAAAAGGGTAATTGGCAGATTATCAAATTTCAACAAATTGAATTGGCGGACAAATTGAAAATTTGCTAATAATTAGCGATAATAGCTACAATTTACCATAAACTTTAATAAGAATGTTGATTACCTTATCTTGAAGATACTTATTTGCAGCTGCCAGAATTCCTTCCTTCATAATATCAATTTAATTATTTGAGAAGATTAAAAAAAAAGTAAGGCAACAATATTATCAATTAACATAAAATTTCAATCAATTATCCAAAATTAAAAGTTGAAATTTTATAAAGGCCATGAATATGCCCACTCAAGTGGCATTTGATGGATAGGATAATGATTCCTAGCCTTATTCTTCATGAAGTAACAAAAAACAAATGAAGTCAAGTTGTAGTGCCAAAAACTTTGGAGGCCATGAAGAGCTCACTTCCAAAAAAATTTGGTGTTGCATTTGGACCAGTGATTTTCAAGTACCAAGGGAGTTAGGCAACATTAGTGAAAAGAAATAATACACTCTAAAACGCTAGATATAGGGATTTGAGGGCAACTCCAATCATGTTTTCTATTTTTTATAGCTCAATTTACTAAAAAGAGAGAAAAATTATTTTTGAAGCTCTCTAAAAAAGTTTTACTTCATAATTTAGAAAGTCACAATGAATATGAGTCAATAGGAATTTAATTATTTATGAATAATAACACTGAAACGTGGAGCATTTAATTACATAAAACCACTAGGAGCTCATTTCTCCCTCATATTTAGGAGCTCTTAGAGGTATCCCATCTTAGGAGGTGATAGGAGCATAATTGGAGTTGATTTTTTTGAAAACCTCTCTAACATCTTCTACTTATTCAAAGAGAAATGACAACCACGCACATTTTTTTTCTCCTATGCACCTCTTTATTTATAATAACTGAATTGAATCAATCAAGCAGAACCAACGAACATGATTAAATAGTGTGATTATTATTTTCCTATATAAACAGAGAGCTATAATCTAATAACATAAATCACAGTGTCGATCCAATTAAACTTATAAACTACTATGGTAGACATCTCCAATTGCACCCCCGCTCGCTCCCCTTCTCATTGATATAATATTAAAAACTTAACAAAAAGAATGGAAAAAAACCATTGTGCCAAACTGTTTTGGAACATTGATGGATCTTATCTAATGAAGTTGATGTATGTACTAACATCTCCCGCATTATATACAATACAACACCAATGCATGATCTCATCAAAAAGTAAGTAGGGACTTTGGGGAGCAAACTTACCGAGTTCCTCAACAGCTGGATCTCTTGGAACAATATGTCCATCTGCACACATAACATAATTAACTGTTGCTTAGATGTAATTTATGGATTGCGATAAATAATAATAATAATGTAAGTGATGGATAAAAACGATACCTTTGCCGAGCGGACATGATAAATCCACGTTTCAAGATGTTTTTCAAGCACTTGTAGTTCATCCAAAGTCATTGTCCCAGCACCTCCATCAAATATATACCTATAATGTTTTCATATGTAATCCAATTCCCTTAAAACCAAAATTACAACCATTACCAAACTAATCATACCTGATTAATAACCTGTTACTACGTATGATATGCTTGAAAGTTTACTTCTCCAATTCATAATCTTTGAGTTAAATTAACTTAAACCACAGGCCCTTTCCTTTTTTGGTAAAATAACTAGACTTTTTGTGAGTATATCAATATTTTTACATTAGTGGGAGAGGGAGTTCGACTAAGTCATACAATGAGCAACCTAATTTGGTATGGAATTCGCCATTTCCACGAGATTCGAACTTAAGACTTCTTACTTCTAAGCAAAGAGGAATACCATTAGACCCAGACCGTTGTACTGAGTGGCAAAATAACTAGACTTTTGACTTCACTAGATTTAAACGTACTCCTGAAAACCTATTCGATGTAGTTCAAGAAATGAAGTGCTTTATATAAGGGTCATCATTACAATTTGGTACATTGAAATTTACCAGATATTTGATTGTATTTGCGTTTCGGATTCGAAACTTCCTTTTTTCTAAATTAATGTAATAGTTTGAAAGTTTTCCCCTACCCCTTCATATTTTTTTTATATTACATGGATTTAGCTCTATATATATTATTGTCATATATAATTGTCATATATAATTGTTAGAAATATATATGGATACAATAATATGCAAATATAAGTTCTACATATATTGATGTCACGATAATAAATAAGATAACATAATTTTACTTTGTAATACCTGAGACCTTTTTGTAGTATTTCAATCTCCCGTTTCATCAAGTTAATCTCCTTTTTCGCATCCTATATACCAATACAATAAGGGAATTCAAATTAGGTTTAGAAGGAAGAATAAAAAAAATCGTAGATGGCATCCATGTAAATATGCCCTAAGTCAATCAAAAGGATTGTAATTATCGTAGATGCACCATGTAGGGTTTCATTTCTCTTGGCCTAATAGATGAGATGAAAGATAACATAAAGTAAGAAATATAATTAATTAATTACAAAGGATAATACTTATGTTCACCCAAGAAAAAACCTATTTGTCCCCCACTTATGATTAACGTATTTTTTACCATAAGAACTTCATAATTACAATCATTCAAACTCTTTATCATCATCTAAAAATTATATCTGCAAAAACTTATTTAGTTTGGAGATCGTTTAACCATCCATGCATGGCAAACTAATCGACATTTTTTATGCCAAGTAGCATTCCTCATCATGAACCATTCATTTGTTAAATACATATGAATATCTAAATAATCCCTAAATTGAATGATATTTTACAAATATGATCTTTAGATGATGATAACACTAAAAAAATTGTAACTATTAGGGGCATTAGATTATATGCGGATATGTGGATTTGCCTCTATTAATCTTCATTAGGAGCAGAAATAAATATTTGCCTCTATCACTACTTTTAGATGCATAAAAAAATACCTCTATTAAAATTTAGATATTAGAGGCAGATAAGTAAGCCTCTAATATATATTTCTTTAATTTAATATATACATTTCTAAATTCAACATATATTTTCCAAATTTAATAATTTCCATTAGGAGCGGATGTGATTATGTATGCACTTATATTTAATTATTTTGTATATTTCCTTAACGTAATAAATAAAAGAAATCATCAAAACCCTATTTCTCTGATAACCGCACATCAATCTCCCCTATTTTCTCCTCCTTTCACGGCACAAACTTCCCCATCTCCCTTTTCCTTCATATTTCTTGTCCTGATCTCTCTTTCTTTCCGAGATATTTTTTTCTCTTTTTTCCTTCTTCATTGCTTCTTAATATTGCTACCTTTCAGTATCGTTTGATTAAATTTTTTTTTCTCTCGATCTGCTATTTAGCAGGTATATTTGACGGGATGTGAAGAATTTGAAGTGAAATCGGTTATAAATCTCTTGGTTGTGTTCTTTATTTATCTTTTCTGTTTTATTTTTGTATACATTAGATGATGAATTTCATCATGAATCCAGATTGGATGAATTAGGTTTGATTTTTCTGTTTGTTTTGCAGGTTTTGTTTGCTATTCGTATTGCGATGGGTGGATGTTTATCCTCGTTTCTTTTCATGTGAGTTCTACTCAAACATTGTTTTCATTATGTTGCATTAATTTTATCTGTTTATATGATTTTGTTTTTCTTGTTTGTGTGAAAATGTTGTTACCCAGAAATAGATTAAAGATGGATCATGGAAGATGCATCATTTTGATGTATTTGTAGAAATTGATCATGGAAGACGCATCATTTTGTTGTTGGGAATCAAAAGACCGGGTGTTGATTAGATATAAGTTTTGCTAAAGTCCCTTATGTACTACTTTCTGATTTTTATATGTATTTTCCATCACATGTCGATCGAAGTTTTTTTTTTTTTTTTTTGGTAACTATCGATCGAAGCTTAATCTTGTATATCTAAAGAGTTTTGAATGAAAATTGAATTTTGATTCTACCTTTGATGGTATTGATCCCAGATGATGCATTATATTTGAACCAAAAAATTTAACAGGAAAGAAACCTATTAATAATATCATTTACGGGGAATGAAAACGTTTTTCAATTGATACAGGTCCAATTATTTATTTATAGCATTAAATTGTAATATTTGTTAATATTATTAATAATATTATAATAATACAATAGATGCAGAATTAAATGTCTTTATTGCTTAATTGCCAGCAAAACAGTAGGAGCGGAAATAATCATGATTAAATGCGGAAATAGTATTAGTGACGCCACTTTTAGAGGCGATTATGTTATTCGCCACTCCTTTTTAGAGGCGAAAATCTATGATAAATGCCCCTAATAAAATTGCCTTTAATACTTACAATTCTTGTAGTGTAAAGAGTATGAACGATTGCAATTATGAAGTTTCTACAAGTTATATTAATTAAAAGTGAAGAAACAAGTAGGTTTCCCCACAAAAGAACACAAGCATTATCCAATTAGAAATATGTATTCATACGTAATGTCATATATGCATGCATACATGAACATGAGTGGTTAGCTATGTATTAAAATACTAGTTAACACTTGAGTTTACTGTACTCGCATATATATATATATATGTGTGTGTGTATATTTAGTTTGTATTTATTTGTATATTCAAGATTCCTGCAATTAGGTGTCTGATATTGTTCGGTCTTTCAAAAAGAAGTTGTGATTTGAGGAACATTATCATGTATATATGTGCTATTTTGTTTATTTTTTTCTTGTATTTTTCTAGCTAAGCGTGTATGTTGTGTATCTAATTAATTTTTGTAATCTAGTAAGAATCATTCATAACCAGCATCTGATGCTGCACTAGCTTTAGGAATAATAATGAATGGCACAACAATTTCGTGTGTGTGTGTGTTTTCCTTAGAACTATGTGTATATAGCATGAGAATTATTTTTTGATAAAAATAAATATGAGAAATCATTGATGAAACAAATAAATGACATAAATTGGAAAATAAGCGACAAATTAAACAGCAAGAGGTATTGTACCAGAGTTTGTGTTTCCATGGTTTGCTCTGTCTGAGGTGCTCGGGTGGGCTTCATCTTCATGTACCTCTCAATAAGCCCTTGCATGCTTCTGCCATAATAAAAAAACAAAGCAATGTATACCTCTCAATAAGCCCTTGCATGCTTCTACCACTAAGAGACCTTATGTTCAGATGGTGATAGAGCCAAGAATGTTGAACGTATTTCTCTGTGAGCAGGGAACTCTTGCACTTATAGAAGCAATGGCAGCCAACTCCCATCTATCATGGAGGGTTGGTTATTATTTTTTTTTTTTTTTTGCTTCAAATCCCTATCATGTAGAGGTGGTTGTGATTAGTGCTTCCTTTCAAATGCACAATGAAAGTATACCCCTCAATTATATGATGTAGCTTTCTACGTATCCAAACTCTTATTAATTTGTATTACCAACATATTATTTCTCCTTTATCTATAACTAGTTGAGTCCACATAGAATTCTTACAATTCGATGAAATTTCATTAACTTTTCCGTCAAATACTAGCACACTTTACCCCTATTGATTGAATCATGTGCTGATCACTGTGGAGCAAAAAATAATCCAAAAAATATGGAGACGACACGTCGATTTTTGGGTTAAAAAGACAAGATTAACCTTGAGGTACACTGCGATTCCCAAGCGCATGCAACGAACAATAACGACTCAATCAAGAAAGAGTCAAAGGTGATCAATATGAAATTTATTCCACATTCCTCTCATCACTCTTTATCAATCCCTTACGGATTTTATTCAAAAGGTAACTCCCAAAACTTTCTATTTAAATTAGGAATATTTGCTATGTTAATTGTAAGATATTATTTTTGCATAATATCTTGCAATTATCACCCAAATACACCATAAAAGGCCACCACTCCTCACCCTAAGGGCCGACCACTCTCTTATAAATACCCCTCTTATCCCACTAAAATACTAAGTCATTTGCAACCCGCAAACTCCTAAATACATTCTTTTCAGAATTATAACTTTAACATTAGAGATTCTTTGGCTAAAGCTTCCCCAAAATGCACATGCAAAATAATAACACCCACTAGTAGAAAAACATGTTTGCGCGACGAAGAAAATTTTGTAGCGCAAAGTCCGTTTGCGCGACGTATAACACAAAACGTCGCGCAAACGTACTTTGCGCAACGGTACTTTGCGCGACGAATAAAGAGTTGTGCAAAACAGCTTTGCGCGACGCAGGTGGGCATACGTCGCGCAAAACTGCTTTGCGCGACGCCGTCATTCGTTGCCAAACTTTTGGCGCCAAACCAAGAAGGTTTACCGCGTTTTTCGTTGACTTTGCGCGACGTAGGTCCTTATGTGTCGCGCAAAACAGCTTTGCGCGACGTAGGATTATATGCGTCGCGCAAAACATCTTTGAGTGACGAAGACTGGCGTCGCGCAAAGCTGTTTTGCACGACGTATGCCCACCTGCGTCGCGCAAAGCCGTTTTGCACGACGCAGGGCATGAACGTCGTGCAAAGTCTTTTTTTTTTTTTTTTTTTTTTCTTTGGTGTTCTTGCATTGCCTTTTTCTTTGTGGTATCCACTTGTGTAAATGTTTTAAATTGATGATCGAATTAGTTCATTATATTTATATAGGGTTAAAGAGTGTAGTTGTAAAAAAATCATCAAAATCGGAGTTAAAATAACCGTTAAATCATGATTTTTCATTTATAGCCATAAAAAAGGTTTGTCCCCTTACCTAATTTCTGCATGTTTGTTTTTGTGATTTTTGGCGTACACGATCTCGAAGCATATACAAACAAGTTTGACGGTTGGATTATTGAAACTAGTTTCGTACAATGCATATCTGATCAAAACATTAGATTCACTAACAATTGGAGTTTATTTATACTTTCATTGAGTATAACATAAGATTTTGTGGTATTCACTTGTGTAAATATTTTAAATTGACGATCGACTTTGTTCATTGTATTCATATAGGATCAAGGAGTGTAGCTTTAAAAAATCATCAAAATCGGAGTTAAAATAACCGTTAAATCGTGCTTTTTCGTTTATAACCGTCGAAAAGGTTTGTCCCATTGCTTGACCTCTGCATCTTTGTTTTTTGGGATTTTTGGCATACACGATCTCGAAGCATATACAAACAAGTTTGACGGTTAGATTGTTGAAACTATTTCTGTACAATGCGTATCTGATCAAAACATTAGATACACTAACAATTGGAATTTATTTATACTTTCATTGAGTATAACATAAGATTTTGTGGTATCCACTTGTGTAAATATTTTAAATTGACGATCGACTTTGTTCATTGTATTCATATAGGATCAAGGAGTGTAGCTTTAAAAAATCATCAAAATCGGAGTTAATATAACCGTTAAATTGTGCTTTTTCATTTATAGCCGTCGAAAAGGTTTTTTCCCGTTACTTGATCTCTGCATCTTTGTTTTTTACGATTTTTGGCGTACACGATCTCGAAGTATATACAAACAAGTTTGACGGTTAGATCGTTGAAACTAATTTCGTACAATGCGTTTTCCATCAAAACATTAGATTCACTAACACTAGGAGTTTTTTTATACTTTCATTAAGTATAACATAAGATTTTGTGGTATCCACTTATGTAAATATTTTAAATTGACGATCAAATTAGTTCATTGTATTCATACAGGATCAAGGAGTGTAGCTTTAAAAAATCATCAAAATCGGAGTTAAAATAACCGTTAAATTGTGCTTTTTTGTTTATAGCCGTCGAAAATGTTTGTCCCGTTACTTGATCTCTGCATCTTGGTTTTTTACAATTTTTGGCGTACACGATCTCGAAGTATATACAAACAAGTTTGACGGTTAGATCGTTGAAACTAATTTCGTACAATGCGTTTCCCACCAAAACATTAGATTCACTAACACTTGAAGTTTTTTTATATTTTCATTAAGTATAACATAAGATTTTGTGGTATCCACTTATGTAAATATTTTAAATTGACGATCGAATTAGTTCATTGTATTCATACAGGATAGAATTAGTTCATTGAATGATATATATGTAAAAGATATTATTGTGGATTTTTGTTAGAAAAATATATTACTGTGGGGTTTATCTAAAAAAAATTGAATTTGAAATGAAGAAAGTCACATTTTCAGTAATTTTTATATCTAAATAAAATATATCACAAGTCATCTTCTGTGAGGAAGCCAGAAAGGTATTTTTGAGTTATATATTATCATGGATTGGTATATATTTTTCTCTCTTTCTTTTATGTTGATCATATGGTTTAATTACACAAATATTAATTATTTTTGGTTCCACATGCATGCAGTTCACATTTAATGTAATAGTGAAGCAAGTGCTAGGTTTAACCCCAGATGAGCCACAGACTACACAAATTCTTGAAGATTTCCTGACTTTCATGAGAGGGCTCATTTCTCTTCCTCTCCATATTCCTGGAACTCCATATGCTAGAGCTGTTAAGGTACCTAATATACGAATAATGTTTTACGCGAACTTGTTTTGCAAAACAATGTTTATTTTGCCAAACTGTGAATCAGAATCATAAATTTAAATAAAAATCAACATAATTAATGATTGTAAGTATGTTTATATATATTGTTAAATAGTCTAACAAGAGAACATTTTCCTCCAAAATAAAAGTCTCTATATCTTTTTAATACAAAACCAGCTACGTGTATGGGCTCTCTTCTTGTTTATTACAAAAAAGCAGCTAGGCATGTAGTGTGAGAATTATTATTTCTCTTTACAGGCTAGAAAGAGGATATCTTCAACTGTGAAAGCAATCATAGAGGAAAGAAGAAGAAATGCAGATGGGAGCACTAATTATTGTACTAAAAGAAGTGATTTCCTTGAGATACTTCTGGAAGTTGATACCATATCTGAAGATGAGAAAGCGAGTTTTGTCTTGGATTCTCCATTGGGTGGCTATGAAACCACCTCTCTCTTGATGGCCATGGTAGTTTATTTTCTAGCCCAATCACCATCTGCTTTACAACGATTAAAGGTAATTAATTACCCAAAAACACTTATCTCCTCTTTCATACAAAGCTTAATTAATAAGTTACATTTGATTAACTTTCTTTAATATATCAATTATTTATAATTAATTTCTCGTTTTTGGCTTAGACAAAATGATATTAATTTTTTAATATTTTATTTTTTGATATACAAGTAGAGGATCAGAACATTAGAAGAGTGACATTTTTACCAGTTTTACCAGTTTTGTGCAACTTTCTGCAAATTATTTAATTCCATCTGGCTGGAAAGTTTTACCAGTTTTGATTTTATTTTATTCCTTGGATTGTTTTATTTTCGTTTGATTTTATTTTATTCCAGATTCTTAATCTTGTTTTGTTTCTTGTTTTAGGTACTAGTTTATGACTCGGAGTTCTCATCCGATTCGTGAACATATCCTGGAGTGATTGGGTTCTTCGTCCGGCTGCAAGACGTAAAAGAAAGCGCTACTTGGGAGGCAACCCAATGCATTGAATAAAACAAAGCATGTTCATTTATTTTCGAGAATTACAAGTGCGGAAAAAAAAAAAATAATGTATCTAACAAAGCATGTTCATGTTGGACACAGAGCCTGCGCACTGAACACTAAGAGCCAGGGACTCTTGAACGGCCAACTCATCGGACCGTCCTGAAAGCAGCTGACTATCTCTGGGAGTGAGGAGGTTCCGAGTTTAGGAATGCAAATCTGGTTATGGAGTGTAAATTCCATCTTCTCCTTGGTGATTGCAGTGAGGCTTCATCGTGAGTTTTTCCACAGGTTACTCTTGAAATGAGCTGGAGATTCTTTTGGTTTCCTCCGATCGTTGATTTTCCTTTGTGCTACTCTTGAACTGGGCAGCAGGATTCTTTTGGTCTCCCCCGAAGGTCTGAGCTTACTCCTTTTATCTGTTTCTTTGTTCAATCTCTCCAATTCGTATTGAAGAGGGTTAGAGGATAGCTCAGCATATGCTTGTCTCCTCATGCTTCAATGTATCTTTTTCCTTTGCCTTACTTGCTCCCCTTTGCAGAAGTGGTCCCTTCTCTGGAAGTGTATCAACCGTTGAAGATGACTACTGAAGAGCAACGCTAGGTAAGCAACCAGGGAATAGAGTCCAGGTAGACTCCAAGTGCCGGCTGATTGCTTCTTTCACTTTGCCATGCAAGTAATATGTAGGACAAAGGAAAAGACAGGGAAAGAGCATGATATGAGATACCTTTGCTTTCGCCCTTGATGATATGAGATACCTTTGCTTTCGAAGAGGCAGCGAATGAATCTACATGCTTCGATCCACCGTTTCCTCTTGCCTCCTTTGTATTCCAGGCATTTGGTATCTTCTTTGGGGGATACATCCATGGTTGAAAATGTGTTCTCAAGAGAAGGAGAAAACTGAGCATGTTTGTGCGGGTTGGTTGCAGCTTACATTTTCGGCCGAGAAGGAAAGTTATGCGTTTGTGGGTGTATGCCTTGCCATGAATGTTGATGTATATAGGAATTGTAATGGCAAATGGCAGTGCGGATGCGGCAATGTCTTCCACGCGTCTTCTGAAAAGCCGGGAGCTTTTGACAAAGTGGCACGCGTCTTCTGAAAAGCCGGGAGCTTTTGACAAAGTTGCACTCGCTTTCTGGAAAGCCGGGAGCTTTCGGCTTTGTCACGCACGTTTGTCGGCTAAAGTGTGCAGCTGATTTCTCGCCTTCCACGCGTCTTCTGAAAAGCCTGGAGCTTTTGACAAAGTGGCACACGCTTTCTGAAAAGCCTGGATTGCGTCTGAAGAGCTGGCGATCTTTACGCCGGGAAATCCGGTTTTGAAGAGTGGTGTCTCTTCATTTCTGAATCGGTGAACGCCTCTTCTTTAATAGAGGTGATCGATCACCTCTATCATGCACACTCTGAAGATTGCCCAGAAATCATCTCCGGCCCGTCGAGATTTTATTCCATCCAACCTTCTCTTTTAACTTCTTGAAAAATGGCCAGCTCATCTAACCCATCGAACATTTGCTTAGATTTGAGTCTAAGCAGTGATCCTCTTACAGTTGAGGATAAGGTATGGTGCCCGTCTTTCTTATCTTCTCATGGCCCTCTTACAGTTGAGGACTCTGTGATGACGGATGCAACAACGGCCACGATAGTAGCTCGGAACCTCCTCACTCCCAAAGATAGTCAGCTGCTTTCTGGACGGTCCGATGAGTTGGCCGTTCAAGAGTCCTTGGCTCTTAGCGTTCAGTGCGCTGGCTCTGTGTCCAACATGGGCCAACGCCTTCTTGCTCGCTCCCGTCAGGTTGAATCCTTGATGGCGGAGGTGGAGAGTCTTAAGCAGGAGATCAAACAGCTTAAGTACGAGAACCGAAGTTTGCACGTGCTTGCCAACAATTATTCGACAGGCATGAAGAGGAAGCTTGATGAGCTTGATGACCGTCAAAGGCTTGCAGCTTTCTTCCAGAGGCACCTTTTTCCTGGGTTATCCAGCGTTCCACCAAGGCTTGGGGCCTTGAATGATCTATCTTCGGTGCCTCCTGCTCCTATGCCTCCTGCTCCGATGCCTCCTGCTCCGATGCCTTATGCTCCGAGAGTGTTGCCACGTAGTGGGGCCTCATGTACACAACCCTTGTGAAGGCTCCATCTTTCTCTTTCTTTGTTAGATACAATTGTAATTTCTCGAAATAGACAGTGGGTAATATTTGGTTAAAGTCCACACGCAATAGACTACTATCACTTTCTATTTCTCTCCAATTGTCTTATCCTACAAATCCTAAAATTAATAAGCATCTTAATGGAAGAAGACTTACATCATCTTATTAATCAACTACATGCATATGCATGCATGTCTTTCTGATACATGCATGATGCATGTCCAACAACACGTTAATTTGTTTTGACAATGATACCAATTAATAGTCCTATTTAAAATGGTAATGAGTTACAAATCTATGATAATTATGTTCCTTTCTCTTCTGAACATCACCATATACTTCTTTGGTCAAATTCCGTTGATATTTTGTGTAGAAATTTTTAAAATGCTTTAATTGATTACCATATATAAAATGAGAGAGTGATGTGAACCTTTAATTGATTACCATATATAAAATGAGAGAGTGATGTGAACCTTTAATTGCTTTAATTGATTACCAACTACTTCCACCACGGACTAGTTAAAAGAATTAGTTTTTTTCCAAGTGTAGGGATTATACCTAAATGGAATTAGTTTTTTTCCAAGTGTAGGGATTATACCTAAATGGGATTATACCTAAATGGAATTAATTGCTTAACTATAATTTATGATTTCTAATCATTTCTAGTTGTTAGGGTAAAGTAATGACTAATTCAATCTTGCTAACTTTCTTCTGTCTTCTACTATTGTCAAAAGGGAGATTGTAAGTTTGAACCGCACACTATTTTTCTCCTTCTCACTTATCCACGTATCTCTATACTTTTTGTCATTGAATTATAAATCAAACAGACGATGAGAAGAAAAACTATATTGTTATCATTCTCCTTGTCAAAATCATCCCACTGCATATGGAACAAATAACGTTAACTCAACCAAAAACACAATGTTGATGCCTTATACAAATTAAGGGGAACTCTTTCTTAAAATAAAACATACACACTTGTAAAATTGAAAAAAAAAAAATTGCGTGCCTTAATGTAGATAAGCACTCATTACATTCAAGTTATGCAGTGATGCTCATCTCTTTTTTCTTCCCATTCATCATTGTTTTTACCGAATAAGAAATGGCAAAGCAAATAAAACAAAGAATGGGGTGGCAGATCACTCTCTGTCGGGTTGTATATCTTAATACTTTAATTAATTCCATTTAGGTATAATCCTCGAGCCATTGGAGTTTCTAAAAAAACTAATTATTGTTTTTACCCTTTAATTATAATCATTGTTCTTACAAAACTTGCGGATCTGGTTGACTCACAGTCACAGTGTATCTGCTTCGACCTCACCAAAACTTGAGAATTGCTCTCTCTCTCTCTCTCTCTCTCTCTCTCCTTCCACGCTCGCTCCGGCCTTCATTGTTGCTTTCATCTGGTATGCAAAAACTTTCCCTTTTTCTACTTTGTTCATCCGATTGCTCTGCAGCCAAAAGAGCATGATTTTTCTTTTCTAGCCCAGCACCAACTCTACATTCCTCCATATCACGTCTTTCTTCTCTGTTTCTATATCTGTGTTTTGTAATTTTTATTTTAAATTCATACATACAGATGGTTTCTATATCTCTGTTTCTATATCTGTTTCTATATCTGTGTTTTGTAATTTCTATATCTGTGTTTTGTAATTTCTCCTCTCCTCTCTTTCGGCTGCAAAGGCAACCATCAAAACATAAAGAACCAAAACCAAAGTTTCCTTTTCCCTTTTTTCTTCCCCAAAACAAGGAATGATGTCCACCTTTTTTCTTTTCCTTTGTTTACTAACCGAGAGTGGATGCCAAGTTGGCCATTAATTTGTCCAAAATTATAACTTTTCTTTTTACTTCTTGATTGAACATTGTTTTTAACGCGTATTCTGAGTGATCAGTTTCACATATTGGAGGTAAGCTAGGTTGAGAGTTCTTAGATATAAAACTTATAGTTAATGATATCCTTTACCATATCAAGGGCGAAGTATATCAATGTTCCAAGTATGAAGCTGCTTGTTTAGTTTCTTGAACCATTGGTTTTTTAAATAATCTTGTATTGATATTATTGCTCTAATTACTTATATTACTTTGGTTGCTAATTTATTAGTTTGAAATGCAAGAAAGGATTAGTTTCTAATGTCATATTTTTTATGGTTCAAAAAGTGTATAGATGTCGCAGTTGATCACTCCTCGTTAGAGTGTGTCCAATGCGGCTCCTACATCATCAGCATCTACTCCAGGCGTGAGTGCTCCAGGCGTGAGTGCTCAGGTGCCCGTATCATCAACATCATCAGTGTCAGTTCAACCTCTCAGTGCACGGCGGCCTCACCGTCGCCGCCGCGAGCTGGAGCCTGGTGATCACGCTTCCTCCTCCTCCGGAGTCAATGGTGGGGCCTCCCAACCAGGTAGTTTTTTTTTCTAATTCTCACTACATTGTATTTTTTTTTCTATTTTAAAACTATTATTTTATGATTGTGAAAATTTGTTGGATTGTGAAAATGTGTTGCGGGTTGTGAATTACTGTTTTAAGGTTTTGGGAAATGATATACTATTAGGGGAGGTTTTGCCTAATTTTTTGTACAAATTTAAGCTTTTTACCATTTAAGTTTTTTTGGGCAGCTAAAAAAAACACCAGGGGGCCTAATCGAATGCTAAAGGAGGCACAGGCTGTACGTATGTCCGCCTCCTTGATCAAGATTGCATATGACTCGCAACATCGTGGAGCGGCTACCTCACAGCAGCATAGTAGCGTTGTTACTAGTTGTGGTTATGTTATTCGGAATTGTTGTCCTATGCGGTGGGAGTCTTGGGCACAAATTCCCGAGGAGACGAAGAAACTGGTGCGAGACAAGTTGTCGGTTAGTAAATTAATTTTTAGCCCTTATCATTTTTTTTTAAAATTTTGTTTACAAATATTATAAACCAAAGTATATTATCTTAATATTATTAAATTTCTTAATATTATTTTATTGTTTTCATATTTGTAGGTCAATTTTGATGTTAAGGACTTATCCCCTGAGGTCAGTGCCTACTTAGAGGGGACCTTAGCAAACCGGTACAAAGATTGGAAGAGCGCTTTTCACACGCATTTTCAGCTATGGGATGATCCGGAGATTGCTCGCCTAGAGGGTTGCCCAAACGAGTTGAGGGACCGGCCAGAGGATTGGGAGTGGCTCTGTAAACATTTTATGGATCCAAAATTTGTGGTATGTACATAATACTTTAATAATAATTTACTGTTTTTGTTATCTTTTTAAGCTTTTTTTAATAATTTCATTCAAATAATCGCACTAACATGTATATTGTATGTTTAACAGAAGAAATCTATTGCTGGCAAGAAATCTATTGTATGTTTAACAGAATAAATCTATTGGTGGAGAAGTGTCTTTGAGTCCCGAGCTTTCTTGCCAGCAATAGATTTCTTCTGTTAAACATACAATATACATGTTAGTGCGATTATTTGAATGAAATTATTAAAAAAAGCTTAAAAAGATAACAAAAACAGTAAATTATTATTAAAGTATTATGTACATACCACAAATTTTGGATCCATAAAATGTTTACAGAGCCACTCCCAATCCTCTGGCCGGTCCCTCAACTCGTTTGGGCAACCCTCTAGGCGAGCAATCTCCGGATCATCCCATAGCTGAAAATGCATGTGAAAAGCGCTCTTCCAATCTTTGTACCGGTTTGCTAAGGTCCCCTCTAAGTAGGCACTGACCTCAGGGGATAAGTCCTTAACATCAAAATTGACCTACAAATATGAAAAACAATAAAATAATATTAAGAAATTTAATAATATTAAGATAATATACTTTGGTTTATAATATTTGTAAACAAAATTTAAAAAAAAAATGATAAGGGCTAAAAATTAATTTACTAACCGACAACTTGTCTCGCACCAGTTTCTTCGTCTCCTCGGGAATTTGTGCCCAAGACTCCCACCGCATAGGACAACAATTCCGAATAACATAACCACAGCTAGTAACAACGCTACTATGCTGCTGTGAGGTAGCCGCTCCACGATGTTGCGAGTCATATGCAATCTTGATCAAGGAGGCGGACATACGTACAGCCTGTGCCTCCTTTAGCATTCGATTAGGCCCCCTGGTGTTTTTTTTAGCTGCCCAAAAAAACTTAAATGGTAAAAAGCTTAAATTTGTACAAAAAATTAGGCAAAACCTCCCCTAATAGTATATCATTTCCCAAAACCTTAAAACAGTAATTCACAACCCGCAACACATTTTCACAATCCAACAAATTTTCACAATCATAAAATAATAGTTTTAAAATAGAAAAAAAAAATACAATGTAGTGAGAATTAGAAAAAAAAAACTACCTGGTTGGGAGGCCCCACCATTGACTCCGGAGGAGGAGGAAGCGTGATCACCAGGCTCCAGCTCGCGGCGGCGACGGTGAGGCCGCCGTGCACTGAGAGGTTGAACCGACACTGATGATGTTGATGATACGGGCACCTGAGCACTCACGCCTGGAGCACTCACGCCTGGAGTAGATGCTGATGATGTAGGAGCCGCATTGGACACACTCCAACGAGGAGTGATCAACTGCGACATCTATACACTTTTTGAACCATAAAAAATATGACATTAGAAACTAATCCTTTCTTGCATTTCAAACTAATAAATTAGCAACCAAAGTAATATAAGTAATTAGAGCAATAATATCAATACAAGATTATTTAAAAAACCAATGGTTCAAGAAACTAAACAAGCAGCTTCATACTTGGAACATTGATATACTTCGCCCTTGATATGCTAAAGGATATCATTAACTATAAGTTTTATATCTAAGAACTCTCAACCTAGCTTACCTCCAATATGTGAAACTGATCACTCAGAATACGCGTTAAAAACAATGTTCAATCAAGAAGTAAAAAGAAAAGTTATAATTTTGGACAAATTAATGGCCAACTTGGCATCCACTCTCGGTTAGTAAACAAAGGAAAAGAAAAAAGGTGGACATCATTCCTTGTTTTGGGGAAGAAAAAAGGGAAAAGGAAACTTTGGTTTTGGTCCTTTATGTTTTGATGGTTGCCTTTGCAGCCGAAAGAGAGGAGAGGAGAAATTACAAAACACAGATATAGAAATTACAAAACACAGATATAGAAACAGATATAGAAACAGAGATATAGAAACCATCTGTATGTATGAATTTAAAATAAAAATTACAAAACACAGATATAGAAACAGAGAAGAAAGACGTGATATGGAGGAATGTAGAGTTGGTGCTGGGCTAGAAAAGAAAAATCATGCTCTTTTGGCTGCAGAGCAATCGGATGAACAAAGTAGAAAAAGGGAAAGTTTTTGCATACCAGATGAAAGCAACAATGAAGGCCGGAGCGAGCGTGGAAGGAGAGAGAGAGAGAGAGAGAGAGAGAGAGAGAGAGAGAGAGAGAGAGAGAGAGAGAGAGAGAGAGAGAGCAATTCTCAAGTTTTGGTGAGGTCGAAGCAGATACACTGTGACTGTGAGTCAACCAGATCCGCAAGTTTTGTAAGAACAATGATTATAATTAAAGGGTAAAAACAATAATTAGTTTTTTTAGAAACTCCAATGGCTCGAGGATTATACCTAAATGGAATTAATTAAAGTATTAAGATATACAACCCGACAGAGAGTGATCTGCCACCCCATTCTTTGTTTTATTTGCTTTGCCATTTCTTATTCGGTAAAAACAATGATGAATGGGAAGAAAAAAGAGATGAGCATCACTGCATAACTTGAATGTAATGAGTGCTTATCTACATTAAGGCACGCAATTTTTTTTTTTTTTCAATTTTACAAGTGTGTATGTTTTATTTTAAGAAAGAGTTCCCCTTAATTTGTATAAGGCATCAACATTGTGTTTTTGGTTGAGTTAACGTTATTTGTTCCATATGCAGTGGGATGATTTTGACAAGGAGAATGATAACAATATAGTTTTTCTTCTCATCGTCTGTTTGATTTATAATTCAATGACAAAAAGTATAGAGATACGTGGATAAGTGAGAAGGAGAAAAATAGTGTGCGGTTCAAACTTACAATCTCCCTTTTGACAATAGTAGAAGACAGAAGAAAGTTAGCAAGATTGAATTAGTCATTACTTTACCCTAACAACTAGAAATGATTAGAAATCATAAATTATAGTTAAGCAATTAATTCCATTTAGGTATAATCCCATTTAGGTATAATCCCTACACTTGGAAAAAAACTAATTCCATTTAGGTATAATCCCTACACTTGGAAAAAAACTAATTCTTTTAACTAGTCCGTGGTGGAAGTAGTTGGTAATCAATTAAAGCAATTAAAGGTTCACATCACTCTCTCATTTTATATATGGTAATCAATTAAAGGTTCACATCACTCTCTCATTTTATATATGGTAATCAATTAAAGCATTTTAAAAATTTCTACACAAAATATCAACGGAATTTGACCAAAGAAGTATATGGTGATGTTCAGAAGAGAAAGGAACATAATTATCATAGATTTGTAACTCATTACCATTTTAAATAGGACTATTAATTGATATCATTGTCAAAACAAATTAACGTGTTGTTGGACATGCATCATGCATGTATCAGAAAGGCATGCATGCATATGCATGTAGTTGATTAATAAGATGATGTAAGTCTTCTTCCATTAAGATGCTTATTAATTTTAGGATTTGTAGGATAAGACAATTGGAGAGAAATAGAAAGTGATAGTAGTCTATTGCGTGTGGACTTTAACCAAATATTACCCACTGTCTATTTCGAGAAATTACAATTGTATCTAACAAAGAAAGAGAAAGATGGAGCCTTCACAAGGGTTGTGTACGTGAGGCCCCACTACGTGGCAACACTCTCGGAGCGTAAGGCATCGGAGCAGGAGGCATCGGAGCAGGAGGCATAGGAGCAGGAGGCACCGAAGATAGATCATTCAAGGCCCCAAGCCTTGGTGGAACGCTGGATAACCCAGGAAAAAGGTGCCTCTGGAAGAAAGCTGCAAGCCTTTGACGGTCATCAAGCTCATCAAGCTTCCTCTTCATGCCTGTCGAATAATTGTTGGCAAGCACGTGCAAACTTCGGTTCTCGTACTTAAGCTGTTTGATCTCCTGCTTAAGACTCTCCACCTCCGCCATCAAGGATTCAACCTGACGGGAGCGAGCAAGAAGGCGTTGGCCTATGTTGGACACAGAGCCAGCGCACTGAACGCTAAGAGCCAAGGACTCTTGAACGGCCAACTCATCGGACCGTCCAGAAAGCAGCTGATTATCTTTGGGAGTGAGGAGGTTCCGAGCTACTATCGTGGCCGTTGTTGCATCCGTCATCACAGAGTCCTCAACTGTAAGAGGGCCATGAGAAGATAAGAAAGACGGGCACCATACCTTATCCTCAACTGTAAGAGGATCACTGCTTAGACTCAAATCTAAGCAAATGTTCGATGGGTTAGATGAGCTGGCCATTTTTCAAGAAGTTAAAAGAGAAGGTTGGATGGAATAAAATCTCGACGGGCCGGAGATGATTTCTGGGCAATCTTCAGAGTGTGCATGATAGAGGTGATCGATCACCTCTATTAAAGAAGAGGCGTTCACCGATTCAGAAATGAAGAGACACCACTCTTCAAAACCGGATTTCCCGGCGTAAAGATCGCCAGCTCTTCAGACGCAATCCAGGCTTTTCAGAAAGCGTGTGCCACTTTGTCAAAAGCTCCCGGCTTTTCAGAAGACGCGTGGAAGGCGAGAAATCAGCTGCACACTTTAGCCGACAAACGTGCGTGACAAAGCCGAAAGCTCCCGGCTTTCCAGAAAGCGAGTGCAACTTTGTCAAAAGCTCCCGGCTTTTCAGAAGACGCGTGCCACTTTGTCAAAAGCTCCCGGCTTTTCAGAAGACGCGTGGAAGACATTGCCGCATCCGCACTGCCATTTGCCATTACAATTCCTATATACATCAACATTCATGGCAAGGCATACACCCACAAACGCATAACTTTCCTTCTCGGCCGAAAATGTAAGCTGCAACCAACCCGCACAAACATGCTCAGTTTTCTCCTTCTCTTGAGAACACATTTTCAACCATGGATGTATCCCCCAAAGAAGATACCAAATGCCTGGAATACAAAGGAGGCAAGAGGAAACGGTGGATCGAAGCATGTAGATTCATTCGCTGCCTCTTCGAAAGCAAAGGTATCTCATATCATCAAGGGCGAAAGCAAAGGTATCTCATATCATGCTCTTTCCCTGTCTTTTCCTTTGTCCTACATATTACTTGCATGGCAAAGTGAAAGAAGCAATCAGCCGGCACTTGGAGTCTACCTGGACTCTATTCCCTGGTTGCTTACCTAGCGTTGCTCTTCAGTAGTCATCTTCAACGGTTGATACACTTCCAGAGAAGGGACCACTTCTGCAAAGGGGAGCAAGTAAGGCAAAGGAAAAAGATACATTGAAGCATGAGGAGACAAGCATATGCTGAGCTATCCTCTAACCCTCTTCAATACGAATTGGAGAGATTGAACAAAGAAACAGATAAAAGGAGTAAGCTCAGACCTTCGGGGGAGACCAAAAGAATCCTGCTGCCCAGTTCAAGAGTAGCACAAAGGAAAATCAACGATCGGATGAAACCAAAAGAATCTCCAGCTCATTTCAAGAGTAACCTGTGGAAAAACTCACGATGAAGCCTCACTGCAATCACCAAGGAGAAGATGGAATTTACACTCCATAACCAGATTTGCATTCCTAAACTCGGAACCTCCTCACTCCCAGAGATAGTCAGCTGCTTTCAGGACGGTCCGATGAGTTGGCCGTTCAAGAGTCCCTGGCTCTTAGTGTTCAGTGCGCAGGCTCTGTGTCCAACATGAACATGCTTTGTTAGATACATTATTTTTTTTTTCCGCACTTGTAATTCTCGAAAATAAATGAACATGCTTTGTTTTATTCAATGCATTGGGTTGCCTCCCAAGTAGCGCTTTCTTTTACGTCTTGCAGCCGGACGAAGAACCCAATCACTCCAGGATATGTTCACAAATCGGATGAGAACTCCGAGTCATAAACTAGTACCTAAAACAAGAAACAAAACAAGATTAAGAATCTGGAATAAAATAAAATCAAACGAAAATAAAACAATCCAAGGAATAAAATAAAATCAAAACTGGTAAAACTTTCCAGCCAGATGGAATTAAATAATTTGCAGAAAGTTGCACAAAACTGGTAAAACTGGTAAAAATGTCACTCTTCTAATGTTCTGATCCTCTACTTGTATATCAAAAAATAAAATATTAAAAAATTAATATCATTTTGTCTAAGCCAAAAACGAGAAATTAATTATAAATAATTGATATATTAAAGAAAGTTAATCAAATGTAACTTATTAATTAAGCTTTGTATGAAAGAGGAGATAAGTGTTTTTGGGTAATTAATTACCTTTAATCGTTGTAAAGCAGATGGTGATTGGGCTAGAAAATAAACTACCATGGCCATCAAGAGAGAGGTGGTTTCATAGCCACCCAATGGAGAATCCAAGACAAAACTCGCTTTCTCATCTTCAGATATGGTATCAACTTCCAGAAGTATCTCAAGGAAATCACTTCTTTTAGTACAATAATTAGTGCTCCCATCTGCATTTCTTCTTCTTTCCTCTATGATTGCTTTCACAGTTGAAGATATCCTCTTTCTAGCCTGTAAAGAGAAATAATAATTCTCACACTACATGCCTAGCTGCTTTTTTGTAATAAACAAGAAGAGAGCCCATACACGTAGCTGGTTTTGTATTAAAAAGATATAGAGACTTTTATTTTGGAGGAAAATGTTCTCTTGTTAGACTATTTAACAATATATATAAACATACTTACAATCATTAATTATGTTGATTTTTATTTAAATTTATGATTCTGATTCACAGTTTGGCAAAATAAACATTGTTTTGCAAAACAAGTTCGCGTAAAACATTATTCGTATATTAGGTACCTTAACAGCTCTAGCATATGGAGTTCCAGGAATATGGAGAGGAAGAGAAATGAGCCCTCTCATGAAAGTCTGGAAATCTTCAAGAATTTGTGTAGTCTGTGGCTCATCTGGGGTTAAACCTAGCACTTGCTTCACTATTACATTAAATGTGAACTGCATGCATGTGGAACCAAAAATAATTAATATTTGTGTAATTAAACCATATGATCAACATAAAAGAAAGAGAGAAAAATATATACCAATCCATGATAATATATAACTCAAAAATACCTTTCTGGCTTCCTCACAGAAGATGACTTGTGATATATTTTATTTAGATATAAAAATTACTGAAAATGTGACTTTCTTCATTTCAAATTCAATTTTTTTTAGATAAACCCCACAGTAATATATTTTTCTAACAAAAATCCACAATAATATCTTTTACATATATATCATTCAATGAACTAATTCTATCCTGTATGAATACAATGAACTAATTCGATCGTCAATTTAAAATATTTACATAAGTGGATACCACAAAATCTTATGTTATACTTAATGAAAATATAAAAAAACTTCAAGTGTTAGTGAATCTAATGTTTTGGTGGGAAACGCATTGTACGAAATTAGTTTCAACGATCTAACCGTCAAACTTGTTTGTATATACTTCGAGATCGTGTACGCCAAAAATTGTAAAAAACCAAGATGCAGAGATCAAGTAACGGGACAAACATTTTCGACGGCTATAAACAAAAAAGCACAATTTAACGGTTATTTTAACTCCGATTTTGATGATTTTTTAAAGCTACACTCCTTGATCCTGTATGAATACAATGAACTAATTTGATCGTCAATTTAAAATATTTACATAAGTGGATACCACAAAATCTTATGTTATACTTAATGAAAGTATAAAAAAACTCCTAGTGTTAGTGAATCTAATGTTTTGATGGAAAACGCATTGTACGAAATTAGTTTCAACGATCTAACCGTCAAACTTGTTTGTATATACTTCGAGATCGTGTACGCCAAAAATCGTAAAAAACAAAGATGCAGAGATCAAGTAACGGGAAAAACCTTTTCGACGACTATAAATGAAAAAGCACAATTTAACGGTTATATTAACTCCGATTTTGATGATTTTTTAAAGCTACACTCCTTGATCCTATATGAATACAATGAACAAAGTCGATCGTCAATTTAAAATATTTACACAAGTGGATACCACAAAATCTTATGTTATACTCAATGAAAGTATAAATAAATTCCAATTGTTAGTGTATCTAATGTTTTGATCAGATACGCATTGTACAGAAATAGTTTCAACAATCTAACCGTCAAACTTGTTTGTATATGCTTCGAGATCGTGTATGCCAAAAATCCCAAAAAACAAAGATGCAGAGGTCAAGCAATGGGACAAACCTTTTCGACGGTTATAAACGAAAAAGCACGATTTAACGGTTATTTTAACTCCGATTTTGATGATTTTTTAAAGCTACACTCCTTGATCCTATATGAATACAATGAACAAAGTCGATCGTCAATTTAAAATATTTACACAAGTGAATACCACAAAATCTTATGTTATACTCAATGAAAGTATAAATAAACTCCAATTGTTAGTGAATCTAATGTTTTGATCAGATATGCATTGTACGAAACTAGTTTCAATAATCCAACCGTCAAACTTGTTTGTATATGCTTCGAGATCGTGTACGCCAAAAATCACAAAAACAAACATGCAGAAATTAGGTACAGGGACAAACCTTTTTGATGGCTATAAATGAAAAATCATGATTTAACGGTTATTTTAACTCCGATTTTGATGATTTTTTTACAACTACACTCTTTAACCCTATATAAATATAATGAACTAATTCGATCATCAATTTAAAACATTTACACAAGTGGATACCACAAAGAAAAAGGCAATGCAAGAACACCAAAGAAAAAAAAAAAAAAAAAAAAAAGACTTTGCACGACGTTCATGCCCTGCGTCGTGCAAAACGGCTTTGCGCGACGCAGGTGGGCATACGTCGTGCAAAACAGCTTTGCGCGACGCCAGTCTTCGTCACTCAAAGATGTTTTGCGCGACGCATATAATCCTACGTCGCGCAAAGCTGTTTTGCGCGACACATAAGGACCTACGTTGCGCAAAGTCAACGAAAAACGCGGTAAACCTTCTTGGTTTGGCGCCAAAAGTTTGGCGACGAATGACGGCGTCGCGCAAAGCAGTTTTGCGCGACGTATGCCCACCTGCGTCGCGCAAAGCTGTTTTGCACAACTCTTTATTCGTCGCGCAAAGTACCGTCGCGCAAAGTACGTTTGCGCGACGTTTTGTGTTATACGTCGCGCAAACGGACTTTGCGCTACAAAATTTTCTTCGTCGCGCAAGATGCCGTTGCGCAAACATGTTTTTCTACTAGTGACCTTTGATTATGGCCAAAGGAAGAGACGGCGGAAATTTGCATGTGCATTTTGCATGTGCATTTTTCGTCAAAGGAAGAGACGGCGGAAATTTGCATCCACAATCACGTGCCATATTTAACAGCAAAGTGGATAAAATTTCATCGAATATGATGGTGAGGAGTTAATTGGCTAATTTAAATAGTTCAAGGAGTTCATTTACCAAAAATAATAATTCAAGGGGTCAGTTTTAACTGAGATAATAGTTCAAAGGGTTAAACTAGTTTATAATGTAAATAGGTTTCAAAATGTAAGTGCATATGTATACATATACAAATTCCATGTACATTATCAAATGCTATTGTTACATTGCAGGAAAAAAATGGGGTGGGATTTAGATCGGGTGGGATTTAGATTTGTCTAAAGAGATTGATGCATGTTTCTAAATTTACTTTGTTGTTAAAGTATATTTTTGCGTGTTCTTGATAAAACAGCATGTATATTTTTGCCGAGTCATAATACACCAAACCTAGTTAACCAACTGAGAATGTTCAATGTAACAGGATAAACATTCAAGAACATCAGTGCAGGTATACAGGTATAAACGTACAAGTGTTCAAGCTTCCACATTTAATTGGATACTTAAACCGTGGTTTCAAGAAATGGATAATCAGTGTAACCAATTACCGGATCCGATGTGTAGAACGTATCTCGATTGTACTTGTTTAGAGGAGCGTTAAGCTCAAATCTCTTTGGCAAATCCGGATTAGCCAAGAACCAACGACCATAAGCAATAAGATCTGCACGGCCCTCAGCAATGGCCTTGTTCCCATCTTCCCTATCGTAACCACCTGCAGCGATGAAGGCACCTTTGAATGCTTCTCTCATTGGCGCAAGACTATCGGAGCTTTCACTTATATCTCCCGGTGTCATCATTCTTGGCTCAATCACATGGCAGTACAGGATCCCGTATTTGTTCAAGGATTCCGCCATGTAAAGGCCTAATGCGTTAGGATTCGAATCCCCTGACTCCATATAGTCGGCAAATGGAGATAATCGAAGTCCAACTTTGTCTGCTCCTATCTCATTAGCAACAGCTTCAACGATTTCCAGAGCAAATCGACAACGATTCTCTAGAGATCCACCGTATTGGTCTGTTCGATCGTTCACTTGGTCTTTAAGAAACTGATCAATAATGTAGCCATTGGCCCCGTGAATTTCAACCCCGTCAAAGCCTATACATACATATCAGACAAGCATTTTCGTCATGCATTTCTTCAAGTACCTTCTTGTATTCCCTTAATTTACTACATTTAGCAGATTAAGCTTAATCCAATTTGAAGTTTATGCAAATTTTACCATTTCATGTTTAAATAAAAGATTGATTACCAGCTTCGATAGCATTCCGTGCAGCAAGTCTAAAATCATTCACAATTTGTGGAATTTCATTTGTCTCTAATCGCCTTGGAGGCGTGAATTCAGCAACGTCAACACCATTAGACAGTAGCTGGGGGGTCAGTGGCTTGTCAGTGCAAGAGATTGGAGCTTGCCCATTGGGCTGGAAACCTGTTAGTAGAGACGAGAGTTAGAATCACAACCTGAACACAGCACAATATGTGGGATCATTGAAGGTGAAGGGCAGGGAGAAACGCACCGCTATTTGAAACCCTGCCGGCATGCCAAATCTGACAGAAGAAGATACCGCCTTTAGTGTGAACAGCGTCAACAACTGGTTTCCATGCTTCGACTTGCTCCCTTGTCCAAATACCAGGCATATCCACGTACCTTCAGATCAGATATTAAGGAAACAAAAGTGTCATCCCATCAGACGTTGCAAATATTAATGTAGAAAGCAGACAATAGCACTACTCGTACATCGGAAAGTGAAAGGACTAAAACCAGGCTTGAAATATACATATAAAAAGGTAAGTGCTGTTACACACCTGCTCGTACAAATCCTCCAATTTGTTCCTTGGAAGCTTAAGTTGAGCCACTTGAGGCAAAATTGCATCCCACCTTCCACTATTTATGTCAGAAACAAATGTCTCAACACTGTCGACAGTGTTCAAAGATAACTGGCACTCACTCTGCAATGTTTGAAACGTTTGGTGCAAAGAATTCTCTTTGCAAAATTGAAGCACAATCTTGATGACACTGAAAAGGGAGAAAAACAAACCAGATTTACGACATCGAATTTTCTAGTACACTCAAACAGTGCAACGTTGTAGTCTCACTAAATCTTTAGCAGACATGTCTCTACCCCTGTTACCGAAAGCCAACATATCCCTAACTTAACCCTGCTATGCTCTACTCCCCCATTTGTCTGCCCAGAAAATAACACTAGAGTTTGAATATTGGGCCCTAGAAAAACATAAACATAGGATTTACGTGTGCGCAATACAACGTTAAAGTGAAGAAAAAAAAATCGAGCAATTTGAGAAGAAAACGTACTCTCGAGCTTCAATTTCTAAGGTGGACATCTCGCCTACGAAGTTTCAGTGGGGAAGGAAACAGAGAGAGACAGGCGTAGGGTTTGCAGTGCCGTCTGGGAAGAAGAAGAAGAAAGCGAAAGTCGGGTGGGCTAAAGAAAGTGGTGTAGTTCGGGCGGGTGAGGGCTGCTTCAAGACGGAGGAGGGAAGGGAAGGGGAGGGAGATGGAGTAAAGTGTAAAACACAGTTTTTGGAATTGTGTTTAGGCCCCAAAATTAATTTATGTTAATTGACAGAGACATGGACATAAATGTCTTTTTGGACACTTGCGAGCGTGGGTTTTTTAATCATGGACGCTAGACGCTAAACGCACTTAAAAATGTCTTGTTAATTGTTTTTTATTATGATTTTCAAGATATTGTTGTAATGTATTGTGAAATTGAGAGACTTTTTTTTTATTATGCACGTCTTAAAAATTTATTATTATTTTTTTTTGTTTTCGTTTTGCCCAAAGTATTGAAAAGTTTTCGTTATTAAAGTTGTTATCTATTAAGAATCACCATGATTAACTGGAATTAAGCAAGAATGTATACCATATTCCGTATAAAATTATAAATACACTTTGTTGGCGAATTATCGAGCCATTTTGTGATTGATCACAACTTCCACATCATCTATTTAACAGCAGACCTAGCGGTCAATTAGTCGACATAATGGTCAATAAGCTTTTCATGTCCTTATAGACAATTTTCACATCATCTATTTAATAGCAAACCTAACGGTTAATCAGATATAAGTTTTAAATTAATACAGTTTTAAAAACTTGTTGTGTAAAATGCTAATTCTGAAACCTTGTGACCATTAGTCTCAAAATTACCATCAAACTTAGAGGGTAAAATTTAATTAACACAAAATAAAATACATTCAATAAAGAGTGATGACTCAATAACAAATCACACCATAATATTATGCATATCATTAAATTACCTTACAATGCACTTCAATAGCAATACCATATTGTACAATACAACAATATGCATGCAATATTGTCAGCCATAGATAGCTGGATGATTCTTAGTAACATTTATTTATGAAAATTTTTAAACCACACCACACACTTGGCAATAAGAATACTAAACCATTATATAAAGCATAGTTACTTCTCTAAAACTCATATATATCATTTGGTATGGTTAGTGGATATGTGTTGTCAGTTGCTATTGGCATAAAGTCATTAGCTCCAGTGTTCACTTCAATCTGCATAAAATAAATAAATATATTTAACATCAATGAGTTAGAAAGTAAAACTTAGTACTTTTACAAAAGTAATCGTAACAATAATGCTTTAATTATATCTAGCTTTGACCCCTCGATTGGTATTTTGAATTTTAGTCTCTCAAATATTACTCTTTGAATTTATACCCAATCATTTAACACTTTGTCACTTTGATCTTGACGTCAAAATCTGAAATTTTTTTATTATTATATTTTGGGGAAAAATAACCACCCGCAATGTATTTACTTAATCAGCCTCTTTTATTTCGTTCTAAATTAAACATAGAACTTCAGTTAAAAAGTTAGATAAGTATATACATTATATGGGTCTTTTTACCCATAAATCTTGCCAAAAAAGGGTAATTGGCAGATTATCAAATTTCAACAAATTGAATTGGCGGACAAATTGAAAATTTGCTAATAATTAGCGATAATAGCTACAAGTTACCATAAACTTTAATAAGAACGTTGATTACCTTATCTTGAAGATACTTATTTGCAGCTGCCAGAATTCCTTCCTTCAAAATATCAATTTAATTATTTGAGAAGATTAAAAAAAAGCAAGGCAACAATATTATCAATTAACATAAAATTTCAATCCATTATCCAAAATTAAAAGTTGAAATTTTATAAAGGCCATGAATGTGCCCAGTCAAGTGGCATTTGATGGATAGGATAATGATTCCTAGCTTTATTCTTCATGAAGTAACAAAAAACAAATGAAGTCAAGTTGTAGTGCCAAAAACTTTGGAGGCCATGAAGAGCTCACTTCCAAAAAAATTTGGTGTTGCATTTGGACCAGTGATTTTCAAGTACCAAGGGAGTTAGGCAACATTAGTGAAAAGAAATAATACACTCTAAAACGCTAGATATAGGGATTTGAGGGCAACTCCAATTATGTTCTCTATTTTTTATAGCTCAATTTACTAAAAAGAGAGAAAAATTATTTTTGAAACTCTCTAAAAAAGTTTTACTTCATAATTTAGAAAGTCACAATGAATATGAGTCAATAGGAATTTAATTATTTATGAATAATAAAACTGAAACGTGGAGCATTTAATTACATAAAACCACTAGGAGCTCATTTCTCCCTCATATTTAGGAGCTCTTAGAGGTATCCCATCTTAGGAGGTGATAGGAGCATAGTTGGAGTTGATTTTTTTGAAATCCTCTCTAACATCTTCTACTTATTCAAAGAGAAATGACAACCACGCACATTTCTTCTTCTATGCACCTTCTTATATTGATAATAACTGAATTGAAACAATCAAACAGAACCAACTAATATGATTAAACAATGTGATTATTATTTTCCTATTTAAACAGAGAGCTATAATCTAATAACATAAATCACACTGTCAATCCAATTAAACTTATAAACTACTATGGTAGACATCTCCAATTGCACCCCCGCTCGCTCCCCTTCTCATTGATATAATATTAAAAACTTAGCAAAAATAATGGAAAAAAACTATTGTGCCAAACTGTTTTGGAACATTGATGGATCTTATCTAATGAAGTTGATGTATGTACTAACATCTCCAGCATTATATATAAGGGGTGTGCTATCCACACACCTCATTTTACTTCTCACATACCCCTTGATAATTTCTGTCCGTTGATCTTCTTCAATTCATCAGATCCGACGGTAGAAAATTCAAAATGTATGTGAGAAGTAAAATGAGATGTGTGGATATCGCACCTCTATCTACAATACAACACCAATGCATGATCTCATCAAAAAGTAAGTAGGGACTTTGGAAAGCAAACTTACCGAGTTCCTCAACAGCTGGATCTCTTGGAACAAAATGTCCATCTGCATACATAACATGAATTAAGTGTTGCTTAGATGTAATTTATGGATTGTGATAAATAATAATAGTGTAAGTGATGGATAAAAACGATACCTTTGTTGAGCGGACATGATAAATCCACGTTTCAAGATGTTTTTCAAGCACTTGTAATTCATCCAAAGTCATTGTCCCGGCACCTCCATCAAACATATACCTATACCTATAATGTTTTCATATGTAATCCAATTCCCTTAAAACCAAAATTACAACCATTACCAAACTAATCATACCTAATTAACCTGTTACTACGTATGATATGTTTGAAAGTTTACTTCTTCAATTCATAATCTTTGAGTTAAATTAATTTAAACTACAGGCCTTTTTCCTTTTTTTTGGTAAAATAACTAGACTTTTTGTGAGTATATTGATATTTTTACATTAGGGGAGGGGGAGTTCGGCTAAGCTATACAATGGGTAGCCTAATTTGGTATCGAATTCGCCATCCAAGAGATTTGAATCTAAGACCTCTCACTCCTAAGTAAAGAGGAATACCACTAGACCATAATATTGAGTGGCAAAATAACTAGACTTTTGACTTCGCTAGATTTAACTGTACTCCAAAAAACCTATTCGATATAGTTCAAGAAATGGAGTGCTTTATATAAGGGTCATAATTACAATTTGGTACATTAGTAGACTATACATGTGTCTAATATCTTAGTGGATAGGTTGTTGGGTTTCTACACAAGCGTTCTGGGTTCAAAACTCTTTCTTCTCTAAATTAATGTAATAGTTTCAAATTTTCCCCCTACCCCTTCATATTTTTTTTTATATTACATGGATTTAGCTCTATATATATTATTGTCATATATAATTGTTAGAAGTATATATGGATACAATCACATGCAAATATAAGTTCTATATATATTGATGTCATGATAATAAATAGGATAATATAATTTTACTTTGTAATACCTGAGACCTTTTTGTAGTATTTCAATCTCCTGTTTCATCAAGTTAATCTCCTTTTTCGCATCCTATATACCAATACAATAAGGGAATTCAAATTAGGTTTAGAAGGAAGAAGAAAAAAATCATAGATGGCATCCATGTAAATATGCCCTAAGTCAATCAAAAGGATTGTAATTATCGTAGATGCACCATGTAGGGTTTCATTTCTCTTTCCCTAATAGATGAGATGAAAGATAACATAATTAAAGTAAGAAATATAATTAATTAATTACAATGGATAATACTTACGTACACTCATGAAAAAAACCTATTTATCCCCCACTTATGATTAACGTATTTTTTTTACCATAAGAACTTTATAATTACAATCGTTCAAATCTTTAAATGATGATAACACTACAAAAATTGTAACTATTAGGGGCATTAGATTAGATGCGGATATGTTGATTTGCCTCTATTAATCTTCATTAGGAGCAGAAATAAATATTTGCCTCTATTACTACTTTTAGATGCGTAAAAAAATGCCTCTATTAAAATTTAGATATTAGAGGAGGATAAGTAAGCCTCTAATATATATTTTTTTTAATTTAATATACATTTCTAAATTCAACATATATTTTCCAAATTTAATAATTTCCATTAGGAGCGGATGTGAATATTTATACACTTATATTTAATTATTTGTGTATTTCCTTAACGTAATAAATAAAAGAAATTATCAAAACCCTATTTCTTTGATAACCGCACATCAATCTCCCATATTTTCTCCTCCTTTCACGGCACAAAGTTCCCCATCTCCCTTTTCCTTCATATTTCTTGTCCTGCTCTCTCTTTCTTTCCGAGATATTTTTTCTCTTATTTCCTTCTCCATTGCTTCTTAATATTGCTACCCTTCAGTATCGTTTGATTAAATTTTTTTTTTTTCTCTCGATCTGCTATTTAGCAGGTATATTTGACGGGGTGTGAAGAATTTGAAGTGAAATTGGTTATAAATCTCTTGGTTGTGTTCTTTATTTATCTTTTCTGTTTTATTTTTGTATACATTAGATGATGAATTTCATCATGAATCCAGATTGGATGAATTAGGTTTGATTTTTCTGTTTGTTTTGCAGGTTTTGTATGCTATTCGTATTGCGATGGGTGGATGTTTATCCTCGTTTCTTTTCATGTGAGTTCTACTCAAACATTGTTTTCATTATATTGCATTAATTTTATCTGTTTATATGATTTTGTTTTTCTTGTTTGTATGAAAATGTTGTTACCCAGAAATAGATCAAAGAATGGATCATGGAAGATGCATCATTTTGGTGTATTTGTAGAAATTGATCATGGAAGACGCATCATTTTGTTGTTGGGAATCAAAAGACCGGGTGCTGATTAAATATAAGAAAGTTTTCAAACTTTTTTCATTAATTTTCCTTAGATATAAGTTTTGCTATAGTCCCTTATGTACTACTTTCTGATTTTTATTTGTAATTATCCATCATGTGTCGATCGAAGTTTTTTTTTTTTTTTTTTTGGTAACTATCAATCGAAGTTTAATCTTGTATATCTAAAGAGTTTTGAATGAAAATTAAATTTTGATTCTACTTTTGATGGTATTGATCCCAGATGATGTATTATATTTGAACCAAAAAAATTAACAGGAAATGAAACCTAGTAATAATATCATTTACGGGGAATGAAAACGTTATTCAATTAAAACAGGTCCAATTATTTATTTATAGCATTCAATTGTAATATTTGTTAATAATATTAATAATATTATAATAATACAATAGGGGCAGAATTAAATGTCCTTATTGCAATCAAAACAGTAGGAGCGGAAATAATCATGATTAAGTGCGGAAATAGTATTAGTGACGCCACTTTTAGAGGCGATTATGTTATTCGCCACTCCTTTTTGGAGGCGAAAATCTATGATAAATGCCCCTAATAATGTTTAAGATGCCAATAAAATTCCCTTTAATACTTACAATTCTTGTAGTGTAAAGAGTATGAACAATTGCAATTATGAAGTTTTTACTACTTATATTAATTAAAAGTGAAGAAACAAGTAGGTTTCCCCACGAAGGAACACAAGCATTATCCAATTAGAAATATGTATTCATACGTAAAGTCATATATGCATGCATACATGAACATGAGTGGTTAGCTATGTATTAAAATACTAGTTAACACTCGAGTTTACTGTACTCGCATATATATGTGTGTATATTAGTTTGTATTTATTTGTATATTCAAGATTCCTGCAATTAGGTGTCTGACATTGTTCGGTCTTTCAAAAAGAAGTTGTGATTTGAGGAACATTATCATGTATATATGGTATTTTGTTTGTTTGTTTTTCTTTTATTTTTCTAGCTAAGCGTGTATGTTGTGTATTTAATTAATTTTTGTAATCTTGTAAGAATCATTCATAACCAGCATCTGATGCTGCACTAGCTTTAGGAATAATAATGAATGGCACAATAATTTCGTGTGTGTGTGTTTTCCTTAGAACTATGTGTATATAACATGAGAATTATTTTTTGATAAAAATAAATATGAGAAATTATTCAGTGTGATGAAACAAATAAATGACATAAATTGAAAAAGAAGCGACAAATTAAACAGCAAGAGGTATTGTACCAGAGTTTGTGTTTCCATGGTTTGCTCTGTCTGAGGTGCTCGGGTGGGCTTCATCTTCATGTACCTCTCAATAAGCCCTTGCATGCTTCTGCCATAATAAAAAACAAAGCAATATCAATCAGAGTTAATCTAAAAGCTAGATTTCTTAAAATTAATACAATATTAGTTCCAATTCTATTAATTTTTTGTAAGAGTACATGCACACCACTTAATTATAGGGCGTTTGAAACTATCTGCTAAACATTATACAGATACATTATTATTGTACAGAAAAAGGTAGAGAGAGCTTGAGACCCTTTGGTGGCTAGTTCAAAGAGCTTTCCTTGGGAGGAGAAAATGAAAACTCCAATCTCAGCATCACACAGCACAGACAGCTCCTTAGCCTTCTTCAGGAGCCCTGCTCGGCGCTTGCAGAAAGTAACTTGCCTGTGCACCGGGTTCTCGATCCTCTTCACCTGAACCTTTCCGCGAGCCATATCGAGCAATCGATATATCAAAAGTTGAACTGTATATATGTATGAGTATATATATGGCTGATACAAAAATTTGGTGGCTGTTTAATTTCCTCTGCAGACAACCTCCCACTAGTTTGAACTAGCTTCGAGGTTGTTGCAATCCTCCTCTCTCGGAACTTAGAACTGACGTACGGTTTGCCTCTAAATATCAAGAGCTTAGTGCCTTATATAACCTCACGTGGATTCCAATCTATATCTTCAACCGATGATTAAGAATAATGCGCACCTACTTTCACAAATCACTTAGCTTTGTTTATCATTTAATTAGTTTAACCTTACACATAATCATCTCTTTTTATTCTATCATGCTCTCTGTCTCCAACGGAATTTCAATCCCCCCATTTCACAAAGTTAATCACATTACCCCACATTGTTTATCAATGGTTAATTTAGTTATTACCTTATAATATATAGTATGTGAATCCAGCACAAATCAAACTTCTCTCTGCAAGCTCTCTACTACTTATATGTAAAACGCAAACTAATAAAATCTCTCGCTACTTACATTTATTGGATCACGTTACTTGGAAGCTGGATCTTTAATTACCAAAGTAAAACTGATTATTCCTACATTAATTTGTGTGTTCACTAATTAGGTGAATTCATCTAAGAATTCCGTTAACTTTTAGGGTTAGATTAGAATTACTTGTTCATCTCGTTGATTTGTAAACCAAGAACTTATTTGTACTCTAAATCACTAACTTCTGCAAACATGTCAAATCCTAAATCATCCAATTCTCTAAATTCGAGAATCACTCTCTATTAAAAAGGTGAAATATAGCATGTCACGCTCATTGGATGGCCATTGCAGCACTAGATTTGGTATCCTCGGTGACCAATGACCATTCAACAGTCTCTCAGCTGAAGGAAAAGTGTATTTGTGGGACGGTTGAAGTCTAGTCAGCATGCAATTTGTAAGCTTTTGTTTTGTATTTTTTTTATTTTTTTATTTTTTTTATCATGTGATGCCCATCAATCTCTCTAATGATCCAATGAGCTGCCCATGTTGGGTTGTTAGCTTTTGCCTCTTCTTTTTCCACATCCCTTTGGCCTTCTCGTCACCCATTTGCCTTTGTTTTTGTGACAAACCATTGCATGGTTTAAAGCCTTCCAAGCTTATTATACAGTTAAAAAAGTGATTGCTATTCAAATATTAATTTTTTTCTTTCATACACTTTTTTTTTTCTCTCACATGCCTCTTCATTGTAATCATCAGATCAAATAAAGTGAAGTAGATCAATGGAGAATGAACACAAATTAACAAGAGTGTGAAAAATAAAAACCGGTGTGTGAATACATAGCATTATCCTTTAAAAATTAGAGTGCCTTGAAATATTTTATGTTCTGAGTATTTTAATCGTTAGATTGAAATATTTCATTATGTGGGGTATTGTAAAAATCCCTTTAACATTTTACTTTTTCCATCAACTTTAGTTTTTTTGAAAAAAAAAAAAAAACACTCCAAACGTCAGGTCAGCTTTCTCCACTGTCTCCCTAGAACTTTTTTAATTTCAAAGAATTCAGTTGTTATTATTTTTCTTCATCTTAGCTTAGAAGCCAAGAATAATCCTGTCAAATCCCTCACGTTCAATACAATACAAAAGAGATTTCTCTTTGACATCTGCGATCAAATAGGCTGCATGAAGTGGCTTACATAGCCGCCGCGTGGATGCATATTGTTCTTTTGCAGTGTAAAGCTTGATTCCAGAAATCTTTTGCTAACACTCTCACCTAGCCACTTATTAGGTTTCAAAAGTTCGAAAGTATAAGACTCTAAACAAATGCCACTATGCACAAGCAGTTTCTTTTTAATTTTCCAATTAACTAAACCTTTGTGCCATTCGTATGAACCAGTAAGCCAAGATTCCATCATCATTTTCGGCCTTAACTTGAAATGCTTGAAAAAGAATACAGGTGAAACCTTAAACAGTCGCATGGACGTACGGTCCGTCTCGTGCTCTATGATCTGTTATTTTCAAGTTGAAATATTATAACTGCTAGAGCCTAAGGTGAGAAAAGAGATGGAAAGATGCGGGAAAATAATGTGTAGCGAATTTTTAACATGCCACGCTCTTTGGTAGAATTATCAGAGAGCCGGGCTAAAGGTCCACTCCAACAACATTATATTGTTCTCAACTTGATAATTATCATCTGCACAATCCATCAGGTGTGAGATTTTATCACAAAAAATCTCGATGTTAGTAGAATATTTAAACTCTTTTTTTCTCATTAATACGGTCGATGTATGACATTTCAACATGCCTCCTCACGTGAGACCCAATTAATGGATTACACGTGAGAGATCCACACATCGACAACCACGTAGAGTCAAGGAGACTCACCCTACACGTGGGGCCAAGGAACCCACCATCATCGCGCGGGGCTAAGAGGACCCACCCATCACATGGCAGTACAATACGAACCCATTCCCTGGCTCTGATACCATGTAGAATTATCAAAGAGGCGAACTAAAAGCACACTCCAACAATACCGATATTGTCCCCAACTTGGTAATTACCACCTGCACAATCCGTCAGGTGTGGGGTTTTATCACAAAAGGCATCGGCGTTAGTTGGAGTGGGATTAGGATATTTAAACTCTTCTTTTATCATTGGTTAGTGTGGGACATTTCAACATCTCTCACGTGTGGTGAAATTTCAATACGCCCTCTCGCATATGGACAACATAAATGAAGTGTCGTGGAGTTTCATTTGAACTGTGGTCGTTGGGCTTCATATGTGGGGTTAGGGCAACTTGACTTTGATATCATGAAGAAAGTTGAAGTTTCATCATAAAATTAATTGAAAATATAAAGAGTAACTCAGCTACTTATAAGTTCATGCCCTATCAACAATCATTCTATCACAAAATTGGATAAACATAAAAGTTTATATATCTGTAAAAACCAAAGTCGTGAATATCAACTGTTTAGCTCTTTTGGCTAGATTTTACGTTAGACAAGACAGGTTAATTTAAGAATGATTCTAGAAGCTTTACCCCTTAATGTGTATAAGTTGTAGATTCTAATTTTATAATTATCTATGTTGTACACAGTTACATACTAGTAGCAGTGAGAATTACAATTTCTACATCGTATATGTAGTTTAGACTTTCCTATAATTTCCAAAATCCTAAATGTATTATCTACACTAAGACTCCTTACTCACATGCGAAGAGGAATACCACTAGATCGTAGTCTGTGTCTTCCTTATTAAAGTCAATCATTCCTCAAACAATAGCTTCTGCATGTCTGTGTCGTCCTCTTCGCCTATAAATCCCAAATATTGCTCACTTCCTCAAATTAACCGATTCCAACTATCTTTTTCGGCTTCGTCGGCTTAAGCTCTTTCTTGTAAGTCATGATCTGTGGAAATTTGTTGATGGCTCATTCTCTCTCTTTTCTCCTACTATTCTTGACCCTAAACACAAAATAGATCATGCCACTCATGCAACTCAAATTCCTAATTTTGATTATACTTTTTAGACTTTCTCCTAACTGTGGACTTATTATTTGGCGTATAACATATAATACGACGGATTTAAACAATAATATTTGCCTTTTGATTAAACTAAATGAGTTTAATACGTGAAATGTCTGAAAATATCACACACTTCCAACAGTGCTAAGCTTGTATCTGAGGACCAAATTGGTGCTCGACTTGCGACATTAGCTGGCAACCTCTAGCCAAGTGCCTTCACCGTTACAACAGCACAGACATTCCACACTTTTTGTTAGAGCCCAGTTCATGCAGGCTACTGATATTGGTATCCTCGTACTAGCATGCCCGACTCACCTCATGACTGGCTAACCTTCCTCCATTCAAAGCCGCAAACTTATTTGAGAAAAATAAATTTACAAGTTTGCTTTATTGGTTAGGGGTTTTCATTTCAAGTTTGCTTTATCGGTTCGGGGTTTTCTCAGTAAACGTAATTTTTCTTGCCTTAAGTAGAAGGCTATGTTCTCCTCGGTTGATGCAGAAACTACTTTAATTAGTATAAGGTGCTCGTGAACTTGTTGTACAGGAGGACCCGGGAACAAAACCAGCAGAGAGGGTATGGTCTTCGATTAATGTTGGTAAGAAATATACGTCAGGAACTCGGGAGAGACTGCGGAATGAACTGTAATAAGTGATTTTGACGTACTATTTCCTGAAGGTGTTGAACATGGTTTTAGCCTTTTTCTTCTTTGATTCTCTTTTGTTGAAATAAGCAACCCGTCCGTTTAACCCATGAACTATTATTCTGGTTGAAACTGACTTCTTAAATTATTTTTTTAGTAAATTAACTTTTTGAACTACTTGAAATCAGTCAATTAACCCCGCATTATCAAATTCATGTTGGAATTTAAGTAAATTAACAGAAACTCTAATCACAATTCACAATATGTATATATTTATATATCCATCGTTAGTCTCAAATTTACAAATGATCGTTAGTCTCAAACCTGAAGAAGCCATGGATGTCAAGTAGTTTCTTCTAACCACTAAGAGACCTTATGTTTAGATGGTGATAGAGCCAAGAATGCTGAATGTATTTCTCTGTGAGCAGGGAACTCTTGCACTTATAGAAGCAATGGCAGCCAACTCCCATCTATCATGGAGGGTTGGTTATTTATTTATTTTTTTTGCTTCAAATCCCTATCATGTAGAGGTGGTTGTGATTAGTGCTTCCTTTCAAATGCACAATGAAAGTATACCCCTCAATTATATGATGTAGCTTTCTACGTATCCAAACACTTATTAATTTGTATTACCAACATATTATTTCTCCTTTATCTATAACTAGTTGAGTCCGCATAGAATTCTTACAATTCGATGAAATTTCATTAACTTTTCCGTCAAATACTAGCACACTTTACCCCTCAAGATTGAATCATGTGCTGATCACTGTGGAGCAAAAAATAATCCAAAAAATATGGAGATGACACGTCGATTTTTGGGTTAAAAAGACAAGATTAACCTTGAGGTACACCGCGATTCCCAAGTGCATGCAACGAACAATAACGACTCAATCAAGAAAGAGTCAAAGGTGATCAATATGAAATTTATTCCACATTCCTCTCATTACTCTTTATCAATCCCTTACGGATTTTATTCAAAAGGTAACTCCCAAAACTTTCTATTTAAATTAGGAATATTTGCCATGTTAATTGTAAGATATTATTTTGCATAATATTTTGCAATTATCACCCAAATACACCAGAAAAGGCCACCACTCCTCACCCTAAGGGCCGACCACTCTCTTATAAATACCCCTCTTATCCCACTAAAATACTAAGTCATTTGCAGCCCGCAAACTCCTAAATACATTCTTTTCAGAATTATAACTTTAACATTAGAGATTCTTTGGCTAAAGCTCCCCCAAATTCATCGTGGGCACGTGAGACCTTTGGCCATAATCAAAGGTTTTATGATTTTGCATGTGCATTTTTCGTCAAAGAAAGAGACGGCGGAAATTTGCATCCACAATCACGTGCCATATTTAACAGCAAAATGGATAAAATTTCATCGAATATGATGGTGAGGAGTTAATTGGCTAATTTAAATAGTTCAAGGAGTTAATTTACCAAAAAAAATAATTCAAGGGGTCAGTTTTAACTGAGATAATAGTTCAAAGGGTCAAACTAGTTTATAATGTAAATAGGTTTCAAAATGTAAGTGCATATGTATACATATACAAATTCCATGTACATTACCAAATGCTACTGTTACATTGCAGGAAAAAAATCGGGTGGGATTTAGATCGGGTGGGATTTAGATTTGTCTAAAGAGATTGATGCATGTTTCTAAATTTACTTTGTTGTTAAAGTATATTTTTGCGTGTTCTTGATAAAACAGCGTGTATATTTTTGCCGAGTCATAATACACCAAACCTAGTTAACCAACTGAGAATGTTCAATGCAACAGGATAAACATTTAAGAACATCAGTGCAGGTATACAGGTATAAAAGTACAAGTGTTCAAGCTTCCACATTTAATTGGATACTTAAACCGTGGTTTCAAGAAATGGATAATCAGTGTAACCAATTACCGGATCAGATGTGTAGAACGTATCTCGATTGTACTTGTTTAGAGGAGCGTTAAGCTCAAATCTCTTTGGCAAATCCGGATTAGCCAAGAACCAACGACCATAAGCAATAAGATCTGCACGGCCTTCAGCAATGGCCTTGTTCCCATCTTCCCTTTCGTAACCACCTGCAGCGATGAAGGCACCCTTGAATGCTTCTCTCATTGGCGCAAGACTATCGGAGCTTTCGCTTATATCTCCCGGTGTCATCATTCTTGGCTCAATCACATGGCAGTACAGGATCCCGTATTTGTTCAAGGATTCCGCCATGTAAAGGCCTAATGCGTTAGGATTCGAATCCCCTGACTCCATATAGTCGGCAAATGGAGATAATCGAAGTCCAACTTTGTCTGCTCCTATCTCATTAGCAACAGCTTCAACGATTTCCAGAGCAAATCGACAACGATTCTCTAGAGATCCACCGTATTGGTCTGTTCGATCGTTCACTTGGTCTTTAAGAAACTGATCAATAATGTAGCCATTGGCCCCGTGAATTTCAACCCCGTCAAAGCCTATACATACATATCAGACAAGCATTTTCGTCATGCATTTCTTCAAGTACCTTCTTGTATTCCCTTAATTTACTACATTTAACAGATTAAGCTTAATCCAATTTGAAGTTTATGCAAATTTTACCATTTCATGTTTAAATAAAAGATTGATTACCAGCTTCGATAGCATTCCGTGCAGCAAGTCTAAAATCATTCACAATTTGTGGAATTTCATTTGTCTCTAATCGCCTTGGAGGCGTGAATTCAGCAACGTCAACACCATTAGACAGTAGCTGGGGGGTCAGTGGCTTGTCAGTGCAAGAGATTGGAGCTTGCCCATTGGGCTGGAAACCTGTTAGTAGAGAGGAGAGTTAGAATCACAACCTGAACACAACACAATATGTGGGATCATTGAAGGTGAAGTGCAGGGAGAAACGCACCGCTATTTGAAACCCTGCCGGCATGCCAAATCTGACAGAAGAAGATACCGCCTTTAGTGTGAACAGCGTCAACAACTGGTTTCCATGCTTCGACTTGCTCCCTTGTCCAAATACCAGGCATATCCACGTACCTTCAGATCAGATATTAAGGAAACAAAAGTGTCATCCCATCAGACGTTGCAAATATTAATGTAGAAAGCAGACAATAGCACTACTCGAAATGTATCATATGTTTGCGCACCCTCGAGCAGTATCCGAAACTTCGACAGCTTCAGCTATGAGAAGACCCCCTTTTGACGTTCTCTGCGAGTAATATAAGACGGCATGTGGCTGAGGAACATTGTTGTACGATCTCTGTCTAGTCAGCGGTGCTAAAACAATCCTGGAAATTTAGGACAGAAATCATGAAGTATGAATGCAGACTGCAACACATTGCCAATTCACAAGTTCAACAACTTACTATAAGATGCCTTTTTGCGACTATATGAAGGTTTTTGCGACGATCAAAATGCATACAAACAACTTCATTTGATGAACAACCAGTTAACTTGTTATACAAAGCGATGACCGCTCGAACTAAATTAGGACATGTATGATTACTATTTCGTTTTTAGTTCTAGTTAGAGATAGAGGTGAAATACGAAACTAAAAGCGATATGGGGGATATCGAACCGGCTCTTAGTTATTTCTTGTTAGCCAAGTGGGGATTTCCACAAACGCTGCTAGGCTTTCTTTAAGCAGAGGAGTGCCATACTATGGCAAATTCATCCACCAAGAAAATAACCCGATATACAAATTTAGAAGAAAAAGAGAAAATACCTGTGAGAAAGATCGAAGTTTCCCAGTTTGTAGGGAGTAAGGAGAGGAATTGTGGGAGGTGCTGGTTGAGCAGACATATCCGTTGTCAGACCTAATCTTGGTCTTGCACTTAGTTTTTGCGTTTGCTTTTGGTTGTGCTGCAAATGAATGGAAGACCCCGCATCACCAGTTAATTTTTTCTTTTCTTTTAACAGATGATATTATCTACTTTCATATCAACTTCAACTCTTAGAGTAGGTCCTAAAATTTCTCTTCTATTCTTCCCCCATTTCTTTCCAACCCTTCTGCTAAAATTGGGTTAAGTGTTAGAACTTAAAAAAAACTCAAATACCAGCCAAAATTTAGCCCAAAACTAATGGTGACTCCCACATGTGAAAATGGACTAAAGAGAGTGAATTGGACTCGTCAGCCTGTACGCGCTAAGCCCATATACACTAGGCCTGCTCAGCTTTCCTAGCCCACCCACTCGGGCTTGTCTTTTGGTTGTCTAATAGAAGTGATGAGCCTAACAGCTCTTTATGTGATCTTGTGGCCACAATCAAATAGGTTGTTGGTTGATCCAACGGTCCACATTCAATTTTTTTTTTAGTTTTATATTTATATATTTATTGAATCCAATGGCTAAAATAATTTTAAAAAAAAATTATTTAACTCAAAATTCACCCAAAAACTCTATAAATACTTATGTATTTGTTCAAACATTCACACAAAAGTCACTTTTGTCCTACAATTCTGCCAATTTTTCTTTGTATCATCTTCCAAAACCATTTCTTCCCATTTCCAAATTTTTCTATCATGTGTTTCATATTCTTCCATAGTATTCATGAGTTTTATATGTCAATTTTATGATTTTTCAATATTTATTTGAATTTAAATATTTTAAGTTAAAATGTTCATAAAATTAATTTAAGATAGTTTACATAATTTTTTTTAAATAAAGTTAATTTAAAAAAAATTAGCCTAAATTCATTCTTTAATAATTTGGAGCTAAAATTTTAGGCCATAATGGTTGGAACAGAAAAGTTGTTTCTGGGTTAAAAGCTAAACTTTATGGGCTAAAAATTTTAGGTTTTAACTAAGGGTTGGAGATGGCCTAAAGGGAGGGAATGAGCTTAGTCTTATAATGAGCTATCAATAATTTAATTCAAATTTGCCGTTGGTGAGACACAAACCTAAGACCTCTCACTTACAAATAAAAGAGGAATACCACCATATTGTAGTACTAAGGGCTGGTTTGGAATTGTGATGCTTTTATAAAAAAAGTAGCTTATTAAAAAAATTTGGAACACTAAATGTGTTCAGTAAAAAAAAAAAAAACACTATTATCAATAATAGTAGAAAAGCATAAAAAAAAGCAAAAACATGATCTACCATGCTTCTAAAAAAAGTGTTTTTTCCTTCACAATATAGTAATCGGTGCTTATTTAATGAAATTTTTAAATGGCAAGTATACTCCCATATCTTTTACCAAATTACAATTTTTATCCCTATATTATTGTCTTTAATAATTATTATATCACGTTAAATACCATATCATTTATATACAAAAATTCTACGATGTTGTTTTCAAAACATCAGATACTTCAGAATTTTTAACCATTAAAATTTTAATATTTTTAATTTTATTCAAATATCTAACGCCGAAAATTTTGGAGTATTCTTTACTGTGTCGTATTAAAAAAAAAACTAGCCTAATTTAAAAGCCTTTTCACATGTAAGTTGCCGATGACCAAATACTTTCAAAGTGAAAAGTAATGCCAGGAAGACTAATTTGTAGACAAATAATATGTTACTAATAAAAATAAACATATTTATCAATGACTTAAGTTAAAATTCAATTATCAACTTTCATATTGTTTAATTTATAAAATTTAGCCTACAAACCGTACTCATTTAAAAAAGAACAACTTATTCAAACTACTCTTATATTTGTCTGGACGTGATCTAGGTCAATGATGTGGAACCAACTTTTATAAGCCAATTTGATTACGGCATAAATGTTGTGACTTTACATGAAAAAGACCCCAAATTATTCAGGATTACGTTTTTTTGGTGTATAACTCCCCACGTGATTGCAAACGTCACCAAAACCCTCCATCATTGGTCTAGATAAACATTCTGCCATATCTGTCCAACCACCAAAGCCAAGTGTTACCCTTTCATAATTTTTTTTAGGGCAAAAGATTGTTTATTATTTTTATATTTCGTGATTTTCAACATTTAGTACATTCAGTTTTTTTTATTCCAGAATCATACATAAAATATAAATTTTGAGACAGTCTTATACATCCGTTAATCAAACTGTTAAGTCTTCCATTAACCGATGACATGACATCCACGTAGACAATGACCGGGTGCCACGTGTCAATAAGAATCCCACATGGATATTAAAAAAATTTAAAATTTAACATTTTAAAATTTACAAAAAAAAAAAGAAAAAAAAAAATTCTGGCGTTCACCCCCTCTGTCCCTCCCAACCCCCTCCCTCATTCTCCCTCCCTTCTCTTCCGCGCACCCATCCATCCCCACCCCCCCCCCCCCCCGGCACACCCACCCATTCCCCTCCTTCTCCCTCCATTCTCTCCTCTGTAGTCCACACGGAGCTCTCCCACCCATCCCTCTGATTCCTAACCCTGACCTCAATCTGGTCTAAAAAATTAAAAATCTGGAATTGCAGGTCGTCGAACTTGATGGGTCCTTGAGGGGCCTTCGATCTCGCCTTCGTCCCAGTCCTCAAAGTAGGTGGAGGAAGGTTCGAAAGATTTGTGGATGGAGAATTCGAATTGGGAATCTAGTTGGGATCCGGGTCATGTATGGAAGGATTAGTGGAGGGAGATGGGTCGGGTTAGGAGGTGGTGGTGAGGGGCTGGTATTGCCGGCGTTGGGACGGGAGACCGAGACAATAGTGGCGCTCGGCAACTCCTCGAAAATCTGAGCGGGCTTGAAGGACGACAGACTGCAGAGAAAGGAAGAGGGCGGCATTGCCAACTCCAATCGCATTTGGAGGTAGCAGGACCCGTCCCCGAGATTAACTGCTCCGATTCCATTTTCCCGTTTCGAGGACTTGGAGATTGATCTGGGGAGAGAGAAGGGAGTGGAGGTGAAGAGGGTGGAGGAAAGGAAGAGGTGGGTCTGGAAGTTGGAGAGGGAGGAATGGGGGCGTCTGAAGAGGTGGGTCGGAGAGTTGGAGAGGGAGCAGCTCGTCCACTGCGAAGGGTGGAGGATAACTTTTTTCTTTTTAATTTTTTTTTTAATATCCACGTGGATCTTATTGACACGTAGCGCTCAATTATTGTCTACATTGGTGTCATGTCATTAGGTAACGGAAGACTTAACAGTTTGACTAACGGATGTATGAGACTATCCCAAAATTTACACTTTAAATATGACTTCGAGACGAAAAAAACTTGATGTACTAAATGTTGAAAACCACAAAATATGAGGATAGTAAACAGTTTTTTACCCTAAAGAAAATTATTAAAGGGTAACACTTGGCTTTGGTGGTTGGATAGATATGGCAGAATGTTTATCTAGACCAATGATGGATGGTTTTGGTGAAGTTTGTAATCACGTGGGGAGTTATACACCAAAAACCGTAATCCTATATAATTTGGGGTCTTTTTCATATAGTCACAACATTTATGCCGTAATAAAATTGGCTTATAAAAGTTGATTCGACATCATTGACCTAGATCACGTCTAGACAAATATAAGAGTAGTTTGAATAAGTTGTTCTTTTTTAAATGAGTAAGGTTTGTAGGCTAAATTTCATAAACTAAGCAATATGAAAGTTGATAATTGAATTTTGACTTAAGTCATTGATAAATGTATTTATTCTTATTAGTAACACATTATTTATTATTCTTATTAGTAACACATTATTTGTCTACAAATTAGTTTTTCTAGCATTACTCTTCACTTTTAAAGTGTTTGGTCATCGGCAACTTACATGTGAAAAAGGCTTTTAAATTAGGCTAGGTTTTTTTTTAAATAAATAAAATTACATATGCATGGTTTGGTGTCTATGATTGGTTTGGAATAGAAACCTCATTATATCCACAGCATGTTGAAGAAAAAAATATATAAAAAAATAGATATCAAACTTCAAAAGTAGAAGTTGGGTAGTATGTTGGATTTTTTGAGTAGAAATCTCATTCTATCTCACTATCCCACGTTGCTCATCATCAGTAGTTTCTCACACTTTATAATACTTAATCCTTCTTACGGAGTGATTGGGAAGATGGACTATGAAGAGCAAATTTGGGTTTTAAAAGAACTCATCCTTTCAAAGAATTCTGAGAACCTTGTTAGAAGTCAAGTTTTCCGAGGACCGCAAAGTCAAGTTTTCCAATGCTATTTTATCCGTTTAACATAGTTTCTTTTTATTCATACTATGCTAATATACTTTGTTGCAATTTATTGTTTATTATTCAAGTTTATTTCTATATACATATTTTTGTCCTTGATTGTTGATTATTATGCAGTATAGTATATTAAGGGAACTTCTATAATCCCTCTCAAATTGATAGGATTAGGGGGATAAGGTGTTTGACAAAAAAGGAGGGGTACGTTTGTTTCATTTCCCTTTTAAATAAGAGAATCTCTCTTGCAACTAAGACATAGTTATAATGACATCATACATTAAATAAGTATTTCACGTGCTTAAAAAATGTACCATCGTTTCTAATCCTCAGTGGATGAAAAGTGCGGTCAAATGGCTTCTACATCTTAAGAACAATAGGAACAACTAGGATCAATTGGTTGTACTTTATATAGGGATAAGCATAGTTTATATTTTCACATATGTTAATAACATTTTAACTGCAGTTCATTCGGCCCATGTATACTAAGGGTGGGTTCGGTTCCAATCGATTTCCTTTTTTTTGTCAAAATCGAAAACCAAATTGAAATTACTATTTTGTTCAGTTAGGTTTTCTTTTTTTTTCCGATATTTATTTGGTTTGGTTAATTTTGATTGGCTTTTTCTAGTTTGATATGAGTTCGGTTCAATTGCTTTTATTTGAAATTTATTTATTTTAAATGAATCTGAAACCAATAGAACAAGAAGGCAAACATTTTAAACCATTTTCTGACTTACTGGCTACATTTAATTCAATCCAACAACAGACATTTTATTCTAGTAGGGAAGACCTGCATACAATCCAAGGTCTAAATCCAAACTTGGTCAGCTGATCTATACCAGCGCATATATACCTATCTGAACCACCAAAACCGAACCAACCAATTTTGATTCGGTTCAGTTTTTTACGGTTTAGTTCTGCACTAGAAAATGTGCCCGCACGTTGCTGCGGGACTTGAATGCATCACCTTGAACTGCACGAATAAGATACATTTTACCTAAATGAAGAGAAGAATAGATGAGTGAATGCGGCAGTTGATACGTACTTATTACATCAATTACTATGACTAAATGACGTGTCAATTCCATCATTATGCAATAAAAAAACGTAGGGCTAACGAATATGACCAATCATTCTAACATTCTTCCTAGCTTATCCAATCTAGATGACAGAAATGGCTAATTTCGTTGACCAATTAACCGGATTAGCTAACACTTCCTAAAGAGATATTCTTCATGCTTCACATCTCTTAACTGGAGCTGTAATAGAATTCTAGCATAGTATCCCCAATGCTATTGAATTGGATGACGGAAATGCTGAATTTCTAAATAGCTCATCATATACTTGTGATTTGTGAATGAAGATTTTGTATTCATGAATAACGATCAAATGCTTGACAATTATCGTGCTACATAATTATCAATCACATATTTAAAATCCAGGCACAAAAGCTTTAGAAAGATAAATAAAAAAACCCATATAACTAAATAGGCTTTGAATATGCTATCAGGGCACATAATTATATACCTAAAAATGGCAACAAACCAGCTTCTTCCTCACACGACCCGACTTTCTGAAATTTTCCAAGAACATAAATCCATTAGCAATTGAGAGAAATTCGAGATATATATATAAATCAAGAAGCAGAGGAGTAGAATGTTCAAACCTAATTACACTAGAATCTCAAAACGACCTATGCCCCGGAAATAGCCATGCCCTATTGCTTCTCCTCGTTCCCAGTTTGCTCTGAAATGGGGGTGTGACTCATAGTTTGATCTGGAATGGGAGTTTGACTTCTAGTTTGTTCTGCAATGGGAGTTTGAGTTATAGTTTGCTCTACAATGGGAGTTTGAATCTTGACCGAATAAAATTATTGATCAAAATCATTCTATTTATTAATGCTTGTTCAGAGATATAATCATACCAAACAGAAAGACTCAATCCATTGCTAACATCAGCAACCCTAATTTCCCACCAAAAGAACTTAGCTCAATAGATTTCTTAGGAAACAATTCTTAGTCCCTGCGAACCACGAACTACGCAACCGAAACAGAAATGGATTAAATAAAAGCACTTTGAGTAAAGAAAACAAAGTGAAATCTGTTTTCCATCCAAATAATCTTTTAGCTCTCCGTTCAACACTTTTGATATGTTTTATTTCAAATGGTTTCTGGAATCAGTCATCTCACAGGGTATTCTGACTCTCTTTTTCATTCATTTCACGCAAACCAATCATACATTTAAAATAGGGCTTGGATAGCCTACTGTAAACTACACAAAAAAAGATTTAGAACTTGGTTTAGCGGCTGAAAATAATTTGTGCCTCCAAATAATAATGCTTACCCATAACCTAGAATTTAAAATTAGCATTTTGTGGCATTTGGATGTGAAAACTGAAGCGGCAGGTGGCAGCAGTGGTACCAAATTACAATTCTAAATCTAGCAACAGAATCCGGCTGATAATTAACCCAGAATATAAAATCTAAATAAGTTAGAGCAAAAATCACCTCAAATCTTTGCTTCTCTTGTACTTTGGTATTATGGGGTTGACTTGTAAACGGTAGATAAAGTCTTGAAAACCAAGAATGAAAAGCATTCTTTCAGTTAATCAAAAACCATTCATAAACGGAGTATGACATGTAAACAAAAAATAAATCTTGGAAAGCAGACATAAACAAACTTCAATCACAATTACTTTAATACATATATTAAATTTTGATATAAAAAACATTAACTAATGCAGGAAGAACATTTGTGCCTTAATGGCGTGAGAAGTACTCAAAACAAACTTTGTGATGTGTAAACAGAAAATGATCATGCTCTCCAACCTAATGCAGAAAAAACATTTGAATTCTTCCATGATATCCATGATTTGCACATATTTATATACCAATTGAGAATAACAATTTAAAGCTCCCACCCACCCCTTCTCCCCCACCCGAAAAATTCACCTAAAAACCACATTAACCGCCACAGTTTAAGAATCCAGATTACATTTTTCAACAAAAAAGAATCATCCTTCAATTATTAGCCTAAATATTGATTTGCAAACACAATGTAGCAAAAGAGTTGTTCAATAGCTCATTTTGGATTATAGGAAGTCCATTCAAAGAACTGAAAAAGCATAAATGAAAATATTCAAGAACCAACCTTTTTTGGAAACCGTTAGTTAAATCAACTCAGAATTCAAAACTAATATAGATTGACGGTGAAAAAAGGTATTCGCACACACATAATGCAATACACATGTGTAATATACAATTGAGTAAGATATTTTGATGCCATGTGGATCATTAACTGTTCCCTTGAGCCACAATTTTATTTGAATTAATGTACTAAAGATTAATGCTATGTACATTGAAAACGTCGAGTGATTGTTATATCAAAAGATTTGACCACACAGGTAGGCCATGCGGCTTTGGATCGATATTAGTACACTTACATGCAAAAAATTATGAATATTGATTGGTTTATTAATAACGTTAATGAAGATTCTTGTTTTTGGCGTGTCTTAATGAATGTTGTTTTGTTACGTCGTTTTATTACTTAACATTATTAGTTAAATTTAAATACATAATGTTATGATAAAATGATTTAAACTTAACGTTATTGGTAACACCATACAAAGTTTCAAAAAACAACATTGAACTTAACTAAGTTTGATGTGAGGATTATTTTGAATTTAAATCATAGATCTCTGCTCTAATCTGTGCACACACAGCATACGCATTTTAAAACAAATAATAACAATCACAAAAGAACCAACAGAGTGATGGCATAAAAATCTCAAGCATGTGGCATCATTTGTCAATGAACAAAAATAAGATGTATCATGTATTGTAGAGGAATAGATAACTGAGAATTCCATTCAGAGTCACCACAATGACAACAAAGAATAGAAGCATGAACAAAAACATGCAAAACAGTGTTTTTTGCATAGAGGTTGTAACACTGAAAAAGTAGCAGAGCAGGAGGAAAAAGAGAAATGGATAGCAAGATGGTAGCCAAAAGAGAAAATCAGAGTTATTAATATCTTCTTAGCTCTCCTAATTTAATAATTTAGACTCAAAATAAATTCTGTCAGATGTCTTTCCGAATCCATTTTTTGAGAAAGATGGTACTGTCCAAGAAGAGCGGGACTTTTCCTTTCTAAAAAATGGAAGCCGACAGCAATCATGAATAAAAGTGGGCAGAGAATATAAAATTCTACTTATCTTTTCTTGTGGCTTTGGTGGGTTTGGCAAATGGTTTTTTTTTTTTTTTTTTTTTTAAATAGCAATGGACGGCAGCAAGAAAGGGGGAGAGCAGACAGGCAGCAGAAAAGCAAGAAATAATCAAATTGGACTCGAACTTACCAATTTCTATTCAAATAAACTGAAAAAAGGAGTTGGAATCAAACTAACCTCCGTTTTCTATATGCAGCAAACTGCATCTTGTTTTTGCCTTCGTTAGCAACATACCATTGGCTCTGTACACACCAAAAAAACATAGTAAACACCTCATTTATTACTAATAACCATTTCAATTAATTTACTATTTAGACAAATTTTTCAACGATTCCGAAGCTCAGATAAAATCTGCAGGAGAAAATTGAGATTATATGCAATTGTATGTCAAATAACCTGAAAAATACCATATATCCAATATTAAGTGCATACACCTATAAACTAATCTTTATATATTCTTTAAAATAATACAAATCAATGTAATCTAAAACATTGAAAACATTATCATACAATTAAAGAATAACGATGCAGAAAATTTTCTTTCCATTATTTTCAGATAACTTTCCAGTCAACAACCATTTCTTTTATCCCATTTGTCCAACACCACCTGCATTTCAAACAAAAAGGAAGAGTTTAATAACTAATAATTTCAGGCACTTTCCAATTTTCAGCTATGATAAAGACCATGGATAATTTATTGTGTCCATTTTCCTGCCATCTTAAGTGGCCAGAAACTGAAAATTTGTTATCAAATGTGTTAATGCTGCAATATATAGGATGACGGAGAAAATTCCAATGAAGATTGGTTGAGGAAATTTACAGTGTCACTACTCGCCTTTAGAAAGATGTCTTTTCTGGAAACCATTTCAAAGTGTTTAGGATCCCAAAGCCCGTAATCGATTATAGTGTGCCTAAAATCAAAAAATGACCTTCACAAAAACTAACTCAAAAACCCTAAATCCCTAAACCAGATTAGTGTGGTTTCATCCTGTTAAAGATACGAAAAATGAAGCCATTCAAGCGGTTAAGATATCTAGTAATGATCGTGGAGATACGCTGCTGGAAGAAGATGTAAGATAAAAAACTTATTAGTATGAAATGAATCCAATATCCTAATGTAAAGGAAATTACTCATAGTAGAAATTTTGAATGGACAAAGTTTTGGCTTCCCTTTCCGGCTATACTTGATTAACTGGGAACCTTTTTTTTAATGCAATCAGCGACTTCATGAGAGAGAGAGAGAGAGAGAGAGAGAGAGAGAGAGGAATATTAGGTGAAAAGTAGTATTGCCAAATCACACAGAGATCAAAATCTTGAATATATATGTTTAACCATATCAAACATCATTTCGTCGAAACCAACTTCACAAACACCTTCTTCTTCTATTTTCAAATTTTCAGAAACACAACAATCAACTACGTTTTCGAGAAATTAACAAAAAAAGAAACCCTCTTTGATTCAGTTTTCTCAACAACCAAACAGAACCTAAAAATTTCAAGCTTACATTTTTGAAGCGAGCCATGGATAACGTTTGCAATTTCAGCTCCGTAGCTTTGTGATCAATACTACAAAAAATTAAAACAAAAAATTATATGCATTTAGAGTAGAAAAAGAATGAATTTATGCTAGGGATTCGCCAGATAATAAAACTAATTGAAAAATTAAACAAAATTACCTTTGGGCGTTTAGGGTTTTGGGGGAACTCTGTCTCTGCGTGAGGTTATAGACGAAGGAAGGAGATGACTAAACGCGCGAGGCAAATTAGGTTGGTTTATTAGGCGCATCCGAACCGTCTAAACATACTAAGGAAATCAAGATGCATCCAAAACACAAACAGTCAAACTGGAATGCGCATGGAGAAGCAGAAGAAGAAAAAGAAGATGAAGAGGGGGTAGTTGATAGCTTACCCGACACTGGTCGTGGTCGGAGTTGACAGAAATCAACAAAGCCCTGTGCGATTTCATCGTTTTGAGATGTGATGGTGACATCATGATTTTATCACCTGAAGGTTGACTCTTCCAAGTCAGAAAACAGAAAAATTAAAATTCAGGAACACTAAACTAACAAAAACAAATTACAGAAGAGGAAAAAATCAAATTACCTAAACAAAAATCCATGATTATTCCATGAGTGCTGATTCCATAGGTTTTAAAGGGGGAAGGTTTTTTTTATTTGAGATGGATGATGTTCGATCTGGGGATTTTAGGTGAGCAGATTGAAACTGAAGGAGAGAGAAAGAGAATGATGAAGAGAATGGGATCTGAGGGAGAAAGAGGGGAGGAAGAGAATGGTAAAGTGACGATCGCACCCTGCCTTTCCACGATCATCAACACACGGCATCAAGATCAGCGGCAGAGAGAGACAGTGGCAGCTTCGTAAATAAACTGAAATGTGGTCCAAAACACTGTTCATATGAATAGTGCGATTTCCCCTCCTACTTTAGACTAAAGTAATTTGGTTCGGTTTTTCACTTTTTTAAACCAACCTCTATTGTGTAGGGTACAACAGTGAACAAAGAGTAAAACTTTTCCGACCTCTCTAGTCCGGAACCCTCCCAAACCTTGGACAACACAATACTAAATAATGCAATACTACAATTCAGTGCAAAAACAATCCAACTGTAATAGTACAGACCGATCCGGTGTACCAAGCGAGCTCTACCGTTCAAGCTTTGCTGTAAGCTTAAGTAGTGGCTTCAAGAAATGGATAATCAATGACCGGATCAAATATGTAGAATGTGTTGTGCCTTGGCCCGTTCGTCAGTGCAGAACCGAGATTCAGATTACAACCTCACCAAATTTCACACACAGTTGAACAAAATAAAGTACAAGAAATAAAGACACAGAGAAATTTACGAGGTTCGGCAAAAAAACTGTCTACGTCCTCGGAGAGATATTGCTCTTCACTATGAGAATAACAGTACAAGTATACATGAGTTAAATCGACATAACCCAATCTCATATCCCTTATACACCCACTCACAGAATTTTCCCAAGAGCCTCACTCTACCCCAAGAGTTCTTTCACTAGAATACTTTTCACTCTAGCTCTCTTGATTTTCTCTCAACCCATGTTCAACCTTTTTCATGGGAGAGCCGAATGCTCTCCCCCTTGGATGCTCTACATCTCTTCTTCCGTTTGCTCTCTTCAACTTTACCTCTCTCTCTACAACTCTCCCTATAAACCGAAAAAGAGCTCTCACGGGTGTTGAAGACAACCAAACTTTTCCCTTTTACTTTTCCCTTTTTTCTTCCCCAAAACAAGGAAATGTATTCCAACTTTCTTTCTTTAGCCGAAAGTTATTTTGGACATTTGTCCACTTGGCCACAAACTCCAACAGAATGTATCTCTTTTGTACTTGTTTAGAGGAATGTTAAGCTCAAATCTCTTCGGTAAGTCTGGATTCGCCAAGAAAATACGACCATAAGCAATAAGATCTGCACGACCCTCGGCCACAGCATTGTTCCCATCTTCCCTGTCTTAACCACCCGCAGCAATGCAGGTACCGCGGAAAGCCTTTCTCATGGGAAGAAGACTGTCTTCATTCTCGGCTCAACCATGTGGCAGTACGCCAATCCATATTTGTTCAAGGCATTGGCCATATGGAGGCCTAATTCTTTTGGATTTGAATCCCCTGAGTCCATACAGTCCGCAACTGGAGATAATCTAATTCCAACTTTATCTGCTCCTATTTTGTTAACAACAGCTTCGACAACTTCCAGTGGAAAGCGGCAACGATTCTCTAGAAATCCACCATATTGGTCTGTTCGATCATTCACATGATCCTTCATGAACTGATCGAGAAGGTAGCCATGCGCCCCATGAATTTCAACTCCATCGAAGCCTAAATAGCAGATAAACAATTTCAGCATACCAATGGTATTAGAATCTTAAGCATTGTCGCTGAGTTCCCAAGTAAATAATGGTTAGTTAACATGCAGTTCAAAGAACAGGCGTGAGGGAGCTTGCAGCTCTGATGGCAGTGAGCTTTTTACTCCATCCTGAAGGCCAGAGTTTGAAATTTGAATCCCCCTCCCATATCTTACTACATTTCTCTGTTCAAATATGGTTTGTTTTGCATAAGTTTGAAGCAAATTGAGTTGTTGTAAAATCTATTTCTTATTAAACGTGAAGAGAAATTACCAGCTTCAATAGAATTCTTCGCAGCAAGTCTAAAATCATTGACAACTTGTGCAATTTCATCGGTCCTTAATCGTCTTGGAGGTGTGAATTCAGAAACATCAATGTCATTTAATCTTATTGGCTTGTCAGTAGAAGATATTGGAGCTTGCCCATTTGGTTGATAACCTGTAAGCAAGGAGAGATAGAATCACAACTTGAAGTCTAAAGAAAGTATCCAACATCCACAGCAGCATACTCTTTCGACTTGGAATCCCTTGTTGCGAATTACTATACAATTAAGAGTTGCACCATTTTTTCGAAGAAAAAATATAAGCAGAGAAGTGTCAGGATAATCACTCGCGCGTTCCGATGCGTACACCATTATGTTATACATCAAACTTCGTCAACGGTTTATTAATTATTCACTCATGTTGACAAAGCATTCCATGGTAAAACCGTAAAAGTGAGAAACGCACCGGTATTAGAAACCCTCCCAGCATGCCAAATCTGGCAGAAGAAAACGCCACCTTTGGCATGAACAGCGTCAACAATGGGTCTCCATGCTTCAACTTGCTCCCTTGTCCATATACCATGTGTGTTCGCGGGTACCTTCGAATATTAAAGAAACAAGAATGTCATCAAACTTTGAAACGAAAGAAGCACCGCCAAATGTATGTTAGTCTATAAAGCTACTCTTGTTAAATTACCCTAGAGCTGTGCTGGAAACTGCAGTGGCTTCAGCTATGAGAAGACCCCCGTTCGACGTTCTCTGAGAGTAATATAAGATAGAATGTGGTTGAGCAACATTGTTGTATGATCTCTGTCTGGTCAATGGTGCTAAAACAATTTTGGCAAGGAATAACAAAATTGTCAATCATACAAAGTAATGCAAGACAGAATGTTACCGGGGAACTTTATCCGTTTACCGTATGCTAACAGTGAGAACACAATTCTAAAGAGGAAAACCAAATAATAAACCATAAACACAAGCAACAAACATAGTTTGCTAACGCTCGTTTGGTAACAGTTTCGCCTTTTAGTTTTTGTTTCTTAGTTAAAAAGGAGAAACGAAGGAGAAAGAAGGAATTAAGAAAAACGAAGGAAAATATGTGAAATAAAAAGCCGAATTGTAAACTATTTGAATTTGTACTATTTTATATCAACAATTAATTAATTTATGTACTTAAACTCTTTTGTGTTTATTTTAGTGTGTAAAATTTGTATTATTTTATAAACAAAGATATAGTTACAAGAATACGGTTTGGCTCCTTTCCTGCAAGAAATCATTCTTTTTACTTGTAAATCATAATTGAAAACATATCCATGAATAAACTACACAGTGCACTAAACTTGATTATAGGTAATTAGTAATTTCATATCTTTTTTACTTCTTGTTAGCCAATAGCCATCTGCAGATCCGATGTAGCCAAATTGGCTAGTTACTCTTTGCACTCAAGTTCGGATCTTCCGTTCATAATTTACATTAAATTAAATTGTTCATAATTTACATTAAATTAAATTATCGCTTGAATTAAATAAAATAAAATGGTAGGTCCAAACTAAGTTTTTTTTTTTTTTTTAATTGAGTCAAATTATAAAACACACCTATCTCATAAGAAGCCCGACATAGAAATTTAGAAAAATAAACAAATACGATTTGGAAAGTTCTAGGTACCTATGAGAAAGATTGAAGTTTCCCAATTTGTGGGAGGTGCTGGTTGAGCAGCAGACATCAGAATTCGAGTCGCCTGCCACCTGATCTTGCCCTTGGCCCTTTTTACTGGATTCTGGAATGAATGAATACAAAGACTCAACAGGGGCTTAAAAGTCAGCCCTGCAACTCCCCTCCAAAAATATCAAACTGTCCCACATCGTCGCCCCTCTCCTTTTATGGAGTGGAAGTGGTGGTGGAAAAGAACTTACGTGGAATGTGGGTGGAATCCTACCACATGTCCATTTGGACGTTAGCTTTTTTATAACGGAAACGTGAGGATTTGAATCGATTATTGATTAGGTTAATATCTCAGCAAATAGATGATTTGATCGTTTAGTTTTTAAGATCATACATAAATAGATGAATTATATTTTTCAATTAATTAATGAAATTGTGCAGGTTATTAAAATGAAATTGTTATTAGCACTCTAAAATACTCATCATAACCATATTTTTCTTCTTTAATTATAGAAAAAACTCATTCGCGCTCCTTAGCTGGTAGAACTACTTTGATTCAATCCGTCACGTCATCTATGCCAGTTTATTTCATGCAAACTGTTAAGTTACTAGTCACAAATGCAAACGATGAACTCGGCTCTTCTTGCAAAGAATGCTTGGAAAACGTTGCAGAACGATGCTATGATTTGGACTCATATTTTTAGGGATTGCGCTATTGCTTATAAGGCATGGCAAAGCCTATTCGTCCCTCCTTTTTATGGACCCATAAACTTCTCTATTTTGATCCGTAAGAACATGACATAAAAAATTGTTATTCGTGATTTTTGAAATGCGGTTGGTGCTTGCTATCATGTTGGTTTATTTGGCATTGGCGAAATAAGAGTATTTTTTATTGAGATTTTGTTATTCCAAGCAACCCCAAAGCTTTTATTATGCGCTACTGGTTGTGAATAGCTTCAGGGTAATATGGCTACTACTCAACAAACCTCCAGAACTCTTACTTTCCTTCCTCCATTGGGATCCCCCTCCAGATGATTGGCTTAAAGTGAATGTGGATGGGTGTAGGAAAGGACCACTTAATTTTACTAGAGTTGGCGATGTGATTAGGAATTCATGTGGTGCTTGGCAAGCAAGACTCTTTTTAGAGAGAGAGAGTTGGAGGACCATGTCCCATTCCTTGAGCTCTCTTACCTCCTCTCAAGTTATCGAGCTTCTAAATTTCTTTAGTGGCCGTGATGTATTAGCTAAAAGATATGTCTGCACAAAGTACATGAATCAATTTGCTACTCTTTGCGCTAATTATCGTGAACTGGCAAGCAATTGAAAGGACGGTCATTTAGTATTTTTTGCATGAGATACAACTAAATGAGTAGGTCGTTGCGAAAATTTACAGTGATTCTTAAATTGGATTTGAAGTTAGAACTGCATGCTTTCATCCCACAATTTGTTTACCTTGTTAGCAAAGAAAACACGGTCATTTTGTACATTTTAGCATGGTAGATTCATGAATTGCAAAGTAGATTCGTGTCAGGAACATCTTCACGTGTAACAGATTTCAAGTAGAACTCACTATAATACTCATTTCTAATTATGAATGCTCTCGGGACTTCAATCTTCGTATCCCAGTCGAAAGTAACATCAGATGCAGAGTTCTGTGCTGTTGAGAGAGTGACCCAGTTTCTACCAAAAAAGAGATCGAAATCAAAAGGTAATTGGACCAAGGCATAAACTCAATTGAATACAATATGAGTTTGATTTATTCCTAACCTTTACCAACCTGAATAACGTGAACAAACTTAGACCGTCAGATGAATCTGACGGGTGTTAAAGGAACCCCCATATAGAAGCCCATCACTGTAGCCCCGCGCGCCCAGGTCCAGAACGCAAACCCTTTTCCCTCTCACTGCGTCTCTGTTCCGTCTGATTTGTATCATTTTCTCCATCTCTTCCCTGTCCGACTTCCGTTTACAACCTTCATATAAATGAGTCCATGAGGCTGAGCTTCTCTTCCTTTCCAGCATACACAGCTCGACATTCTGCTAGCTCAGTCGTCTTCCTCGCGGATGTGGGGGGTGGGTGGTTGAATCAGTTCAGCGCCGTTTCAAGGGAAGTCGAACGATGGCATTATTCAGGTACGTCTCCTCGCAAAACCGAAAGTACCCACCTTTAGTCTTGTCTCTCTCTCGCTCTCTCTGCTCTGAAAGCGGCAGCTCAACCACCGCCGCCGACGTCGAGACCGTTTATCGCATACTCAGTTGCCCTTGCCCCACTGGTTCCAAAAACTTGAAACAGGCATTGAATTCGAGTGGGGTTTTTCTCTCCAATGATTTGATTGATAAGGTTCTCAAACGGGTTCGGTTCAGCCATGGAAACCCTTCACAGGCATTGGAATTTTTCAATTACACCGGCAACAGAAGAGGGTTTTACCACACTCAGTTTTCCTTGGACACAATGCTTTACATTCTAGGACGAAGTCGAATGTTCGACAAAACTTGGGAGGTCTTAGTTGACACTAAGTATAAGGATCGAAATTTGATAACCCCGCGCACTGTAATGGTTGTGTTAGCTAGAATCGCTAAGGTTTGCTCCGTTAGGCAAACCGTTGAGTCTTTTAGGAAGTTCAAGAAGCTCGTGCCTGAATTCGATACAATGTGTTTCAATTCCTTGTTGAGGACTCTTTGTCAGGAGAAGAGTATGGCGGATGCTAGGAACGTGTATCACAGTCTCAAGCATAATTTTAAGCCGAATTTGCAGACTTTCAATATACTGCTGTCCGGGTGGAAGACATCCGAGGAAGCTGAGGGGTTCTTTGAGGAGATGAGGGAGATGGGTGTGAAACCTGATGTCGTTTCCTACAATTGTGTGGTTGATGTTTATTGTAAGAATAGAGAAGTAGACAAGGCGTTTAAGATTGTAGAGGAAATGCGTGAACAGGGTATATCACCTGATGTGATCACCTATACTAGTATCATTGGTGGATTGGGGTTGGTTGGTCAGCCCGATAAAGCCAGAGATCTATTGAAAGAAATGACGGAGTATGGGTGCTACCCAGATGCTGCTGCATACAATGCGGCCATTAGGAATTTTTGCATCGCGAAGAGGCTTGGCGATGCTTCTGGGTTGATGGATGCAATGGCGAGTAAGGGTTTGAGTCCGAATGCAACTACTTACAATTTGTTCTTTAGGGTTTTCTTCTGGTCAAATGACTTACAAAGCTCTTGGAGTTTGTATGGGAGAATGATGCATGCTGGGTGCTTACCAAGTACACAGTCTTGTATGTTCCTGATCAGGTTGTTTCGGAGACAGGAAAAGGTGGATATGGCATTGCGGCTGTGGAATGATATGATTGAGAAGGGTTTCGGTTCTTATATATTGGTATCTGATGTGCTGTTTGATTTGCTTTGTGATTTGGGAAAACTAGTGGAAGCAGAGAGGTGCTTCTTGCAGATGGTTGAAAAGGGGCAAAAGCCTAGTAGCGTTTCCTTCAGAAGGATCAAGGTTCTTATGGAACTGGCAAACAAGCATGAGGCCCTCAAGAACTTGACCGAGAAAATGGCAGTGTTCGGTGCTTCAATCCATCTTCCTGAGAATTCAAAGAGCTCAATGAATACTTCGCGTTTTCAATCACATCCGATATAAAAGTATGTGGGTAACTAATCATGATTTGGGTTCGGTGTTATATTGGTGCAGAAATGTTTCTGATTGATTTATCAAAAAAGGTGATTTACATGATTGGGATACAGAGGCTTGCCCTGGGAAGTAACAAGGGCGAAGAATGTGGATTAGGCATTCGTACTTTTTTGTTTGCTTGGGCCTTGTCCAGGTACATTTGTGTAATGTCTGTTATTCATTAGCTACAGTACGCAGAAGGTGGATTGTGAAGGGTTTTTTTGTCTGAAAGGAGTAAAGTTGCCAGTTTATAGCCTGTTTATGCTGCAATTTTCTTACTTAGTAAAGAAGTCAGTCGCACAATGTTACCTGTCTGAAAAATAAGCCCTTTCATCCAATAGAGAATTGGTTTTATGGAGGTGCGACGTAGGATATAATAAGCCCGCATCTGGATATATAACTTGGTTTTTAGCCAAATGCAAACGAGTCCTTAAAATATATATGCCACAGATACAACCCAGGACCACTAAAACATCTGTTCTTTCAAGCCTAAAAGAGGCCAAAAACTGCTCTCTTTCTTTTGCAATGGGCGTACGACCATTTCTCCGGCAAAATCGTGACCCATATCATTACAAGGACGCAAGGTTGAAGAGAATCCTATTACTATTTACGATGAAGATGATGCATAAAAAGCTTGGCAGTGGAGGAGATAGATTAAATAATGTAGGTAATGATTTCTTATCAAATTGGAGTAGCTCCAGATGGTTTTGTTTTGGTTTAATTTTGAGTTTGGCTGCTGCATTCTGAAGTTGAAGTTGAAGTTGATTGAGGCTGAGCGGTTCAAGTTGGAACATTGAAGTGAATATTAATAGATCTTTGGACTATGTTTGTCCGGACAGGTGAGGATTTGATATTATTGCTGGTTCGGTTCTGTTTTGATGTTTTCTTTCTGGCTGTTGCACAGTTGCACTCATTAGGCTAGCAGCATTCATCAGTTTTAAGGGTTTGCTGTTGATTTTAAATTTTTCCATCATTCACTCCTTAAATTTCAATTCTGTCAATTAGAGGATGATCTATGTAAATATTTAATTGGGTAATGGTTCCTTTCTTTCGTTGTCTACATTTTGGTCCATGATCTTATTAAAAAAATTGAAAATTTGCAGTAAATATGTTAAGTTCTTATGACACTGGCTGTTAGAACTTAGAAGTGCTGTAAGTCGTAGAGAAAATGGAAACTCTAGGCTTGTTGAAGAAGGTTTATCTGAGATCCAGCTAGCTAGTCAATTAACATGCAGACGGAAAAAAAATGGCAGTCCTGATGTCCCTAACTAAAGTGAAATGGACTGTTTTATCGTCTCGTGGCATATCCATTTCACTGTATACCCATTTGATCTTTTTGCTGATTTATTATTAGAGATTCACATAGTTTTATTTCTGACTTTTGGGGTTGGTTTGGTTAAAAAGATTTGGTTTGTTTGCAGATATTTAGAGGAGATGGGAAAGATGACAGTGGAAATCCCTTTGACTGTGGCAAGTCTTCCCTTCTCCCTCTCCAGTGTTTTCCTTTTATGGTGAAATGAGTTTCTTATCTTCTGCACACTTTGAAATTGTCCTTTTAAGATGGAATTATTTTGTTCATGCTGTTTTTGTGGATAAGTATTGATTGAAATGCATGATTTGTCTTTTGGCCAATGATTTTGATTTTTCTTTTTTTTTTTTTGGTTGAAAGGCCAATGATTTTGATTATGTAACTAGAGATTATGCCGTCGTCCAGTTACTGGAAACTGAATTTTTGTGGCATGCATCCCTTAACCTGCTGTCGCTTTGCCCCGCCTGCCTTATGAATGCTAACCCCATATTGCTTTCATTACATATCCACCATCATCTTTGCCACATAACAAGTATTTATCTTTCTGGTTTTTGGTTTGTCTATCACCAACTTGCCACAACTGGCAGATAACAGATCACTTCTCTGCACACGATATATTCAATTTAGTGGACTATCATCTTAAAATCATAGTTGAGTTTTTGTGGATAAGTATTGATTGAAATGCATGATTTGTCTTTTGGCGAATGATTTTGATTATGTAACTAGAGATTATGCCATTGTCCGGTTACTGGAAACTGAATTTTTGTGGCAACACTTTGGTCTATTCATGCATCCCTTAACCTGCTCTCGCTTTTGCCCCGCCTGCCTTATGAATCCTAGCCCCATATTGCTTTCATTACATATCCACCATCATCGTTGCCACATAACAAGTCTTTATCTTTCTGGTTTTTGGTTTGTCTATCACTAACTTGCCACAACTGGCAGATAACAGATCACTTCTCTGCGCACGATATATTCAATTTAGTGGACTATCATCTTAAAATCATAGTTGAGTTTTTCATGCTTGTAATTCTTAATTTCCTCAAAATTAATCTCAGCGAAACCTGCATTTTTCTGTGTCATAATGTAATTAACATGATTTAGTTGAAATCCTAACTTTGCTTATCCTACAAGTTTGTGTTCAAGAAAGTCTTAGCTTTATATGGCATTGGCATGAACAGAGGATGTGCCAAAATGATCGATCAAATATTTTTTTGTTTCCCATCCCTATGTTGAATTCCGAACTCTGATTTTGTATTCATATCGTCGAAGATATAAATTTGTACGTATATTTGACTCTATTCTTCTTCTTTGTCAGTAAGGACTAAGGAGTATGAAATCTAGGTTTAACAGAATCCTTCAAAGCTTTTCACCACCCATGTCCCTTGGGGAGATGGTAAGGACTCGCCGACTCTGGATGTTTAGGCACGAGCAGTTATTCCTCCGGCATGTGCAGCGGAATGCCAGAGGCACCTTCAGACGAAAGTATTGAGACATAGGAGATCAACATGTGAGCTGCCTGGTCCTCTGTCCCATTCGCTATGCGTCATTTTCTAAAACTGCTCTTCTGTGATGATTGAAGCAGTACAAAAGCTCAGTGAGACGACTTTCCGCGTGTCTGAGTCGCCGAGGCACTTGTACCTGCATCCATTGGGAGCGGGCGAGACACTACGTACTTAGAACCTGACAGAGCAAGGAATGCCCCGTGCCCTTCATGGATGGATGAGCGGCATCAGCCAACCGGTGATTTCCGTCTTCCTGAATTGGGAGAGCTAGGCTAGATGGGAAACTTGACCCATATGAACAGATAAATGTTTTTTTTTTTTTTTTTTTTTTGCAAGTCTGTCGTTTAAATGTTGTGTGTTATTTATTTATTTATTTTTATCTTTGAATCCACTAAGGGAGTGGGCTTAACCTCACAAGGATTAGCAATAATATAGTTCAAATTTATCTTTGACGAGAATCGAACCTAAAACATCTCTTACAGGTGAAGTGAAGAGGAATATCACTAGACCTTAGTACTAAGTGGTTACATGTGTTTAAATTAAGGAAAAAAAACCTCCTTCTATAATAATCCATTCAATTAATTAGGCTACAATAAAACCTCGATAATTTAATACTTGACAAATTAATTAAATAATATTTTTGACCGGTTCCGACTTGATGATAACGTGCAAAATTAGTAATTCACTAAGTTTATAAGATAATACATTATAGAGGATTTATAAAGGTTCCAATTAATATACAGTATGTAAGAAAATAAGAAATATCTTGGTAAATTAGTAAGTGGTGCAAACTTACGATCCTAATTTAGTTAGTTATATTACTTGAAAGTAGGTCTGGCAAATGGGTTGTGTCTATCGTGTTCGTATCCCTTTCGTGTAACATCTGTTATTTTAACAGATCGTGTCGTGTCACACCCGTTATCTTAACGGGTCCTTAACAGGTCGTGTCACTTTACCCAACAGGTAAAGTGACCCGACCCGTTATGACCCGTTAAGAAAAAAAAATATTTTTTTAAAATTTACACATACCACACATTGCCACATAAATACTACTTCAAAACATTAAAACATTTCTCGTTCAAGTACTATATCTACACTCAAGGACGACGAGGAGAGTGAGGTCACTGATCTGAGACTGAGGTGAGGTGAGAGGGCCCGTGAGGCGCCGCGTCCGCGTGACGGCATGGGGTCTCGGAGTCGAAGACGAAGTCGATCGAGGATTCGAGAGAGAGAGAGACAGACAGAGAGTGATTTGAATTTTCAGCTGAGTTAATGAGAGAGAAGAGAAGAGTAATAGCCTACACAATGGACGGTTGAGATTAAATCTCATTCGATCCAATGGTTATCAATTTTTTAAATTTAATAAAAAAAAAAAAATATATATATATATATATATATATAATTATGAAATGGACGGCTGAGATTTAATCTCAGCCGATTCATACTTTTATTATATAATTATATTATATAATTATTATAGTTTTTACTTTTTAGGGATATAAAATTCTTAATTTAATGTATATAATTATTAATATTATAGTTGATTCGTACTTTTATCAAGTATATAAATTATAACATAAGATTTTGTGATATCCACATCACTAGTGTAAATATTTTAAATTGAAGATCGAATTCATTCATTGTATTCATAGAGGATCAAGGAGTGTAGGTGTAAAAAAATCATCAAAATCGGAGTTAAAATAACCGTTAAATCTTGATTTTTCGTTTATAACCGTCGAAAAGTTTTATCCCGTTACTTGATCTCTGAATATTTGTTTTTTGTGATTTTTTGCTGATGTGATCTCTAAGCATATACAAACAAGTGTTACGGTTTGGATCGTTGAAATTAGTTTTGGAGAATTCGTATCTCATCAAAACGATAGATTGACTAACACTTAGAGTTTATTTATACGTTCATTAAGTATAACATAAGATTTTGTGGTATCCACTTGTGTAAATATTTTAAATTGAAGATCGAATTTATTCATTGTATTCATAAAGGGTCAAGGAGTGCAGCTGTAAAAAATCATCAAAATCGGAGTTAAAATAACCGTTAAATCTTGATTTTTCGTTTATAACCGTTGAAAAGTTTTGTCCCATTACTTGATCTCTGAATGTTTTTTTTTTTTTTGTGATTTTTTACTGATGTGATCTCCAAGCATATACAAACAAGTTTGATGGTTTGGATCGTTGAAATTAGTTTTGGAGAATTCGTATCCCATCAAAACGATAGATTGACTAACACTTAGAGTTTATTTATACTTTCATTAAGTATAACATAAGATTTTGTGGTATCCACTTGTGTAAATATTTTAAATTGAAGATCGAATTCATTCATTGTATTCATAGAGGGTCAAGGAGTGTAGGTGTAAAAAATCATCAAAATCGGAGTTAAAATAACCGTTAAATCTTGATTTTTCGTTTATAACCGTTGAAAAGCTTTGTCCCATTACTTTATCTCTGAATGTTCTTTTTTTTTTGTATTTTTTGCTGATGTGATCTCCAAGCATATACAAACAAGTTTGACGGTTTGGATCGTTGAAATTAGTTTTGGAGAATTCGTATCCCATCAAAACGATATATTGACTAACACTTAGAGTTTATTTATACTTTCATTAAGTATAACATAAGATTTTGTGGTATCCACTTGTGTAAATATTTTAAATTGAAGATCGAATTCATTCATTGTATTCATATAGGGTTAAGGAGTGTAGCTATAAAAAATCATCAAAATCGGAGTTAAACTAACCGTTAAATCATGATTTTTCGTTTATAACCGTTGAAAAGTTTTGTCCTGTTACTTGATCTCTGAATGTTTGTTTTTTGTGATTTTTTACTGATGTGATCTCCAAGCATATACAAACAAGTTTGACCGTTTGGATCGTTGAAATTAGTTTTGGAGAATTCGTATCCCATCAAAATGATAGATTGACTAGCACTTAAGAGTTTATTTATATTTTCATTAAGTATAACATAAGATTTTGTGGTATGCATTTGTGTAAATATTTTAAATTGAAGATCTAATTCATTCATTATATTCATATAGGGTTAAGGAGTGTAGCTGTAAAAAATCATCAAAATAGGAGTTAAAATAACCGTTAAATCGTGATTTTTCGTTTATAACCGTTGAAAAGCTTTGTCCCGTTACTTGATCTCTGAATGTTTGTTTTTTGTGATTTTTTACTGATGTGATCTCAAAGCATATACAAACAAGTTTGATGGTTTGGATCGTTGAAATTAGTTTAAGAGAATTCGTATCCCATAAAAATAATAGATTAACTAACACTTCTTAGAGTTTATTTATACTTTCATTAAGTATAACATAAGATTTTGTGGTATCCACTTGTGTAAATATTTTAAATTGAAGATCGAATTCATTCATTGTATTCATATAGGGTCAAGGAGTGTAGCTATAAAAAATCATCAAAATCGAAGTTAAAATAACCGTTAAGTCGTGATTTTTCGTTTATAACCGTCGAAAAGCTTTGTCCCGTTTCTTGATCTCTGAATTTTTTTTTTTACGATTTTTTATTGATGTGATCTCAAAGCATATACAAACAAGTTTGACGGTTGGGATCGTTAAAATTAGTTTTGGAGAATTCGTATGCCATCAATCAAGTTCCGTGTGTGTGTGTGTATATATATATTTATTAAGTAGATTTAAATCTATTTATTTTGTACGTATAAATTATAATTGACTGGTACACGGAATAGTACATATATCATGTGTGTCATTATTAAAAATAGTGAGATATGTCATGTGTGTGATAAAAAGTTAATAACTTAAAAAAAGAAAAATATTTCTCACCACTTCTATTAATTTTCATTTTTCTCTCTCTTTTTTGTTTCCTTTTGCAGCTTTTTCTTATCATTTTCACTTTTTCCTCCAACATCTTTCCCCAATTCCCTCACTTTTTTGTTTCATTTTCAACTTTTCTTAACATTTTCATTTTCCCTCCATTTTTTTTTTCCAAAAGGGCGGCAACGGCAAGAAATTGAATGGAAATAAATCACATCAATGGATGCAAATCATGCAATGCATCATGCATATTAAATTATTAATTAATAATTATTATAGTTTTTATAAAATTTAATATATATATATATAATTATTATAGATAGTTAATATTTTGGGGTATAATTATTAGTATATATAATTATTATAATTATTATAAACTTTATAGTTAATTTAATATATATATATATTTATTATAATTTTTAGGGGTATAAAATTGTAAAATTAATGTATATAATTATTACAGTATTTTTTTAGGGTTATAAAATTATAAAAATAATATTCTGCTTATCGTGTATCGTGTTAGCCACGTGTATACCCGAATCAACCCGTTATCTTAACAGATGCTTATCGGGTTACCCGATAACGACCCGATTCGTTATCGTTTCGACCCAAACACCTGTTAATTTCGTGTCGTGTCGTGTCGGGTTATCGGGTCGTATCAGAAATTGCCAGGCCTACTTGAAAGACATAATGAGGTGAGATAATGCACACCCACCAATTATTTGCTTTCGGCGCCCCACTTTCATCTTTATTTTAATTCTTTAGTTTTGTTTGAAAAAACAATATATTATCTACATTAAGAGAGGGATTCAGCTTAACCTCACAACGAATTAGCAATAAGCATATAATAATAATTTATTAATTCATCAATAAATTAATTTCATTTAGCAATAGGCATATAGAGGTTTTACTCTAGATGCGATGCAATTTTTTATTTTCCCTTCTCTTTTTTGTCTTTACCAAGTAATTCTTATTATTTTCGATATTAACATTTGTATAGTTTTATTTTAAACAAATGATATTATCTAGAAGATGGTGTTTAGCCTCATAATGGGTCAGCAATAATTTTTTTTTTTGGAACAAACGATATTATTTACAGGTGGGCTTAACCTTACAATGAGGCAACAATAATATGGTTCAAATTATTCTTTGACGAGAATTGAATATAAGATTTCTCACTTACAAACAAAGAATAATATCACTATTTCTAGCCCTCCAAATTTGAATCCAAAAAAAAAAAAAAAAAAAAAAAAACTCGTATTTGATGAGAATCTAACCTAGCACTTATATCTCCCAATTGTAGAAGGAAAATTTGTACCACAGCAAGTGACCCGTTACATTCATTAGGTTGGAATGAGCGTTTGAAGTTTAGTCGTTGGAAGGGAACAACGGAGAACATTCCCCTTCCACTTCCAAATTGCAGTTGAAAATTCAAGGTTGTCTTTGTATTTGGGTTCGGCGACTAAATACAAATTGCAGTTGAAAATTCATCTTCACCGTCTTTGTTTTGTTTGGGTTCCGCGAGAAGCACGACAGACGACATGAATGGACTTCGGAGCCGCCATTGCCAACGATGTCTGCAGCTGCAAATCCCATTTCTCCTCCTCTTGTCCATTAGCCTCCTATTCGATTTAGGTTCGGCAGACGAGCCCTCAACTCCCACTCCCAAGAACGGAGACAAAGCTTCAAGTGGGTCGGTGGCGCTCAAGGCAGTGATTGGGCTGCTGGGGGTGGCGGCCGTCATCGGCTTCTGCGTCTTCTTGTTCAAGATATGGCAGAAGAAGAAGAGAGAAGAGCAACACGCCCGTCTTCTTAAGCTCTTTGAAGACGACGATGAACTCGAGGTTGAGCTTGGCATTAGGGATTGATGATTGATCCCAATGAACACAATCCACCCTCCAGGTTGGTTGGTTGGTTGGTTTGTAAATCTTACAATATATGATTGTGTGTTGTAGCGGCCCTGATTGTGTTGTTTTTTTACATTTGCTAATATATGGAAAGGAAGATAATATCACACAAATACAATGGCTAGTCTTAGATCTGGATTTGTCTTGTGAATTGCAGCGTTGAGTGACCGAATGTCGAATATCTATCTGATCTTGATGTGTTTGACACCATTTCACTTGTACGTTTAACTCTCAAAGTTTAGATCTGTGGTATTAGCTGAGCATGGTGAGCATTGAGCATCTTAAAGCATGCGAGACGAAGTTTTTATTTTTTCTGTCAACCTGCATTTGTGAAGAAGAATTCAGAATGTTTATTCCTAGGTTAGATAGATGTTGTATGAATAAAGGATAAAACAACGTTTCGTGTGTTTCAAAAACATGTCAATGAAATGAGCAAGTCTAGGTCAGGATGTCAGGAATGGAGGGTGTCGTGGATTGTGAGTCTTCGAATACAGAATCAAGGTAATTTTTCAATCTAGAGGTAACATAAATGAAAATAAGCTGGTGTGGATCGATTCTGTTGTGTTCTATGTAGAGAAATTGCTATCAAGAGGGGTATGCTCTTTTTCTGAAATCGGAGTAATAACAATATTGATTGGGTCTGAATGCGATAATAACCTCATACACTGTTGTAATCTAGGTAAAGAAAAAGTCTCTAGTGGCAGCTACTGGTGATGTTTGGCATTATGAAATATCAGCAATGGAGTATTTTTGTGAATTAAAGTTATTTCTTTCTCTTGTCAATTGTTTCGTATGTGATACTTAAGTTGCTGGTATCTTTTTTGCACTCTGGGATTTCAGGAGCTGTTGATGGTCTCTTCCTAAGCCTTTCCTATTTTTTCCCAGTGTTTTAATTTTTCGACTGAAGTTACAGCAATCGTGTGTTTTAAACGATTTGGTTAGAGACCCTCATTAGGATGGAATTTTGAGAGGGATGGGAAGATTTTTCTAGATTTATTGCCTTTAAAATCTGTGATGCCGTAATTGTAGAGTGGTTTGCTTTTGGCATGTTGCATGCTGATGTTCTTTTGAAATGTCTTGTCCATTTATCTGGTCTACAATATGGCTACTGATAAACATGTGATGGTGAGTTGTTGTATATGTTGGGTTTGGGTTGGAGATTTAATATTACGTTAGTTGCATCCTATTATCATTCAGAATATGAATGATCTGGTGACGAGAGATGTTATTATTGTAAGGTTTCATGAACCCCTAGATCATGTGGGAGAGATGATGATGTAATGATCTTGAGGGTAGCTAAACTTTGGTTTCAATTGTTACTATTTGTCTCTCTGTTGGGCTTGATCACTATTCTTTGGAGAGTAGTCGTTCAGAGGTTGTTCGAGTAGATTTTCATTTTCTTTTGGACACTCATTAGAGAATCTCGAATGTTCATAATTTTATCAAGAGACGGCATGTTATTGTAAACTGGTGTTGCATGTGTAAGCAAGCAGGGGAATCAGTTAAACATCCTCCTTTACACTTATGTATAGATTCTATTAGACCTTTTTATTGTGAGTATCGAAAACATTTTACAATACCCAGAGACCTTTATCGTGAAGGTGTTTAGATTCTTGAGTGGGAGAACTGTGGTGAGTGAGACTGTTAATATTGTTTTCAATTTAGAAGGAAACTGTACAGGGAATACATAGGTTGTTACAAAGTCCATCTTCTCGGGTTTGAGTGCATTACTGATCACAAAGTTTCGTGGGGTACACGCCACTTAGTACTAAGGTCTAATGGTATTCCTCCACTTGTGAGCGAGAGGTCTTAAGTTCGATTCTCACCAAAGGCGAATTTTGAACCACATTATTGCTAGCCCATTGTGATTCTAAGCCCACCCCCTCCCCTTAGCGTAAATAATATCATTTGTTCAAAAAAAGTTTCTTGGGGTACACCGTAAAAAGAAGAAAAGGAGTGCAGGTTTATGAGTCAAGTACTTCTGAAAGTGCAGAATAAAGCAGCTTGAATTGATGTAATATGATATCGTCAACTGTTGATTAACTATGCGTTACGTTTAACATAGAGGTCATTTTGCAGAAGCGTTGATGTCTCGCGATTGTATTGAGATAGAGTTTCGAGGTCGATCCATTGTTCAGAATTTGACAACTTACCTATTAGTTTTCTTGCTAGGCTATTGTCTTTTTTTTGTTCTGTTACCTATTTTCTGTGCTGAATAACAGCAAATATGTTATATGTTGGTTATCGATGTTGATTGCAAAGATTCAAGAGCAGAAGGATATTCAAATCGTTTGTATTCGAAGAATTTGGCGCTCTTGTTGGGGGGTCTGCGTGGGGATGATGGTAGAGATGGCTTTCGATTCAACCTCCGCTATGTTCGGATTCTTCTGTTCTGTGCAAGAGATATGAAAGAACATTGTTAAAACTAGTAATTGCTAGCCTAGGTACCTTGAACATTTCGAACAATGTTAACGGGGACTAGTATACAAGAAATTAGTATTGCCAAGCAAATGAAGCTGATGGACGTTCGGTTTTTGTGATTTTTATCAGAAAGAGGCTTAATTGTGTCTCTTTAATTCTTTAGCTGTGGTAACCCAAAAAATTAAGGACTCGTTTAGATGTACTTTTAAAATGATTGAAAGCGTTTTTAGAGAAAATATTTTTAGGTTCAAAAAGCACTTAAAGTGCTTTTTGCAAGAAGCACTAGTTATGTGCTTCTTCCAGGAAGCACTTTAAGTGCTTTTCCAAAATTTACTTACATGTTTATTAAAAATTGATTCTAAAAACATTTTCACCAAAAACGCTTTTGGTCATTTTAAAAGCACATTCAAAACAAGCTCTAAGAGTATTTATCAGGGCTACAAATTTTAAACCCAAAATTGACATACCAAACTAGACTGCTTAGGGGTGTTTTTTGGAAGGATCGGATTTGATACAACGTGTTCAATCTCCGTTCCAAAATTTTGAAACCAGATTGGATCAGATCATAAATTTCAAATTTGGAATTTTCGGCAAGTTTGAAAATTTTGTAATTGGAGTAATTTTGGAATATAATTCAGAAATTTGTTTATCTTATAAGATTTTGAATATCCTCTAATATTTTTGCACATCTATATGTAAAGAGAACACAAAAGGTGAACAGTGATTTTGGTGTCACCAAGCCTCAACAAAAATGCCCCCAAGACAAAAAACTTCAAGGGCATTCCAAAATAATGCATCAAATAAGTCAGGAGCATTTTTGTTATTTTAACAGTGTTTTTTTTAATAATTTTTTTGGTACTTTTTTTTTATTTTTATATTTAGTACATCACAATAGGCTAGCAATAATGTGATTCAATTTCTCTATTTTTAAACACGTTCAAAATATCTTAAGAGGTGTGTAATGCTGCTTATAAAAATGGTATTTCGCACACGGATAATAATGTGATTAAACAAGTTGTCAAATGATTGTTTTTTTTTTTTTTAACAAATGATATTATTTACACTAAGAGAGATGGGGTGTGCTTTGAGAAACCATTCCAAATTTTATTATTTTATAATGTGATTTTACAAAAATGCCCTAGAGGTGAAGGTTTTGACTTTCATAGACCAACGTGCTGTGAGACGTACTAAATATTCTTTTAGTATATTCCTGAAGTACGTGACGATATGAACGAGTAAGTACAAGTAGAAATGAATTTGGAATTAAGAATCGAAAATATTTTGAAGAAATAACTATTCTATTTATATTATTTTGATATATGCTAAAAAGGAGGACAATGGGTGTGTGTGTGTGTGAGTGTGTGCGTGTGTATGTGACGGAAATGGGGAAGAAAAAGAAAAAGAATGGGGGGAGAAGAGGAAATGAGAGAAGGGAAGGGCTGTTGCCCAATCAGGAAGAGAAAAGAACTGAGGGACCAACCAGGGAAGATAGCAAGGAGGAAAAAGGAGGGAGAAAAGAAAAGGGGGGAAACCAGGTTTCCCTCAACCTCAGGAACAAAGCCCAAACACTTGTGGAGGCGTCGGAGTGAGCATGGAGGTCGAATCGAAGCACACCCTCTTTAGGGTTTCTGGCGGAATTATGTAAAATTGAAGTGTTTCTCGGCAAAATTAGACTTGGTCACAGGTATAAAGTTTACTATACTCACTGTGACCTACAATTCTGTAAATTTTGGAAATAGTGGAATTTTCCGGCAAGTCGGGGCGGTCGACCGCCACCGCCACCGGCGGCTGCACGTGCGGTGGCACATGGTCAGTGGGCCGCCAATGCTATTTTTAGGCTATATTAAATGTCTTGAATTCAGTTTTGATATTTGAATGACGTAGTTTGATCATTGGAACCAAAATTCGATACGATACGTTAATAGGTATTCATATGAATCGATGATCCAATCGTTGGATCGTCACCAAACTTTAATATGTTATAGTACGTAACATTTGAGCACCATAGAAACTTATGGATCGGGAATCCGTCGTACGGATCTTCCCAAATTGGATTTGTAAGTTTATAAAGTAAATGTTAACTGCCACTTGGTTTTGGGCAATTGGAGAAGATCCGATTGTTGGTTTGTAATGAAATTTTAATATGTTATTCTAGAAGCATAATGTGAATCTTTGGAAATTGCGGATTGAAAATCTGATATGCAGATCTTCCGAATCGAGTTATGCAGGGTTGTAGACCTTACCGTCGGTCTTTGATCGACGGTGAACTTATGATCAATAGGTCTCAAAATATTTTAGAATATCCTTGAAGATGTGTTTTATGTGAATTATGTATTCTACTAATAAGAGTTCTGAGATATAATTCAATAATTGTTCTAGGCGCCAATCATTCGGGACCCCTCGATGCGCGTGCTAGAGAATCATAGCATGGACTCCAAATGAGTGGGTCTTTTCCTTTTATCATAGGCATATAATTAATATTTCCACAAACGCTTTTAAATTGATTTATGCATGTCACCTACAAATAATGGATGTGAACTAGGAATGGCTTGATCCCTGTTCAGGGTATGTAGGCAGTCTAACGAGACGTTAAATGCAGTCATACAGTCAATGAGATTAAATAATTGAGACAATAGCCTTGTTTAGTGTGAAGGAGATTGGTAGAAAATGCAAGATATAACCTTGGGTTTGGGTAGTTAAATGTTGGTCATAAATTAAGATGTAAAGAATCACGAAATTGAAGTAAGGAAAGGTAAGTAATGATAGTTAATCTAACTAGTGTCTAATTGGACTTATCATCGATGATTACTCTTGAAAGTAAATAGTTCAAGAGGGAGGTGTTACAGTTTATGCATTTCATGTCATTTGTATATATGTTTATATATCTGGAAGTACTATGATATAGTTGAATTTCAGATTTACATCATGGCATATTCATGTGTATATTACCTGAACCTAACTATTGTGAATGCTTTGAAGTGCTAAATGATGCCACGGCTCAGGTAAGCTTCAGGTGAGTACATGTTGATGATAGTGATGGTAGTGAGTATGATTGTGTTGAGATATATTATAGCTTATAAACCTGCACCTCGGTGTTAGTGCTTCCGCCTGTAGCCAGGGCACAGTCCTTCACGTGATGTTCACCTCCCGCACCTTACGCTCACCTTGGATCCAAGGTAGGTGTACAATCCTATCGTAGAAACCACTTTAGGTGGTTCCGACTCGTAGGTGACCCGCGATTATTCGCACAGTCTTTACGTGATCGTAGCACTTAAGCGTATTTATTTACACCCAGTTTTGTAGTACAGACCACTTTAGGTGGTTCTGACTCGTGTGCATGTATACTTATTGAGCTATTGGCTAGCATGTTATTGAGTTATTAGCCAGCATGATTGATGAGATATGTGATGAGATATGGATAAGTCGTACATGTCACTATAGGTGACTCTGACTTATATGCTAGCTATAAATGATATGTGATGAGATATGGATAAGTCGTACATGTCACTATAGGTGACTCCGACTTATATGCTAGCTATAAATGATGAGATGTGTGATGAGATATGGATAAGTCATACAGGTCACAAGAGGTGACTCTGACTTATATGCTAGCTATAAATGATGAGATATGTGATGAGATATGGATAAGTCGTACATGTCACTATAGGTGACTTCGATATAGGTGACTCCGACTTATATGCTAACTATAAATGATGAGATATGTGATGAGATACAGATAAGTCGTACAGGTCACTATAGGTGACTCCAACTTATGTGCTAGCATTGATTGATGTGATATATGTGTACAGTTGTACAAGTCACCATAGGTGATTCTGACTTGCATGCTAGTATCGTTTATTAAGCACGTGATTATTTATATTGCTAATGAGATGTTGGATAGTGGTGTACTTTCGGGTTTACTTTTAGTATACTTTTAATTTCATACTTTTGCGTAGTATGATTAGTTGGAAACTATACATGTTATACTGCGAGTGGTTACTACCTTTGATAACAGAAATGATTTTGAAAATCTTTGTTTCGACCACTCACGTTTTCTATTTTTGGCACCTCTCCAGGTTCTAATAGCAAAGCTTTGTATCGATGAGGACTTGTGACACTCCCAGTTCAGGTGGCTCCTTATGATAGTATAATCATTATCTTACCTTAATGTGCTTACTTATGCTCCGTATCACGCGTGAAATGAGTCCATACCCACTCACCGCATATTGTGTATATATGCACTTTTAAGTTTAAATTTATTCACATTTTACACATTATCACCTTCTATGGCTTCGTCACCTTCCAGGTGTCGGCCAGCACAGCTCAATTTAGAATCCTAGTGGACTTTTCGGGTCGGGGTGTGTCATATGCTTAGCCTCACAATGGGCTAGCAATAATGTGATTCAATAAGTTGTTCATTAAATATTATTTTCTATATTTTTAAACACGTTCAAAACATCTTAAGAAACGTGTAATTCCGGTTATAAAAAAGGTCTTCCGCACACAGATAATAATGTGATTAAATTAATTGTCAAATGATTTTTTTTTTAACTAACGATATTATCTACACTAAGGGGAGGGGATGAGCTTAGCCTCACAATGAACTAGCAATAATGTGATTCAATCAATTGTTTATTAAATATTATTTTCTCTATTCTTAATGTAAATTCTATAGAAACCAATTTTATTATGTGAATTCAGCTACTTTAATTGGTTTATGAGGGGTTTCTTCTAACATGTTCTAAAATTATTCATTTACTTCAAATATTTGACTTTCCTTTTGTCAATTTACACATATAAATACATTTAAAACGAGTAAGTCGTGCATAGTACGTCATGATTCAAAAAATGTCTTCTACACGTGTGTGAGCGCGGGCATGAAGGCCAGTGCAATTTAATGGTCTTTCTTAATATTTGATATATACTTATATATAAATTCAATTAATTTTGAGGTATACTAGTACGTAAAATTAACAATAAAATTTAAACAATTGATTATAAAATATATAATTTTTTTTAAGTAACTATAAAAAATGGGAAGTTTTTGGAAGTTTTTTTTATCATAATAAGTTCAGAATACTTTCGAAAAATTCGCATAAAAAATTCGGAATTCTCGGAATCTCTACATGCATTCCAAATTTTTGGAAAATATTCAGATTTGGAATTTTGGGATCAAATTCGGAATTTTTAATATTGGAATCGGAAGCACCATTTCAACTTGCACCTCTAAGTTGGCTCAAAGTCGACAGTTCAATAACAGAAGAATTTTAGTAACCGATCCTTTCGGAAGTCGAAATTGGTTCCAAATATTCGAAGAATCGGTAAAACCGAACCGAACCGAAACTCTAGTCTCTTGTAAACTGAATTTTGGATCGATTAAGTTGTTGTACATCTTGACCATTGATTCTACAAATTGAGGACGAAGATGTGCAAGAACTTGATCCAAAATATAAAGCAGCAAAACCGATGGGGTTCGCAATATCAAGTATTGGATTCCTTTTTTCTTTTTAAATAAACATATGAAAAAAAAATTATCAACCCCTGAAAAACACACTTGTGTTTTATCCTTTTTTTTTTTTTAAAGGTGACAATTGGTGGCTTATCCACTTCTTCAGGAGATTGGGAAGATTCACAGAGGCATTTCAGCCTCTCCTATTCATAAGTTTGGCTTCCACACTAGCAGCAGGTTTCAAACCCAAGACCTCCAGTTTTTAGTTTTAAGAAGGCCTCGTAATTCAACCTTTACCACTGGCCACCAACTCGTGGTTGAAAAACACACTTGTTTAGTTGTTTTCAGAATTTCCCTAAAAAAAATAGCTATTTCCGATGGCGATGTAACTCTTTTTCGTGGGTATTTTGGGTGTTGAAAATAGTAAACCTCTTGTTGACATATTTCCGACGAAGCATAATTTTTTTATCAGAAACATGGTTTTTCCGAGAGCATTTGTAGGCCTTCGGAAAAAGTTGGCTGCAAATGACCTTTTTTTTTTTTTTTTTGGTAGTGTGGCTATTGGTGCTAGACACATTCAGTCAGTTACACTCTCCATTTAAAAATCAGAATACTTGAAAGGAGAAATAGAAGGGAAGAAGAAAGCATAACCAAAGCCGAATCAAGAAAAAAAAAATTCGTATAAGAGGCTTGTAACTCCGTTATATCTACAACATAACAAAAGTTATACCCAGCTTCGAAAATTCGGATTTTATAAACGTTAGATCTTGAATTTTTTATTTTTAATTAAGATTTAACAGTTAAAAAGTTCAAATTATCCAGAACACGGTAGAAAAATCGCATATCCGAATGGTATGTTATGAATATGAGTGCATGTCGTTTTCAGTATAACTGGCGAGAGAGTGACAGAGAGAAGAAGAGGCACAAGAAACGAACCCCTAGCAACAAATGAAGGTCGTGAAAGCTCCATACATTCAGATGCTGAAGGTTTCCTAAAACGTATAGATGTTCACGTGGCCCTGCACTTGGCAAGTGGAACTTCCTTCCATAACTGGTTAGGTTACTGCTCTCCAGCCTTTTACTTGTCAATACTAATAAAGTATTTTACTTCTTATTAAATAGTATCGTGCGTAGTTCAGAACTCTCAAGTTCTTAGTTTCTCACAAACTATCTCTAACTTAGGCATCAGAGTACCCGCGGAGCCAAATACAAGGCTCCAGTGGACTATAGTTAGAGAGAGTTTTAGTTCCTTAAGCTTAAAATAACTAATTATTTGAACTATTTTATTTTAATTGTCATAACCCACCTATCAAATGAAAAGTCTGAAACTTAGAACTGTTTTTAGGAAAAATAAGAGTTAATAAGTATTAAATAAACTCATTAACCAATGCTAAACTTTAATACTAATAAATTAAAACTTCTGTACCACACACGGTTGACGGTTCCTCATTTTATTGATTAGAAAGTTTGAAGACTCTAAGCCTAGAAAACAGACTACAAAGTTCTTACTCTAAATAATTTCTTACTCCAAATAAATAAATAAAATTTGAGCATTTAATTTGTAGTAATAATTTTAGCTTAGCCCATCCACTGAATAATTCTTGACTTCACCATTGCATCAGATGCCCTTTAACGGACACCCTCCCCCTTTTTCTCAAGTGTTTGTCAATTAGACTAATAGAATCCGCATGCCATTATATCATTTGATGGTGACAATTCGAGTGGCTATTTTATCATGAGGGCTTCTCAGTGTCCGCATGCCATTATATCATTAGATGGTGAAAATTGATTACCACGAATTTGTTAATAATTTATACATACAAATAGTTTTTTTTTTTTTTTTAAATGAAGTGCTTGAATGATTAATATGTATGTATGTATGAGTAGAAATTAAAAGTACATAATAATATATCAAATATTAGAAGGTATGAAGTAAGCAGATGATCAAGAGCAGTAAACCAACCAATCATGTATTATATATGGATGATCAGCATTTATGGAGGATAGGGATCTTATACCAATCAGCATATATCAGCTAGCTGTTAGTAACTGCTCAACAAAAATGATATATAGGCAGTCCACAGTAATTGGAAGCTTGCGACCAAAAATGGTATATGGGTGTTCGCTCGTAGATCAAAGTAAAATGGTGTGTGTGTGTGTGTGTGTGTGTGTGTGTGTGTGTGTGTATTATGGAGTTTTATACTGCAATCTCATCATACTAGATTTGACGTAAAAACCACGAGAATCATTTCATAGTGTACGGCGCATTTTCTAGTGAATGTCAAAGTGTAATGATTTGGTTCGAAATCAGTTTCGACGGTAATTAAACTTAAATTTTTCTTATTTACAAGTGAATAAGAATACTACTAGTATTTCTGCATTGATTAAATGCAAAATTTAAGAAGAAGAATATCATTAGTCCATTGTTTGTTGTGACAACATGAGATAATGATATAATTGGACATAATGAGTTATGAATCCACAATAAAGTGAGTTATTTAACCTATACTTATACATGAGTACAAGTCCAGTCTTACATATTTCTGCCAATTAATTCTCTTTCAAAAACTCAATCTCATCTAGCCCACTAAATAGACCCAAAGCGCTATGCCATGACATGGGGTTTTTCGGCCGCATTCTATTGTTTATAATGTTTTATTAGGATTCTAAGATTTTAGGATTATTTTTTTTGTCAAAATATTTCATCAGGATGTTTCAGTATTTTGTTATTTTTTATAATGTTTTTCCTATTTGAACTCCTGTAATGTTTAAGAGTGACATGCATTAAAAATACCACTTTTAGGGTGCTAGGCTTGTTTCTTTCATAATTTCTATCAATTAACCTTGAGGTTTTTCTATAGTTTCTAGTGGATTACAACTTTATTATTCTATAACATTATCGTTTGATTTTTTTTTTTTTGTCACGCTGCGTGAAATTTGAACCCAAAATTCCTTGATCAGATCTAAACCCTAGTTTCTTGATCTTCAATTCTCATCAAGAACCTACAGTTTTGACCAAGACCTGCAGCAAATCATAGCAAGAAGGCAATGAGAATAGCCCTACCACACACTTAGACATAATTTGATGAACTTGTCCACTAAGTCTCGATAAAGGACAAAATCAAAATGGTTGAGAGAAATTGACTATTCTGTCATGAATTTGAACTCGATAAATACTACGCAACTTGAGGTTTCAGATTTTTGGGACAAAATTAATAATAAGCTGTGGTATTCGAAATGACTTCTTTTTCCCTTTCTATTTGTTGACAAGCCTAGTGCAAACGTACGTGGAAAGCATCATACCCTAATCTGCCAAACGGTAATAAATTTCCATTGGCACATTCTGGAATCCCTCACATATATTTCGATCGCCAGAAAATACTTTAATCTCATCATCACAAGCATTAGATACAAGTGATGAGTTGTTAATTAGCTAGCTATATATAGCTAAGATAGATTGATAGAAAGATATTCTTGAAGAAGAGCAACTTATAAATAACGGATTCACTGTCATGTAATGTTTGGATTCAAAAATACAATGCTATGTATTGAAAACTTACACATGTTATTATTTTATTTAAACGAGACGTACGTTACGATAATAGTCAAGAACAACTTATAAATAACGGATTCACTGTCATGTAATGTTTGGATTCAAAAATACAATGTTCTGTATTGAAAACTTACACATGTTATTATTTTATTTAAACGAGACGTACGTCACGATAATAGTGAACCCGTTTGATGTAAGTTCTCCATTCTTAAAGGGCATTTTAGTCAGGCTAGCTCTTAATAATTGCACAAAATAATTATAAACAACTAACATTGGAACAGATAAAACTTTGCAGTTTATGGATCGAATTTGAACCTGCAAAGCTGTTCAAATCAGCTCAAACAACCACATCTTGTATCTCATTTCGGGAAAAGGCCAACCCTTTCTCTCTCTTCTCGTGTGCCGATCACAGTGAAAAATCTCTTCACACACAGACGCACACAGACACAAATATCAAAGTTGGACAAGGTAAGAAAGAAGCTATAATTGACGTGGAAAAGAGGACTTGCCCACAAGCTTTGGCTTCTTTGGGATCAGAAGTTTTCCGAAAGCTGAGGTGAAGATCCAACGGAGTAGTGGAACCCAGAGTAAAGATCTCTCTGATACCTAGCTCAGCTTCTTCTTCTTCTTTTAAACAAAATCATCTCATCATTTCCACGGAAAAATAAAACAAATTTATTTTCCAATTACGATAATTATTTTTCATCGTATCACATTTCATATATCTGTGTTTCCGAAGCTTTTTGTTGTTGCTAATTTTCTCTTCCTCTTTTATTTATTTTATCTTGCATAGAAATTCTGGGTTTTAGTGTTCTTGATATATATGATAATATGATCTTTTTTTGGTCAATATATATGATCATATGCCTGATCTGTTGCTTCATCTTTCAGACTTTCTTCACTTTCTTTTTCTTCTGTCAACTTTTTTAATTACTCTTTCGTAAATATTGGACATGATATCAAGAACCAAATAACTGAGACTTCATTTTTATATAAATTTAGGCCTTTGGCTTTCCAAAATATATATAGGTGTAAATTCTATTTAATCTGCAAAACCTTCTTCTTCTTCTTCTTCATTTTCTTTCTTTGAATTTGATTTCACCCTCAGTTTTCTTCATCTAACTTCGATCTAGCTAATGCTCACAGAGCTAGAGCTCAAGGTCCACCTCATATATATGTATATATGTTTAGTTACGGTGTCTCTCCTAAGGTTGAGAGAGAGAGAGAGAGAGAGAGAGAGAGAGAGAGAGTTCCCAATAAAGGGTGCTGCACCATTATTAATGGTGCATGACCACCAAAATCTTTTTCAGCTAGCATGTTGTAGATTCTGGTACCAGAGTGTGTATAGGGCATATATATGTGTGTGTGTGTGTGTGTGTGTGTGTGTGTTTTGAGTTTTTTCTATGAAAACCTTACATACTTCTCCGTTGAGATCTACTTCTAGATCTCGTCAACTTTTTGTCTTATTTCCTTGATCCATTTTCTTTTGTTATTTGTTTTCTCTGACGCACTAATCCTTAATAATATCTACAGTCTTTAGATCGATTATCCCATCACCCGATTCACCGTCTTTCTTCTTCTTCTTTTCCTCTACATGGCACACACACACACACACACACACGTCCAAATCTTTTTCCTCTGAATTAATAATTCTTGGGTTTTCATTTTAGTCTGGTCATGCATAATAAATTGTCAAATCAATTAAGGTTAGCATTTGTGGGTTAAGTTCTTTAATTTCAGTATTTGATCAAACCCCCATTAGAAAATGTTTCCTTAATCGTTGTATGTACAGAGTTCATTCTGCTGAATTTTAATTTTGCAACTAGTTATATTTCCCTTTGCTAGCTAGAGAAGAGAGAGAAGGAGATATCTCAAAGAGGATTTTCTTCTATTTTTTTTTAATTATTTTTCAGTCTGTTCTATTAAGTGATTTATAGGGTTTTCTATTTAGCAATTTAGTTTCTATTTAGTCATATACATATGCTAGCTGCTCTTTTCTTCTGAATTAATTCTTGTTGTCTTAATTAATCATGCAGCATCGATCTATATGAAATTGATACAATACATTTCCTATTTATTAATATTGTATAAATTCATTCATGTATACAGGCAGAAGGTTGGTTAGTTCTTGGATCCGATCAAAGTAATTAGATATTAAGATGGGGAGGGGAAAGATTGAAATCAAGAGGATCGAGAACACGACGAATCGGCAAGTGACCTTCTGCAAACGAAGAAATGGGCTGCTGAAGAAAGCATATGAACTATCCATTCTCTGTGATGCTGAAGTTGCCCTCATTGTCTTCTCTACTCGTGGCCGTCTCTACGAGTACTCTAACAACAAGTAATACGCTATAACTAATTTCATCCTTAACTGTTATTTAACTTCACTTCACTTCTCAATTAATTAATTATTTTCTTCACTTGCATGCATGCATTGATTAATTAATTAAGGGGTGTGCTATCCACACACCATATTTTACTTCTCACACATCTCTTAATAATTTTTGTCTGTTGATCTTCTTCAATTCATCTGATCCAATGGCCAAAAATTAAAAAGATGTGAAAGAAGTAAAATGAGATATCTGGATATCACACTCCTTAATTAATTACATTTTGGTTACAATTTATGCGCTCGAAAGCTGAGTCATTAATAAATATCACTCGTCCCTATGCAACATATATATTGAAGATTATATTCTTGTCAAAATATACACTCAATTATTAACTAGCTTTTGTGTCTGTGTGTGTTTGAAACTATTATAATAGTTTAGGGAATGACAGAGTTGCATAAGTAGAAATTCAACATCTTATTTTATGTGTGCTTGTGTTACTGTTGTATATATGGTACTTATAGTACCAATGTAGTCACAGTTTTCTCAAAGACCTAAAACTGAATGAAAAGGAAACATTTGCACTGATTTGGATCTACTTTGTTCCACAAGAATCCAGTGCTGGTTGCGTTTGGGACTTCCTTCTCTTCATCCTTAGTGTTACGAAACTATGGGACTTTTTTGGGTGCTCCAGATTATCTACTCGGGAGTATCGGGTACTAACCATAAGTTCTTTGTTTAAAAATACAAAAATGAAGATCTAATAGTTAAAACACCTAGGCTTCGTTTGACACATCGTATAAGATACCGGATAGTACTATATAATACGAAACAAGTGTTTGGTGAGTTTTGGACTAAATAAGCACCGGATTAATAATCTGGCCCCACCATTTTTTATACCCCTTATGCCCGCTTGCTTATCCTGTCCTTAGTATTATTTAGTCGGGTACACAAACTTCACGCTAAAGCAAAAACAACTGCTCCAACCATCTCGCCATCTACTTCTACACATCGGGAACTCCTTCTCAACTGAGGTATTCCTTCTCTCCCTCTTTCTCCATCCCCACCTCCGATTAGCATCAAGCAGATTTTGAACAGAAAACCAGAGGTGGCAGATCGTATCCAAGTCACGCCGTTCCTATTGTGAAGAGACATTATTTGGGTTTTTGGCTTAATTGTTATTTGATTTTCATGATGTTCGGTGATTAAACTCAAAACTAGAAAAAGATTTCATTTGGGTTTTGGTTTCAATGGATTAAAAACTCAAAATTGGGGTTTTTATATTTCACCTGGGTTTTTGGCTGCACTGACTCCCTTGTAAAGCATGGACACGGACTTTCTACTTGCTGGGTGAGCAAGCTACGATCAATAATTTGGAGATTTGCTTTTGCAAATGTGATTGGTTGGTGGATGAAAGAAAAGGAAGACAATGATGGTGGCAAAAGAATTGATGATTTTTTATTTGCTTTTCGTTTTTTTTTTAGGGGATTGTGAACTTTTATTTTTAAAAACACATTTTTTTTTTTTGAATTATCAATTTAAAAATATTATTAATAAGTACCAAACACAGTATCGGTAATAAAAAAAAAAGTACCAAACACAGAATAAATAATACGGTTATTAGTCCGGCATTCACCAAACGTCCGACTAATTTAGTCAATACTATCCGATAACTATTTATTCTATCTGATTGAAATAGTCAGTATAGTTCGAATTGCCAGACGAGACCTATACTCCAGAGCACCCAAGAATTTTTGCAAATCTATTTGAATCTCTCTGTCGGTGCAGTGGCATGCATTGCGATCATGGTACCGTGTCGACGGTCTTACCTTTCCATTTCTGGCTTTCAAACCCTCATACCCTTCTGTTTGTCTTTATCTAGCTATTGAGCGCAGTACTGTAATTTAGAAGAAAGCTTCTTCAACATTTCACTTTAGTTTTCACTCTAAAAGGTTAACTTTCATACATACTACTGGATCTCCTTGTTCTAATAATTTATAGTTTAATAATATAAATATGTATGTATTTATTTATCACTTTGCAAAAAGAATATGAATCTCTTAGCTCTTTGTTTTACTTTTATGTTCTAGTTCTAGGGTTTCTATTTTGATAAGGCAAGCGTGGCGTGCACGTGCCGTGCTGCTTGAGTGTGGGGGTTATGCATGGAAAAAGTTAACTGACCCATCCATGATCCACCCATGCTCTTTTTCGACTGCTGATGTTGATGTCGAACTTACGACTCTGCTGACTGCATCTGCATGCATTGTTATCTATCATGTCCATATATATTTCTGATGTTCTTGTGAAGAAATTATGTTTAATTATCTGCATGCATGCACATTATTTTCTTCAACTTTTCACTTTAGTATTCACTCTAAAAGGTTAACTTTCATACATACTACTGGATCTCCTTGTTCTAATAATTATAGTTTAATAACATAATTATCTATCTATTTACTTGTCACTTTGCCAAAAGAATATGAATCTCAAGCAATTTAGGAAGAGGTAATTAAAACAAGAAAAATTCGAAGAGGCTGTATATATATTTCAAGAATGTTCAATATATGTTTTAAATTTCCCGTATATATGTCAGATCGTTTAATTTTAATATATATAGAAGGCATCCATTGAAGAGATGTGCATATTAATCTTTGCAAGTTTGCATGAATAATGGGGAGTTTGGCGTACCGTACTTAATTTTTAAAGGAAGAAAAATGTTAATTAAACAAGAAGAAGGTTTTTTCAAAGCCAGAAAAATGAAGTGTCTTGTTTGTGACATCTGTGGCTGCGTGGTGGCCAGTGCATATGTTATTGACCTCCACAAAAGGGGTTGAACTGTATGCATGTATATAGTGCTTTCCTGCTTAATATGATATATTAATTTATTCCTAAAGGCAGTGTGCCCTATCTCTCACTCATGTCCCATCTCCACCAACATATATGTGCTTAATTTCAGTTCCCCCTTCATTGTTTGACACCTCGCAATCGCATGAGGTTACTTTTGCAATTAAAGTTTTTTTATTGAAAAAAGCCAATTGTGATGGGAATCTTTATGAATCCTTTTCTAGAGCGTGTCTAGTGTTTAGGTTGTCTTCAGCCAAGTGTTATAGTCCCAATTTGGGTAAACTTCGTCTTCAACTGAGAACTAAAATGAATCTGCTTAAAAGAAACAGGACTAAATTTAGTTAAAGATAGAGTACATGGTAAGCTAATTGGTTTTTCAAGATGGAAAAAATTAACCATGTATGATTGAAGTTGGAAAAATTCAATCCTATATTTTACTTAAAATATTGATTTTTGAAGGGCTAAAGTATATAGTCAAGGGTTACATTTAATCATCCATGATTAAAAATGACCTTTCATTTTTTGTCATGGAATAGAAATTTACAATATCTAATAATATTTTATATATTTGAGATCACTCTTAAAAGTCTATAAGCTGAACTTCGTTGACAACTCTTATATATGTGGTTATATATATCACCTTATTCATTTAAAAATAACATGCAACTTCCAACAATATATCTATATCCCAGTCCCTCCTTAAAAAATTATGGGGTTTTATTTTGGTGCTACATAGCTTTTTTTTTTTTTTTTTTTTTTTTTTTTTTACAAGCAATGATAGATTAGTATTTCATTCAGCATCTCAAACGTTACATAGGTGTCAATTGGGTACAATACTCTAGTGATCAAACAATGATTTGAAGGTGAATTTGCTCAAGCAAGACAACAATAACAAAACCCCTAAACGGCTACTACATGTGCGAAAACTTCACACGCCACCATACAAAACTGTCACGGAACAATAGATATAATACATTTGTATTAGCAACTGCAAATGGTCATCGCCAAAGAGTGAGGCTACATAAAATCATCGTAGGTAGACGAGACCACATAACACATTGCTCAATGCACAAACAATATCCAGCCAACGTTGCAGCGAAACCACAACACTTGCTAGGCGAGACCATGACTAAACTAAGATAAACTAAATTAATTAAACTAGTCTGAAACTAAACAAAAAAAAAAAAAAATTCAAGAAAGGAACCACAATCCGGCATATTCCAGTGAAGGGATAGGACGATTCTGAGCCAAGGAACCTGCAATGACAAGCACCAATTAGACCAGCAAGTCCTGTAGCAGATGAAGAGACACCAGAGTGTCCAAATCTGGAAACCTCAAGTGGCGGGGCCTCCAAAACAAGTCGACCCAAGTTGTGCAATGCTGTATTATCCCGCCCAAGGTTGAGCAGACACAAAGTTTGCATGACCAAGCAGCGCATCACTAAATCTGGGTGCAGAGGGCGGATGTTCCCCAGAAAAGTCGATGGCAAAATTCAATTTGAAACTCTTAGCACCAGGAAAGAATGGCGGAAGTGGCTCTGACTTGCCAACAGCCCCAAACCAAACACAATTCTGAATCGGACCCAAAACAAAGAGAGAATGATTGGTGCACAAAACAGATCTTGCCAGCAATGGAACAACCATTTGTAAATGGATCCAGATATCAGCATCACGCTCTCTTTTGTGAATGGACCCAAATCGAGAAGGATTGGGAAGGAAGAAGCCTTTAGCAAGGCATAACTCAGATCTGGGGGAAGCATGAAGCCAAGTCAAAACGATGGGAAATCAAGACCCACCTGCATTTGCAAACCCACCCCCACACAAGAAGGCAAGGTCTGGATCTGAAGGTCGGGGGAGAGCACAAGATGGGAAAGGAAGGTGGATGGCTAAGAAGACTGGGTTAGGGAAGATGGCGTAAAGAAAACAAATGGGGGGATGTCGAGGCTAGGGAGATCTGGGGTGGGAGGGGGGAAAGAGGGGAAAGGGAGGACGTGAAGGAGAGAGGGAGGCTAGAAGAAGAAGGAGAAGCTGCCCTGTGGCATCTCACATCGTCCAGGGGAATGATCCTTATATGTATATTCCCATCCCTACCTAGCACGAAGTCTTTTGGGAGTTCACTGGTTTCGGGTTCCATTGGAACTCCGAAGTTAAGCGAGTAGCGTGCGAGAGCACTCCCATGATAGGTGACCCACTAGGAAGTTCTCGTGTGAGTTCCCAGAAACAAAACCATGAGGGCGTGGTCGGGGCCCAAAGCAGACAATATCGTGCTACGGTAGTGGAGTGGGCCCGGGAAATAGTCCCCCCCCCGGGCGGGGATGTGACAATTTGGTATCAAAGCCTAACCCTGGCCTTGGTGTGCCGACGAGGACGTCGGGCCCCTAAGGAGGGTGGATTGTGACATCCCACATCGCCCAAGGGAGTGATCCTTATATGTATATTCCCATCCCTACCTAGCACGAGGCCTTTTGGGAGCTCACTGGTTTCGGGTTCCATTGGAACTCCGAAGTTAAGCGAGTAGAGCGCGAGAGCACTCCCATGATAGGTGACCCACTGGGAAGTTCTCGTGTGAGTTCCCAGAAACAAAACCGTGAGGGCGTGGTCGGGGTACAAAGCGGACAATATCGTGCTATGGTGGTAGAGTGGGCCCGGGAAATGGTCCCCCGCGGGCCAGAATGTGACATGCCCACCGGCCCCCAGCCTTAGCCAGAGGTCGATGGCCATAAAGGAAGGCTAGGGTTTAATGCTGGTTTGAGAGGGTGCAAATGCAATGTAATATGCGTTAGCATTAAATGCTAATAATATTGGAATAGTCTAAATTTACGGGACTACAATAATAATCTAAACCAATTTGGATCATCCAATACACAATGCTACGTAGCATAAAAGAACTTTCCAAATTTGAATCGATATAGTACGAGTAATTATTAATGCTACGTAGCATGCATGAAAGAAATTTTCAAAATTATGAATCGATATACAGTACGAGTAATTATTCTATATGGATCATCAACTCTTTTTTTACTTCCTAGCTCCTTTTTGTGGATTCATGTGAAATGAATTTATTTCAAAAAGAAGTTGAGTTTTCACATCTGCATCTCCTATTGACATTTCACAACTTAAATATTTTGACCTGCAGCAGCATAAGAAACATCATAGAGAGGTACAAGAAGGCATGTTCAGATAGCACAGGATCAACTTCTGTTACTGAAATTAATGCTCAGGTATATCTCTCTATGTATATTAGTTGTTAGGCCTAACCTGATATTATATATGTGTGTGTATATTAAAATACTTGCTGCATGCCTTTTCTGTATATTCCAGATATAAATACACACATATATCAACCTTGTATATATTTTCTGTTGAAATTTGATACATTTATATTTCGTCTACTTAATGGGTTAGAACTTACAACTTACTTTGGATAATGCATTTGTCAAATTGACAGTAATACTTGCTGCCTTTTCGGTTAATTTTGTAACAACCACGATTTCTGTTTCACATGAAAAATAAAATCACAAATAGGTTTCCCCTTCGATCTTTTAGAATAAGTTTCTCTTTGCAATCTAATCTTAATGGCTGTTTGAAAACCATTTTGTTTTCAACTTTTATTTTGAAAAACTGAAAATTCGTTTGATTAATACTTTCATTTTTGCAGTTTTCATCTACAAATTGTAAGCTAGTATTTGGATTTTCAAGATTTGACTTTCAAGTTTTAGTTTTTTATTTTCATTTTGAAAAAAAAATGGAAGACTGAAAGTAATTATGAGACGAGCTTCAGTTTACGAAAAAGTAAAAATTAGAAACTAAAAATCGAAATAATTATCAAACGACTCCTAATTGAAATAATCTAACTTGCAGAGTTGTAATTTATGCTTTGGGTCACTTATTCTAAAGATTTGAAATAAAGATCTGGATATATGTATTCTTAATTAATGTTTAGCGAAGGTACTTAGTACTCCATAGTATATATATACATACATACATACATACATACATACATATATATATATATACACACACACGAACCTAACAATTCATGCATGCATTTTGTTTGCTTTTGTCTCGATATGCAGTATTATCAACAGGAATCGGCAAAACTGAGGCAACAGATTCAAATGCTGCAGAACTCTAACAGGTGATCCTTGATCTATATATTCATCAACCCTTAAGTTGTACATGGAACTGGAAAAGTACTATTACATTTAGTATATAATTTAAGGTTACCACACACAACAAGAATGGAACGGCAGTTTTAACGTTAAAGTATACTCTATAGAATTGCCCTAGTTTGCACCTCAAGGCAGTATATTGCAGTAATATGTATAGATGATGGATGAATACAAATATTGTTTGCTTAATTTTAGGCACTTAATGGGAGATGCCTTGAGCACTCTGAGTGTGAAAGAACTAAAGCAGGTGGAGAATAGGCTTGAACGAGGCATTACTAGAATCAGGTCCAAGAAGGTAATTAATTAATTCACTCAGTCAAACAATTGATTTATAAGATCTTGATGGCTTTCGAAGAATGCTGCATTAGCGTATTTTTCAATTTAGAAATTGGCCATCTTCATTTTCCTCTCCTCGCAATTGATTATCCGATATTTTTCCTGGTATGCTTGAGAACAGCATGAACTGCTGCTTGCAGAGATTGAGTACTTCCAGAAAAAGGTAAACCTTTTACTGTAAACAAGTGTTGCCCTCTTTCTGTGAAGTGAATGCCCTAACGATCATCAATTATTTTTGTTATGTACGTAGGAGATTGAGCTGGAAAACGAAAATGTTTATCTTCGAACTAAGGTAAATGCTTATGCGCAGAGATTAGCATTCGTATACGTTAAGTAGTAGTTTTGATCAAAATGTATGCCGAAACTAAATAATCATCAGATGAAGAAAGTACTTTCCCATCTGTGCGATCAGCTGACGCTATCTGTACATGCATGTTTAGCCACCAAAACCACTGAAAATAACTGATATGCATGCAGTCTTTTAAGTTTTATATATATATATATATATATATAGATACTTTGGATGTTGTCCCTAATCCTTAACATTCTTTGATTAAAACCTTAATAGTATGCAAAGTTTGATCAAAGTTCCTTTACTTTGTACACCTCATTATATTACTATTAATATTTATATTTTTATAGTTTTGACATTAATTGTTTGATATTTTATGAGATTTATAATCCTATAAATTTAAAATCCTTCATTATTAGAAACGGTTACAATAAAAAAATTCAAACATTTTGATTTAATAAATGGATAAAAACTAAGTAAAAATAGGAAATAATAAAGTGGTACATTTTACAAAAAAAATGGTAGATTTCACATATAACAAAGTGGTACATTAATAAAGAAGAATGGGTACATTATAAATAAATTAGGGTACAGATAAAAGATTAGAAAATTATGAGTACAAATGATTTTTTTAAAAATATAGGCGCTAAAAGAAATTAATACATGGGTAAAAAATAAAACTAAAAAGAAAATACTACAAATTTAAAAAAAAATTGTTGCAAATTAAAAGTGGGTACAAACTAAAAATATAAATATATGATACAAATTTTAGGCATAAAACATAAATATACCATATGTCATTTTTCTATCATTGATTAAATATACAATGTAACGTTACAGTATACACATGGGTACAAACACAAATAAAACTTTAAAAAATATGGGCACAAAAAGAAACTAATATATGGGTACAAATTAAAAATGAAAAGACAATTGGTACAAATTAAAAAATACTTGCAAATTACAAATAGGTACAAACTAAAAATAAAAATATATGATAAAAAATTTAGCCATAAATGTAATATCCCACATCACTCAGGGGAGTGGATCCTCTAAGCTTGATATGTATATTCTTATCTCTACCTAGCACAAGGCTTTTTGGGAGCTCACTGACTTCGAGTTCCATAGAAACTCCGAAGTTAAGTGAGTTCACGCGAGAGCAATCCTATGATGGGTGACTCACTGGGAAGTTCTCGTCTGAGTTCCCAGAAACAAAACCGTGAGGGCGTGGTCAGGGCCCAAAGCGGATAATATCGTGCTACGGTAGAGTCGAGTTCGGGATGTGGTGGGGGTCCGGGCAAGGATGTGACAATAAAGATAAGGGGGTGTATTCAATTGAGAATTTGAGAGATTTTAATGGATTTATAAATCCATGGATTTTTATGCAGTTTGATTGATTTGTAGAGATTCCATATAAAATTTTGATTTAATTCCCTCGAAATCTCATGGGAAGATGTGAGATTTGTAGATGCTTAAAGTACACTACGAAATCTCTCCAATTCCCTCTAATTCATCAACTTTCTCAAATTCTTTAAAATCAATTTCTAATTGAATACACCTGGAATGTTATAAACTTCTTTAAAATCTTAATTGAATAAACCTAGATTTCTAAGGATTTTAATAAACTATCTTAAAATTCTAATTAAATACATCTTGAATTTCAAATAATCACTTAAAATCCTACTTGAATACCCCTAGATTCATTAAAAGAATCAAAATCACTCAAAATCCCAATTGAATACACCCTCCTAAATATACTAATTGTAACATTTTTAACACTAAAGGAAAATATTTAAAAATAAAAATATTTTATTATTCAAATAATTAATGATGTTATTAATACTTAAGGACCTTGATCAAAAATTAAAAATGAATAAGATTTTAATCAATGGAGTAACAAAAAGAAGAAGGTGAACCTAATAAAATTAGAAATTTTGGATTGAATTGAATTTTTGTAAGGATGATCTATAAATCGAGACTAACAAAATAAACGGTTCGGATCGTTGAAATTCGATGTGGAGTTGGCCCTATACCGTAATAACCATTTTTTTTTTTCCCAAAAAAAAAAAAATCCCTTTACATAAAAGGCCTATATATATTCGATGTTTAATTTTCCGATGGATGGATGATCAGATATCAGAAGTTGAGAGGCTTCAACAAGCAAACATGGTTCCTGGGTCAGAGATGAATGCGATCCAAGCGTTAGCTTCTCGCAATTTCTTTAGCCAGAATATGATCGAGGGTGGAGGAGCTACCTTCCCACAGCAAGACAAGAAGAATCTCCATCTTGGGTAATCATTAAATTACTAATTTCTCCTTACATATATACTTTAATTCGTACAGAATTACTAATAAAACAGAAAATTTGTATCTTAACTTCTTGAGTTTAATATTTTGTTGTGTTTACGTGCAGGTAACTAATTAGCTTTTTGAAGGCAGAATCTTCAAATGCAGGAAATGCTACCTCAATCATCTTAATTATATCCAGATAATAATGATGATATATCTTCTTATGATGAACAACTTTTCTAATTACTAGCTTTATTATGTATTTGTACGGATTGTAATATGACTTTGGGGTTTAGTACCCAGTACTACCCAGAATAATGAGTACTACACTATGATCTGGTATTCAATAAGTTTAATTAATTAGCTTAAGTATGGCAGTGATGATGAACTATTCGTTACATGAGATGAAATAAGTAGAGAGGTTCTCTCAGTTTCTCTCATGGCGTTATGCTTGGGGGAACAGTGCCACGTCACTGCACAATCATCATCCACATAGGCGCCACGTCACGCTTTAACGAAGCTCTTGACAACCAACCTAACGGAAGTATGAATTTGAAAGAAAAATGTAACTTTCATATGAAATGAGATAAAAATAAAACTTTAAGGATGAAAGTGTGTATTTTACGACACTTGATGATAATAATGAAAAAGTTGCCCTAAAAACTTATATATATATTTGTTTAAATGGCATGGAACGTCACTCATGTCACGTAAGTTTTTCTCCCGTCTGAGTTTGCACTTGTTCCGGAGTTGGGTTGGACATTGTACGCTACAATAGTCACAATCGCAAATTTCTGGGCTTGGTTCTCAGCTTAAACCCAATCTCAATTTTCTCTCAAACCCACTTTTGAGTGTTCCACAGAACAAAACTTTCCAAAAAAAGGAAAGAAAAAGACGGAGGGAGAGGGAGGAGTGTAGAACGAAGAAGGAAAAGAAAATCGGAAGAGAAAAAAAGAAGATGAAGGAGCCATTGGTGAGGACGAAGGTGTTAATTCGGCACTTGCCTCCGTCTCTGTCTCAGTCCGATCTCTTCAGCCAAATCGACCACCTGCTCGGCGACCGCTACAACTGGTTGTGCTTCCGTCCAGGAAAGAATAGGTTATGCCCTTTTCAATTCCTTTCGGTTCTCAATCATTTTTTCGTATTATTCCTGTTTCTTAGAAAAATTAGGTTTAGGATTGTAATTCAATTCGAATGGGGCTTTCATTTATGCTTTATTTTTTTTTGTGGATTTTTTATTGTTAATTGGAGCTTTTTTTTTCTGGCATTTTTTTGGGTAGCATTTTAAGTGGTTATTCATTTTTATACCTTTGAAAGCATGGATTTTTCGGCCCTTTTGTGGTGGATTGGGGAGATTGAACTTGTTTTATTATGTAGTGATATGTTTATTTATTTATTTTTTTTGGCTCAAGGGGGACGAGAAAAGGATAAATTTGTGAAACAAAAAATGTTTTTTCATTATAGAATGGCTAATTATTTATTTTTGTGGAGTTTTTGGTTATGATTATGGAATGTCGTTCAATGACTCATCTGTTGTTTGAATAAATTCTCCACTAAGCTTTGGTCTATGACCGTGTTGATAACAATAATAAATCAATATGGATGTATGGGGTTTTATAGGCAGTGAGTTCCTCATAGAGTTCCTACTCTCATACTTGGCCTAATCTCGATAGATAAATGTCGAAGGTGGTTTTGTTCCCTTTTGTTTTCAGTTGCTAAAATCAATCGTCCAGCAAGAAGGAAACTGAATGTTTGAATTTGCATTTTTTTCTTGGAAATTATTATTAGCGCTCCAAAAGTTTCATTGTGCACACCAAACTTTCTATATTTAGAAAGCAAAATACACTTGGGATGAGTGCACAAAGAGATTTTTGGTGTGCCAATAACAGTTCCCTTTTTCTTATTAAGTTTTAATTTGAGTAGCCAGGTTGATATATCAATTTTGGTGGATTCGCATGTTTGTGGAACTCATGATAGATTGGGAAGTTTGGTTTTGCAAGAATCTGTGTTTTCCTATTTGTTTCTTGGCAAAGAAATGGAGAATAAGGAGTTTTCTCATTTAAATAGTTTTCTTTGGAAATAATGTTGCAGCCAGAAGAACCAGAGGTATTCTCGGGCCTACATAGACTTCAAGCAACCTGAAGATGTTTTCGAGTTTGCTGAATTCTTTGATGGACACGTATTTGTCAATGAGAAGGGTAATTAACACTGAAATATGTTTATTTACCATGGTATATTCTTATATATGAATGTTTTAATGAGTTTGTGTGATATTGATGTATTGAATTTTTCTTTGTTTCTCTTATATACTAAACTTGAAAGAGAGAAAAAAGAAATTCCTGTCAAGAAACTGGTTGGGTATTGCTTGATTCTTGCAATGTAAAAGAATATGTGCACCTTGGTATTATAATTTCATTCTTATTTTGTTTTTAAAGCCTGAAACTAAATATATTTTCTCTTTCCAGGGGCTCAGTTCAAGGCTATAGTTGAATATGCACCCTCACAGCGTGTCCCAAAACCTAGTACAAAAAGGGATGGCCGTGAAGGGACTATATATAAAGGTGCTAAGTTAGACTAGTTTGATAGTACTCTAAAACATGATTGGGATTATTCAACTAACTGCTATATACTTGGCGAATGTAGATCCTGATTATTTGGAGTTCCTCAAACATATTGCAAAGCCTGTTGAGCATCTTCCTAGTGCAGAAATACAGCTGGAGAGAAAGGAAGCAGAACAAGCTGGTCAGTTATGCATTTACTGAAGGAATATCGGTACAAATTGTTTTGCTCAAGATTGAGAACTAATCCTCTGTTATTTTGTTAGGTGGTGCAAAAGAAGCTCCTATTGTTACACCCCTCATGGAGTATGTTCGACAGAAACGAGCTATTGGAAGTGGGACTCAGGTAATGGCACTACAATGTTTTTCTGTGTGTTTTTGTGTTGAAAATACATTACAGAGCCCTAAATAATAAATAGACTAAGAATTCCTTGTAATCTTTATAACAACTCATCACTTCAGTCCCAAAAAAAATAAAATTATCTGCTAACAACTTACAGCTAATTTTTTAACTTCATTTTTTTACTTCTTCATTTATTTCTGTTAACAGTAATCCTTTCCCCAGATACATTCTAGTTTGTTATTTTCATCTACAGTTCCTTTGAGGTGTTGAATATTTTGTTTGATCCTAGGTTTCACCTGTTGTTCGGAAGGTTAGAAGAAGAGTCGGGGCTGGCTCTGTTAGCAAACGTGGTTCACCTTCTACAAAACGAGTCTCTGAGAAGAAAAAGGCATGTGCCTCCTTTATATGTATATTTTAAATTGATTCTCAAATTCTTTATAGCATGCAAAATATGTTTTGTGGTGGTGGGTAGAGAGGTTTTTCATGCTTTTAGTTTCAGTAGAGCATGTTCATAATCACCTGTAAAGAGGGGTTTTGAGGGCATCTTTTGTCAATGAACCTTTCCTTTCAGTTATGATTTCTCCTTGTAGAGGCAAAATATGCCCTTGATCCCTTGTTGTTTTTTATTTATGTTTACCAATTCTTCTATTTTACCCTGTGACCACATGTGTCTGTATATATAGAAGTTAACAGAATTGCAAATGACCTTTTGTTGACACAGTACATAATGAAGGACAGTACTAAACAGACAAGTCGAAGGGAGAAGTCCACTTTCAATGTGGTGCCCAGGCGAGAGGATCAGTTGGCTCGTTCTAGTGGAAAAGAAACATTAGAAAATGAAATTGGTACTTAGTATTCTTTTTCTGTTGATCTTTGTTGTTTCTTTTCCTAGGAGATGTTTTCAATTTAAAACAACTGGTGAATTTCTGTTGTTATGTGCATGAAGGAATTTCTGCCTCTAATTTTAGTTCGGAGTTGGTCACTCTTTCCAGTATTGTTGGTTGCAAGTGATAATATCTTATAGTATGCGATTAGTGTGCGAAGTATACCTAATCCCAAATTTCCTGAGTGGTTAGTCATGTAGATAGGGCTGTCAATGGCCAGATCAAAGATTGGTTGGATACAATTTGGTTCAAATATTTTACAGAAAAAGTCTATGGTTCAAGCTCAAATTTGTTTCTGAATCCTATTATAGTTTGGTCAAATTTAGGATTATGTAAACGTGATTAGAATCATTAGATGTAGATCTGAACTTGATTTTAAATTTTACATGATGAAGTTTATATTAAATGAAATATTATATGAGCAATCATTTATTTAGATGAAAACATTGTTTCAAAACATTGGAAGTTGATCTCTTTCTTGGACTTTACTTTAAGTGGAATGCAGTTGTCAAAACTGTTGTGTGGACCCAAATTTGGATATTACTTTAGTGATCTGGCTGAAATATAGACCTCTCTTCATGCTTTATCCATGCTGAATTGCAGCCACTTACAGCCCTAGTTTGAGATGATGGCAGACATGTATTACCTTTGAATCCCCACTTACGTCCTCTCCAGCAAGTCCCAAATCTCTATTATTAGTTTTCCTTGTATTTTTCTTGATGATACTTTCCCATTTACCTCTGAGTATTGTTGTGTTTATTGCTGATTGTAAGTTTGAACAATCCTAAACTAAAGAATAGTTTGATAGCTCTGCAAATTTGACTTAGCGCAGAATGATAAGTAATGTATCATGTAATTGAAGTTTCCAATATGAAAAATACTATATGAAATGGTTTTTTTTTTTTTTTTTTTTTTTTTAAAAGAACCGAAATAAGGTTTTCCCCATCTTAGTTAATGTTTTCACTTGACTGAAATTTGGGGAGAATGAATTCCAATCATCTTGACACACTAAACTAGATACCACAAAAAGAAAATATATGCGTCGTTTTTCATATCGTTCTGCTGCGTTTTTATGTTTGCTAACTTGAAATTTCTGTCAATGAAGGTTCTGTTTCAGGAATCCCTGTGATTTCCGACTCTGGAAAGAAGAAAATCCTACTTATTAAAGGAAAAGAGCGTCAAATACCTCCTGTAAGTTCTATTGACTGTGTTGATTCGGATAATTATACTGTTTTTCAATTTATCACATGGACATGATCTATTATTATATCAGTCTTTTTATCATTTTGACTAGGTTGTGATGTTTATTTTTTTTCCCCCAGGCTGAGGGTATGTCACAACTTGGAAGTTCTCCTGTTTCACATGCTCCGAAGCAGAACCAAGGGCGTGAGGTTAGTGGAAGATTGGTCAGAAGCATACTTTCAAACAATGAGGGACGCCAAAGTCAAACTTCAACCGAAACTCAGCCTCAGCAAAAAGTTCAGAGTCTGAACGCAGATGTTAAGCGAGTATCTCGGCCTTCCAATGCAAGGTTAGGGTTGAATGGTCATGGCTCTACTAATGAACTAAATTCAATGAGCTCTGAAGGGGATAGAAAGAGGGGAACAGTTGATAGATTTACGAAGAAGGACACGCATGGTACAACTAGTGTTAGTGAGAGGCAAGAAAAAAATACACGAAACAAGGATAGACCTGATCGTGGTGTTTGGGCTCCTCTTCGTCGTGCTGATAGTTCACATGCTAGTGATGAGCATTTACTATCCTCCGGGTTACAACGCCCTCATTTGCTCTCTGATTCCATTGAAGGTATGGGCTGTTTCTGTAAATGGATGCGTAGGCTTTTGTGAGTCTATAAATGGTCTAATTTAGGAACATGACTTTTGTGTTAAATCATCTTGGGTCAAAACTCAATGGATGAATGCCTAGTCTTACGGAGGAATACTGGATAGTTGTCATCTGGGAACCTACATTCACTATCTGTGCATGATTTTCTAGGTCCCTATGGAGAAGGGAAGGATGACTCTTCTTATGGAAGCAGGACTGGGGAAGTTATAAATCCTACAAGTGGACGTAATAGTTCTCATGTAGAGAATGGTTAGTTATATCTTCAAACCAAGATACTAACAGCTTATAAAATGTCATTTGTTTATATTTTTAATTTAACACTTGTTTTTTTGTGATTAAAAATTTTGCTAAACCGACTTTTATACTTTGTCTAGGTTCGCATAGACATTTTGGTCGCCGTGGAACAGGCCATAATATGAAAGATGATGGTTCTCAAAATGTAGGTGAGGGGAAGCCATCTAAAAGAGGTGCTACTGGTCAAGGTGCCCCCGAGGTATGCATCACTCTTGCCATGTTGATTACAATGTTATTTTTATTTAACCTTCCTTTTATCTGAAAGTAGTAAGAATCTTTCACCGTTCACTAGCAGAAACAAGTGTGGGTTCAGAAATCATCGTCGGGTTCTTAGAACATCCAAGGCTGGTATGTGCTTGATTACTTGCATCTTTTGTTTTGTCCTACATACATCTCAAGTATGAGATCAAATGCATAGATTATGGCTATTGCAACTGTTTATCGGGGTGGATATGTTTTTCAATCAAGGTTCTATGCTATTTTGTGATTGGTAGTTGTAGATTATAATGGTTTGCTACCCTGTTCGAAGCAGATCACATTATTCAGTCAGAACACTATTCGTCATATGTTCAAGGCAATCATCTCCGTTATCGTGGCTTAAGGCGACTGAAGACATCATGAAAATGGAGGCATACGTAAAAGGAGAGCTTTGTTTGTGCCAAATTACGGTATGTCCACATGTTATTATTCTGATGTGGTTCTCAACCCTGGGTTGCAATCTCACATGAATTTATTTATTTACCTTTTGGGATTGCAGACCAAATTTTCTTGTGGTATGATCCAATTTGTGCCGGATGGAAGGAATGCAGCATGCTCCAAGTTACAACCGCTGCAAACGCGACAAAAGTTTTTGAGATGGTTGGCTTTTTATCTTCAGTTTACGACTTTATCGTTATGCCATATGTACAGTTTAATTGGTGACGAATTTCATCACCTAAATTACTAGTTCGATTGTTGTGTGTACTTGGCGGACTGGTAGTGTCTAAGAACATCCACCTCTATGTACCGAACGATGACGATGAATGATGTGTACCATGTAATAAGGAATACTTTTGTGAAGAGAAATCATGAGCTATGATTTTGCATTTTTTTTTAACAAATGATATTATCTACGTTAAAAGAAAAGGGATGTGCTTGGCCTCGGTTTTGCACTTTAAGATGTACTCAAACTTTCAAGGTATACAACCAAACACCGTTGAAAAATAACTCAAATTCAAGCCTCCATAAAGCCCACTGCAATTAAAACCTGATCAATCCTAGCACAAAACAAATTAAAGCAGCAGCAGCAGCTCCGTCCTGCTTTAGCTTCAACTCACCACCGGCGAGTAATGCTCGGCGATGACGAGATGAGAACGAGGAACATAACCCTCAACTTAACACAACGAAACCATGAGACATCTAAAAAATAACCAGAGAATTTCTTTTGATCTATATGCTAACTAAAAAGAAATTGAAGGATCCAATTCGGCCGCCGTGTTCTACATACAACTATGGCCTTCGACTTCGTAGAGAACTGTTCAATCATCTATGTTTTGTTCTGTAACTGGAATGTAAAATAAAGGAATCCCATTCGTGATACTTGTGAAGAAGCTACGGAATTTGAGCAATTTCCACCAGCATTTTGTGCAATGATTGTGGCTTTGAGAAGAACGGGCAGTGGTCGCTCCCTTTTATCTTGTACACTCCCTCCGGTGGGTTTTCCCTCACTAGCTTTTCTTGGACATCTGGTGACAGTGCCCGATCGTCTAGTGTTTGAATGAAGAACCGCCGGCTAGTTCCATAATTTTCAGGCGTCAAAGACAGTTTTTCCATGATCGGACCTAGTGGGATAGGTCTCATGGAAACCATGGCCAGAGCAACATCCTGGAAATGAACCAACTTCCGTTAAAATTATGTAATGGTATGTTAAATCAACTTAAAAAAAAACATAAGGTTCTACGACGGTAAAGAAACTCCAGTAAAACCACACAACTTATATCTTATTGTCCAACATTAATGGAGACTAATCATTGTTAATGAGCTACAAAATATTTATAAAGTACGAAGAAGACTCGCTTATATAATCGTGCCTTAAGGTATCGACTCGTCGTTACTGAGCTACATATAAGCAGGAGATTACAATGGCCTACGTGCAATCTAAGGTCTGTAAGGAGAGAGCTATCGACACTTAATGAATCAGAGCATTTTCGTCCTTTCTCTTTCCGGTCTGGACAACACAAAACAAGATCTAGCAGTAGCACCAAACATCTCTTCCAAGCTCAATGGTTTTCTTTTTCACAGAGAGAAAACCAAACTAGCTCTAAGGCGTAATAAAAATTACAAAAAAGCGGTTAAACATTCGTTGACATTTTGGAGGTACTGTGAATAATATTCTGCTCGCAAAATTTGCAAAACTTAAGCACATGCTGTTTACAATGAGGAAAAAATACCAAGATAATATAAGCATCGAAAAGCTTAGACTAGTTTAGTTGTAACTTGTAACATACCTTCGTATTAGATTGGTTGAAGTATAACCCTTTCATCTGCTCTTTCTCAAACATGAATCCTGTAGGAGGCTTTTCGTTCCCATTCCCATGAATCAAAAGCTTTGATCCCTGCATAAATTGTTCTGCAGAACCAAGCTGCAATACAGATTTCCTTCTTGAGAACACGAAATCGGAGAGCATATAGAAATGAAACTGTTTTAAGTGAACTGCACCCCCAACACAAAATTTAGTAGCAAATAGAATGGGTAAATGGAAAGAATGAAATACGCAAGTAATTTAATTTAACCCATGAGAAAGAGGCAGGCTTGCTACTGAAGGATAAAGCGGCAACATGCCAATAAGGGGAAGAAAATGGCTTCCTTGAAAAGGAAAAACTAGTTTTCTCCTAAGTTACTTCAATAACCTTCATCACTCATAGGAATATAAAGAGAATTTTTGTAGAACAAAGGTGAAAGGATGCAAACATCCTCTTCAGTGTGCGGAGGTTCCACATGTATACATTGCAGCATTACCATATATATATTTACAGACACCACACACAACAATTTCACTATAAGCTTGTTCGTTCAATTGGAATTCTTATGCAAGTAATTTTGCTGGATGGATTCAATAATTCTCAACAATATGAAGTTCAAGGCACGTGATGGCACAAAATAGTTGCAACACCTTGGAATTTTGTGAAAAAGGATGAAGTATGTGGTGTTTTATAGAAGTAATCGTGGCATATGCTGAATCGTTACAATTTTCAGGCATGCACAACAAATGCTTAACTGATCTACCTCTTCAGCAAACACATCAAAGGGTCTCTGGCCATCAGACACCATAGTAGCACAGATGAAAACCGCTTTTGAAATTTTCCGAGAAAAGTGCTCCAGTGCATAAGATACACAGGCACCCCCACTACTGTGACCAACCAAGATGACCTGCACTAAAGTATTAAGCATTGAAGATTTGACAATATATTAGATGCTTACAGTGAAGGAATGAAGAACATATCAGCTTGTACCTTTTCATCCTCTGGAAGATTTTGTAGATAGTCAATCAAAGGCTTCGAATACTCTTCCAGCGTAGCTACAGAGTTCGTATCTGTGAGATCAATACCAGAACCCTTGAGGTCAAAAGTGATTGCAAGCAATCCCGCTTCCTCTAGTAGAGCAATTGTTTTGTACCAACACCATGCCCCAAATCCTCCTCCATGTACAAGAATGAACTTTTTTGACGTAAGCTTCTCCAAAAATTCTGGTCCCTGTAAAATATATGAAATCAGTAATCATGCCAACAATTCGAGGGAGGATGAACATGAACTGGTGCATGACCTCGTCCTCGTGGTAGTCAATTGCTATGGCAAAAGTTTCTTGACTGTAAAAATTAGAAAAGGAAGCAGACTAGAAACCAAAAGAAAGGAACAGCAAGAAGTCGAAAATTTTATGGACGTTGAGAGTTGTTAAAAAACCATGTTGTGCATTATTATGTTCTAAAAGAGGACGACTGGATTACCTTACGCTGTGTAAATTTTAAAACCCACAAAACAAAACATAAACACGTTACGCATTAAAGACCAGACGATGTCACGGCTATCAAAATTTCAAATACAAACAACTCTATTCTCAGTGTCAATAAGTACACTTTCCCACAGGACCTAATATACATCATACAGAGGGCACAAAATTTATAAAGGGGTGCCTCCAGAATCTTGCTTAGTGACGAACCCGGGACATACTGTGAGATCCCACATTACCCGGGGAGAGAAGGTGATGTGCCTTATATGTACATGCTCACCTCCGTAAGACGCGTTTTGGGTGGAAATCCAAGAACAAATCCGTGAGGGCGTGGCCCAAAATGAACAATATCTTACGATGTGGACTGGGTTGTGACCCGTACAGCCAAATCTTTTAGGACAGCTTCAATCCAAATATAAACGTAACTGCTTTCTGTTTTTATAGAAAAATATCGCCCTCCTGAAAAGGGAGGTAAAATTGTTTAACGGTATGGTGCTAGCAACTTTGGGGAAAATAAGGGACTCAGTTGGTCCATAACGGAAGGATCTGAATTCTTCGTAAAAGTTCCCCCAGGATTTGGCAGACTAATCACACTTTGTGCCACTAATTTTGGTTAGATACCATAAACGCGCTGCTCTCAACTAGCTAACGAAGGGATAATGAGTAAAAGTTGCTTGGTTATCAAGAGAAAGTGAGAGTCTTGAAACACACCTTTTCTTCTAGGTAAAGACAAGCAGTAGAATAATAAAATTTCAAGATCTATGAGTGCACAATCCACATAAAGTAGACCTGCTTTTGATAAGCACTTTTCAAACCATCATAGTAACGCAGTAGAATAATTCCCTACTTTTGCCACTTATTTCTTTAACTTGATGATTGATTAACTGTTGATTTTCACATATGATTAAGAACTTTTTAGCTTTAGCAAAAAGCTGGTTAAATCAAATCATGAAAACACACTTTCATCACAGATCAAAATCATGAAAAGTTAAAAGTGGAAATCAACCTGCTTCACATTAGTCAATGGATCAGAGGCGAGTCTCCTGGAGCTTGTGGACCCCCCAATCCTCCTGGACATGGATCCGTCAAACCTCTGCGACGATTGATGTTGTTGAAGAACCATAGACAGAGCTTGCCTGTGCAGCAAGTCTTCCTCCGCGATCAGTTTCCTCTGCGAGCGATTCATTCTCTTGCTTCTCGATCCATTTTCTTTGGTGTCCTTCCTTGACATGCAAATAAATCGATTACCCATTGTCGGACAAGCAATTCTAAGCACAACCCAGATTCGTTTTCGGCAAATTTCCCCAGAAAATGGGAGAAAGTCAGCACATTTTCCTGGAAAATGATGTCTTGGTGAAGCAAGATGCAACTGTCTGTCCGTAAAGATGCAGTCTTTGGTACCAAAGCTGATGAACTTTCTATCCGTTTTTTTTTTCTTTACTCTGTGAGAGAGAGAGAGAGAGAGAGAGAGAGAGTAGGTGAGAGAAGTTGGTTGGGATTAACAAATAAGAACGTGTGCTGTGCAATGTGCGATGAAAAACTCTCCCTCTCTCTCTCCCCCCTCTTACTCTCTCTCTCCAACGGAAATATAGCTATTAATTGGCTTCTCCGTTTTCTTTCAACTTTTCAACGGTGGAAGGACTTCTGAAGGCTGTCTCTTTCCAGTAACCGAGTGGTAAATGGTAAAAAGATAACTTCGCTTCGCTCTTTGTTGTCTCTCTGCTAATTGCCAGGGTAAAAATTGCGCAGTAATTTTCTAGTTGTGGAGCGTAACCGTACGCTGCTAGGTGGGCCGTGTGTGACGTGGCCCCGTGGTTATTAAATGTTGGATTGTCAATTATTTAGTGATAAAAATTGCTGTAAACGAGATGACTTCATGCGCAAAACTTGGACTAAACGGAAAATGCATGTTGACCAAAAAAACATACAAAGAAGATATTTTCTTTAAATTATTATTATTAAGGGCGGGGCGGAGAGGGGGGAGAAAGAGCGTCGCTCGGTGAGTCGGTGGGTCTCCTTACGCTGGCGAATGACTCCTTTCTCTTCTTTGAAGTCTACAATAAAATTATTTATTTATTGAATATGAAATTATTGGTTTTTTGTTTGGTTGATTGAATATCTCTTTCCTTGCCCACCGAGAGTAGCCTTAGCCTTAATCCATCTTTAGGGAGTGAAGTGAATTGTGGGTGATATAATAAGTTATGAAAGGGTCGGTTTAGAACGTATCCGTTGTTTTAGCCATATTCGCAACACTCATCTTTTTAAGGAATGGCTATAGCCCACAATCAAAGTATACTACCGGTTTTTAGCAGAGCTACCTGAACCACTTTCCAAAAGTATGTTTTCTTCGCCCCGTTTTGAAGTGAATTTGAACCACTGACACAAGGGTGCAGTCCTCTACTCTACCAAAATAGGTATATAAAGAAAGAGGGGTGATGATTCGAAACTATTATAATAATTAAAATAAATGAGAGTTTCAAACTCCTCATGTTATATTTGAGCATCTTAATAGAGATATCAACTTAAAATGTTAATTTACTAGCATATGCCCACATAAAAAGTGTATGAGGACTTTTTTTTTTAATATTTGAAGTGAAAGGAGAGGGAGTGGGAGAGAACGTAAGAATGCGAAGGGATTTTTTTAATATTAGAATCACATGTGAGGGAAGCTTAAAAAAAGTAAAATTTGGTTAGAGTAAAATTCATTACAGTCATGTTTGTTATTTCTATTTAGTTTTGATTAGAAGAATAGAATGGTAATTTTATGGAACCTTGGTTAACAATTAAGGTTCTATTAATATATAGTTTAGATTTTATAGCTTATGTAGCAACTTAACAATTTATAAAATCCCTTGTCAAATTAAAATTCTTTTTAATTACAAATAAAATTAAATTGGTCAGAATTTAATAGAAATAATCAATAAGTGAAGAATGTAGAGAAATATGCGGGCCTAGCATTTAAAATAATAATAATAATAATAATAATACTGGCAATGTCTTCAAATTTGGTGGTAGAATGGAGAATATCAATTTATGTAAGATCATCTCTAAATGAGATGTCAAATATGTCAAATAGAATTAAAAGACATTCAAGTGTTCTCCAATGGATATGTCATATGATGTGGCATGTGAGTCATTTGACTCGTTGCTTTCTAGCTACCTTTTTTGATGGCAAATAAAGAAAGAATTAAATATATTAAATTTAATTTTGAATGCATGGGTCCCATTAACAACCAATAGAATACAAACTAAAACTAATTTTGATTATTTTTTAATAGTTAATGTAACTCTAGGACCAATAAAATAATAAAATATATATTTGACACATCCATTGGAAAATAAGAGAATTTAGCACTTGTATTCAATTTACCACATCAACCATCAAATAAAATTTTGATATACTATATCTGACATCTCCTTTGGTGATGCTTTAAAATTTTGACATTTTTTTGGGACCAAAAAACCACCTTTTGTTTATCAAGATGGTATGTAAGATTTTTTATATTTCCTTTGGAGATATTCTAATATATTGATGCAGTGAATGATAAATTAGTACCACCACAAATAGTTATGATGGCTGGTGTGACTTCTCATTCTTCAAAGAACATGACTAAGGCTTTCTTAATTAGGTTGCATTGTAACTACAATATGTTTTCTTTAGTTTTAATTATCTCTTGTATATTTGAACATGTATCTCCTTATTTAAAGGGCTCTATATGTAAGATTAAGAAGTGAATTATAAAATTTAAAAAAAAAAAAAAAAAGTAATCTAAGAAGAGAGTTTTCTCCTTCCTTAAATCAAGTGTGAGGCTTGGTTATGTTGAGTGAATCCACAATTAGCAACGTCGAGTGATTCCGTTGCTCCTAGTTGAGTAATTCCCAAGTTACTATCCCTGTCTCTTCAAGGCCCTTGGTCCTTACGATTATATATGACTTAATACGAGGAAGTCATAAGATTGGATAAGGACATGTGGCACTATGTGTATAGTCTAGAATCTTATAAAAAATTTCACCTGAGGGAGTTGCACAGAGTCAACTACTTTTCGGGTGAATAGTAAAGGCAACTCAATGCCATTGCCATTGTCCTTCCTTAACGGGTGAAATTGTTTTACATCTCCAATAGAAATTTCTATTTAGGGACTCCCACCATCACTCTTGAGTACTCATTTAGAGTGCATTTTTGCTCACCACAATTTAGTGTGGTGTATGCTTACCACTCTATTTATCACCGTTAGATGAGTTTGAATTTCAATATTTATGCTTATCCACTACACGAATGAAACATGAAATTGATGTTTCGGAAGCTTCACATGAGGTAAGACTTCATATTTTTTTTATTGTCTTAGTGATTTTGACGACATCGATAATTATTTAATCTTGCTTTTGATGTGTTATTCAAGCTTCTAGGTTCGTATTCATCTTTTAGGGATTACATGAAGACTTAAACAACTAAAATTAGCATCAAATATTAAAAACAGACAACACAGGTTTTAATGATGGAATTGAAAACAACTCACATATGCTTTAAATCCCAGGCGGCATCTTTTGTCAAAATTATAGTTGCCATTTTTTGTCCAAATTAAAAGCTTCATAAGATTTGAGAAATGTGGGATGTATAAAAAATATGGGTTGTATGTAGAAAATGTAAAGTGTATATTAAGAATGTGGGGTGTGAGGGTATTACGAGGAAATATGTGGGGTGTATTAAGATAATTTTTAATTGAAAAAGCAAATGTGGGGTTTATTCAACAATTTGTGGGATGTTAATATAATAAGTCTTTTAAAATTCCTTAATAATCTTAAATTTCTTCATCCCAAACAGAGTGATAGGTTAACCAAACAAGAAAATTCACAAATTCTAAAAAATAAAATTCTATTGTTTTAAAATTCTTTAATAATCTTAAATTTCATCATCTAACCATAAGTTATACTACTATTGAAGATGAAAACGTTGCACATTCGTTCCCTTAAGTCCCTATCGAATAGTGACATGAAATTTGCCAGTGATCGAGAAAAGATTTCAGCCAAATCGACGGTGGCAAGATTTCAGACATAACTACGGTGGCCGCGGGACAATTTATGGCACGAGTTCTGGTGGCTCAGTCCGGTCTAGTTCAGAACCAAACCAATCCGAGCCTAAATACACTTTTGTGCGATTATCTTCGTTAATCGTCATAAATCTCAATCGTATTTATTATGAAAAGTTGAAAACCAAACTGTTCAGGTAAAAAAGCCAACCACAATATACGTGAATTTGAACAACAGATGAATGAATATTCACTTCTGCACAATATGTTGATAGAAGAGTTGTTACTTCTCCATCCAGCTCCCGTCCCGCATGCGCAAATGATAGAGCCAACGAAACCCTAGCCGCGAAGTGTTGCCCGAGGGACAGCTGGTAAACCCAATTCGTCCTCAGCCTGCCAGCATTGGATTTTAAACAAGAATTAGCATAACGGAAGGCAATGATGTGGAGCATGCAAGTGCAACTACCGATACCACCACCCATGTCAATGCAGAATCATTGTCAGCCAAGGCCAAAGACTTGCCTCTTTTGTTCATGAACATTATGAAGTAAAGTAAAAAACAAAGTTAAGAGTTTGACTGATCGTTTGGCATTCTAACCACAAAGTAAACATCCAATCCAGCAAACAAAACCAAGGCATATATACCTGGGCATTGGATCTCCCAGCCGGAGCTGTTGCCTGTCCTGTGGGTGCTGAAGGCAAGCGGAGCTCCGCATCCAAGTCCGGTTCAGCATCAGGCTGGAGATAGGAGGGAACCCCATCAGCTTCTGTTTCCATACCCATGTCTGCTTCTAGAGCATCCAGCTCTGCACGCCAAATCGAGAATACAGTAAGACAATTGGAAACAGAACCATCAGAACACAGAATCATATATGTTGATGCTTTGAATGTGACCAGAATAGATCTTAGCAGCACACAAGATGAACAAGGTCTCCCATAGCCTATAGTCTAAAGATTGGTTGTCCAAAATCGATCAGAATGATTTCGAACATGTATGAAATTCTGAAGCCAGTATTTTTTCAATAGTTGGGAACTCAAATGATTTCTAAGCTTACCACCCATAAGATCTTCCTCATCAATGTCATCTGGAACACTATAGCTTCTGCCAAGGGTCTCTTGAATTTCATTGCTCACATCCATCAGATCCATCATTTCATCTTGCAAATTCTACAACAATCAAGTATTCAAATGTTAGAAAGATATGCTTTCAAACGTAGCTAGTATGGAAGCAAGAGAACAAAAACAGAAAGAGACTACTGACATCAATATCTTGAATCTTCACGGTTTTCATCATTCCTTTGAGCTCCTTGTTTGCAGACTTCAGGGCTGTCATCTGTGTAAAACACATCAATGTTATATTCCAAACAAAAGTATTCTTACGGCAGAAAATATGCCTCCATTGCATCTACATTTCCAAACCTAAACGGATACCAGGAATGAATATGACGGAATCTAGGCTTTTTACCAATCACATAGTTATAAGCAAAAAAAAACCCTCCCCAGACACAAATGGTCCATCTCCTACCTCTTATGAGGTAGGCAGCAGGTTCCAATCAGGGGACAGAAAAAGCTCTGCCTCAACAGCCTTGAACTATGCCCCTTGGGGCACTACCAAGGAAAACCAATAATTTTAAGGTGAATTTAGAATATCCCCTTTGCAACCAAATTTGATGTAGAATAGAGTGACTCCAGCATGTAAATCAATAATTAACCCTTTAATTTGGGCATCCTACCTATCTCTTCTTCTTCTTCTTCTTGTTTTTGGGTACTTGTTGTTGAGAGGAAAGAGGGAATCTAATCCATCTAAATACATGTCATAATCACAACAGACTGGGTACCCTACCCCCAGCCTTTAATGCTAAAGGGCTTCACCGATACAATGAAAGCAGTTCATCACACAATGTCATTTGTTGTGTTGAGCTATGTCATTCATTATTCTCGTATCCTCACATTTGAAAATCAAAACAATCCAACACATGAATAAACATTGTGTTAATCACAGAACTTAACAGAATAGGACATTACCGTTTGCTGAGCATCTTTTATACCCTCTGAAGCAAATGAAACTTGATCAAGGTTAAATGTCTGATTATACAGCATGTCCCGTTGTCCTTCATACCTGTCCAGAAGCTCAACGAATTATACAAATCATCAAAGAAAAAAGGATAATGCAAATTGATTCACGTAGTATATTCACCCCATTCCTTAAAAGTTGCAACAGATATCTCAATAATTCTAAATTCCAAAGAGAACGATCTCATCATTCAGTGAAAAATTTAAAATGACATCATCAATTGTGAAAAATTTTCAAATTTTAAATTAAATAAAATTAAAATTAAAAATAAAAAATAAAACCATTTAGCTCAATGTTTTTGCAAATCTACCATTATGGCCCTACTAATATTGAAAAAAGGCATGCACTAGGCAGAAATGTCCTCACATGCAGATTGTAACCTAACCTACTAGACATAATGAACCAATGATGCTATAACTGTTTGTATTTGACAGATTTCTTTTTCTCATTGAGGCTAGACCATGCAAAGAGGCCGTAAACTTATGCCAGATTTCTAGCTGCAGGACACTCCAGGAAAACTGAGTGTGTGTACAGACTCATGCATGCTTACTTTGTATCCTATTTGACATTCTTCTAGCACTATTGCGCACCAGTAAGTTGCTCATCATGTTTTTTTAACTTCTTTTTTTTCAATAATTGTCTTCAATTAACCGCTTAAAGTTCACTCCCAAGTCCCAACCGTTCTTAAGTCGTAGAAATGTTTAATCATTGTCACTCCCTAGCTTTTCCCAAAGTCAAAATACACCAATCTCAAAATCCTCACAAATTTCATATGAATGAAGAAGAACGATTGACATGCAATAAATATGAGATAAACCACGGAGGGGAGCAATAAACCCGTAACATGGAAGGGGCAGGGAACCTACATTCGTTTCTGCTTGAGAACCCTCATGGCTCGAGACTTAACAGCTTCTTGTGCAGGACCGGGCCTTGTCTTCTTGATTTGCTCTTTGTATCTATTCAGTTCAACATCAAGCTTTTTGATCTTTTCATCGACTGTTTCGCCTCTTTTATTGATCTGTTACAAAATAATGTCTACTTCCTCAACAGTTGTAGCAGAAAGAATACCAAACGAAACTACAAAAGCTAACTATTGAAACAACAGTTTCTCGGAAACCAAACATGGCGTTTAGTTACAAGAACTATCGATTCTAAAGCTGGTGAAAGCGATTTGACTAAACCTTCAAGCTCTTGATTAGAGTAAAAACCATCGATTCTACAACTACCCAATTTTTACTATTATTCGTTTTGGTTTAATTAAACCTAAACATATTAAAGCAATAAATTGAAATCCCCAATCCCCAATCCCGACATAATTACAAATAGAAAACGCTGATAATCCCAACCCTAATTAAATTATGTGATACCCAACCCAACAATCAATCAGGAGAAAGAGAGGGGGAACAAACCCTATCGGAGGCATCGCCAACAGAAGGAGGGGGCTCTTTGTCTTTCTTGACACCAAAGACCCTCTTCATCTCTCTCTTCCCTTACTTTACTTGTTGCCCGCCTCTGAATCGACGGAGAGGGGGAGAGACGACGACGGGGGATTCCACCAAACAACGCAGACACAGACAGAGTGATTAGAAGAGGGAGTGTATGTGAGAGAGATCCAGATCAAAGGTAGAAGAGACTTTGAGTTGAATCGGTGCAATTTTGGGATTTCATCTCTATCTCAATGCTGGAAAAGTAAGGATCTTTCGCGGTAGCGTACGAGCTTTCATTATTTCTTCGCAACACGTTGCATCTTTGGGAAAACCAAAAGGGTCGGGTCAACCCGATCAGCCCAACTCTCTCAATCCCAATATTCGACCCACTTTGTTGTGTCGATTCTCTGGTCTTACCTTTTTGAGAAACTTTTAGAAATAGCCTCTCAACTTTAACCTAATTTGAACAATGGTCATTTAATTAAAAATTCATAACCATTAGTATAATTGGGTTAGGGTTAAGAGACTATTGCTACAATTCGATTAAAGTTGAGGGATTATTTCTCTAATTGAGTTAAAGTTGAATGATCATTACTACAATTTTTTTATTTGATTCAACTTCATGTGCACGTGACTCATTTTGACGGAAGTTCTAACGGAGCTAACGAAAATTATTATAGCTGCATGCTTTGATGAGTTAAGAGATCAATGATCTCAAATTTTTAATTGATGGATCATTACTCCAATTAAGTTAAAGTTGAGAAGTCGTTGCTACAATTTCCTCTACTTTTTTTAGGCTTATTTTCATAATGCCTCATGAATCTTAAACTTCATTCCATTTTCCACCATAGAATAAAGATATCGTCGCTTTACATTGAATTCCGTTATTCCATCGAAAATGACGTCAAATATGCTAACGTTTAAATTGTAAACGAGAAAGTTGCTTACATAAATACTCGGAAGTTGTATGATTAGTCATTGGTTATTTGTGTTTTTAATGATCGAGAATTAGACAGTACCAAAAAAGAAAAAAAGGCCGCATGTTGGCCTGGAGTTTTGTTTTGATGGTTTCGATTTTGCTTCGTTTTAGCATATTGCGATCTTCCTCTATGACAAAATTGTTTACAAAATAAGTTACTCAAGTTGCACCAATAATAAAGGATTAAAGAGAGATTATTGACATTCCGAAAAAATATTCATGAAACCGCGCAAAATACATACATGTAAAATGCATGAAACCTCTCTGGTGTGAAGAATTTTTTCAATGTGCCGAAAATACGACTTAATATCCAACCAATCTAACTACTTGTATTACGAGACACTTGAAAATCCAGCCATGTACTGGCATGCTTAAAAATTTCTCACAAGTGTGCCACTAACAATATCGCATTATATTCTGCGCACACAAATAGAAGCCATGCATTCCGATTTCAAACAAAACCACAATACACCCCATGGATCGATACTGGTTTAGTGGTATTTCTCTTCCAACGTTGAAATATGTCCCAAGTTCATATCCCATTTTCCAGCTAATGAAAAAAATTAAAAGAAAACTGTAACCATTTGAATTCAAATTAAGAGTAACATTCATGACAAGTAACAGAGTCTACAGAAAGTCTATCATCGCTTGCAGCACTTCTACACTCCGCCGTTATCTAAAGATTATTGTAATCCAAAGCGTTTTTCGTTAAGAGTACGTTCCAAACGGGGAAACCACATTGAGAAAGTACATCCAAACAATTCATGGTCTAAGTTCTTCAAAGGAAGCAGGAAACACCTCTCAAATTGAGCAACTATTTAGCCCAGATTATTACATACCAAATTTGAACAAAGCGAGAGACGCATTTAGTTATACCTTCTAGCATCGTCTTCTATGCAGTATGCCCCTGAAAAAAAAAAAAAGAAAGGAAATTCACAATTAATAACAGTATAGCATTCAGTTTCTAAACTGTATCAATGTCCATAAGCAATAAAAAGAACATTAAAGGAGAAGTGCCACTAATGTCGGCAGAAGTAGAAGTATAGTTGTCTTGGTTGTTTAGAACTTTAAATGAATATTGTCACATGCAGATTGCTTATGCAAATAAAACCGCCTCAGCAGCCAGCAGCATAGTTAGTTTCTGTCCAAACCAGCAGCATAGTTAGTGAGTGGCTGTTTAGTTAGTTAGGAATCTTGGATCGGCACTATTCTCTCTTGTAACAAAAAACGTCTGTGAAAAATATTGTAATTCAATCTTGAATTGAAGCAATAAATCCTATTTAGGTTCTCTTTCGAGAAGAAAATTCGAACATGGGAAATGAAGACCAACAGATGCTCCGGTTAGAAAATGCGATTAAAGACAGAGGCTCAAGGCAAAAGAGATAGAAGAAGATCTAGGAATACTTGAACAGAGACTTTAAGAAAAGACATATAGTACTAGGAGCTAATGGAAGACTTGGCGCTGAAAGCAGTGGTGTTCCATATGATTCATACAACTGACCCCAGGCTTTCTTGTTGTTGTATTTCTATTCAATCAGCGTTTTGCGAGTTATTCACTTGCCCTGCCAGTGACGCAGAGTCATTTTCCCAAGTGATTAAGCACATCATTCATTCACTATTTTCATTGTCTTCTTAGTCCATGACATCATCCAATTCGGTTCTTCCTGTGCTTTTGTTGAGGCACAGTACACCTATGATATCAATAACCACCATTCTCAAGGAAAAACATAAAGGGAGTCCCAAAGCAACATCAAATGCCAATCATCAGAGGGTGTTAAAAGTGGCCAGTTTCTCTTTTATCCAATGCGTACAAGACACGTAACCTATAATACCCTGAGCACATCCGGATGCCTTTAAAGATATATAGCGGAGCATATATGTGGGTAATATCTATACAATCCTAAAAGAATAATGATTGAAGGTTGTGAAAGGTAAAGCCAAAAAGCACTAACTTGCAAAATCATCCAAATCACAATAGATGTATAAAATCAGAGTCATAACAAGAGAAATGAAAAACACCTGACTCTTGCAGAGAAAAAGGTACTGACCGAGCTAGTCTTATTTGGTGGATTTAGGATCGTTCTTGAGAGCGTAACCAGGAGGGGAATAGATGACAGCTGCGGCCATGGCTCCAGGAAAGACCACATACTTGGCCAAGGCTGCCAGTTTTGCCACTAGTGGCTCTCCCCTCATCAATGCCATTCCTCTGCTTAGCTGAGAGTCTGTAACACTTTCTTCAACCAAATGCATACACTCAACACAAATGTCCAAAGAATCACACAATAAAAGTAAATATAAAACAAAGATAAAACATGATATTTTCTGGAGCCTACAGATTCCCACTTTCTAGGACCATATAATAAAATCAAAACCATATTCCATCAAGGGACCAGATAATAAGGGGGCAACTACAGAATCCCATCAAATATTTGAAAGGTTCCAACCTTTGAAGAACGAGAATCTAGCATGAGTACATTTATTATCTAACATTATAACTTACTAACTTCAAGCATTGTTTCCATTTTGTTTTTTTATTTTTAACATTCTGTCCAAAGTTCTATGTAACTGTAAACTTACAATCCAATCTCAAACATTATGTTATTCTCTGCTGAAGGGATCATCTCACCAGTTCACAAAATCGAAAGAAGGTTGATTTCTATTTAGCTAGGTATCCAGAACATTTTGCTGCTACTATGGCAATGACAGGTTAACTGAGAAACCTTAATAATCAAATGCACACCAATTTTTTTTTTTCTATTTTAATTGAAGAAGAGCTGGCTATAGAGTTGCAGATGCCCAAGTCTCACGATACGATTCAGATATCATTTTTGTTGGACATTAGTTTGCACGAAAAAACTTGAGGACTTAGAAATACAATCACATTTGCCAATGTTATGTGGAAGAGGACATAAGGGCGATGTCTATGAATAATGATTTCTGTCCAGGACCTCTTAAGGCATGTTGCACTGTTTTCATAAGCTATTAAACATTAAAATTGTAAACCTCAATACGACACTATAAAAGCACTTGAATAGAACTAAACTGGTAACACAATCATCACAAGGATGATCGTTCATTCATTTGTTTCTCACTGCCGCCGACTGAAACAGTTCGGTATTTTCAATTAAGTAGGTTATGTTCTGTTCTTTATTATCCATGTGGTCAAGAGAGAGAAAAAGGGCATCAGCGAACAATCCAAATCTTACAGTTGGATTTTAGAAGAGGGAGATGCTGGACATCAATCAACCCAAAACAAGCAACATCCCAGAAACTAGGCTGGGCAAGGTGTGAATTAGCTTGGTACGAGTCCCAGACCACGCACCTGAACCAATGTTTAAACATGACCTGGTCTGGTTTGACTTAGGCAGCAAACTAACAACCTAACCGAACCAAACCTATCGGCAAAGTGATCAAATTTACTTGGCCGATTTGATCGGTTGGGGCCCTGAGCCCATTGTTTTATGTTCTTCAATTTTTTACCAATTTAGGCCACAAACAAACAATTACACAAATGTACAATAATCATCAACCCATAACACCTTAAAAATGAATCCGTAAATTCGAATTAAGAAACCAAACAAACAATTAACCAAAAGCATACAAACCGAAACCGAAACAAGAACAAAAAGCAAATAAACCAGATACAATATCACCCAAATCATACTAGTAAATTTTAACGCTACAGCATATTGAATTCGATTAATACTAGTAATCATCACAAAAAGATATATATTGCTTTGCCTGTTTTCAAAATTAATAATTGAAAATTATTCAGTTTATTCTTTTCCCTTTCCAGAGAAACAAAATTTAATAATCAAACGAAATCAATAAATACAATAGGAATGAAAAGTACAGTATTTGATTACCAAGTAAGACGGAGCAGATGATACTGGGGTTGCGGTAGCGGTGGAGATTGAGAGGAGGGAACTCAGTCGCAAGATGGAGATAGAGGGGCGGAGGGCAGCTGACTGGAGACGGCGAGATGCAGTGTGTAGGGAGGGTCCCTCTAGACACCAGACCTTCGATTAGTGTTGTGGGAAAATTCTACTTTGCCCCCGCAATGCTGATCTTTACTTCAAGAAACGAAAAAAACGTTTTTTTTATAAATTAATTAGCGTATGCCCCACATTTTGTATGTGAAAATAATTTTTATTTTTATTTTAGAATGGGAAGGAGAAATGAAGAAAAAATGAATGCAGATTAGAGAGAGAAGTATTATGTTTTTATATTTTATTTCTCAAAATTAAATGATGTTAGGATCACCTTTGGATGAGGCTTTGAAAAAAAAAAAAACTGTAAAATTTAGTTTGTGTGAATTTACTTTATTATCCATGATTTTGTTTTATGGTAGAAGATAAAATTGTCTTGTTACCCTCTTTTGGTTGACAAAGAGGGTTTTTTTCTTTTATTAATGTAGTTTTAGATAATTCACAAAACTGATGATTTGACTCGTTTGGAAATACTTTTAAAGTTACTGAAAACGCTTTCGATGAAAGTGTTTTTTGCCAATGCATTTCCATGGTGGCCAAATGAGTGATGGGTGTGTTTTGGTCGTGGGGACGAGGGTTGTCATTTAAGGGCAATGGCAAAAAAGAGCATTGTTAAAAAAGAGCATTGTTAGAAAGTAGGAGTGGGCAACAAGCCTCGGTTTTGACCCCGAACCGCTACTGTGCACATTACTTAAGTTGGACAAAGATCCTTTCTGGATCTCAATATCTCAAGTCCAAGGACTAGAGAATTTGGACCACTCAAATTGAATCTGACAGTTCCTATAAACTCATTTTGTTGACCCATATCACACATATCAAGGCCTCTAATTTCTCTTTCATACAAACTAAAGACCCGGATTCCTGGTCCTTAGGCTCATTATACCAAAGTCTAGAGAGGTTCCAAATTCACTCAGGTTGACATTATTTCAAGCCATTGTTAGCTAAGACTAGAAACCATCAAGCGGGGCGAGTTGAGTGGTTTAACAATATTGTTAAATTTTTGCTATTTTAGTTAGTGAATAATGTCAAAAACCTAATTTAGCAAGTCAATTTAACTTATGATCTCCAACAATACTCTATTTTACTTATCCATTCAATTATAATCAACTCTTTGTTATATTCTAATCCTCGAAAACTTCATAATCTGAACATTACCTTCGTTAAACCATCCAACAAAAGATAAATTTCATCTCTTAGCTGATTTGCCGTGTCCCTTCACCAAAAAGGGTGAAAATCCATCGCCTTCATCAACCGTCTTCCTCACACCCAAGTCCCTCATCAAGGCCTTCACTATCGCTAGGTCGTTCCACCAACCAACAGCAGTGTACATGTTATTGATCCCGGTCTCATTTCTAACAGCTTCTCGGCTACCTATTCCCTTATCTCTACATTTTTGTGAAACTAACATGCTTCGATAAGAGTAGCCCACATAGTGGAAGCTGGCTTATAAGGCATCCTTGAAATAATCTCCTTCGCTTCGCTTTGTTTAGTAGACCGACCCTCCCAAAGAGAGCAACCATGCACGCATAGTGCTCTAAATTGGGAGTTATACCGTATACGCTCAGCATTTTTCAACCAGCATTTGGCCTTGGATTACTATATCGAAATGGCTACAAGTTGATAGGATTGAAACCATTGTTACATGATCTGATTTTATGTGTAACAAGTTCATCTTTTCGAATAACTTCAGTGCAATTTTTCCTGCACCCTGGACTCCATATCCTGCAATCATGGAAGTATAAGTTACTTTATCTCTCTTTGACATTGAATCAAATACTCTTTTAGCCTGTAAAACCTTACCGGATTTGGCATACATGTCCACAAGGGCATTCCACAACAATAAACAATCATCAAACACTACACGTTTTGTAATGTAGGAGTGGAACTCCTTCCCGTGTTGAAGATTTGTTACCCGAGCATAGAGGGGTAATAACTGATATAATAGAAATGCCACATGGCATTATTCTAGTGGTTAAGTTTGTTAATATAGTTAGAATGGTATTATTGTAATTGTGATATATGGCTATATAAAGGATTGTATAGCTATCATTTCTTTTGAGTTCGGTTGTATATATTTTCTCAAAGCTATCAATATAATCTTTTTTCTCCTCCATTGTTTTCTCTGTAATTCTTTGATCTTCAACTATCTTCAAGTGTTAATATGGTATCATTGTCGGTATTGGCTCGTTGCCATTTCCGATCTTGAAGATGTTTTCCGCTGACTTGTTTGGCGCTCGAGTTGGAAGTTCGAAGGTCTGAAAGTGGGTTGTTCATTTGAAAATCTCATAGTTCGAAGATTTGGGGGAAGTTTGCACTGTAAATCAGGTGAATTCGTCTTTGTTAATGATTTTGTAGTGTTTGTGGTTATTGGAGCTGTGTATTGGCTTGTAGAAAGTAAAAGATTTGGGGGTTTTGTTTGAGAATTTTGATGTGTTGATATTAGAAAGTGTCATTCTTTCTGCTTATATCTTGCAATGTTATTCTCTAGGATTTGAGTTTCTTAGTTGAAGATTATGATTTGTAAATGCAAAGGCAGGAAGTGTCATTCTTTCAGCATATATCTTGGAGTATCATTCTTTAGGATTTGTATATTTTGGTTAGAGATTATATTTTGTTGACACGAAGGCAGAAAGTATCATTATTTATGTGAAATTTGAAGTGTCATTATCTCAAGATTGTGTATGATGATTTACAAAGGAATTTACTGAGCATTGTCTATTTCTTGAAGTATTCCTCTCTGTAATTAATGCATTTTACTGTGAATTGTATTGGTTGTATTCATTTCGATGGCGTCTTCTTCATTCAAGATAGAGAATTTGTTGGGTATGTTGACTATAAAATTCAGGGATGACAATTTCACCAAATGGGCGTTTCAATTTCAGCATGTTCTTAAAGGATATAAATTTTTTGGCCATTTTAATGGTGCGGTTGTGTGTCCATCAAAATTTGTAATATGTTCATAAACTGGTATCACAAAGGAAATCTCTGTAGAGTTTCTTGAATGAGAGTCGACTGATTTAGCTGTTATTAGTTTGTTACTTGCTACTTTAACAGATGAAGCAATGGAATATGTTCTTGGTTGTAGGACTGCTTTTGAAGCATGGTCAAATCTTACTGAAATATATGCATTTGTGTTAAAGTCTAGAATTAATCATTTGAAGATAGAATTGCATACAATCCAGAAAGGCACAGAGAGTATTGATAAGTATTTGTTGCATTTGAAGAATATTAGGGACTAGTTGACTGCTACAGGGGAAACAAATTATGATAATGATATAATGATTGCTGGTTTAGCTGGGCAGCCTAAAGAATATGATGTTATTAGGACTGTTATCTTGGCAAGGGAGTATTCCATTACTTTGAGAGAATTTCGTGCACAATTACTTGGTACTGAAAAGGAAATTGAAGGAGAAATGACCATGTTATCCCAAAATATGTCTGCTTTCTTGATGTAAGGTTCTAATTATGGTCAGATTTCTGGTTTTGGTTCTCTCATGTATGGTCAAGGCTATGAATCTTCACATGGTGCATCCTCATCCAATCCTCAGAGTCATAATCACATACCTGCTACTACAGGGGGTACAATCATTCAACAACTACATAATCCATCTCATCACAGTTCTATCGAGCCTCAGCCATTTGGTTCAAACATATCACTATCTTTTTCTCTAGGACATCCTGAAGTTTATGGCTATGGTTTTGTGGGACAGTCTAGTTCTGGACATCAACAAGTATTCAAATCTCAGAATTTTGCTTACAAGTTCAACAATGGTAATCAATACAAGAATAACAGTAGCAATATAGGAATAATAACTTCAGAAGAAAGGGTATAACAATGGCAACAATTCCTACTCTACATGGTTAAAACAAGCACATAATGAAACTGGTTCATGGTCAGGCAATACAGAAGCAAGAACAACTGTTGAGTGTCAAATATGTAATAAAATGGGTCACATAGCTGCAAACTATTTTCATAGAAACACAACTAATCCTTATGTTGGTTTTCTTGTAGAGTGTCAGAATTGTGGGAAATGAGGTCATTCTGCACAAGATTGCTTTCATAGAGGAAATTATGCATTTCAAGGTCAGCCACCACCACCATATTTGTCTGCCATGCATGCACAACAAACAACTCAGTATTTCCTCAAGATTCGTGGGTTGTGGATTCAGGTGCTTTTCACCATATGATTGCAGGTATCACTTCATTAAGCCAAGTTACTCATTTTCAAGGTTCTAAGAACATAACCATTGGTAATGGTTCAAGTTTACCAATTCAAAATATTGGTTCCACTTCAATTCAAACAAACAATCATTCACTCATTCTCAGCAAAGTTTTTCATGTTCCAAATATTGCCAGAAGTTTTCTTTCTGTTAAGCAATTATGTGCAGATAATAATAGATGGTTTATTTGTGTTGAATGTGAATTTTTTATGTAGGACAAGAAGACAAGGGATGTGGTGTATCATGAAAAGAGTAAACCAGAAGAGCTATTCCAGATACCTTTGTTACATACATTAAAAGGGTTAAAGTCTGTTACAAGGGATCCAATTGCTTATTTAGGGAAAATGGTGAAACTATGACTACTATGACTACTATGTTGAAACAATCTAGGGTTGTACACAAGTTAGATGATACCAAGGTTCTAAAAAACGTTAGGCGCTAATTAGGCTGCGGGCTGAGGCCTAGTGCCTAAGCAGTTAGACGGGCGTCTAAGGGGAATAGGCGGATTTAAGTATTACATCATATAAATTAATTAAATTTACTACATAATGTATATAAATAAACATTGATACTATGTCATTTAAAAAAAATAAAAATAAAGAATATATATAGGTATATATGTTAAATATGGGTATATAAGTAAAGTTCCAAAGTTGTATCATTTTGTAAGCCCATATTGTTAGGCCACTCAATACAATAAAAGGTTGGCCCTGCACTCTTTTTTTAATTAATCTTTCATTGACTAAAACCTAACAAATGCTAGCTAAAGCAAAAAGTTACTAATTGCTTAAAACCCTAAAGCAGTCACACCTCTCTGCAATTACAAATTATCTTCTACAACCTGCCGCCGCACCCATCTCTGCAATTGCAGACTTACCTTCTACAACCCGTTGCCATCACCCATCCCTGCAATTGCACAAATCTCATCTATCTCTCACTCTCACCATATTCGACTCATCTTCTAACAAACAGAGAGGCAAACGGCCATCACCCGTCCCTACAATTGCACAAATCTCATCTACCTTTCTCTCTCACCATATTTGACTCATCTTTTAGCAAACAGAGAGGCAGATGGCAAGACTCAGGGACACAAAAAGGTTGTGAGTCTCACGACAGAAGTTTTTTTTCCCAGATCGCCCAGCGTCTGCGAAGTTTGCCTAGCTTGCCCAGGCAGCTGCCTACACCGCTTAATGTCCTTGCCGATTTAATGAATGATTTCAGCTTAATTATGGCGGAGCACTGTCGCCTAGCGCCTAAGCGGCGCCTAGACTGCGTTTTAGAACACTGGATGATACATATACGACTTGTATTTCTTGTATTCAAGGGAAAATGCCTAGGATATATTTTCCTATTAGAAATAACAGATGTTTGGTTCCTTTTGAGAAAGTTCATACTGATGTCTGGGGTCCAACTCATGTAAAATCCTTAGAAAGATACATATACTATGTACTTTTTATTGTTTTTATTGATGAATATACAATATTTACTTGGATATTTCCCATGTGCAATAAGTCTGATGTGTATGAAATTTTTGTTAAGTTCTACACCTTTATTCAAACTCAATTTGTGATGTCAATTAAAGGATTACAAACAGATGGTAGAGGTGTATATACTAGCAATAGATTTACATCTTTTTTGGCTACAAAAGGTATTATGCAATTTATCTCATGTCCCTGTACTCTGCAATAGAATGGAATATCTAAGAGGAAGCACATACATATTGTAGACACTGCACTCACTCTCTTACATGTTGTTGGTTTAAATAGTGAGTTTTGGTATTTTACATGTGCTCATGCAGTTTTTGTGATCAATAAGATGTCATGTAAAACCTTGTCTTTCATCTCTCCATATTTACTTTTCTACAACAAGTTACTTGAATTACAGTCTTTAAGAATTTTTGGATCAGTAATGTTTCCTTGGATAAGACCCTACAATACTAATAAGTTGCAGTTAAGATCAAAGATGTGTATTTTCCTAGGGTATGCAATGGGGTATAAGGGAGTTATTTGTTATGATACACAAACTAGGAAATGTATTATATCTAGACATGTTGTCTTTGAAGAGTCAATTTTTCTTGCAAAATTGGAATTGTCTCAGATAAGGGATCAATATGTGAAGACACCATGTACTTCTACTTCTATGATTATACCATTTCCCATTCCAACAAGTCATACAAGCTCTACATCTGGGAATGATCATACAACTACAACACATCATGTATTGACTGATACATCAGTGGTTGGGACATCACTTTCTAATTATGGTATTTATGTCAGTAACACACCACAGTTTCAAAGTTCTGGGGTTTCATCAACAGAAAATCATGATCCTACTATTTCTCCAACTAGTGATACACCTCATTTGCTTCCTGTCCTCGAACCAGCACAACTCTAGGTAATATTGCCTTTCTCTAAAATGTCTTCTGTTATTGATTTTTCTGAATCTCCTGTTCAACAATAGAGACCACATGGTATTCAGACAAGGCTTCAAACAAGTGCAATTTCAAGAAAGAACTATGTAGCTTATCTGGCTGCTTTACTTGAGTTAAGTTCACTCCAATTTGTTGATCCTACATCTAGTGATTCTTGCTCTAGTGACCTCTTTGGCATATTCTTTGGTGGTTTTTCCTTTCTAGCTGATATTACAGAAGTTGAAGAACCTAAGACATTAAGTAGCTCAAGGTTTCACTCAGGAACAAGGTTTGGATTATTCTGAGACCTTTAGTCCTATTGTGAGACCCACTTCTGTTAGAGTTATCTTAGCTCTAATTGCACAATATGGATGGAATATGAGACAACTAGACATTAGGAATGCTTTTTTACATGGTGATCTTAAGGAGGAAGTCTATATGAAGCAGCCTCAACGGTTTGTGGATCCTACTTGTCCAGGATATGTGTGTAAATTCATTAAATCTCTCTATGGGTTGAAACAAGCATTATGAGCTTGGAATTCAAAATTCACTAGTTACTTTCCTTCGCTGGGTTCTAAAGCTTCCATATCTAATACTAGCTTATTTGTTAAAGTGGATTAAAGTGATATTATTATACTTCTACTCTATGTAGATGATATTATACTCACTGGTTCTAATCCCACAAAGATTTGAGAAGTTATAAGTGATCTCGAATGAGTGTTTGATCTTAAAGATATTGGAAAGCGGTCAGTCTTTCTGGGATTGCACATTCAGTATAAAGAAGATGGCTCTTCGTTCATAAATCAATCAAAGTATGCAAGAGAACTACAGAAAAAGGCTTCTATAGAGACATGCAAACCAACCTCCACACCATCAAAACCACATACACAGTTGCTTAAACAAGAAGGTACTATTTTTTCAGATCCAAGTCATTACGGAAGGTTAGTGGGGGCTCTTCAATATCTAACCTTCACTAGGCCAGACATTGCTCATGCTGTGAACAGGGTCTGCCAGTTTATGACATCTCCAACTGACCTACATGTGCATTTGGTCAAAAGAATTTTAAGATACTTAAAGGGCACATTGGACTATGGTCTGGATTACAAAAAGAACCTGGATTTCAATTTGACTGCCTACTCAGACTCAGATTGGGCAGCTGATATCAACACTCGAAGATCAATAACTGGATTTGTGATTTACTTGGGAGATAATCTAATCTTATGGCAGTCTAAAAAGTAGTCCACAGTATCTCAAAGTTCCACAGAGGCTAAGTACAAAGCCTTAGCGCATTCTACACCGGATTTACGTTGGATTAGATCTCTGTTTAAAGATATGCATCGGGTGATTTCAACTCCGTTATTACTTCATTGTGATAACTTGAATGCCTTAACTTTAAGCTCAAATCATGTCTTTCATTCAAAAATCTAGCATCTCGACATAGATTACCATTTTGTTTGAGAAAAAGTGCAAAAAGGAGACTTAATTGTTCAATATATATGCATTGAAGATCAGATTGTAGATGTCTTTACAAAAAGATTGCATAGTCCAATGTTTTTGAAGCATTGCAAACACCTTGGTCTCACAACTCCAGATCAGTTTCAAAAGCCTAGCTAGTTCAAACTTCACTTGGATACTCCAAGTTTAGTTTGTGGGGGGAGTAATAACTGATATAACAAAAATGCCACATGGCATTATTCTAGTGGTTAAGTTTCTTAATAAAGTTAGAAGGGTATTATTATAATTGGGATATATGACTATATAAGGGCTTATATAACTATCATTTCTTTTGAGTTCGGTTGTATATATTTTCTCAAAGCTATCAATATAATCTTCTTTCTCCTCCATTGTTTTCTCTGTAATTCTTTGATCTTCAACTATCTTCAAGTGTTAATAAGGGGAATGATGCTGGCAATGGTAACATAGTTAGGTTTAATTCTTGGATACAACATCTCCCTAAATAAGAATGAAGTTTCTTCTACTCGATCTATGCGGGAATAACCAGAAAGCATGGAATTCCAAGTAATTAAACTCCTATCTTCTATCAATTCAAACTAAGTATATGCTTTCCTAAGATTTTTGCACCAGAAATACAATGTAATCGATGCATTGTTAACATTATTGTACGCTTCACAACAAATACGACATAAAACCATGAATTTCATTCCCCGACTTAATAGCTCTGATGTGTGAACAAGCACTCAAACCAATTGTCAATGTTTCCAAGTCCAATAAAATACCACCAATTCTCATTTGATAAAGCAACTCAAGTGCACCTCCGAAATTACCCATCCTTCAGCATTGGTATTCCAAAGTAAGACATTAACTCTAATTCCCTCAATCTGCATATTTCCAAATTGCTCAAATGCATCCGTCCACATGCCCTTGGAGGCATAACCAGAGATTATTGCATTCCAAGAAATTGCATCCCTTATGGCCATATTGTCAAATAAGCGGCCAACAACGTCGAGAAGCCCGAATTTCCCATACATGGAGACCAATGAATCATGTACAAATAATTCCACTACAGACAACAAGCATCAATGGACTCATGAACCTCCTACCAAAACTTATATCCAATTTTTCACCACAAGGCTTAGGTAAGTGAAACAATTTGGCCTAATCCCCTTATCAACCATTTGTTTATAGGTAGAGAGAGCCTCATCCAAAAGTTCATTTTTAATATATGAAGAAATGCGCATATTCCAAGGTAAAGGATGCAAAATATTTGAATTCTCAACAACGCTACGAGCATCGGCATGAAGATTAAAGCTTGAGTAAAATGTAACCAGCTTGGGAACCAAAATGGGATGTCGTTCAAACCTCAATCGGACTATATGTGCATGAAGTTGTTCACCATATGCTAATGCTTTATGGTCAGCGCAAGATAAGATAAGAGATGGAACGTAAGATAAGGTCACAAGTAGGAGAAAAGGCATCGAACTGGACAAGAGAGAGAGTTTTGAATGCTTTTGATAAATTGTTTTGTTTCCAAATTGTTTCATTCCTTCCTTCCAGCTTTTAGGTATGAATATTTGGATTTGAGATACAGAAAGGCCTTTTGGGATGGAACGTGAACAAGATGGTGGCATGCACTATAAAGAATATTCTATGTATGATAATATGGTAAGCAAGAACTGATCGCATGACGTTGCCCGAATTTGCAGCAGGTGTCTCGAGAAAACTAGCTAATAGGAGATCCATTGTTGATTATTAAGATCAAAGACAACTAAAAGCCGACCCCAATCCAACAAGGCTCCCTGCTTTGAAAGGGTTACTTTGCAATGATCAAGAATAACTAATTAGATTAAAGAAAACAACATTTCTCCTGAAAATGAATTAGAGGAAGTGTTAGAAAAGGCATATATTTATACAATCATGAAATGTGAGACTGATCATCGTATGTATACAGCTTAAATGGTTCATATACAATAACTTGAAAGCAAGGTGTGGGTAATTTACGTGTGTTCTTGTAGGTGGTTCATATACAATATCTAGATATGGTGAATATTTTTCGATTCGACGTTTTCGGTGATTAAATCTGGTTAAGCTGTGCTTTTAGTTTCAAGTTTGTAATTTTTGTGTTGCGATGTCTTGGTTGAATTGACGACTTGATCGTTTTCTCTAGTGTTGCTGCTTTGATGGCAACTCACAAAACGTTCGCGACCATGCAAGTGAGAGCTACTTTATGCGTTTGGAAAATAAGAATTAGGGTTTTGGTTTTAGTTTGTTTTTTTTATTGAGCTACTTTATCTTTCTTCCACTTAATAAATGTCATTTTTCGACAAAAAAAAATTGTATCATCCGAACCGTGTAAGTCATTGAAGCTGTCATAATCGACATGTTTTAAATTATTTCTCAATATTTAATTAGCTTGCCCAACCACAACTAATAATAGTGGGGAAGGAATTGGCAAGCATGTTTTAAACGAAAGAAGACCAACGGATAATGCAAGTTGATGGCGGGCGTGCCTGCGGAGTGCGGGCAGGGGAAAGTCCAATGGTGGGTCAGAGACAGAGACACGACGGGGCTACAATGGTGTCGTTTTCCCCACGTCGGCAAATCACTCGTGCTCTCTCACCGGCTACTCCCGGTGTACTCTCTTACATTCCCGGTTCCTTTTGTCCCTTTTCCGCTGTCAAAATTAAAATAGAAAAAGAAAAAGTTAAAAAACTGAAATATCCATCGCTTGCTGCTCGGCCATCCTCCCACGAGATAAATAGGAGGAGTGGAACGACTTTCTCTTTTTTTTCTCTTCTCTCCTCTCTCTCCTTCTCTTTCACCTCTCCTCCAATAGTACTGGAGTAATAATAATTTGTTTGCGTCATCTTTCCGACCTGTCCCCGGCGAAATCTCGGCGAACGCCCGAGCACACTGACGGAGACTCCTCCACCGCCGCCAACTTTGACATTTCTCTCTCTCTCTCTCTGAGGTATAAGCTCCCTCTCTCTGTGTCTCTCCTTAATATGCATTATTTTGCTGAGAAGGTTCAGATCTGGTTTTTCTTATACGAATTCGTCGATTTGTTAATGCTAGATGCTTGATCTTGATCTACCGTTATTTATTATTATTATTATTATTATTTTGTTAGAAGCTTATATTTGTTTAATTTTCTCTGCTGTGATGATGTAATCTGTTAGAGACTGTTTGTATAATCTGGAATTTTTTGTTTTGTTGCATATTTTTTGTATCCATTTTATAAAAAATGATTAATTATTCTAATAATATTTTAGATATTAGTACTCACTGGAGCTGCTTTCTTTCTCTGTGTTTTTGTTTTTTCTGAAAGATTTATTGTGATTTCATGAAAATTGTATGCTTTTTCTATTAAGATAGAACTAACGGAAGACTTGACCTCAAAACCGAGCGCATGGGCGTTCTAGGATTCATAAAGCCAACCCACTTGGTGAGATAAGTTTGATTGTTGTTTTCCTAATAAGATATAAATTGGTTTGGTAGGAGTCGATCACAACACAAACACAAAGAGGTTTCAGATCTGTTGAGACCTGAGAGTGAAGTAAGTCATTTGATTTGATTTGATTTGATTCAGTCGATTGTTGAGGAAGAAACAAGAAGAAGAAGAAGAAGAAGTAGAAGAAGAAACAGACAAAGGAAATGGAAGGGACCAACTTTGGGCTACGAAATGTGAGCTCGCATTGCTCCATTTCGGACATGGATGACTATGACCTCTCGCGCCTTCTCGACAAGCCGAGGCTCAACATTGAGAGGCAGAGGTCCTTCGACGAGAGGTCACTAAGCGAGCTCTCCATTGGACTCACAAGAGTCGGCTTGGACAACATGGACAGCGCGTACTCCCCCGGTGGAAGGTCTGGTTTTGACACTCCTGCTTCCTCTACTCGCAACTCGTTCGAGCCCCACCCAATGGTTGCCGAGGCATGGGAAGCTATCCGCCGCTCTTTGGTCTTCTTTCGCAACCAGCCTGTGGGCACCATCGCCGCATATGATCATGCTTCTGAGGAAGTTTTGAATTATGATCAGGTCAACTTTCCACAATTTTTGACCCTTGCTTGCCTTTTGTTTTCAATTTCAATTTATGTGTGAGATTATGCAATAATCTCTCTGTTTTTGGATTAACAATTTTGGCAAACAAATCAACTTGGGAAAATTTGGATCGCCCTCTAGATTGATAGACATTTGTAATATTTCCTGTCGGTAGAAATATCTAATTAGACTCGTGAGGTGATGACGCCGAGAAACTTACTGATTCTGCAAATGTCGCTTGTTCTCTTTGATTTTGGCAATAAGATTGGATTAAAAAGAATGAATTATAGCCTTGGGGGAAGGCAAACAAAGCTCTAAAACATATAAGTTTGAAGTGTTCAGTTAAGAAAGCATTAAATCTTGACATGATTGTTATTGTGTTTAGGTTTTTGTCCGAGATTTTGTACCAAGTGCTCTGGCTTTCCTAATGAATGGTGAGCCGGAGATAGTTAAAAACTTCCTCCTGAAGACCCTGCAGCTTCAAGGATGGGAAAAAAGAATAGACAGGTTCAAGCTCGGGGAAGGTGCAATGCCAGCAAGCTTCAAAGTTCTTCATGACCCTATCCGAAAGTCAGATACAATCATTGCAGATTTCGGGGAGAGTGCAATTGGACGAGTTGCTCCCGTTGACTCTGGTTTTTGGTGGATTATACTGCTCCGTGCATATACAAAGTCAACTGGGGATTTATCTCTCGCAGAAACAGAAGATTGTCAAAAAGGAATGAGGCTTATATTGACTCTATGTCTCTCAGAAGGTTTTGACACATTCCCAACATTGCTTTGTGCTGATGGATGCTCCATGATTGATCGTAGAATGGTAAGTTTCACTTCATTTTCACAGGAATCTCTTCTTTCGAAAAGAAACTTAATTGCCAATGGACATGAGAAGTAGCTTGAGAAGTCCTTTAAGGCCGTCATAAGGTCATTAAGCTTCGGTCTTTCTGTCCCTAACCATTATAAAACTACAGGTTTACAATCCCTAATCATTATAAAACAAATTACAACTGTGGTATCTTTGCTAGGTTTAATTTCAAGTAGATGATGCACTGTTTAAATGTGGTTGGAGTGCAAAGGAAATTTAGTATTATGTAGTTACCACATTACCTTTAGTTCTTACATTCAATTTTACAATTCTGAGAATTAATAAGGCATAGTTGGCGTTTACAGGAATTGATTCACAAGATGATAAATACTAAGCGACTAATTTATTGTGCCTGGAGTAATATATCACCAATAGACTTCTCGTATAGCAATCCATCTGTTTATGGGTCCCTAGGATCGTATTTATTAGCAGTATATTCTTGCCTTCTTTATTTGAAGACAACAATGATGGCTGCATCGACATTGAATAAAAGTGGCTCTAATCAGTTCGCAAGCATAGAAAGAAATTTGTAAATATTTAAAGCGTCAAAAGTCATGTTCTTGTGGTTCTATTGTTAGTGTCTAATGCCTTATTCACTGACATGTATGGATGGGTAGCCCACTAAATTCCACCCATAATAAAAGTGAATATGATTTGTAGTCCCAATAGATGAAGGTTGAGAAGCTCATGAGTGATTTTATTTATTTATGTATTTTTAGTAAGAGGAAAAATGAAAAAGGATAATTCTTGTCCTTTTGTCTTCACGTTTATGAAGGTTTGTAGCTTACTTCAAGTTTTCTTGTCTGCCTGATTGCTTTATTTCAATATTATGGTACTTCAGAAAAATATCGTATCTTATTTTACACGTTATATGGTTATCCAGGGAATTTATGGTTATCCTATTGAAATCCAAGCTCTGTTCTTTATGGCATTGAGATGTGCCTTGTCAATGCTGAAACCTGATGGAGAAGGAAAAGAATTCATAGAACGAATTGTTAAGCGTTTGCATGCCTTAAGTTACCACATGCGAGGTTACTTCTGGCTTGATTTCCAACAATTAAATGACATATACCGTTACAAGACTGAAGAGTACTCACACACGGCCGTAAATAAGTTCAATGTCATTCCTGATTCCATCCCAGATTGGGTATTTGATTTTATGCCATGCCGTGGTGGCTACTTCATTGGCAATGTGAGTCCTGCAAGGATGGATTTTCGATGGTTTGCTTTGGGTAACTGTGTTGCAATTCTAGCTTCTCTTGCAACCCCAGAGCAATCAGTGGCTATAATGGATCTCATTGAATCTCGTTGGGAAGAGTTGGTTGGAGAAATGCCATTAAAAATATGTTATCCAGCAATAGAAAGTCATGAGTGGCGAATCGTAACTGGTTGTGATCCCAAGAATACCAGATGGAGTTACCATAATGGAGGATCTTGGCCAGGTTTGTCCCTCTACTTGAAGTTTCTATGTTATTGCCGCCGTTAAAATTCAAAAATAGTTGTGATGGTAAATGTTCTGTCAGTCAGTCCTACTGTGATACCATATAATTGATTTAACACAATTTCTAATCATCCTTTCTTTACTAATACCCCCGTCAAATTTCCCTTCCCTTCAACTTGATGCACTTGATTTTTGTACTTGACCAAAAGTGTTCTTCCCTGGTGGGTGCCTTCATCTTATTTCATGGGTACATCTTATCATCTTTTTTCTTCAAGGATATTGGGATGCTGCATTTTGATTTATTCATCTGAAGTACTATACGTACTCCAATGTTGAGGAATGGAAGGTTTCCTGCATTCATTCATTCATTCATTCATTCATCTGAAACACTATGGATGTTTTACGTAATGGAAGAGTTCTCTGCGTGGATGATCTTTGAAAAGCACATTTTAAATACAGTGTTCAAGTAGTATAAAATGGCAGCCTTCTTTTGTTTCGTTACAAATCTTTACTTTCTGAACTGAATATTCATCCTGAGAAAGTAAGTTTGATATTTCTGTTTTTTTTCAAGTTTGTTTTTTCGGAAAATTACTGTGAAAACAGTGGTTGTATTTGTATATTTTACTTCTATTTTTTCAATTTTGTAAATGAACCAAGCTGGCTTTGTGCCTGAGATATTCGATTCCCTTGCCTAGCATTCATTTAAACATTAGGTTAACCTAACGGGATTATCTAATTGTTGTGTTTTGATTCAGCGACCATTGTTTGGAAAGATTCTGTATAATATTATTACACCAAACAATTGTGTACGATGTTTCTCAACCTCTCTTTGTTTCTTTGTTGGATTTTTTTCCGCTATCATGCGTGCAGTGCTTCTATGGATGCTAACTGCTGCATGCATTAAAACGGGAAGACCGCAAATTGCAAGACGGGCAATTGAGCTTGCTGAGAGTCGTCTGCTAAAAGATGCTTGGCCAGAATATTATGACGGGAAACTCGGAAGATATATTGGTAAACAAGCAAGGAAGTACCAGACATGGTCGATAGCAGGATATCTGGTTGCAAAGATGATGCTAGAGGATCCGTCACACTTGGGGATGATTTCGCTCGAAGAGGACAAGCAAATGAAGCCCGTTATTAAGAGATCGTCTTCTTGGACATGCTGAGGAGCTCAAAAAAAAAAAAAAAAAAAAGGCTGAACAAAATGGCAGGAAAAAAGATAGAGGAGAACCAGAAGGTGAGAGATACTTGTTATTTCTTTGGTGCACTATTATTTCGGGCGTTTGTCTTTGTAGTATGTCCTTGTATCTGCTGTGCTGAGACTGCTTATTGTTTTCGAATAAATTTGAACATTTGGCTTTTATGTTTAAAATTCGATGGAACTCTGCAATGGCTCCTAAAAAAAATTAATAAGCTCAAGAGAGGAACTGTTCGGATTCAATTGAATATAATTTCATGGACGATTTCAATACTATTACATTGTGTTTGGATGCAGAGATTTAGATTATTAAGGAACTTCAAATTGGATGGAAATTGATTTGACAAAATTTTTAATTTTTAAAATTTGCAAGTTTTTTTGTTTGGCTAATCTAAAAGAAGAATCAAATTTAAATACGGAATTCAATGTGTGGAGTTATTAATATATAAATGGTAGATAATAGTTAGGAACTGTGCTAGTAATGGTCCCGACAACAGCGGTGATGATGGTGAGTGGCGATGGTAATAGCGGCGATGGTGACAACGGAGAAAGGGGACATGATGCAGACTGACAAAGGAAGAGATGAAGGGCAACGACATCCATGGAGTATAGAAGGAAGCAGAGGAAGGTGGAAGAAAATATAGATTGGGAATCTATAGATCGTAGTAGTCCTCCAACCTCTCTGACTAACATACGATACAATTTCACTTCAGTGAGGAGTTAGTCCTTCACGATTAATGAAAAAAATATGAAATGTATTTTATTAAATTACGGAAAATATCAAGTAAACTGTGAAGGTAGAAAATCGATAAGCGATCGTTTTAAGGGACAAATTCCCTCCAACTTATTCTCCCTCTAACTGTACAATAACACGTAGTGTAGCGTTTCCTGTTCCGGGCACTGGAAAAGCTCTCCTTAAATGGATGTCCAAATCAAAAGCTTGGCAATAAAAAATCAACCATTTTCACTAAACTGATTCAGTTGACAAACTCAATTCCTGTCAAAGGCTTCCCTTCATGAAGTTGAATGGCGGCATCGCCAACTACCTGCATTTGTTGAGCCACCACAAAAGATAGTCAGCTCCGATGAGACGACATATGTATCATAAGCATTGGATTCAAAGGAAGCTAGAATCTTCGACGGTTGGAAACTAAGCTCACAAAGATCCTGATCATACTATAACCTAAGAAGCATCGACCAAGACACAATGGGCTCATTTGGTGCACCTGATTGGATTGGAATGGATAACCTACTAAATTAAAGGCATGTTGACGGGAGAAATGATAAAAATCATGACCGCTTCGAGGATAGAAGATGGATTACTTAAGAAGAAAACTTATCCATTCCATTCCTCCTTAAAATGGTAGGATTAGATGGGATGAATTTACTTCATAGCTAATCCATTTCTAATCCCCTCGGGATGAAAAACCATTCACTTCCACCATCAGTATACCTTCAAATTCGAGTGTTCTCCATTCCAATCCAATCATGCGTACCAAACGAGCCCAAATGACAAATAGAGGAAAAGAATTATCCTGTCACTTGGTTGTGCATGAAGACCACACCAAAAATAGTAGCCAAATAATCAAAGAGAAGATGTGTATATCTATCACAATCCCTATATACACGTCTTGTCTCATCTAACGGAGGTATTGACAATGTGACACCGGAGGTATTGATAGCAAGGTGTAGCCTAGTGTAGTTGATTCAGACAACACGATCACTAGATGATGGCGGTGTTGCACATACAGTAGTGTAGTGGAACTAAAAATGAGCGAGCTGATTCTGTTTTGTCAATGGTTGCTTACCTTAGCCATGGATCTGTAAGAATACTCTGTAACTCCTGCCACATGAGGTGTGATGATAACATTGTTGAACTTCAAAATTGGATCATCAGGATCAAATGGCTCCGTCCAAGCAACATCAATCCCTAAACCACCTAAGTGGCCAGACTCTAGGTTATATGAAACAGCTTCATAGTCCAGGAGACCCCCTCGGGCAATATTTACCAGAAGGGCACCCTAGAATGAAAATGGAAACATGAGGATCAACAGCAAGAATCCATAACAGGAAATTAAGACCGAAACTGTCCCTACCAACAAAGGTCTTCCAATTTCTCTCAAACCCCAAACACCTCATGCTTAAAAGGAGCTGCCTTCCAAGCTCAACTAATGAGATGTTCAAGAACTCAAGACTAAGGGTGAAGCCAGTCCTTCCATTTGAACAATATTTTGAATTTAATATTCTCAACACATTCCCTTATGTAGGGCTGAATAAGCCAAACATAAATTATATTGGGTAATAATATTGAGCGCACGTGGAGAACTAACCTTAAAATGTGGATGTTTTGACTGCTCTAATGAAATGATAAAGGTTGTTGGTTTGCCTTTACAGCCCGACATGTCAAATTCAACTTATCTTAGGAGGTTCCAACTAGACCCTTTTGGCGTTACGCTATCATATTCTATTTGTACCACTAAGTCTAAAGCCTAATATATGAAGTTCAACTTATGCTTAAATATTCCAGTTGCAGGGACCCGAACTCAATCTCCTACTCTGATACAATCAATAAGTTTGTTGGTTTAACCACCATTTGCAAGAGCTTAAGCCGTTAAGATTTTGCGATAATTGCACGCATATATGGCTGTAAGCTCGGGTTTACAAACTCACACATCATATATTTGCTAATATGATTCTGTCATTGCAAACAAAGTACGATTATCAAACAAACTACACTGGATTGAAACCAAACCTTTCTCATCGAAGATATGAACGACTTGTTTACAATGCCAACCTGAAACACAAGGTACACAAAAGTAGGAGTCAGACAACCGAGCATCACTGAATCTTCTGAAGTGGAATTGAATTCATATTGACTTCCATCTGACATACAATGCAATTCGATTTTGGAAATCTAATTTCACAAACTCTTGCCATATACACAACTAAAAATTATAATAGAAAAAGGAAAAAAGTATAGAGGTTATGTTTAAGGGCATAATCAACAAGCAGCAGACACAGATTGCATATAGCAACATCTGAGCGAGAGAATACAAAACAGAAGATGCAACAGATGGAGAATAGAAAAAATAAGAGAACAGAGATTGAGGAAGAGAATGAAGAAAATGAAAATATGAGGTTTAGAGAGAGACAAAACAAGTGGAAGAAACCAATGACATTAAAAAAATTTTAACTGGAAACTTATGAATGGACCACGATGAGGAACCATTTTGTGGAAAGGAAAAATGACCAAGGAAGACGTCAAACCATTTATGATCCCATCTGGGTCAGGCATTTAATGATCCTATCATCGAAACTTTCTCAAGTACTAATTATTTCATTCTTTATCAAGTTAAATGCAGCTGAAATTAACAGTCTTTGCATACACTTCTTCTAAAAGAAGGGGTATTGGTTGAAGCTGCAAGCTTGCAAATGCTCTTACTTTAATGTAACATGAGGTCAACATTCAGCAATGAGATAATCTTTGACACATGCAAGAAGAAAAGTTCTGTTTGGGCATATAAATTGGGTTTTTTTTTTGTTAAGAGTTTACAGGTTATTCATCTACTTTGGGGACTTTAGCATATTAATTTGACAATAAAAAACTGAGTTATCCCTCCACTGTCTCTCTTTTTTCTCTATCTTCACTTCTCAACCTTTGTACTATAATTTTTGCTCTTATCAGCATTTTGTCTTTTCCTTTTGGTTTCTATTCTGTCTCTTCCTTCACAATCTCTCCCGCAACCACATAAATTTGTACCAGAGCAGTCTTTACCCCATATCAAATGATCACAATTTGGATCTCAAGTGAACGTAATGAAAAACATATTTGGACATGTTGACAAAGTGCTTGAGAAGGTGCAAGTGCAACAGGAACAATCATCATCCACTGCAGAAAACATGGTATAAAAATGACCAATGATCTTACTGTTTCACTGTTTAAATTTATGCAGCAAACAACGATGTCTGCAATACTTGCAAACTTGTGGATATCTTCATGGACACACTTCTCATCAACCAAATTCTCAGTGGAACAATTTTGAACTGAAAATTCAAAACATATAACCGTGACTTATATGGCTGTATGCTTCAGTATCACAATTCAGTGTTCTAGCTTACGCATCCTCACATACCATTTGATTGGCAAGAATCTTGTGACTGTGTGGCCCAACTCCGTTTGGAGGCAATAATTTTCACACCAAACGGTCTCAAGCGCTTTGCCAATTCAATTCCAATGTTCCCATATCCTAAAATGAAAATCTGCATGCATTAGCAAAGAAACTCAAGTTTAAAAACTGACTTGAACATGAGTAAATCAACACTTCAAGTTGCAAAGCGCTAAACATAACCTCCAGATCTTCACAACTGTAAAGTGTGGAAACTTTCTAGCAGAAGAGCATACTCATAAGAAAAATAATAAGAGTAAAAAAGAAAAACACGAGAACTGCAATCTGCATTCTAGAAAGTTTCTATCTGAAAACCGCTAAAAGAACATAAAAAGAACACAGGGGAGAGAGAGAGAGAGAGAGAGAGAGAGAGAGAGAGAGATTCACTGTTTTTCCAAGCAGTGTTTCACCAACTGGATCCCCAACCTTCCTCAGCTTTATAGAAATTTGCATCTCATTCTACAATGGTAGAAAAATTACAGATAAAATGAGCAGACAAGAATAAAAAATAAAATAGAATAAAAAAACTAAATTCAAGAGAGCCACTAAGTATACTTTTGATATGGAACAATAAATGTTTTATTAAATAAAATAAGAAATAAATTGCAAGAAAAGCCAGAAATATTGCAAAATATACATGACTAGCACTAGCATCCAAATTACCAATCAAGATGAATGTGAACAGAAGAGAATATTTATAAAATTCCGTCCCAACATAATAGATTTCATGACATGAAGATGCCAAAAGATAGTGTGCAAAGATGAATTTCAAAAAAATTATTTATATATTTAAAGCCATCCAAAATGTTAATTTTCAAGAAATAGTCCGAGAAGAACCAAAGAAAGCAAGACAACACAACTGCGTTATTATTAGAAGGACTGATCACCATACCAAACATCCCTTCAAAGATAGATAATTGAGAATAATAACAAGAAACAGGACAATATTTCAAAGGATAATAAAACGAACCTTTCTAAGAAATCCGAGAATTCTACTGATTATATTGCACTGAAAACATACTCTCAATCTGGAAAGAATTGTGCTCCAAGGTTAATCTCAAAAACCATTTTCCTAACAAAGCTTCATTCATTTTAAATAAATTTGCTTGTGGAGAAGAAAAAGGTCAAAATAATGTGGACTTGCTGTGTGATGGCTATTGTCTAGCTAATGTGGAGTGGAGGGAAAGAAAAAAGATGGTTTTGGCCGATCTTTAGGGAGTGAATTGGAGGGATTATGGGATACACAGTTAGATTTGGGATATCATTGTAGGTATGAATATCATTGGAATTTCAGGATGTGCATGCAAATAGGAAGGCGGCACTCAAATTTTCTCATGCATGGTTAATAGTTTTGGACTGTACTTTAATGTTTAGTACTGGTGGGTTAATTGTATCATCAATTCATAGAACTATGTCTACATTATTTTGTATTGCTAGCTGTAGGATTAATTCCTTTATGTAAATTCCTTAAGTTTAGCTACTGCTTGGCAACTCTTGCAACTATTTAAACCCTCCCTTAGAGATGAATACAAACACAGAATTTCACAAATGTGTAAAAAAAAAAAAAAAGAAGCAATGACCAAATGCAAAGGAAAAAATTAGTGAGGCCCCTTGGATGATCAAATTGAAAGGATATGACACGATGAAAGCATTCAACAGAATCAACACTATGATGCCTAGAAAAAAAAATTGAAAAATCATAAGGGTAATAAAAATTTAAATAAAAAACTTTACTAAAAATAAGTTTAAGCCTAACTTACTTGCTTTCGTAGGAGGCCCAACATCAGATAAATGGCCATTTCGGCACATGAGGCTGCATTTCCAGTTACATGGCTCGGAATCCTAGCAACTTTGATTCCAAACTTAGTTGCAGAATCAATGTCAACGCCTAAAGCAAATAAATTTAAATTGTAAATATAGACACCTAAGACAAACGCTCTTTTTTATAACAATTTGAACCACATGAAAATGACCTTCCAGGCCGACACCATACTGCAGTACAAGCTTCATCTTTTCTGCACGGGAGAGAAGATCTGAATCTAACTTCATCAGCTTCACGATACACATATTGTAATTCTGGATAACACCAGGCACATCTTTATGGGGAACATCATCTACCTACAATAGTGAAAATTGAAATACTGAAGGAGCACTGGAAATCGATGATGGAACATTTACAGGAAGGAGCCCTAAGATAGATAGTGGAACATATGCAGAATAATCACAGGAGATTGATAGATGGATACACAGATGCAGAATAAACACGGGAGATTGTTATATGGATACATAGATAGATTATTAGTTACAATTTGCTTGAGAAAAACTTCACATGTATCTATAATATTTATATTATATATGTACAGAAGTTTACTCAAGCATAAATTAACGTTTTAGACGTAATTTTGGGGACTGGCATGATTATAGATAGACGTACTAGTTTACTCAAGCATATTTATTTATATGCACACATGATCAAGTTGTTATATTCCTTTTATGTAAGCCTGTTGTTCATAGCTCTGACAATTGACAGTCAAACGGTTCAATAACTCAAAAATAATTCAGAGCGCAAACAACACAATTCACATAGAAAACAAGAACACAAAAACAGCAAGATATATACTTCTTTGGCTACATCCACCATGACACACTGAATCGAACCCAACAGATCAACAAAATCACAAATCAGGTTTCGCCGGTACAAAACATTGTGATGATTCTTTCTTAACAAGTGACTGCTTCTTCAAATCTGATGAGATTAATATGCGACATTGACTAAAGTTATAGTGTAATACAAGATGAGCAACAGAAACAATGAGCCAGCCACTGTCAGATATATAAAATCGATCGACGGAGGTGGAAGCGGAAGACAAAATGCAGGAGGAAAATGACCTGGATAAAGGGGTAGTCTTTCAAATATTCCCTTGTGTAAGTTTCAGCAGCAGGAAAATGTGATCCGCAGAAAAGAAGACGGGAAACCTTCTCCTTGTTCTTCACCTCCCCATTTTCTACTTCCATTTTCGACAAGCTATGCATCTCTGCAACTGCAACAACACATTCGGTTGCAGTTATACGAAGCAATGAAATTCGGGGTTAAAAGAAAGTAAGTAAAAAGTTCAAAACTTACCGCTGAGGGTGTGAGCGTGAGTTGGATGTAGAATCCTGTGATGGCAATGTGGATGACGATGACGAGCGGAATCACAAATGGCCTTCGCGAACACTCTCAATCTCGACGACCGCATTTAAATTCCAATTGAGGTTGAAATTCAAGCCCCGGACGAGACGAGACGAGACGAGACGTGGCCGAGACGAGAGAACTACTGACTCACTCACTCACCGCGCCCACCCACTCGATGATGAGGACTGAGATACTGACAGAGGAGGAGGAGGATGGGGCCGCAGGGAAGGGGAGGAAAAGGTACTTGAATTTGTTTTCAGGGTCATTCAGTCTTTTTGCACGTGACAAAAGGTCAAAGAGGGCAAAAGCGTTTTGAGTCAGTTATCTGTTTTTTCAAGTTGGTTTTTTCGGAAAATTATTGTGAAAAACAGTGGTTGTATTTGTATATTTCAGTCAGTTATCTATTTTTTCAATTTTGTAAAGGAACCAAGCAGGCTTCGTGCTGAGATATTCGATTCCCTTGCCTAGCATTCATTTAAACATTAGGTTAACCTAATGGCATTATCTAATTATTGTGTTTTGATTCAGTGACCGTTGTTTGGAAAGATTCTGTAAATATTACTACACCAAACAATTGTGCACGATGTTTCTCAACCTCTCTCTGTTTCTTTGTTGGATTTTTTCCCGCTATCATGCGTGCAGTGCTTCTGTGGATGCTAACTGCTGCATGCATTAGAACGGGAAGACCGCAAATTGCAAGACGGGCAATTGAGCTTGCTGAGAGTCGTCTGCTAAAAGATGCTTGGCCAGAATATTATGACGGGAAACTCGGAAGATATATTGGTAAACAAGCAAGGAAGTACCAGACATGGTCGATAGCTGGATATCTGGTTGCAAAGATGATGCTAGAGGATCCGTCACACTTGGGGATGATTTCGCTCCAAGAGGACAAGCAAATGAAGCCCGTTATTAAGAGATCGTCTTCTTGGACTTGCTGAGGAGCTCAAAAAAAAAAAAAAAAAAAAAAAGCTGAACAAAATGGCAGGAAAAAAGATAGAGGAAAACCGAAAGGTGAGAGATACTTGTTATTTCTTTGCTGCAGAATTCTTTCGGGAGTTTGTCTGTGTAGTATGTCCTTGTATCTGCTGTGCTGAGACTGCTTATTGTTTTCAAATAAATTTAAACATTTGGCCTTTTATGTTTAAAATTCGATGGAACTCTGCAATGGCTCCTAAAAAAATCAATAAGGTTAAGGGAGGAGCTGTTCGGATTTTATAGAATGTAATATCATGGATGATTTCAATACTATTACACTGTGTTTGGATACGGAGATTTAGATTATTAAGGATCTCCAAATTGGATGGAAAATAAAATTCTTAATTTTTAAAATTTGCGAGTTTTCTTGCTTGGGTAACCTAAAAGAAGAATCAAATTTAAATACAGAATTTTGATGTGTGTAGAGTCATTAATATATAAATGGTAGATAATAGTTAGGTACTGTGCTAGTAATGGTCTTGGCGACGGCGGTGATAATGGTGGGTGGTGGTGGTAGTAGCGGCCACGGTGACAACGGAGATGGGGGACAGGATGCAGACTGACAAGGGAAAAGATGAAGGGCAACAACATCCATGGAGTATAGAAGGAAGGGGAGGAAAGTGGAAGAAAATATAGATGGGGAATCTATAGATTGTAGTAGTCCCCCAACCTCTCTAACTAACATACGATACAATTTCACTTCACAGTGGGGAGTTAGTCGTCCACGAGTAATGAAAAAAATACGAAACGTATTTTATTAAATTATGGAAAATATCAAGTAAACTGTGAAGGTAGAAAATCGATAAGCGATCATTTTAAGGGACAAATTCCCTCCAACTTATTCTCCCTTTAATTGTACAATAACACGTAGTGTAGCGTTCCCTGTTCCGGGCACTGGAAAATATCTCCTTATATGGATGTCCAAATCAAAAGCTTAGCAATAAAAAATCAACCATTTTCACCATACTGATTCAGTTGACAAACTCAATTCCTGTCAAAGGCTTCCCTTCATGAAGTTGAATGGCGGCATCGCCAACTACCTGCATTTGTTGAGCCACCACAAAAGATAGTCAGGCTCCGATGAGACGACATATGTATCAAAAGCATTGGATTCAAAGGAAGCTAGAATCTTGACGGTTGGAAACTAAGCTCACAAAGATCCTGATCATACTATAACCTAGGAAGCATCGACCAAGACACAACGGGCTCATTTGGTGCACTTGATTGGATTGGAATGGATAACCTACTAAATTAAAGGTATGTTGACGGGAGAAATGATAAAATCATGACCGCTTCGAGGATAGAAGATGGATTACTTACGAAGAAAACTTATCCAGTCCAATCCTCCTTAAAATGGTAGGATTAGATGGGATGAATTTACTTCATAGCTAATCCACTTCTAATCCCCTCCAAATGAAAAACCATCCAACTTCCACCTTCAGTATACCTTGAAATTCAAGTGTTCTCCATTCCAATCCAATCATGCGTACCAAACGAGCCCAAATGACAATAGAGGAAAAGAATTATCCTGTCACTTGGTTGTGCATGAAGACTGCACCAAAAATAGTAGCCAAATAATCAAAGAGAAGATGTGTATATCTATCACCAATCCCTATATACACGTCTTGTCTCATCTAACGGAGGTATTGACATATGTGACACCGGAGGTATTGATAGCAAGGTGTAGCCTAGTGTAGTTGATTCAGACAAGATGATCACTACATGATGGCGGTGTTGGACATACAGTAGTGTAGTGGAACTAAAAATGAGCGAGCTGATTCTGTTTTGTCGATGGTTGCTTACCTTAGCCATGGATCTGTAAGAATACTCTGTAACTCCTGCCACATGAGGTGTGATGATAACATTGTTGAACTTCAAAATTGGATCATCAGGATCAAATGGCTCCGTCCAAGCAACATCAATCCCTAAACCACCTAAGTGGCCAGACTCTAGGTTATATGAAACAGCTTCATAGTCCAGGAGACCCCCTCGGGCAATATTTACCAGAAGGGCACCCTAGAATGAAAAAAGAAACATGAGGATCAACAGCAAGAATCGATAACAGGAAATTAAGACCGAAACTGTCCCTCCCAACAAAGGTCTTCCAATTTCTCTCAAACCACAAACACCTAATGCTTAAAAGGAGCTGCCTTCCAAGCTCAACTAATGAGATGTTCAAGAACTCAAGAGTAAGGATGTAGCCAGTCCTTCCATTTGAACAAAACTTTGAATTTAATATTCTCAACACATTCCCTTATGTAGGGCTGAATAAGCCAAACATAAATTATATTGGGTAATAATATTGAGTGCACGTGGAGAACTGACCTTAAAATGTGGATGTTTTGACTGCTCTAATGAAATGATAAAGGTTGTTGGTTTGCCTTTACAGACCGACATGTCAAATTCAATTATCTTAGGAGGTTCCAACTAGACCCTTTTGGCGTTACACTATCATATTCTATTTGTACCACTAAGTCTAAAGGCTAAAATATGAAGTTCAACTTATGCTTCAATATTCCAGTTGCAGGGACCCGAACTCAATCTCCTACTCTGATACAATCAATAAGTTTGTTGGTTTAACCACCATTCGCAAGAGCTTAAGCCGTTAAGATTTTGGGATAATTGCACACATATATGGCTGTAAGCTCATGTTTACAAACTCACACATCATATATTTGCTAATATGATTCTGTCATTGCAAATGAAGTACAATTATCAAACAAACTACACTGGATTGAAACCAAACCTTTCTCATCGAAGATATGAACGACTTGTTTACAATGCCAACCTGAAACACAAGGTACGCAAAAGTAGGAGTCAGACAACCAAGTATCACTGAATCTTCTGCAGTGGAATTGAATTCATATTGACTTCCATCTCACATACAATGCAATTTGATTTTGGAAATCTAATAGAAAAAGGAAAAAAAGTACAGAGGTTATGTTTAAAGGCATCATCAACAAGCAGCAGACACAGATTGCAGATAGCAACATCAACAACATCTGAGCAAGAGAATACAAAACAGAAGATGCAACAGATGGAGAATAGAAAAAATAAGAGAGAACAGAGATTGAGGAAGAGAATGAAGAAAATGAAAATATGAGATTTAGAGAGAGACAAAACAAGTGGAAGAAACGAATGACATTAAAAAAATTTTAACTGGAAACTTATGAATGGACCACGATGAGGAACCGTTTTGTGGAAAGGAAAAATGACCAAGGAAGACGTCAAACCATTTATGATCCCATCTGGGTCAGGCATTTAATGATCCTATCATCGAACCTTTCTCAAGTGCTCATTATTTCATTCTTAATCAAGTTAAATGCAGCTGAAATTAAGAGTCTTTGCACGCTTCTTCTAAAATAGAAGGGGTATTGGTTGAAGCCGCAAGCTTGCAAATGCTCTTACTTTAATGTAACATGAGGTCAACATTCAGCAATGAGATAATCTTTGACACATGCAAGAAGAAAAGTTCTGTTTGGGCATATAAATTGGGTTTTTTTTTGTTAGAGTTTATAGGTTATTCATCTACTTTGGGGACTTTAGCATATTAATTTGACAATAAAGAACTGAGTTAACCCTCCACTGTCTCTCTTTTTTCTCTATCTTCACTTCTCAACCTTTGTACTATAATTTTTGCTCTTATCAACATTTTGTCTTTTCCTTTTGGTTTCTATTCTGTCTCTCCCTTCACAATCTCTCTGGCAACCACATAAATTTGTACCAGAGCAGTCTTTACCCCATATCAAATGATCACAATTTGGATCTCAAGTGAACATAATGAAAAACATATTTGGACAAGTTGACACAGTGCTTGAGAAGGTGCAAGTGCAACAGGAACAACCATCATCCACTGCAGAAAACATGGTATAAAAATGACCAATGATCTTACTGTTTCACTGTTTAAATTTACGCAGCAAACAACGATGTCTGCAATACTTGCAAACTTGTGGATATCTTCATGGACACACTTCTCATCAACCAAATTCTCAGTGTAACAATTTTGAACTGAAAATTCAAAACAAATAACCGTGATTTATATGGCTGTATGCTTCAGTATCACAATTCAGTGTTCTAGCTTATGCCTCCTCACATACCATTTGATTGGCAAGAATCTTGTGACTGTGTGGCCCAACTCCGTTTGGAGGCAATAATTTTCACACCAAACGGTCTCAAGCGCTTTGCCAATTCAATGCCAATGTTCCCATATCCTAAAATGAAGACCTGCATGCATTAGCAAATAAATTCAAGTTTAAAAGCTGATTTGAACATGAGTAAATCAACACTTCAAGTTGCAAAGCGCTAAACATAACCTCCAGATCTTCTCAATCTGTAAAGTGTCGAAACTTTATAGCAGAAGAGCATACTCATAAGAAAAATAATGAGTGAAAAGGAAAAACATGAGAACTGCAATCTGCATTCTAGAAAGTTTCTATCTGAAAACCGCTAAAAGAACAAAAAATAAGAACACAGAAGAGAGAGAGAGAGAGAGAGAGAGAGAGAGAGAGAGAGAGATATTCACTGTTTTTCCAAGTAGTGTTTCACCAACTGGATCCCCAACCTTCCTCAGCTTTATAGAAATTTGTATCTCATTCTACAATGGTAGAAAAATTACAGTTAAAATGAGCAGACAAGAATATAAAATAAAATAGAATAAAAAAACTAAATTCAAGAGAGCCACTAAGTATACTTTTGATATGGAACAATAAATGTTTATTAAATAAAATAAGAAATAAATTGCAAGAAAAGCCAGAAATATTGCAATATATACATGACTAGCATCCAAATTACCAATCAAGATGAATGTGAACGGAAGAGAATATTTCATAAAATTCCGTCTCAACATAATAGATTTCATGACATGAAGATGCCAAAAGATAGTGTGCAAAGATGAATTTCACAAAAATTATTTATATATTTAAATCCATCCAAAATGTTAATTTTCAAGAAATAGTCCGAGAAGAACCAAAGGAAGCAAGACAACACAACTGCGTTACTACTAGAAGGACTGATCACCATACCAAACATCCCTTCAAAGATAGATAATTGAGAATAATAACAAGAAACAGGGCAATATTTCAAAGGATAATAAAACGAACCTTTCTAAGAAATCCAAGAATTCTACTGATTATATTGCACTCAAAACATACTCTCAAACTGGAAAGAATTGTGCTCCAAGGTTAATCTCAAAAACCATTTTCCTAACAAAGCTTCATTCATTTTAAATAAATTTGCTTGTGGAGAAGAAAAAGGTCAAAATAATGTGGACTTGCTGTGTGATGGCTATTGTCTGGCTAATGTGGAGTGGAGGGAAAGAAAAAAGATGGTTTTGGCCGATCTCTAGGGGGTGGATTGGTGGGATTATGGGATACACAGTTAGATTTGGGATATCATTGGAATTTCAGGATGTGCATGCAAATAGGAAGGCGGCACTCTCTTAAATTTTCTCATGCATAGTTAATAGTTTTGGACTGTACTTTGATGCTTAGTACTGGTGGGTTAATTTTATGTCTACATTATTTGTATTGCTAGCTGTAGGATTACTTCCTTTATGTAAATTCCTTAAGTTTAGCTACCGCTTGGCAACTCTTGCAACTATTTAAACCCTCCCTAAGAGATGAATACAAACACAGAATTTCACAAATTTGTAAAAAAAAAAAAAAAAAAAAAAGAAAAAAAAAAGCGATTACCAAATTCAAAGGAAAAAATTAGTGAGGCCCCTTGGATGATCAAATTGAAAGGATATGACATGACGAAAGCATTCAACAGAATCAACACTATGATGCCTAGAAGAAAAAAAATTTGAAAAATCATAAGGGTAATAAAAATTTAAATAAAAAACTTTACTAAAAATAAGTTTAAGCCTAACTTACTTGCTTTCGTAGGAGGCCCAACATCAGATAAATGGCCATTTCGGCACATGAGGCTGCATTTCCAGTTACATGGCTCGGAATCCTAGCAACTTTGATTCCAAACTTAGTTGCAGAATCAATGTCAACGCCTAAAGCAAATAAATTTAAATTGTAAATATAGACACCTAAGACAAACGCTCTTTTTTAACAATTTGAACCACATGAAAATGACCTTCCAGGCCGACACCATACTGCAGTACAAGCTTCATCTTTTCTGCACGGGACAGAAGATCTGAATCTAACTTCATCAACTTCACGATACACATACTGTAATTCTGGATAACACCAGGCACATCTTTATGGGGAACACCATCTACCTACAATAGTGAAAATTGAAATACTGAAGGAGCACTGGAAATCGATGATGGAACATATACAGGAAGGAGCCCTAAGATGGATAGTGGAACATATGCAGAATAATCACAGGAGATTGATAGATGGATACATAGATGCAGAATAAACACGGGAGATTGTTATATGGATACATAGATAGATTATAAGTTACAATTTGCTTGAGAAAAACTTTACATCTATCTATAATATTTATATTATATACGTACAGAAGTTTACTCAAGCATATATTAACGTTTTAGACGTAATTTTGGGGACTGGCATGATTATAGATAGACGTACTAGTTTACTCAAGCAAATTTATTTATAATGCACACATGATCAAGTTGTTATATTCCTTTTATGTAAGCCTGGTGTTCATAGCTCTGACAATTGACGGTCAAACGGTTCAATAACTCAAAAATAATTCAGGGCGCAAACAACACAATTCACATAGAAAACAAGAACACAAAAACAGCAAGATATATACTTCTTTGGCTACATCCACCATGACACACTGAATCGAACCTAACAGATCAACAAAATCACAAAATCACAAATCAGGTTTCGCCGGTACAAAACATTGTGATGATTCTTTCTTAACAAGTGACTGCTTCTTCAAATCTGATGAGATTAATATACGACATTGACTAAAGTTATAGTGTAATACAAGATGAGCAACAGAAACAATAAGCCAGCCACTGTCAGATATATAAAATCGATCGACGGAGGTGCGAGCGGACGACAAAATGCAGGAGGAAAATGACCTGGATAAAGGGGTAGTCTTTCAAATATTCCCTTGTGTAAGTTTCAGCAGCAGGAGAATGTGATCCGCAGAAAAGAAGACGGGAAACCTTCTGCTTGTTCTTCACCTCCCCATTTTCTACTTCCATTTTCGACAAGCTATGCATCTCTGCAACTGCAACAACACATTCGCTTGCAGTTGTACGAAGCAATGAAATTCGGGGTCAAAAGAAAGTAAGTAAAAAAAAAGTAAAAAGTTCAAAACTTACCGCTGAGGGTGTGAGCGTGAGTTGGATGTAGAATCCTGTGATGGCGATGAGGATGACGATGACGAGCGGAATCACAAATGGCCTTCGTGAACAGTCAGAATCTCGACGACCGCATTTAAATTCCAATTGAGATTGAAATTCAAGCCCCGGACGAGACGAGACGGGACGAGACGAGACGTGGCCGAGAGGAGAGAACTGCTGACTCACTCACTCACCGCGCCCACCCACTCGATGATGAGGACTGAGATACTGACAGAGGAGGAGGAGGATGGGGCCGCAGGGAAGGGGAGGAAAAGGTACATGAACTTGTACCTGACAAAAGGTTAAAGAGGGCAAAAGTGTTTTGAGTTCCCATTCTGATACCGTCGGCGCCGCCTCACTCACACACTCACCCTCATGAGTTTCCTCGGACCCACTTCGTTCAGCCTTGATTCGTCGGGAAAAGTTAAGTCATCTTCTTAAAAGGTTATTTTTAATTCTGATAAGAAATTAATTCTGAAGCAACTGAATGAATGGGCTATTGACTTCTTAATAATTTATTATTTTAAGTTTATTTTTTAATTTAATCGATTAGTTGAATTAAACTACATTATTAAGATAAAGTTTTTAAACATATTTTGAGAATCACTTGTCTTTAAATGTTGTTTTATGTTATTTAAGTTTCATGTAATTAAGGGGGTGTATTCAATTGAGATTTTGAGGGATTTTAATTCTTTAATAAATCCAGGGGTATTCAATCAGGATTTTAAGTGATTCTCTGAAATTCTAAGTGTATTCAATCAAGATTTTAAGATAGTTTATTAAAATCCTTAGAAATCCGGGTATATTCAATTAGAATTTTAAAGAAGTTTATAACAATCCAGATGTATTCAATCAGAATTTGAATTTAAAGAATTTGAAAAAAATTGAGGAATTAGAGGGAATTGGAGAGATTTTAAATTCCAATTGAGATTGAAATTCAAACCCCGGACGAGACGAGACGGGACGAGACGTGACCGATAGGAGAGAACTATTGACTCACTCACTCACCGCGCCCACCCACTCGATGATGAGGACTAAGATACTGACAGAGGAGGAGGAGGAGGATGGGGTCACAGAGAAGGGGAGGAAGAGGTACTTGAATTTGTTTTCAGGGTCATTCAGTCTTTTTGCATGTGACAAAATGTTAAAGAGGGCAAAATCGTTTTGAGTTCCCGTTTTGATACCATCGGCGCCGCCTCACTCACACACTCACCCCCATGAGTTTCCTTGGACCCACTTCGTCCACCTTTGATTCGTCGGGAAAAGTTACGTCGTCTTCTTAAATGGCTATTTTTAATTCCGATCCGTAAGAAATTAATTCCGAACCAACTGAATGGGCTATTGACTCCACAATAATTTATTATTTTAAGTTTATTTTTTTAATTTAATCGGTTAGTTGAATTAAACTACATTATTAAAATAAAGCTTCTAAACATATATTGAGAATCACTTGTCTCTAAATGTTGTTTTATGTTGTTTAAGTTTCATGTAATTAAGGGGGTGTATTCAAGTGAGATTTTGAGGGATTTTAATTCTTTTAATAAATTCAGGTGTATTCAATTAGGATTTTAAATAATTCTCTGAAATTCTATGTGTATTCAATCAAGATTTTAAGATAGTTTATTAAAATCCTTAAAAATCCTATTTTTGAGCTTATGATTCAGCTGCCTTGGAATGTGATATCTGATTTCTGGGCGGTTCTGATTTGTTGTTGGATTACACAAAACTGCAGTTTTATGATTTGGGTTTCCTTTGTTTTGCATGACTGAATCAATAGCAGATATTCCATTTTGTTATTAGACATAGTTTTTGCTACAAATTATGTCCTTCTCTGTAAGATCCCACATCACCCAGGAAAGAGGATCATCTATACCTTATATGTATATTCTTATTTCTACCTAGCACGATACCTTTTGGGAGCTCACTGACTTCGAGTTCCGTAGGAACTACGAAGTTAAGCAAATTCGCACGAGAGCAATCCCAGGATGGATGACCCATTGGGAGGTTCTCGTGTGAGTTCCCAAAAATAAAACCGTGAGGGTGTGGTCGGGGCCCAAAGCGGACAATATAGTGCTACGGTGGAGTCGAGTCTGGGATGTGGTGGGGGTCTGGGCCGGGATGTAACAATTTGGTATCAAAGCCAATTCTTGGCCAGAAGTGTGCCGACGAGGACGTCGGGTCCCTAAGATGGGTGGATTGTAAGATCCCAAATCACCCAGAGGAGAGGATCCTATATGCCTTATATGTATATTCTCATCTCTACCTAGCATGAGGTCTTTTGGGAGCTCACTGGCTTCGGATTTCGTAGGAACTCCGAAGTTAAGCGAGTTCGCACAAAAGCAATCCCAAGATGGGTGACCCACTGGGAAGTTCTCGTGTGAGTTCCCATAAACAATACCGTGAGGGCGTGGTCAGGGCTCAAAGCGGACAATATCGTGCTACGGTGTCGGGATGTGGTGAGGGCCCGGGCCGAGATGTGACATTATCAATGCACATATCTGATATTTTATTTGTTTAAATTCCAATTGAGATTAAAATTCAAGCCTCGGACGAGATGAGACGAGATGGAACGGAACAAAAGGAGACGTGACGTGACGTGGCCGAGAGGAGAGAACTACTCACTCACTCACTCTCCACGCCCACCCACTTGATGATGAGGACTGACTGACTGACAAAGGAGGAGGAAGAGCCAATATGACCCTTTCTTGATTTTTTTGGTGAAGATCATAAGGATCTGGTTTTTTTGGTGAGGATTAAGAGAATCCGTAAATCGTACATACAGTTTTTGTTAGATATTATTTATTTTAATTTTAAATAAAAATAGTTAAAATAATTTCTGACCGTACAATATATGATGAATGGATATGATTTACGGATTTCCGGATCCAGGAAGAATCCGAATTCGAAGGCTCGTAAGGAAGGGGAGGAAAAGGTACATGAATTTGTGTTCAGTGTCATTCAGTCTTTTTATTTTATTTTTTATTTTATTTTTATTTTTTAGGAAATTGGAAATATATTACCAGGGCTAAAAGCTAGAGAGTTACAAGAAAGCCCACCGCGAGGCTAACAAATAAACAGCACTACCAAACAGCCAAGGGGATAGGAGAAGATACAAGAATCGAATCCTAGCATCACCCTTTCAATTGCTACCAAAATTAGTAGGAACCATAAGGATAAGGTAAACATCTTTGTTTAGTACATGAACCAACGAAGATAGAGGTTTGTTGACCCAAGTGAAATTGCACATCTCTGTGTTACTTCTCGAAGCCAAACAATGCGTCGCCATATTGGCTGACCTTGAAACCCAAGACTAACGACAGTCCTGGAAATACTCCTCAAACTTGTTAACAATTGTTAAGGTGGGGACAGCTTTCTATCTGCCAGCATCTGATGAACTAGACAAAGATAAAATGGTTTCCTTTGAGTTAGATTCGAAGATTACCTAACGATATCCTAAATTAGCAGCAAGTTGGCACCCTCTTAGCATAGCCAAAGCTTCAGCCGTTGAGGCATTAGGCGCTTGGACCGCAAACCGTGCTGCAGCTACAAATTGTCCCATTGCTCCCCTGATCATAATGCCCACAAAACCATTCCGTACTGAAGAAGACCAATGAGCATCCACATTAATCTTAAAAAAAAAAAGGAATTGGAGAGGGTGACCAAAGTACCATCAAATTCTCCACCGTTGAAAGCACCAGGGGGGAAAGGGAAGAATGCCCAGTAGGGTTCAAGAACACCAAAGCTGAGGTGGAGATGGCAAGAAGAACCTTTGTAGAACTAATGAGAGAATGATTAAACAAAAATTGGCACCTAGCTTTCCATATATACCAACAAGTAAAGGCAACATGAGAAAGCAAAAAGCAATGTTCCTCATTCGACCTAAATCTCCGAGTGGCAATGGAGTAGAACCAAACAAACTAGGAAGAGATCTGATGTCTGTCAACTTTATAATTCTGAACACCACTGAACCATATAGGCTTTACCCAAGGGCATAATAAAAAGAGATGCTTAACAGTCTCTTCTTGGCGATGACAGATTGGACACATAGGCGATGAAGCAGATTTACAAACAAATAAATTCACCATCATAGCCAGGGCACCGTGGCCAAGTAGCCACATAAAATGTCGAAGTTTCGATAGGACTTTTAGCTTCCATATAATAGGCCAAACTTGTCAAGAAAGAGAAAGAATATCAGAAGAAGAGGGCCTGAAATCCACCATGGAACCGTGCAGAGATCGAGCACAGTAGTACCCCGACTTAACAACATACGATCCATTTTTGGTTGAAGGCCAAATTAGTAGGTCTTGCCTACCAGTATCCGCAATATGTGTCTCCAAGATAGCCATCGTATCCTCAACTAACAAAAATGGTTTAAGAAAACTTAGATCCTAAGATCGTGAAATATGATTGATGAGAGACTTCACCCGAGTAGTCCGAGTGACAGACACCTGCCCCCGGGGTATAAGATAACCTGAGGAATGGAAGGAAGCCATCGATCCACCCAAAGCCAAATAGTATGTCCATTCATGATTTGCCAATGCGTTTCCTTCATCAAGAGATCTTTGCCCACCAAAAGACTATTCCATGCACAAGAGGCTCTACTCCCACGTTGAGCATCAAGGAAAGAACAATGAGGAAAGTAACGAGCTTTCAAAACCAAAGCCCAAAGAGAGTTAGGATTATGAATCAACCTCCAACACTGTTTCGCAAACAAGGGATCATTGAAATCACTAAAGTTTCGAAACCCCAAGCCACATCCCACTTGGAAATACCCAAAGTCGTTTTGGACAGCAAATGAATTTTCCGTGCCTCCCCTCCCCCGGCTCCCCACCAAAACTTAGATATCAAAGAATCTAGATCCTTACACATTGCAGTTGGAAATTTAAATAAATGCATAGGGTATGTAGAAATAGCTTGAACAACCACTTTAATTAAAACCTCATTGCCCACATGAGAGAGAGCATGTTGCCGCCATCCTTGTAATTTCTGCAAAATCCTCCCTTTTACATAAGCAAGACCTTGCCGCTTAGATCTTCCCCACATGATAGGAACACCCAAATATGTACCCAGATTAGAGGCCATGGGCATATTAAGAACTTGGGCAAGCTCCGTCAACACTGCCGTCGGCATATTAGCTCCAAAGAACACACACGATTTATGTAAATTAACCCCTTAGCCCGAAGCCTTACAATAATCCTCAATAAGCCGAACCAAAGTGCAGCAATTCTGTCTAGTAGCCCTAAAAAAGATAAGAGTGCCATCAGCAAAGAAAATATGGGATATAACCGGACCATGCGGGTTCATTTGTACGTCTTCCAAAGATCGCCTCTCCATTGCCAAGTGCAACATTTTGGATAAGACATCACTAACCAACAGAAATAGATAAGGAGATAGCTAATCCCCTTGGTGTAAGCCCCGTGAGGGAGTAAACTTGTTAGCTGGTTGACCATTAAGAAGTACTACAAAATTGACCGAACAAACACATCACATAATCAACCTTCGCCACCGAGCATCAAACCCTAACTTCTCCATCACTGCATCAAGGAAATCCCACTCCACCCAATCATAGGCCTTATGCATGTCAAGCTTAATACCAAGCTCAAACTTACTCCGAGTTCTCCTAAGCTCGAGAAAGTAGAACAACTCATGAGCAATCCCAATATTATCTTGAATTTGTCGACCCCCAACAAATGCGTTTTGCATCGGAGAAATGAGATCTGGTAACAGCGGTCTTAATCTATTCGCCAAAATCTTATAAGAATAATTACGTAAGCTAATCGGTCAGAACTGTGAAATGGATTCTAGATTAGGAACTTTAGGAATTAACACTATATGAGTGCCATTAAGTCAACTAGGGGAACATCACCAGATTCCAACATTCGAACAAGGGCATGAACCTCCATCTTAATAGATTCCCAGAAAGATTGATAAAATATACCTTGAAAACTGTCAAGTCCCAGAGCCTTGAGGCTACCTATTTGCATAACTGCCGCATGAATTTCATCATTAGAAAAAGATGTCGTCAGAGACATGTTCATATCATCAGTAACTAAAGAAGGAACACAATCCAAAATTGCTCCTTAATCCCTATGTCCCATAGAGGAAAAAAGTGAGAGGAAATATTCATCGATTATCTTCTTAACCCTATGCGGTCGTTCCTCCTAAGTACCTGCATCGTTTTTGAGCTTCAGCACATGATTCCACCATCAGCGTTGCATTATAGATTGATGGAAGAACTTAGTATTAGCGTCACCCTCTCGAAGCCATTTCACTCGTGACCTCTGCTGCAAAAAACTTTCCTCTTGGGCCATCAATCGATCCACCAACTTTGTCTTTTCCTTTATCTCATCAACATGTACACCCCAATCTTTCTGTAATTCATCAAGCTTAGACATAAGTTCCATGATTTCCTGTGCCCTCCGTTTAAATGTGTGTTGACTCCATGTGATGAGTTAAGAGCGACACTCATTTAGATGTTTATGCCATCTTGTTAAGGCATCACCTCTACAAGGCTGAGACCAACAAATTTTTCACCAGCCATTGACACGCCTCTTCCTTAGCCCAAAAAGCTTGGAACCGAAATAATGGTCACCCTACACCTTGTTGGGAATCCCTCTGAATGATTAACGGGCAATGATTCGAACCCAACACAGTGACATGTGTGACGTGAGTATTTGACCAAGAAAATTGCCACAACTGAATTGAAAGTCCCAGATTTAACCTTTCTTCCACCAGCTCACCATGCCGTGTCCCACGCCAAGTAAATGCATGCCCATTAAAGTCAAGATCTATTAGTTCCACAAAGTTCATAAAATCTAACGGATACTGAGGCCGATTATACAAGACAGTCGATCCTCCAGACTTTTCCGAATCCCAAATAAACTTATTAAAATCTCCAGCACAAAACCAAGGAATGGTAGAGGGTCGTAAGTGTGAAGTCAACCACTCCCAAAATTCGGCTTTCTTTGATCGATAAGTTCTTCCATAAACCCCAGTCACCCGCATCCAACATACCTCCCCTACTGATCGGACTCGAGCATCAATAACATTTTTAGAAGATAGACAAATTTCAACTTCCAAATTCGCATCCCACTAAAGGCTCAAACCACCCAACTTACCAATTAGAGAAACATTGAACCCACACGGAAATCCTATTTTTTTTTGCACTCCATCAATTCGATGATCATGCATCTTAGTCTTTGAAAGAAAAATCATTGAGGGTCGAAATTTACGAATAAGCCTATGAAGGGTTCGAACCACCGTGTTCGACCCAAGGCCATGACAGTTCCAAAAGATATAACTCATGGTGACCTTACGGCTATTGTAGGCTAGCCGCCATCGCCTTCAGAAGACTGTCATTTCCGTCAGGCCAACAAAACAACTCTTTCCACCTCAGATTCCTAAACCAGCAACTCCCACATATCCTGATATTCCACTAGAAGATCATCTAACTCATCTTCCGCATAAATAACATGTTCGACCATTAAACATCGTTCTCTGAGAGTCATACTTCGCATTCTCTCAACCATTCTTCTCTTCTTCTCGACTCTACTTTCACTATCCTTGAACTTTTCTGTGGGGATGAAGTAAACTCCATACCTTCATCTTCAGCAGTTCTCTTTAAATAACCACCATCAATAGTAGCTTGTAAACCACTTACAACCGGGCTTTCCATTACACTCCCTTCCAGGATTTCCTTAATAGTAACTGTAGAAGGGTTGGGAACAATTACTGGAGAATCAAACCTGAATCCTCCCTGGATCTGTTGGGGAATAAAACCATTGGAGATATGTCCCTAAAAACTGGAATACACACCGGCCACCCCTGAACGAGATATCTTATGCCATATTTTGCATTTTCTAATTATTAGTTGAAGCCCATTTTCTGGGATCCCTATGCTAGAACTGGGTTCCTCTGCAGCTTGAGATGCTTGTTCATGATCCTGTCAACCTTGTTGAGAATCATCCCTCTTAGTACGTCTGACAGCACCCACAAATCTTCGTTATCCCAATCCAATAGTAAGAGCTCAATTGGGAGCCACAACATCCCGAACAGGAGCCGTTTTCGTCCACTCGCCATAACCAGCAGTACCACCGTTAGAAGGTTCAAACGAACACTTAGTATTCACATGACCAATTTGCCTACATCTGTAGCAAAAGTCTTGTAATCTTTCATATCGAAATTCCACCCATGTATCTGTGTCCTGCCCCCTAAATAGCCAACAACCAGCGACAATTAGATTAAGTGTATTGACGACAACCTTAGCTCGAAGAAAACCCTGTGCATATGAGGGATATTCCAATTCCACAAAGTCTCCCACTGCCTGTACAAGACGTCGGACATTGGTTTCAGATGTGAGTCCAAGAGGAATCCCCTGGATTTGAATCCAAAAAAGAACCAACTCCAACTGAACCTCTTCTAATGCAAATTCCTAAGGCTACCTTTTAACCGAAAAATTTTGATTCATTACAGCCCAAGGAACCTGACCCAAAATCTTATCCTCACCAACCTCATCAGGAACATTGCTAATATAAAGATTATCACGAACCCATTTTATTTCTAGCTCGCCAAGCTCTTTCCAGGCTGGACGAAGACTATTCCACACTCCCCATCTGTTCAATTGTCGGTTCACCAGTACCGCACCTACCAATTTGATCCTATGTTCCAAAAACGACAAATGTCACATCCCGGCCCAGGTGGGACCACTTCCCGGGCTCGACTCCACTACCGTAGCACAATATTGTCCGCTTTGGGCTCCATTCCCTCACGGTTTTATTTTTGGGAACTCACGAGCAACTTCCCAGTGGGCCACCCATCATGGGATTGCTCTAGCCCCCTTCTCGCTTAACTTCGGAGTTCCTACGGAACCCGAAGCCAGTGAGCTCCCAAAAGGTCTCGTGCTAGGTAGAGATAGGAATATACATTTAAGGATCACTCCTCTGGGCGATGTGGGATGTCACAATCCACCCCCCTTAGGGGCCTGACGTCCTCGTCGGCACACTCGCGACCAGGGTTAGGCTCTGATACCAAATTGTCACATCCCGGCTCAGGTGGGACCACTTCCCTGGCCCGACTCCACTACCGTAGCACGATATTGTCCGCTTTGGGCTCCATTCCCTCACAGTTTTGTTTTTGGGAACTCACGAACAACTTCCCAGTGGGTCACCCATCATGGGATTGCTCTAGCCCCCTTCTCGCTTAACTTCGGAGTTCCTACGGAACCTGAAGCCAGTGAGCTCCCAAAAGGCCTCGTGCTAGGTAGAGATAGGAATATACATTTAAGGATCACTCATCTGGGCGATGTGGGATGTCACAACAAATCCATTATCTAAGTGGACCACCAATTCCTCAACTTCCTGCTGTGCCATATAATCGTCGCTGTACCATTTCGTGTGTAACACTTGCACCGTTTCGTGTGTAATACTTGGGTAATAATAAAGTGGAAAGTCTGGAACGATTAATTTCTGAATTGGTAGATAGAACTTCCATGACTGCAGGAATTACTAAGGCAGTAGTTGGCATTTGCTCCCTACCGTAAGTGGGTTGACCCCACGCCCCAACTTGCCTCACAATCTTGATGAGGATCTGGAATTTAGTACAGGAGATTAGGCTATCTTCAATCGATGGCTGGCCAGAGGGCTCGTTTTAGCCCTCTGGCCCTCTAAGATATTAATATTTTAATGAACAGTACAGGGTCACATTTGCCTCCGTCTCCAACCGAGGGTCAAAGGGCCAGAGGGCTTGTTTTAGCCCTATTATAAAAAACCGTCTCCAACTGAGGGCCATAGGGCCAAACATAATTTATTATTTAAAAACTACAACTTAAATATTGTTTAAGTTTCATGTTGTTAAATGTTTTTTTTTAACAAATATGAAAAATTAGAAATGTTTTTAATAATTTCTTAAATGTTGTTAAAAACTACAAATTTTGTAAAATAAAAGTTATAGGAAAAAAATAGAATTTAAAAAAAATATGAAAAATAAAAGTTATAGGAAAAATTTCGAAAATAAAAAATAATAATAAAACTGTAAAAAAAAAAAAATTCAAATCATTCCTGTCAGTTTTAACCGACAAGATTTCCATTTTTTCTGCCCAGCCCGGGCTGGCTGCAGCCCTTTGGCCCTTTCAGATTCCGTAGGACCCTCTTAGATTTCATGAGCTCTTTGACCTAGCCCTCAGTTGGAGACGATTTTCAAACTATTTTCGATCCTCTAAACCCTTCGGTTGGAGATGACCTTAATAGCCTGAACAACCACGACCAAACCCTGGGACACCTTATTGGGTGAAATACCCTCAGCAAATCTACTAAACAGAAGCGACCGCCTCACAGAAAACCCAAGGGAAACCAACACCGAAATACCTTCAAAACGAAACCGACTAAGAGGGAACAGGAAAGAACGATAGATACAGCACCCCTCTATCAACGAAACTCGCAATTAACCAAGCAAACAGCCAAAACGCATCCAAATGAAGACAGATTCAAGAAGAAACTCACAACGGAGGTCTCTCACAGAGGAGAGAGTTCTTACCGTATGTTGAGTGTGTTTTTGTTTTGGGGTCATTCAGTCTTTTTGCATGTGACAGAAGGTTAGAATTCAAAGAGGGCAAAAGTGTTTTGAGTTCCCGTTCTGATACCGCCCGCGCCGTCTCACTCACACGTTCACCCCCGTGAGTTTCCTCGACCCCACCTCGTCCAGCTTGATTCGCCCAGGTAAGTTACTGTAGCTACTACCTTCCTCATCGTAACTCCATTTTAGTAAGACCCAGAAGCTAATTTGGGCAATTTCGTTACTGATTCGATGTTTTGTGCACAAACGCTCTTGCTCTTCATCTTCTCGACCAGAAAAAAAAAAGCTCAACAGGTTCTACTTCCTCTCGCATCTCTCTCTCAATAAAGTTTACATCTTTGTATTGAAATGCATGCCAACTTTTCTGGGCTCTGTTTATTTTCTATTTTTGAGCTCACGATTCAGCTGCCTTGGAATGTGATATCTGATATCTGGGCAGTTCTGGTTTGTTGTTGGATTACACAAAACTGCAGTTTTATGATCTGGGTTTCCTTTGTTTTGCATGACTGAATCAATATATGATTGTTTTTTTATTAGACTCTCTGCAGATATTCCATTTTGTTAGTAGACATAGTTTTTGCTACTAATTGTGTCCTTATCAATGCACGTATCTGATATTTTATTTGTTTGAATCCTCTTTTGTTCCATTGTCGATTTTCTTGATGCTTCAATTGTGTCTCTTTTGCTATTACTTTTTGTTTGATTGATTATAATTTTGTAAAGTATTGTTTGGCAGTTTTTAGTACCAATTCTTCAACTAAATGTGTACGGAAACGCTAAAATATTATTTGTTTTACCATACCTATGCACAGCAATTTTTGAATCAAACGTATGTGTTTTAATGTTTGGTGTTTGATTCAACAGCTATTTCAAAGTGCTACAATATTCTCTTGGATTGTTTTAGTATATTTTTTTAAAAAAATTTCAGGTAAAAAAAACGAACTGAGCCCAAACCGAACTAGAACTGAACAAAAAACCGAAAGGCACCGAACCAAACCAAACTGAACAGTAATTTCAGTTTGGTTTTAGATTTCGGCAAAAAATCAAACCAATTGGAACCGAACTCACCCCTAGTGAAGTCCATCCGGAGAGAGAGAGAGAGAGAGAGAAAGAGAGAGAATGGCTTGCAATGCAAGTGTAGTCCACCAAGCAATGGCATCCGCCATAGCACAGCCTAACAAAGCTCCTCCTCCACCCTCCTGTGCACATCTTTCTTTGTCTTCCAATTCAAAGTCCAAGCCTTTCAAGCTCCTTCGATCCTCCCAATATTCTTTCGCGTCCACCTTCTCCCCCTCTCGCCCGCAAACCGTAGTTCCCTTTTGTCCCAGCAGAGTTCCCAATTTCCTGGTACGCATTTACCCTCCCACCACAATTTCTTGTTTTATTTGTTTTTTTATTAATTTTTTTATTATTATTGTTTAATAGGTTGTAGGGTGTGGCAAGGCGGAGATTTAATAGATATGCACATAAAGCAATTGATTGATTTTGGATGATTGTATGCGTAATGTGTGTACCTTTGTGACGCTAAAATTTGAGGCCGGAGAAGTTTTCAAATCTTAATGAATGTATGCCATTGTTTACTTATGTTACTACTTGCCACTTTATGTCATGATTTTCTCATGACGAAAGCAGATTGAATCGAGTCATCCTCCTATCTGCAGTATGGTTTAGTGCATGTTGCTGCTGGAGATTTACTTAGAGCGGAAATTGCATCTGGGAGTGAAAATGGAAGGCGTGCAAGGGAGTACATGGAACAAGAAAAATTGGTTCCAGATGAAATAGTTGTCATGGTGGGGAAAATATAATTATTTGTGCTGACATATCGTCATGCTAGTGATGATTTCTTGGTTTTAATCCTGTAGATGGTGAAAGACCGCCTATTGCAGCCAGATTCTCATCTCAAGAAAAAGGTTGGCTTTTATATGGGTACCCTAGGAGCTCATCGCAAGCAATTGCTCTTAAGGAATTAGGCTTTAAGCCGGATCTTTTCGTTCTTCTTGAAGTAAGGGATTTGTTTTTGCTGCTGTTGATGTTTCATTATTGTTCTGGAACACTGTACACACATCCGTTTTTGTCTTCCACATACCCGTTTTTATTTCCCATAAATTCCTTGTTAATTTCTATCTTTTAATCTTCTCCAATTCATTTGATACGACTGCCGAAAATGATGTGTGAGAGATAAAAAGAGATTTGTAGATAGCACCACACTATTTGTTTTTGTGAGCATTATGTTAGGTATTTATTATACTTTTTCTTCCTTTTCAGTCTTAATTTATTAGGTATTTCTTATCAATTTATATTAAATATATTAGCTGCAGACAATGTATTTGTATACTTTTCCTCCAATTTGACTTTGTTCTTGAATAAAAAAATAACATTCAAAGCTAAACCAGCAAATGCCAAAAGATTAAGGAAACAAAAAAGTCCAATATATGCATAAAATTTGGAAAAATGAAAAGAAAATGTATGGTTTTTGCTCAACAACAATTGACGATGCTGTCGCACCATTACATCGTCACGTAGATTCAGTCGTGGAACTGGAACGAGAGCGAGAAGGGCGTTCCAAAAAATAAGCCGACGCTGTTTCCAAGATACTTACAATGTAAGTCATGGATGGCCTGTTACAACCTTGTAAACTTACACAGTCCGCTGCCAAGTAGCCAACATATGCTACTGCCTGTATTTCAAACGGCGTTGGAGCTGCCATTCTTGGATCCAAAATCCGGTGTATCTCGTCGCTCACAATGTACGGCACGGCAAAATCAACAATGTTTCTTGGCATCCCGTTCTCATTTTTGTGTACTGCGTTGTAACCGGATAACAATTCAAGCAACACCACTCCGAAGCTATAGACGTCACTCTTGGTCGTTAGGTGTTGAAGCCTGTAGTACTCTGGGTCGATGTACCCAAATGTGCCAGCTGCACCAAGCGAAGGGTGCGACTCTTCATCCTCCGGCCGCATTAAAGACAGGCCGAAATCGGATACCTTGACCCCTAATGTGTCATCCAGTAGTATGTTGGATGACTTAATGTCGCGGTGTATGATTGGCGGGACTGCATACTCGTGCAGGTACTCAATCCCTCGGGCTGCGTCAAGAGCCACTGTGATGCGCTTGGCCCATGAGAGCAAAGGCGAATGTGGGAGCTTGTGGAGATGGTCATGGAGGGAGCCATTGTTCATGTATTCGTACACGAGTATTCGCTCTTTTGCATCCTCGAAGAATCCAAGTAATCGAACCAAGTTCTTGTGGTTGAGGCGTGAAAGGGACTCAAGCTCGTTTACAAAAGCGTTGTCGTTGTCTTGCTGGCGCTTTGTGCAGCCACCAACGTATGATGAAGAGACTGACGTCTCAGCACGCTTGATGGCTACTTGGCGACCGTCATCTAATGTGGCGTAGTAGACAGAACCGTAGCTGCCTGTTCCGATTTTATTTTCTTCAGAGAAATTGGAGGTGGCTTCGAGTAGTAGTTGCAGTGGAAATTCCTCCAAGGAAGCTCCATTGGCGCCCATGCTCACCACATGGCTTAGCCGCTTCTCTAACACTGGTGGCCCTGCCGTTGCAGCTGCACCTTGCTCGGCTTGTAATTGGGGCTGCTCATCCAAGGGACCCGAGTCATGAACACGGGATCCTCCAACTCTAGTTTTGCAATACTTGAACACAAAGAAACATACCGACAGCACCAAAGCTAAGAACCCAACACAACCCACTATAAGAAAAGCAATCATTTTTTTGTTCCACTTACTGCTTCCTGATTTTGATGGCGGCGATGGCAAGGGCATGGGCACTGGCAATGACACCGGCAACTTTTCATCATCATATTGACAAGGTTGGCAGACTTGATATCCTTGTTCACAGAATCTACCATAGCCTGGCAATGGATTGCTGCATGGTGGACATTCACTTGTACATGGACCCGGCTTCACATCACGTCCGAATACCAGGAAATTGTTTGAGACATCGAAAATTGGGTTGCCCCAACAATACAAGGAAAAGTTGGATGATGAAACTCCACAGAAGACGCTGCGTTTTGCTTCAATTGCAGTGAAGTAAGTACCTTTCAGAGTCTCAGGCAAACTGAAATTATTTTCCCCCCAACAGACAACTGTTCCATTAGGCCGGAGAGCACAACTACGGTTTTCTCCCAAGGCCAGAGATGTGAATCTCCCTTGAGGTTTCTCACCCTTCATTTCTCCCCAGCAATCCAAACTGTTATCGACCAATGAGATGGCACACGCATGACCGAAACCTGCACTCACTGCTTTGTAAACATTCCTGCCACCAGCTCTAGGCTCCTTCCCAACCACTATATAATTGCTTCCTAAGCAAGTAACCTTTCCGATTTGTGATACCCCGCATACAAAATTTTCTCCCACCGCAATGCTTGAAAATCCGTACTCGTGTCTACTGATCCTGCTATTGTGAAACCAATGCCATTGCCAGCATTGGAGGCGACTACGAGTACTAGTCGTCCCATTCTGAATAAGTCCGCAAACGTGAGAATTTCCGGCAACAAGTTGCGTGAGAGGTGGACCGCGGTAGATGCGCTTGTGGGACAAGTGCGTGCCATTAGCTGAGAACCTCCAGCAACTCAAAGTAGAATTAGTATTGGAAGAGGAAGAAGATGGTGGGGGCCTCAAGGCGCATAAGAAGCCATCTCCGGCAACTAGAGCAGTGAAGGAAGCAGAAGCATTCCTGTTGAAAGGAATTTGAATGCCGCCGCCTCCCCCATTGCTTCCACTTGCAGTTGTAGGAAACTTAAAACCAGTACAATTGAGAAAGGATTTCTCGTTTTGGGGATGTATGAGTGCACAGATTAATGTCTGATTAGAAGATTCAGAAATCGACACGGCGGAGTAGGAGAGTGAGTGCGGAAGGAAAGTAAGCAAGGAGAAGGTGATGAGGAGAAGGATTAAAGAATAAAAAGCAGCAGCCATGTCGGCAGAGAGAGATTTGATAGTCAAATAATTGGGGGGCGGATGCAGAAAATTTCATTGGAGAGGAAGGAGCAGAAGGAGGATTAGAGACATGGAATAGGTTAATTTTGTGGTGTCAACTTCAGTTTAAACGTGTAGAAGGTGGACGAGTAGGGGAGAGAAGACCAAGACCAGAATCATCACACGGTTTTGAGAGAGTTTTTGAGGACCAAAGACTAATTCTAGAAAGAGAGACCAGAGTGGGAGTGGTGGAAAAACCGGATTGTGTTTCCGTTACACTGAAAAATCTCTTCGAGCGTGTGAGTCAGAGACTCAATTACGTCTAACTCAACAAAGGATAGTCTTGCTTGCTAAGCTTGATCAAAATAGGAAAGCAAACTTAATCTGAGCTAGTAGAAGAAGAAGCAGGAAAGACTTTTAATCCTGCTAAGAATAGGACGAACAACTGTCAAAACTTAATCTTATTTACAAATAGGAAAGCAATAAAATATGAGAGCTGCTTGGTATTACAGTTGAATGAAATATTTACGTTTATAAGTGAGTAATTCTAACTTTGAATCTTATAAATGATGAGTTTGTAATCAATTTACTTTGATATAAATATATTAATGTATTTCTAAACAATCACATCTGAACAAACTCTATAATTTTGTTTTTCAACTAAATATGTAAAATCACGTCAACAAAACAAGCTCCAGCATCCTCTTCAAAGGTAAATGTCAAACTTGGTAGCTCATTCTCTCTACAAATTTACAGACCTCTTTCTCACTCTTCAACTTAAGTTTTTTATTATTACAAAATCAAATATTGTGTTACGTAGCAGACTTGGAAGAAGACAAAATTTTATGAATATAATGATGAATAAAGAACAATAAAATAATCAAATTTCAAAAGTCAATTGAAGATGCTTTTTCTTCTTCTTCTAATGTAGAAATCATACTCATAACACGCACGTTCACGTGTGATGAATTTTTAAACTTTACACATGGACAACATAAATTATATGACGTTGTTCAACACAAATTATGTGACGTTGGGCATCACACAGGAGCAAACTAAGGCATGTATATAATCTCTCTCTCTCTTGTCTAGTATAATCTGAACTATTGACGTTTCGGTTTTCCACTTGGAAAAGAATTGAGTGAGTTTTGCCACCTCAATTAGAATTTGGCTGCACTGTGTCACCTATGGTCTACCTTCCGCCTATTTTTTCCACCAAAAAGTTGCGCAAGTTTCGCAGGTCAGCCTTTTTTAAGGGTATTCACTATTTTGAGTTCTAATTTATCGGTACAAACTCTGTTGAAAGGGTTATGTGAGAAGTACATGCAATTCTTTGGAAGAAAAGAAGAATAAAGTGTTGTAAAAATTGTGAAAATGTTTACCTATATGCTTTAGCTAATAGTGAGGAAGACTTGAGAAGAGCTATGTTGTTGATATTTGAGGTTTTTCAAAGGACAATCATTTCATTTTTTGTAAACCTTCACGGATGTGGCTTTATATAAAAAGCACTCCATGTGTGATAACAATACACATCAAAGAAAAGAAGTGAAAGCAATAATATCATTATCTCTCCCTTCCTCTTTTTACTTGCAATCCTTTTGTGTTATAGTTACGAAACTAAACAGTGTGATATTTTGCACCCGTTTCGCTCTTGTCCCTAGCAAAGGTTATCTCTCTAACTTCTGCCTATTTATAACACGTTATCAACACGACTCTCTAACCTTAACCAGTTCTCATCTCCCTTCGTCGAAAAATGCTTCCTCCAAGGATTTTACTATTCTTCTTCCTCCTCTACCTCACTTGCTTGATGTACCCTCGCCAAGATCTGCTAGCACCGTGCCTGCTCCTAGTTCTCAAAATTACAATTACTTATATTTTTGATTTCTTGTTTGGTGTAGCTCCTGATTGCTAACCTAGTGTTTATTTATGTTAATTTTGCTGTGATCAAAGATGGTGTGATACAATCGCCCATCTTGAATTGCAGATTTAATGTTACTGCAATTTTAAGTGGTGCGGTATGATCGCCCATCCTATGCCATATTGTTTCAATGAGAGTGGTGCGGTACAATTGACATATATATGAAAGTCCCAGAAGGACTTAAGTTGCCTGAAACGACTAACAAACCACGAGGTATGCTCTCAATCAAATTAAGGCGATCATTATATGGGCTGAAACAATCTGTACGAATGTGGTATAATCGTCTCATTGAGTATTAGATCAAAGAAAGATATACCAACAATGTCATTTGCCCTTGTGTGTTCATTAAAAAATCAAATTCTGGATTTACTATAATGGCAGTATATGTCGATGATATGAACTTAGTTGGAACCCTTGAAGAGCTCAATAAAACTGCTGAATATCTGAAAAATGAATTTGAAATGAAAGACCTTGGAAAAACAAAATATTGTCTCGGCCTGTAGATCGAACATTGTGCTAATGAAATTTTGGTCCATCAATCAGCTTACATTAAAAAAATCCTGAAGCGATTTGGCATGGACAAGGCTTATCCACTCAGCACGCCAATAGTCGTTCGTTCTCTAGACAATAAGAAATATTCATTCCGTCCAAAAGAAGATGATGCAATGGTCCTTGGTCTAGAAGTACCATATCTAAGTGCAATAAGTGCTTTATTGTATTTAGCACAATGTATTAGACCAGATATAGCTTTTTCAATCAACTTGTTAGCAAGGTATTGCTCTGCTCTAACAATTCGTCATTGAAAGGGAGTCAAAGATATTTTACAATACCTTCATGGGACAACATACATGGGTCTCTTCTACTCAGAGAAATCCACAAATGACCAGATCCTTGTCGGATATGCAGATGCTGGTTTTCTCTCTGATTCGCATAAAGCCCGCTCACAAACTGGATATGTGTTCACTAATGGTGTTACATCAATCTTATGGTGCTCAACAAAGCAAACATTAGTTGCTACATCTTTCAATCACTCAGAAATACTTGCCTTACATGAAGCAAGTCGTGAATGTTCTTGGTTAAGATCAATGATCCATCATACCTGGAATTCATGTGGTCTACCTTCAAAGACAGACACTTCAACTGTCATTCATGAAGATAATGCAGCATGTGTTGCCCAAATGAAGGAAGGATTCATCAAGAGCGATACGACTAAATACATATCTCCAAAGTTTTTCAGTGCACATGAGCTTCAGAAAGCTAAAGTTATTGAAGTTAGACAAATCCGTTCCAATGAAAATCTGGCAAATCTATTCACCAAATCTCTACCAAAGTGCACGTTTTAGAAGATAGTGCATGGTATCATATTACATTGACTAACCAATCAGTTAAATTTGAAGAACGCGGAATCAAGGGGAGATACATATCAGGAGGAGCATCCATGATACATGCATGTTGTACTCTTTTTCCTTCGACTATGATTTTTTCCACTGGGTTTTTCCTATCAAGGTTTTAACGAGGCAACATAAGCATACTTCACACTATATCAACAATCCAAGCAAAGTTGTACTCTTTTTCCTTAGCTACGTTTTTTTTCCCACTTGGTTTTTCTGAGGAAAGTTTTAACGAGGCAACTGATGTTGATATGTGGGTATCCAAGGAGGAGTGTTGTAAAAATTGTGAAAATGTATGCCCACATGCTTTAGTTAATAGTGAGGAAGACTTGAGAATAGTTGTGTTGTTGATATGTGAGGTTTTTCAAAAGACATTCATTTCATTTTTTGTAAACCTTCACTGATGTGGCTCTATATAAAGAGCACTTAGTGTGTGATCACAATACACAACAAAGAGAAAAAGTGAAAGCAATAATATCAGTATCCCTCCCTTCCTCTTTTTACATGCAATCCTTTTATGTTATATTACAAAACTAAACAGTGTGATATTTTGCACCCGCTTCGCTCCTGTCCTTAGCAATGATTATCTCTCTAACCTTTGCCTAGTTATAACATAAAGTTAGTTGTGGGTTGCCCATTGCAATAAAATTTAAAAATGAGGTGGGTCACTCAATTCTCTCTGTCCGGGTTGAAATTTGCAGCTAGACCTAAAATACAGGTGCTATTGGTGTAATTTGCCTTTTATATTTTAACTTCTGCTGGCAACCGTTGGGACGAGATTGCATAATGTATGATGAAAATACTGTATTCATTTGATTGCGGATTATCGACATTCACTGTGTTATATAACTTGGAGCGTACTTCTGTTGGCTTCAGATTAATGGAAGTGTTGCCAAGGAGGATGTGTTTGCCGAAATCGACAGTGCGCTGACGAGACTTGTTGAGAAAAGAAAGGCGACTTCGGAATCTCTGGCGGCATAGAAGGTGTAGTGCTCCTATTCTCACAAGTTTATATAGTTCCAAGTCAGTAATTTGTGCACAATTTGGTTGTAGGGATATGCTTGCAATGTCCTGCAAAGGAAAACACAACTTCTACATGTCCTGTGGAAAGATCGGCCCAAAAAATGAAAATAAGTAAATTACACTCTGGACCACTGTTATTTTCAAGGATATCGTGAATCAAAATTGGAGTAGTATGGAGAAATATTGTTCTTTGTTTTTTTTCCATACAACGGTCGCGTTTATTTTAAATTTCTTAGAGAGAGTGGGTCAATCATAATTAGGTAAATTACATTAAAACTTTCAAGAATCATAGTTTGGTACGATTTTTTGGTAACATACGGGGGTGCACAACCTCAAAACTAGCCCAAAAGCTATAACAAACAAGGAGAGTCCTAGGGACGTAACATATCGTCAAATAAATTATATTGATACACAATAATCCGTATTATAACAATATAACTCCAATTTGTAAGGTCATCTGCAACTACGTTTTTCTTTTGGTACATGTTAATTAAACGTCTCATGTACAACCTAGTTGCATCGCTCAAGGATGTGAAGATAAGAACGGTTTAGGGCTTTGTTTTGTTCAAGTAATGAAGATTGAAAAGATTGGTAGCTTTATTTGTTTGGATGGTGCTATCCACACACCAATTTTTGTCTTTCACATACTTGTTTTTATTTCCCACACATTCCTTGTTATCTTCTCCAATCCATTCGATCTGATTGCCGAAAGGAGTGTGTGAGAGGTAACAAATGATGTGTAGACAGCACGACGTTGTTTATTTTTGTGAGCATTATATTAAGTATTTATTATACTTTCGCTTCCCTTTCAGTTTTAATTGATTAGGTATTTCTTATCAATTTATACTAAATATATTAGCTGCAGACAATGTATTTGTATACTTTTCCTCCAAGTTGACCTTGTTCTTGAAGAAAAAAATAACATTCAAAGCTAAACCATTTGGATGAAACAAAGACCAAGTTGAAGAAAAGAAGGGGTCATGGCTTGAAATCCAGTGGTTGCAATTTGTATATATATACAGTTTGCCTTGACTAACCAGCAAACGCCAAAAAAATTAAGGAAACAAAAAAGTCCAATATATGCATAAAATTGGAAAAATGAAAAGAAAATGAATGGTTTTTGCTCAACAACAATTGACGATGCCGTCGCACCATTACATCGTCACGTAGATTCAGTCGTGGAACTGGAAGGAGTGCGAGAAGGGCGTTCCAAAAGAAAAGCCGAGGCCGTTTCCAAGTTACTTACAATGTAAGTCATGGATGGCCTGTCACAACCTTGTAAACTTACACAGTCCGCTGCCAAGTAGCCAACATATGCCACTGCCTCTATTTCAAACGGCGTTGGAGCTGCCATTCTTGGATCCAAAATCCGGTGCATCCCGTCGCTCACAATGTACAGCACGGCAAAATCGACAAGGTTTCTTGGCATCCCGTTCTCATTTTTGTGAATTGCGTTGTAACCGGATAACAATTCAAGCAACACCACTCCGAAGCTATAGATGTCACTCTTGGTCGTTAGATGTTGAAGCCTGTAGCATAAGAAAAGAAGATCTTTTATTATTTCTTTCTTAATGAGAAAGGAATACAACTCAGTTTATATACATTTGTCTAATTAGGCTTAGTAACTAATTATACTTAATTTAATCTCTTAACACAGAGATTAGTTACAAGACTATTATAACCAAAAATTACAGTTGTAAAAGCTATTAACTATGTGGTATCCCTTTACACCCCCTCAAGCTAATCGGTGGAGCACCTAGAGAAAGCTTGGACCGGAGATAGTGAAACCGTGATTTGGACAGAGACTTTGTATGAATATCAGCAATCTGATGCTCAGTATTTACATACAAAACTATGATGAGATCTGCAAGAACAAGCTCCCTGATATAGTGATAATCAATTTCAATGTGTTTCGTACGAGCATGAAACACGAGATTGGAAGCTAGAGAAATGGCAGACACATTATCACACCATAATGTAGGAGTGTGAGAGAGTGGAAAAGTAAGATCTTTAAAAATTTTACAAATACATGTGATTTCGGCAGCAGTAAGAGCAAGAGATCGATATTCAGCCTCAATTGAAGATCGTGCAATCGTTGGCTGCTTTTTAGCACTCCAACTAATGAGATTTGAACCCAAGTAAACACAATAACTAGATGTTGATCTTCGATCAAAAACATAGTCAACCCAATCAGCATCCGAGAAGGCTGTAAGGTGTAGAGAACCTTTTTTAAACCAGATACCTTGATCGACAGAGCCTTTGAGAAACCGTAGAATACGTTTGACTGCTTGGAAATGATTATCTCAGGGGCAATGAAGAAATTGACACACTTGATTAACAGCAAAAGAAAGATTTGGCCGTGTCTAAGTGAGGTATTGGAGAGCACCAACTATGGACCTGTACTCCTTGGGATCAGACAACAGATTGCTGAGATGATCTAATTTAGCAGTGCCAAGTGGAGTGGCACAAAGTTTACAGCCTTCCATTTTAGTTTTAAGAAGGAGATCCATATCATATTTGCCTTGGGACAAGAAAATGCCTTCAGATGAGCAATGAACTTCAAAGCCAAGAAAATAGTGGAGAGGCCTAAGATCTTTAACAGGAAACATAGAACTGAGCTTGTGAATGAATGCTTGACAGGAAGAAACATTTGGTCCAGTGACAATGATGTCATCCACATATACTAATACAAACACAAGATGAGTAGAGGTATGCACAAACAACGAACAATCTGATTTAGAATTTGCAAAACCAGGGGAGAGAAGTGCATGACCCAGTTTGTCAAACCAGGCTCAAAAGGCCTGTTTTAAGCCATAAAGAGACCGATTGAGCTTGTATACAGAGGAAGGTTGAGAAGCATCAACAAAACCAGAAGGTTGTTGCATAAACACCTCCTCTTTTAGTGATTCATGCAGAAACGCTTTGCTAATATCAAGCTGATTTAGGAACTAATCATTCTGAACAGCAAGAGTTAATAAGATGTGAATAGTCACTGGTTTAGCAACATGACTAAAGGTTTCTTTGAAGTCAATACCCTCTAGTTGGTGAAACCATTTGGCTACAAGACGGGCCTTGTATTAATCAATTGTGCCATCGCGTTTGCGCTTAATGCGAAAAACCCATTTACAACCAAAAATGTTTTGATGAGGAGAAGAGGGGACAAGAGTCCAAGTACCTGTGCTTTGAAGAGCTTGAAATTCTTCTAACATAGCTTGATTCCAGTGAGCATGTTTGGATGCTTGCAGATAAGTAGTAGGCACAAAGTTATCCATATCAATTGGATGTTTGGTTGCAGAGAGCACTTTAGGTTTAAAAATACCAGCTTTGGATCGGGTAATCATAGGATGAGAGTTGGGGGGAATATTTGATGGAGTTGGAAAGAAAGAACTGGAGGACAAATGTAAAGATGGAGGGGGAGGAGAAGGTGGAGAGGAAGACGGCAGAGATGAAACAGGTGATGAAGGTGGGACTGGTGACGCTGTAGAGGGTGCTAGAACATGTGAAGAAATGGGAAATGGAAGAATGAAGGTTGAAAAAGAAGAATTCGAGCCTTGTGACTTTGAAGAAGGCAGAAGATTCAGTGCATCATGAAAAGGGAAGTGCCATTCATTAAACAGAACATGTCTTGAAATATAAAGGCGATGAGTTTGAATATCCAAGCACCGATATCCTTTATGCTGCGGACTGTAACCAAGAAAAACACAATGGGTGTTTTTGCCATCCAGTTTAGAAGAAGTGTACCGTTTAAGCCAAGGATAACAGCTGCAGCCAAAGACCTTCAATCTTGAATAATCTGGAGACTTACGAAATAGAAGTTCCCAAGGAGATTTATCCAGTTGAGAAATTGGTAATCAATTGATGAGATACAGGGCAGTTGTAAATGCTTCAACCCAGAACTGATGGGGAACTCGAGAAGAAGCCAAAAGAGTCATTGCAGTCTCAGTGAGATGCCTGTGCTTTTGTTCTACACATCCATTCTGTTCTGGTGTGTGAGGGCAGCTATATTGATGAAAAATACCATTCCAGGATAGAAAAGAATTGAACTGCGAGCTGGTAAATTCATCCCCTGAATCTGATCTCAAGACTTTGATTTTATTGCCATTCATATTTTCTACATAAGCTTTAAAGGAGACAAAAAGAGAGAACACCTCAGATTTATATTTCATGGGAAACATCCAGGTATATTTTATAAACTCATCCATAATTAACAAGTAGAACTTGTAGCCACTGACAGGAGGAATGGGAGATGGACCCCAAACATCACAAAGGAGCAATTCTAAACTAGTAGAAACGGAACTTGTACTAGAAGAAAAAGACAACTTGTGATTCTTGCCTATAGCACAATCAGTGCAAAAGAAAGATACAAGTTTGTCACCACTGTGAGCAAGATTATGCTTATTTAATATTCTTCGAAACATAGCAGAAGATGGATGACTAAGTCTTTTATGCCATGTTTGCAATGATTCTTTGGTACTGAAGAACGTAGAATGAGGATGAGGAACAGTAGAGAGACCATGAAAAGGATAGAATCTGTCCTCAACTGGACCGCGAAAAAGCGTCATCCCCGAAGAACGATCCTTGATTTTAGAACCATCAGAATCAAGGGTCAAGGAACAATGGTTATCTTTCAAGAATTGATAAGCAGAGAGCAAATTAAATTTCATCAATGGAACATGAAGAATGTTATTCAATCTGAAATTAGCAAGTGGTGTTGAGACTGTAGAATTACCAGTGTGATGGATAACCATACCTTGTCCATCACCAATATACAGATATGGAGACTGGATAGCAGAAATGTCATTAGTGATATCAGAGGTGGCACCCGAGTCCATCAACCAAGTAGTTAGAGATTGTTTAGAACTGGTGTGAGCACACATAACAGCTAACTTTGCAGGAGGAATTCTACCAGCAAAAGCAGGGTTCATTCTCTCATAACAATCCAGAGCTTCGTGATCAAATGAGTTGTAAATTTGACAAGGAGTTATGCCACCAAAACTATTGCGACTAACACCAGGATTTTAGCGATGGCCAAAGTTGTTATTATTCCTGTAATTGCCATTAAAACCCCCAGAATTGGAAAAGTGACCACGAAAATTGTTGAAATTCTTATGAGCATTACCACGGCGTTGAAAAGGACCACGACCACGATTGTTGTTAGAAAACTTTGGTGGAGGATTGGAGAATGACTGATGAGCTGCATAAGCTTGAGGAAAATTGTAGAACTGTGGTGTAGGAAGACGTGGAGGTTGAGACTGCGCAGCAAAAGCCTGAAAAGGCTCAAAAGCAGAAGAATTTACACCTTTTTTCTTGCGAAGCATAAAAACCTCCTTGTTGATCAGCAATCCATAAAGTTCATCTAATGTTGTGGTCGAAAGACGGAGCATGATTGAGTCGATGAAAGACTCATACTCATCAGGCAATCCATTGAGAGTAACAGCAATCAAATCATGATCACTGACAGGAGCTCCAGCAGCCATTAACGAATTAGCAAGGCCTTTAATTTTCTGCAAATAATCAGAGATAGAGAGATCGCCTTTGTGCAAGGAGTGAAGACGAGAACGAAGTTGATGAATGTGAGCGGCAGAGACTCCACCAAATCAATGCTCAAGATTCAACCATAGATCTCGAGCCGATGTGATACCAACAGTGAATGGAACTATATCCTCAGAAAGCGTAGAATTCAACCAAATCAAGATATTCTGATCTTTTTCATACCAAATCTCGAAAGCAGGATTCAGAATATTGTGACCAGATGCATCAAGAACATAAGATGGCGGACAAACTTCAGAGCCATCAACGATGCCGGTCAGTTTGTATCGTCGGAAAATCGGAGCAAATAGAGCTTTCCAAATGAGGTAATTATCACGCTTGAGCTTTGTAGGAACCATGCAGCTAATATTCTGAACATTTATGGAAGAAATTGACGAGATCGAAGAAGAATTAGAAGAATTAGGGTTCATTGGTGCAAAATTGGGGAAAGAATTTGCAGGATGAGAAGGAACAAATTCAGGCTGTCCAGGAAAGGAAGTTGAAGACGCCATGGCCGAAGATCAAAGAACGAAGACGATCAAGAGATGGTGGCGGTGGCGGTGGCCAAAGAACAAAGATCAAAGGATCGAGAGGTGGTGAAGTAGAAAAGGCTCTGATACCATACAAGAAAAGAAGATCTTTTATTATTTCTTTCTTGATGAGAAAGGAATACAACTCAGTTTATATACATTTGTCTAATTAGGCTTAGTAACTAATTATACTTAATTTAATCTCTTAACACAGAGATTAGTTACAAGACTATTATAATAAAAAATTACAGTTGTAAAAGCTATTGACTATGTGGTATCCCTTTATGTAGTACTCTGGGTCGATGTACCCAAATGTGCCAGCTGCAACAAGCGAAAGGTCCAACTCTTCATCCTCCGGGCCCATTAAAGATAGGCCGAAAACGGATACCTTGACCCGCAATGTGTCATGCGGTAGTATGTTGGATGACTTAATGTAGCGGTGTATGATTGGCGGGACTGCTTGCTCGTGCAGGTACTCAATCCCTCGGGCTGCGTCAAGAGCCACTTTGATGCGCTTGGCCCATGAGAGCAAAGGCGAATGTGGGAGCTTGTGGAGATGGTCGTGGAGGGGGCCATTGTTCATGTGTTCATACACGAGTATTCGCTCTTTTGCGTCTTCGAAGAATCCAAGTAATCGAACCAAGTTCACGTGGTTGAGACGTGAAAGGGACTCAAGCTCGTTTACAAAAGCATGGTCTTGCTGGCGCTTTGTGCAGCCACCAACGTATGAGGAAGAGACTGATGTCTCAGCACGCTTGATGGCAACTTGGCGACCGTCATCTAATGTGGCGTAGTAGACAGAGCCGTAGCTGCGTGTTCCGATTTTGTGTTCTTCAGAGAAATTGAAGGTGGCTTCGAGTAGTAGTTGCAGTGGAAATTCCTCCAAAGAAGCCCCATTGGCGCCCATGCTCACCAAATGGCTTAGTTCTCTAACACCGGTGGCCCTGCCGTTGCTGCTGCGCCTTGCTTGGCTTGTAACTGCGCCCATGCTCACCAAATTTTAATTTATAAATTCTCCCACATTATCATGTTTGTAATTGAAAATCCCAAAATTCTCTCACTCAGATTTATGCTTATATTCAAATTCAACATTATTATATTAAATCTGTATCTTCAAATTTAAAATTTACCAAAAAAATTTCAAACTTATTTTTTCTCCATGACCATCATATTGCAAAATTGTAACAAATGAACATTATATTGCTCTGAATGCAATTTTAATTTCATTGGGTACGTTCTCTCTCTTGTTGCATAATCCATGTACCCAACTTTTTTTCTATACTACCATTGTAGCTTTTTTCTTCTAAATTTTTTTGAACCCATATATGTAACTTTTTCCTATAAGATTTATATAGTATGCACCCTTAACTAATTTGGTATTATGGTTTGCTTTCATTTTTCTATTCTTTAATCATTTTTTACATTAAGAATTTATATGGGTACATTGTTTTTCTTGTTTTTGTCACATATGGGTTTTAATGTTGAAATTGTATATGGATACATTCTTGTGAATTACTATCATTGTACATGGGTACATTCTTATAGGAACATTTATCTTTTATCATGACATTCAATAAAAATAATAATTCTTTTCTAATGGTGGAGTTTGTTGTTTAATCCCATTCTTATAAGAACATTTATCTTTTATCATGACATTCAATAAAAAAACAATTATTTTCTAATGGTGGAGTTTGTTGTTTAATCCCATAAACGTTAAAGTTCAAATCTTATGGGATTTTATATCCCATTAATGTGGTAATTTATTTTATTTAATTGCTTTAAATGTTCGGATAAAAAAATTGCTTTAAAGGATGTCCATATTACAATATTTAATATAATGTTTAATTTAAAATATAAAATAATTGACATGGAAATTGATTAATGCTAATATGTTGATGTGTACAAAATCAAAGGACTTTGATCAAAATCTAAAAAACTAATAGGATTTCAATCAATGTATACTAGTGATTAAGGACCTCATCCAAAGTATCCTTTTATTAAAACTAAAAGAAAGCAATAGTGTTATATTTTGCACGTAGCAACTAATTAATTAAAATTATTAAGTTAAAATAAACTTGATGTTTTGAGCCAGAAAAATAGCTTAATTTTGGATTTCCTAAATTTTCTTGCCGGTATAAAAATAAATTATTTAGGCTTTGGATTAGTTTTGTTTTCTTTTTTTCAATAATCAAAAAGTAGTTTTTAGCTTATCTAGTAATATTAATCAAGCAGAAGGCATTCATAAATTGAGAAATTACAAAAATGAAGAAAGAATTAATCCAACAGAATCGAAAATAATATTTAGAGTTAACCTAGAGAGAGGTGAGAGATGATTAGATTAGAGTACCTGATGATGATAATCAGATCCAAGTGAGTGCTAGGTCATGTGGCGGAGGAATTAGCATCAAGTGTCGGCAGCCAATGCCTCATCACATCTGATGAAGAACCAGTTAACAACAGGTGGAAATTGGATCAAACAAACTGAATTAATTTGGTGAACAAATTATACAGAAGAGAAACAGAAAGAGCATGCTATGATATAACTCTACTTAGTGTTTGTTTGTTTGTTTGGGTGATGGGATATATGAACAGGTGTTGTGCATGCATATGGTGATGGTCCATGGATATGGATGGAGACTGGAGAGATGATATCTGACACTTCCTTCCTTACTACCCACATGTTTCTTGTTTACTAAGTTCACCACTCACCACACAGTAATCTTTCAGCTACCTAGGCACTAAATAATTATATGTGTGTGTGTATATATGTATGTATGTATGTATGTATGTATGTAGATGCCAAACCCAGGAAATTAAGCTCCAGCAAACTCTATAATTTTGTTTTTCAACTAAATATGTAAAATCACGTCAACAAAACAAGCTCCAGCAACCTCATCGAAAGTAAATGTCAAACTTGGTAGTTCATTCCCTCTCTACAATTTTACAGACATCTTTCTCACTCTTCAACTTAAGTTTTTTATTATTACAAAATCAAATATTGTGTTACATAGCGAGTTGGGAGAAGACAAAATTTTATGAGTTTCCAAAAAAAATAAGAAAAAATATATATATATATATATATATATATATATTTTATGAATATAATGATGAATAAAGAAAAATAAAATAATCAAATTTGAAAAGTCTATTGGAGATGCTTTTAGGTCCCTTCTTTTTCCAATGTAGAAATCATACTCTTAACACGCACACTCACATGTGACGAATTCTCAAACTTTACACTTGGACAACACAAATTATGTGACGTGGAGCACGTGTGAGCGTTGTGCGTCACACAAAAGTAAACCTGCCTATTTGTGAAGCCAAATAGTCACATGTGTTTCACTTCTAAAGTTTGATAGGTGTTCTGACACGCCTCAACCCCAATATCTTAATGATACATGGATGACATGTGCTGGCCGACATTCGAGAGTGACGAAAGCCATAAATATATGAATACGCAAGAATATAAGAGAACCTATAATTCAAAAGTCATATAACAAATAATAGTGATAGTGAATATACAAATGCTAGGAGACCATAATAAGATTCCGAATTAAAAATGAGGGCAACGGAAGGTCCAACAATCACAAATCTGAAACAAAAGATGCACAAATATGTCCAGAGCACACTACAACACGGAAGTACGAGTGAAGATAAGAAATCAAATTACAATTAACATAAGGAAATCATACACAAATGGAAGGTCACAAAGTCACTGGTAGGGAAATGCCTCGATGCTCGGGTTGTATTCCTCGTCACTATGTCCTGAGGGGGCGCAAAAACAAAAGGTGAGTGGACCATAATTGATACTAATACTAATAATACTCAAAAACCCAAATTCTTTCTTAACATAATAACCCCTTGTTTTGAGAACACATATAATACTACATACAGGTTTTTCTAAAACTCTAGCATGCAGGAAATGTTCGCAGCCGTAAAATCATCTCTGAAAATGATATCAAAGCGCCCGAAGGCAAAACCCAAAAATCTTATAACTCAAATCAATGATAAAATACTAAAGGTATCATAGTTGCCCGAAGGCATAACCTGTCCATCACTCGAAGGTGAAGCCGTACGACACTGGGTTACACCAGTGAAGAAACATGGTAGGCCCCATCACCCGAAGGTGAAGCCGTACGACTCTGGGTTGCGCCAAAGAAGAAACATATCTATATATATATAGCATAACACACCGACACTGGTTTCGCCAATGAAGTTGGGGGTATAACATAAGTATCCTCAACTGTGTCATATGGCCATAGACTAAATACCCGTGTTGTGTGTATATATCGTATGATAACCCACTAGATAATCACCGAAAACATATCTCGAAAACATATCTGATAAATTGGATCGGGTTAAGGTTATTGGGTCAAGGCTTTGGGCCGAGTTTAATGGATTGGGTTTGAGCTAGGATTAGCGGATTGGACCTGAGTTAATGGGTTACTAGATTGGGCCGGATGACAGGTTGGATTTGGGCCTAGTTTGGGTTGCATGTCAAATAAACCCGAATTAACTCGCGAGTCACCAGACCCATCGAAGAAGAAAACCAGGATTTTTGGGGATTTTGGCTGGGAAATTTCCCAGGCTCTAATTTGGGGTCAAATCTCCACCATTTCCAATGATTTTTAAACCCATGTGAAGCTAAGGAAGAAGAGAACTAGAGTTTACCAATTTAAGGGTTAACCATGGTCAGAGTTGGCCGTAAATTGGCTCGCAAGCCATTTGGTTTAGCCGAAAAATCTGGGAATTCGAAGAAAACAAGCATGCATGAATAGATAGTCCCAAACTCAACCCCAAATCATCACCAGACAAGATTTAACCCCTGAATATAAAGGTTAAACGAGAAATCTCACCTAGTATTTGAGGATAGAGCTCGAGGCTCTCAGCTTTAATGGTGGATCACCCTACGATGCTCCGATGTAACATGCAAGACCAAAATCGTGTTCCTTGAGTCTCAGTGATGTCTAATATGTGATTTTGGGGTTTGATTTGTGAAATGATTGATTAAGAGAATGAGAGAACTTGAGAGAATTTGAGAGTTAGAGAAAGTGAGGTTTGTAGAAAATGAGAAAGGAGAGAAAGTTGTCACGGGAGCAGGGGAAAGAAAAACAATGTGCCAGGTTACAAACCCAACACAGGGGTATTTTCGTAATTTTGTATGTAATTTTTTAAAATGGGTTGTTACATATTCCACGTGTTGAGAGTATGAATCTTACATCCAATAAATAAAGAACCTTGCACGTTCTTATATGAAACCAAATTACTCATATTACGAGTTAATTTCATGTTGAAATCTTAACTTTTTTCATTGAACAAGGTAAAATGACACACACACCACCACCACCATCTTTGATGATGCAAGGCAGAACACTATTAAAGTAATGTTAGATAGACCAAATTTGTAAACTATATGATGTGTCACAAATAAGAAATAAGCACGTTAATCAATACTTAAGTAGTAATGCAATCATCAACAACCACGTCAAATGATTTACAAAATTTAGTTTACAAAATTGGTCTCACTAGCATTACCCGTAAACATAATGGTACATTTACTAAGCATATATATGATTTTAAATTCTCTACTTGCATGACAAGCATTATAAAACGAAGAAATTAACACTACGTATCTACCTTTTGAACCTTGCAATTAGCTAGCTACTGCTAAAAGAGACAATTCATCAGTACTGGGTGAGAAATCCTTGACATTTTCGTCGTTACAGGTGTTGTTTCCGGACCTGAAAGTGCAAGGATCAGCAGCCGTAAGCATCTTTATAACATCCCGCATTGTCGGGCGCAAGGACGGTAGCTTGGTAGTACAGAGAACAGCAACCTTCAAGACCTTGATCATGTCGTCCTCGACACATTCATGTGCCACTTTATCATCTAGAATCTTAACAACCGCTTCACGGTCACTCAGATGCTTTGAAACCCAGTAAACAATATCCTTGCCTTCACCGTAATCCTCTTCAACTGGTCTCCTGCCAGTTACTAGCTCGAGCAGCACCACACCGAAACTATACACATCGCACTTTTCGTTCACTTTAGCAGTATATGCCAGCTCTGCAGGAAATTAGTTCAAAAAGTTTGAACACATGCAGGTTGTGAAGATTTTGGATACAATCCCAAGTGAATTAAACCGGCAAAAAAAAAAAAAAAAAATTAAAGCAGCATCAAATCTGGTGAGCAGATCAAAATTCTAGAGTTGTAGAAGTTGTCACCGGGCAATTGCTTAACGCGTGGTTGAAGCAAGAAACCAACGCTAACATATGCGACGTGACTAACAGGTTTCCGATACATTCTATAAGATACGAAGTATAATTATATATCATAACAATGGAAGGATAAATGTATGTGGTTTCGTAGATTTGAAACTCACCAGGAGCAATATAGCCATGTGTGCCGGCGAAGGAGCTGTAATCACAACCCTTCTGAGAGCTTTCTGCAATCTTTGCAACCCCAAAATCAGCAACTTTTGCCTCATAATCGTCGTCGAGCAGAATGTTAGTGGATTTAATATCTCTATGAATTATAGCTGGTGAACAATCATGATGCAGATAAGCAATGCCCCTAGCTGCTCCCAAAACAATCTTATACCTCTGGCACCAATCCAATTCGGGCTTCCCGCTTTTATTATCTCTGTGAAGCGCTTGAAATAAATTACCATTTGCCATGTACTCAAACACGAGAACACTAGATCCGCCCATCGCTGAACAAGCGTATAGCTTCAGTATATTTCTATGCCTGATCTTCCCCAAAATGTCCATCTCTGCGGTCAAAAGCTTCATGCCATCTCCTTTCCAGAGTTGTTTGACAGCTACCGTGCCACGACCTTTCTTCAAATCTATGCGGTAAACTTTCCCTGTACTGCCACTTCCAATCAAATTTTCTTCTTTCAAATCGCATATATCATCTGCATCTATTTCCAACTGGTGGAAAGACGCAAGTTTCCATTTCAGATCTTTCTCCTTCCCTGCTTCCAAATTATTTTCTCTGTCAACTGCCTCCCCAAGCTTGAAGTTCTTATAACTGACCAGCAGTAATCCAGCAAAAACAGCAACCAACGCCAATGCTATAATCGAGAACAAAACCAGTTTATTTTCAAGCACCTTTTTTTGATTCGGCTTTTCAGTACACATGTTCATCCCAGAATTTGTACGTGTTCTGGAATATTGATCAATGCAGAGTCCCTTGTTTCCATCAAAGGCTTTGTCTCCTCCCATGGTCAGAAGATCAGATGGTACTCTTCCGGATAACTGATTCCCCGACAAATCTATAGAACTTAGCTTCAGTTTCACCAAAGTTTCAGGAATCAAACCCGTGAGGTTATTTTGCGAGAGATTTAGAGAGTTCAAAGAGCTTATTAGTGATAACGTACGTGGGATATTACCGGTTAAAGAATTCGAAGCAAGATTCACGTCCACCAACTTATCACAGTATCCCAATTCTGATGGTACCGATCCTGTCAAAGAATTGTGTTCAAGATGCAAAGATGACAGCTGCTTTAGAGCACCAATTTCGGAAGGTATTTCACCGGAAAATTTATTACCACTGAGATAGAGCCTCTCCAAGTTTGATAGGTTCCCAAGTTGCGGAAGATTACCAGAGAAACCATTGTTCTGCAATTTCAACTGATTCAAGCTGGTAGAAAACCCAATGCTGGGGGAGATCTCTCCGCTGAAGTCGTTATCACTCAAGTCAATCATTGTCGCGTAGGGAAGTGACCAAAACTCAGCTGGAATCTTCCCAGACAAATTGTTCTGATTGACTCTCAGCCTCTCTAGAGATTTACATCGAACGTAAGAGTCTGGCAGCTCCCCAGAAAAATGGTTGCCCAAAGCAAGCAAGAATTGTAACCTGCCCTTTTCACAAAGAAACCTTGGGAAACCACCCGAAAACTGATTCTCGGATATGTCAATGCTTTCCAAAGGTGAGAATCTGCCAAAATTGGTTGGAAATTCCCCGGAAAATCTGTTTTCATAAATTGAGATTGCAACAAGGTGTTCCATATCGCCGAACCCAGCAGGGAATTCCCCGGAGAAATTGTTCCCGAATAACTGAAAAACCACCAAGTTCTTGAGATTTCCCATCTCCGAAGGCAACTTCCCATAAAACTTGTTTGATGAGAAATCAAATTCCCTTAGGAGGGTGAGATTAGCGAGCCCTGGTGGGATTTCCCCGGTCAAATTGTTTCGAAAAAGCTCAATCTTATTGAGTTTTTGTAGCTGGGAAATCGAGTTGGAGAGCTTCCCAGAGAGCTTGTTCTTCGACATATCCAACGTCTCCAATGCCTTCATTTTGTAAACAGATTCCGGAATCTCTCCTCTGAACTGGGAATTCCCCAGATGGAGCCAAGTCAAGTTGGTCAAGTTTCCAAGCCCCTCAGGGATTTCACCTTCATCAAATTCATTCTCCCCGAGCCCGAGAGAATTCAACGCAGACAGATTCCCCACCCATGATGGGAATGCGGCGGAGAAGGAGTTTGTAGAAAGATCAAGAATCTCCAATTTTCGGAGGGCAGAAAGATCCGGGATTGCTCCCACCATTTTGTTGCCAGTGAGATTCAAAGTTTTGAGATTGGCACAACGAGTCACTTGGGCAGGAAGCTTTCCTGTAATGTTGTTGCAAGGCAGCGAAAGTGTGCCGAGGCTGTCAAGAACACCAATGGCGGGCGAAATCTCACCCGAGAGGGACTTGTTATCAAGAGAAATTCCAATCACTTTCCCGCTAATCCGATCACAGGCGACTCCGAAGAAGTTGCAGGGCGACCCATCTGCGGTCTCTTTCCAGGAATCGAGAACATTCAGAGGGTCTTTGAGCTGCCTCTTCAACTCAAGGAGGGCTTCAGCTTCCGTTTCAGTTCCGACCGTTAGAGGCATGCATGGCGGGAAAAGCAAACAGAGGAAGACCACAGTCGGCAGCAGCAAGTACAATGCCATTGGAATGTAGTAATAGCTTGTAGTAGGGGTAGAATGGTCAATTAGAGACGACGGAGCTTTAAATTTGGCGACCACCACCACTACCCCATGCCGATGCCATTCTTTGAACTTGAACACGTTCCGAAGAAGCTTAAGGAAACAGCTGTGCAGAAAAAGCCCACAAGTCATTGTCCCTGACTGCGTTATCTTTTTAATTTATAATATTAACAAAAACGCTATTTTTACTATTTATTTATATCATTATTTGTCCTAACTTTTTAATAGAAACGAAACCAACATGTTTTGATGAACCTACGCGTATTAGAGAAATGGTACAAATGACAGTATAAATAGATGGTAAGTGTAGCACTTACTAATAACTTGGCTTTCTAGCCAAAATAAACCTGAAATTGACATAACTCATCACTTAAGTTCCTGAGATTTATCCATGCATTTGTCACACTATGGAGCAATGGTCGTTTTGGATAATTCCGCTAGAACTTCCGCCCTTTATTTGACGCTTTAAACCATTTATTTTGTATGAAAGTTCTAAACGTATTACGCTTGTGACAAGGCCGATATCAATACACACTGATTTTTAGTTTAGAAACTAAGGCTCCAATTGTGCCAAAATTCATGAAGCAATGCTCTAATTTCATCGAATTACTTACTTAGGACTTAACTAATTTACTAAAACTAAAAGAAAGCAATACTGTTATATTTTGCAAGTAGCAACTAATTAATTAAAGTTATTAAGTTAAAATAACTTGATGTTTTGAGCCAGAAAAATAGCTTAATTTTTTATTTCCTAAATTTTCTTGCCAGTATAAAAATAAATTATTTAGGCTTTGGATTAATTTTGTTTTCTTTTTTCAATAATTAAAAAGTAGTTTTTAGCTTATCTAGTAATATTAATCAAGCAGAAGGCATTCATAAGTTGAGAAATTACAAAAATGAAGAAAAATTAATCTAACAGAATCGAAAATAATGTTTAGAGTTAGCCTAGAGAGAGGTGAGAGATGATTAGATTAGAGTACCTGATGATGATGATCAGATCCAAGTGAGTGGTAGATCATGTGGTGGAGGAATTAGCATCAAGTGTCGGCAGCCAATGCCTCATCACATCTGATGAAGGACAAGTTAACAACAGGTGGGAATTGGATCAAACAAACTGGATTAATTTGGTGAACAAATTATACAGAAGAGAAAGCAAACAGAAAGAGCATGCTATGATATAACTTTACTTTGTGTTTGTTTGGGTGATGGGATATATGAACAAGTGTTGTGCATGCATATGGTGATGGTCCATGGATATGGATGGAGACTGGAGAGATGATATCTGACACTCCCTTCCTTGCCACCCACATGTTTCTTGCTTACTAAGTTCACCACTCACCACTCAGTAATCTTTCATCTACCCAGGCACTAAATAATTATGTGTGTGTATGTAAAACCCAGGAAATTAAGCAAATAAAAACGAGAAAAACAAGCGATACAGACAGCGGAAGGTGGAGGAGGCAGAAGAGATAAGCAAGGACGAGAGAGAGAGAGAGAGAGAGAGATGAGTAATAGTGTATCTACGTGACTGATGCGAGGGAGGGAGCCCATAATGGAGAGAGCAGAGACAAAAATGCTTTATGAGCAACATTTGGAAACTAGGGCCTCCTCCAAAATCACGAAAAAGTAATTATTGTTACATGATAAGAGGGAAATCTGGATCCTTTTGTGAGGATCACAGAAATCTATGAATCGCATACGTATTCGTTCATCGTATATCGTGCAATCAGAAATCATTTTGAATATTTTTTTATTTAAAATTAAACACAAACAGTACCTGATAAATATTAACCACACAATGTACGATGAATGGACACGATTTACGGATCCATAAGATTTTCAACAAAAGAATCCGGAGAGGATCCTATTGGATATGAGTGAAGGATTTTTAACCAAAATGGTATATGTGATTGAGAATATATAAAAGTAGTTCATGAGATTCTTCTTTGTCAATCATTTTAGTCATTTCTTGAAAAATATTCGTTAAATTAAGAATATTTTGTCAAACCAACCCCTTCACTTGAATTTTGTGGTTTCTTCAATTTAATGAAATTTTTTCACATAAAGATAAAAATGATTGACAGTGGACAATTTCAAAACCATTTCTATCGATTTTAATTTCAATAACCAAAGTGAGAAGTTGTGGGGCCCACATCACATTGAACTTCAACAATCTAAATCGTCTATTTTTCAAGTTGCACCTCTTAGATTATCCCTGCAAAATATTTGCCAAATTAAAAATATTTGAGATATCTAATTGAGTTCAAATAAATTAACGAACACTTTGTTCTATAAGAAACAATGAAATTTCATTGTGATAATTAAATAAGCAAATAATTTCGAATTATATTGAATTTTTGCAAGGATGATCTATGAATCGAGACTTATGATTGAGATTGTTGAACTTTGATGTAGAGTGGGTCCTCCAAAATAGACAATTTGGTTTTACTTTTACCTTTTTTTTTTTTTTTTTTGTACACGAATTCTATGAGCATTTCTTCATCTCCACTTTCTAACATATTTCCCTTATATCTCAAGTACAAAAATGCAAATTAAAAATGACTAAATCAAATCGTTACTAAACGAGTCCTTAATTATATATAAAAGTGTGACTTGGCGATTATTATACGGAAATGAGATATGCTTAGTAATTGAAATTCAACCCACATAAGATTTGAATTTAATTCGATGAAGCCAGTGCCGATACAAATTTGGAATTTAGATGCGACATTCCTACTTGGTTCGACATGGTCCAGCGAGACAATCATTTATAAGGACTTGTCATACAAGCATCTTCATACGTTAATGCACCGGTGTATCAGTTTTATGTCGTCTTTTTTTGTTAAATTAATTACCGACGGAATTTAAATTAATATTTTTATGCAAAAATTCAACATTTTTTCATCATTACAGTAATAAGCCACTTGCAGTTATACGTGTCTAACGGACAATCATTACTCGTCTTATCTTGTGTCTAATGTAGAATCATTACTCGTCTTAACGTGTCGGTATATCAGGTAATGTGATCAATAGTTATACCTATAAAGCAATTTCATTGTCACAGTAATTTCCAGTTGGAATACACCGAGTTATGCTTACCCTAAACCCGAGACCCTACATCCCCTAAAAAGCATGTGAACGCAAAATATTCAAGAGATCCGCTTTGGATGTCTATGTCCGAATTCGGCGGACCAAAAATCGAAACAACTCATCTTGAATTCTACAATCCTCGATTAGCCCATCCAACTGACCCACCTAATGCAAACCAAAGGTTTAGATCTCCCTTACCTTGAATGGCACAGATCTCTGGGGTAGCTAGCTCCAGACTTCGAGATGCGCAGAGGATCTCGATTTGCATTCGACCCTCAATGAACCACTTGGAAGCATATGCTGTAGACATCAGTAGGTACATGTTCTGATTTCATGTGTAAATCACAGTAATTCGGCATGAAATAGTTAAAAAATACAACTGAAACTACACTGAAATATATAGATGGCTTCCTTGTACATTCATATATTTCAATGAGGTGAATTATGTCCGGTTTTTCGACCCCAAATAACAAAAAAGTAAAATCCAGCTCCGTCCCTGTTTTTTCCGTGTGATTAAAAATTTCCATGGCCGCACAATTCAGGAACCTCCATGACGGCGATAGAGTACAGACCGATAAATGGCAGCAACGTGGAAGAAGACGATGAGCACTATGAAGAAATCGTCCAGGAGACCAGCTATACCAAATATTGCTACAAGAACACTCAAAACAAAGATTATGTATTAATAGTGCCACTTACTAGAACCACCCCACAAGAAAATTCAACCAGCTTGAAAGCATAAAAAACACCTTCCGGGATGAAGTCAAAAGGACTGAATAGGTACGCAGCACCCATTATCATCTGTATATTTAAGAAAACAAAATTTCCAAAAAGGTCAGAACTTCTTAACGAACATACAGTATACAATATACTTCAGATTAAAGATGAGATAAGTTCTCGCAGAATGTTATTTCCAACCATATAAACTGCATTAACATCTGCATGAGAATGCAAAATATACGAGAAGTGATCGCATACTTGTGTCAATTACTTAACTGAAATCCAGACACGAGCCCTTATAACAAGGGGAAGAGATCTATCAGGATTAATTAGTTCTCGCAGCAGCCTCCGCAGGAGAAAAGGAAGGTCCTGCGCTCTCTGTTGACAAGATTATTGAAATTTATAGAAACAGATTAGAAATGCAGGACATAACGATCTAATATTCTCAATCAACTATGTATTCTTTTCATGTAGTTGACAGAGTACAGAAACTGCAAATATTTTTCAGCAAAAAACATATCTGCGCATGTTCATGTGCTGGTGCGCGTGTGTGCGTGTGGGGCATGTGGGGGCTGTGGGTGTGTGTGTGCGTGCGCGCGCGCGCGTGTGTGTGTGAGTGCGTGTGCACGTGTTGTAGCTCTCACTACTCATTGTATTTCAATAATTCAACCGTCTAATTTTTCAGTCTTCCCTCAAAGATCATCCTAACAAAATATCACGGAAACCCTAAACTTTTTGACTACTAAGTGGAAGGTTTGTCACTTTTAGTGTTTTCTAGATGTATCATGTTTGTCTATTTTCTTGACTTGAATTAGATGGCTAAACGGTCGGATTTGTCTCATATTTTGGGAAGATGACCTTTGAATGAAGAACTCAAAAATAGACTGTTCGGATTATTGATATAAAATATGGACCGGGCCCCACAAGGTTATTTGATGGATACATATATTCATTTACCTGAATAAGACTTCTGGAATGACCTCCAAAAACACGATTGTACCTTTCAATCTTGCCTAAAATCTCCGCAACCTCCGGCCTATCAAGCTGCCTTGAAGAAGCCCTACGTGGAACCAACAAAGTGATGGGACGACGACATAGTGGGCATTTACAAGGGCGAACTGTTGATCCATGATCCCAAACAAGCATAATACAATTTCCTGAAGAAAGGGAGCCAACGATGCATTATTAGCTATTACTTTTTTTTTAATGACTACTCAATTTGGAGTTCAAGCCTTGTAGATTATATGTAATGGAATCTGATACTTGCATGTTCGTATATAGTAAGAGTCCTGCTAAGTCTATTATACACTCACAATGTTATACTTGATCCGTTATCTTACACAGAGTATGCAGTGTATACTAAATAGAACATCACACCCATTCAGTTTAGGTAATATAACAACAGTCGTACAAAAACTATGGAAAAATATTCTCAAGTAAGCATGTTGGGGACTTTGTAACCACTTTGGGTATCCATAGTCTGTATAATCTATTCAAACAAAACAATTTCAAGCAGAGATCACTTTTACGTACAATAGAAGCAGTAAACTTATCAAACAAAAAAAATCCTTACAGTGTGCATGGAAGAGGGAATTTTTAAGTTCCATGTAATTTTCGTTCAGAATGCGCTACAAAAATTACATAAAGGGACTTGAAAATCAATAGATGCAATAAATTTGAAAGTACACTTGAGAGAACTTCCAAATTACTCCTTGAAAGGTGTCATTTGCAGGTGTTTTAGTAGTACCTTTAAAGTGCTTAAGTAGTTCATTGATAGCATTCTTGTGATGCATTTTAACAATTGAGTATAAAATCCCTTGACACTTTGAAGGTCTCTCATCAAAACATAAGGTTAAAGCCTAAAACCTAAGCGCGGGTGATGTTCTCTAACTGACGCAGCACAAAATAGCATTACACCTCTACATGAATGCATGAATGAGTTAAGGCCCTGTATCATCAAGTTCAAAACATGATCATTTATACATATAAATATATATAGGCACCATGGGCATCCACGATTTATAACCAGACCTGGAATTACGCTAGGAAAAACTAGCTATATCAGATGTTAGTTAATAGGCACTATGGGTACCCGTGGATTATAACTAGACTCGGAATTGCCCTGATCAAGAATATCAAGTCCATTCTACTTGGAATGAAACGGACACTGGGAGCGGAGCAGGGATTTTTTTTTTTTTTTTTTTTTTTTTTTAACATACAAATTTCCTTTGCCACATTTTTACAATGCAAGTCTTGGAAACCTACACAAACGTGTTCTTTCTATTCACAGAACTCTGCAGAGTAGAATTACATGTACACAATGACATTCTGTCTTGACTTCTCTACATATCAATAAGAACAAGAGACTAATGATATCAAACGAAAATGACTATTATCGAATATCTACTGCGGTTTCTGAGCTCCATCTTCGGCCCTCTTCTTTGTTTTCACCAAACTTTTAGTTTTCACCAAACTTTTAAGTTAGCATAGGCTGCATAGCTAAGCTAAAGACTTGTTTCAACGAAAACGTCATAGATTGCTCGAAATAAACACCCAGTTTGGATTTGGATTATAAGTCCCTTCACTCTAAAGACCAAATGACATCGAAAGCCCGCCGCTGCTAAAATCTTCTGATTAATCAATCAAGTCTTTCAACACAAGCATGCTTAAACCATGAATCAATCGTATCAAAACAGGAACAAAAGCATGCTTGAGACAAAACACAAACACAAACACAAACAATTGAATGGAGAAATTGAAGACAAATTGGGTTTAGGGTTCTTTCGATTGCACCAAACCAATACCAAAATTGGTCAATTGTGTAAGCTAAGAAATAGGAACGAGAGAGAGGGAGGAAGAAAGGTACCGCAAAACCAGTGAGAGCAATTGGCCTGACAAGGAGTGTCGAAGTTGCCATGGCACACCGAACACAGATCGCCGCCTGGAGGGCCGTCCATTCCGATCTCGCATTCGCCTACCCCGCCGTTACTTCAATCCTTGGAAGATATTCTGAAACGCCCTTAACCATGACGTGCCACACAAAAGGATCGCCACGTGTCGCCGCCCAGGACCCGCAGTATCTGTAATCGTCACATTATTACACACGGATTGGATCGGAAATAAGGTTTTCTGATTTTTAATCGTATCAAAAGTTTTAAAGTGAACATTTTTTATATTTGAAATTTTCGGAATCAGAGTTTCTTCAGAATATTCCGAAATGTGGTGAACGAACTTCACACAAGCGTAAAATTATTTTAAAGTCTATATAATTATTAAATTAAAAAAAAAAAAAACAAATGAGACTTTGTCATACTGATGTGGTGTATGTTAAAGGCTTTCTTATGTCTAAGTTAGATTTAAATGTAGGAAATGAATCACAAACTATGAGTTTTTTGGTTAAGGAATAGTTATCTTATCATGAAAATGAACATGACTTTACATAGTCTAACATGAGCTTGATGACGAGAGATATAACGAGGGGCACCAATTAAGAATCTCATTTAATACCGACCCGTAACAGCATAAGTGATTATGACCTATGTATGGGGATATGAGTATGGTAAGCATTATCTTTTGAAGATCTTCCTAGATCTTTGCTTTGTCAACCCTTATCTTGCTTTATCAACCCTTCTGAACTGATCCCATATGTGGAATCCCCTTTTGAGCCTTACTCGGGCCTGCTAATCCCTAAACCCAAATTTGTTGAGCGGATATGGCCCAAATCTTCAACTTGATCTAAGTTTTTGCAAAATTTAATTGGAATATTGTTACTAGCTACTTATGGTGTGTAAAATCTGTTAAACCAACTGGTGATTGAAGATTGCTAGAGAAGCCTTAAATCAAGGCGATTGAAGATCGTTCCAAATTGGAGCCGCTAAAGATTGTACAAAATAATGTGTTTGGACTCACGCAGATATCCAAACACATCATTTTATACTATCGTTATTCTAGCATTTTTCTCCTTAGGTTTTAGTTCAACTAAAGTCGTTCTTATTTTTCTGCTGTAGTTCGTTTCAAGTTGTTCCGTTTCCAGCACTTTGATTTCCTAGTAACTAGTCTTAATTCATTTGTATAATTTGTCCAAAATAAATGAGATTGTTTGGCTCCTTCTACTTAAGGAGTCATTCATTTTTAAATGGTTGTGTGACATTATTTTATTATAAAACAAGTCACAATCAGAATGGTTCATCCGTTTTATACTAATCTAAAAATCATCTCTTGAAAAATCTATTCGATTGGAGACCATTTAGTGATCTGTTTGAGTCAAACAAATTGTGCCTTTAAGTTGTCTTGCCCGAATTACTACTTTACTACCTTGTTTTGCTTCCATGCTTAAATTACCAATATGGAATTAGTTTCACGTGTAACCCATTACAAGTAATGATAGAAAAACTAAATGTGTAAATAAAATTTTGTAAACTAAATGACATGGAAGTTGATGATTGGATTATTACTTAAGTATTGATTAATGTGCTTATTTTTTATTAGTGACACATCATTGCAAATTTAATTTACATAACATTACTCCTCATTATATGGTGGTCTCATGTAAAGCGGAGAAATTTGACAAAATCAAATAGAACTTATATTAAATAGTTTCACTTGTAAAACAACGAGAATTTTACTTTTGTGAAAGGAGTAGAATTCTCTCCTTTTTTTCTTTTTTCCCTCCCCTTCCCTCCCTACCTATTTGAACGGTCACGGTTAAACCACGTCAACATCTTATATTAATTTTTTATAGCAAACGAAAGACAAAATAAGAGAATGTGAGAGGGGGGATGGAAGGGGATGGGAAGAGGAGGGGAGAGAATCATAGTCCTTTGTGAAAAGGTTTGTTGATGACCCAAAATCTCGACAATATCAATGTTATTACTTAGGGTAGTGTTATCCATACATTTATTTTTACTTCTCACACATCCTCTCAATTTTCGACCGTCAAATTGAATGAATTGAAAAAGATCAATGACAAAAAATTACCAAAGATATGCGTGAGGTAAAAATGTGTGTGTGAATAACATTACCTAGGGAGCATTTTTGCTTACCATTATTGTGGTGTATATTCATCATCCTATTTATCACAGTTAGATGAGTTTGAATTTGAAGATTCATGTAGTGGATAAGCGCAAATCTCAAAATTTAAATTCATCTAACAGTAATAAATAGGATGATGAACATATACTATACTAAACGGTAATGAGCAAAAATGAACTCCTTCACCTATTACTTATCAGCAAGTGGTCGATGGCCCAGTATGAAATCCTTACAGCTTAAGGTAGGTCCCCCCACCCCACTAGAAGTAGGGAAATTAATTTTGCGGCGTACGTTGGTTTGAAGAAACAAAGATCAAACACAAGAGGAAGAAGTGTCGTGGAGCGAAACAACTGCAAGTGTTGAGGAAGGAAGGAAGAAAGGAAGATGAAAGATATGAATTGGCTGTTATACTCAACTGGAAGTGGAAGTGGGAAGCTACCAACGCCACAGCCGTCGTCGGCGGCTTCCATGTTTCTCAGAAACAAAACAAAAACAAGAAGAAGCAGCCTAAATCATCGATTCGATTTCCTCTCAACATTTTCTGCTTCTCCTCTGCGGGCCGCCGCCGCCGCCTCCTCCTCAGTACGTTCTTATTTACGTTCCTCCTTTTACTTTACACCTGTTTCTTCTTCTAATTAGATAGAGATGGAGGGACTTTGAATTAGTTTGGAATGCTATTATAAAAATTAGATGCGAGGACTCTGAAAATTACTAGTTGCTATACTTTTGAAGACACCTTTCAAGGTTTAATTCGAAAAGTGTAGTGCATTTGGAGAGTGTTTTAGTGGTATTTAAGTAGCTCACTGTTAGAGTTTTTTAATGCAATTTATGACTCGTTTGGAAGTGATTTTAAAATAATTATATAAAAAGGAAGTGAATTTTAGAAAAGCGCTTAAAGTGCTTTATGCTAGAAGTATAGTTATATGCTTCATCTATAAAGCACTTCCAAGTGCTTTTGTAATCCAAAATTATTTTCCATAAAAAAGCTTTCATTTATCTTAAAATACTTCCAAACGAGCCTTTAAGTTTTAAGTAAGGTTCTAAAAGACGCCCCGGACTAGCGCCTAGGCGCCTAGTTGGGGTCTAGGCAGGTGCCTATGCTGACTAGCTGGATTTAAGTAAATTTATTATATTTTGTGTATATAAGTGTTTGTTTATACTTAAAATATATATAATTTCTTCATAAACTACAAAATAGAATGACATATATATTATCAAGTATTGAAACATAATGAAAACATGAGGAACAATTATGTAATGTGTGTTCATTTTACTATTAAGCACGTCTCTTACAATTTATTGAAAAAATGAAATACAAGATGAAAGTTATCTATTTTCTATCTAAGTAAGTCGTAATCTAAGCAGGTGTCTAGGCGGATCTGGGCGGGCTAGGAGGGTGCCTCATCAAGTCTAGGTGCTCTTTCCTAAATTTCAAATGTCTAGGCATTAATCGGGATAGTGGCTAGCTGCCTAATGCCTAGGCAAGGCCTAGACGGTGCTAGGCGGGATTTTTAGGACAGTGGTTTTAAGAAAGCATAGCAGACTAAAGTTGTTGGGACTTGGAAAGTCCCTCGTCCAAAGATGGGAACTGAATTAAATCTACAAGAGGCTTAAGGTATCATTAATAAAAATAAAACTCTTCACTTTTGATTCTCTACATGCATCTTCATCATATGATTGCCAGGACAGCACAACTGCAGCCTGCTGCAGTTAGCTATTTGATTTTCTGTGCTGCTGTGCGTGTTGTTCTACCTTGACTGTAAAGTGTAAACCTCAGTTTATGTTCAGACGCAAGGCAACGCAAGTCGTTGGAGGTCAGCTGCAGCGAGTACAGGCACAAGAGTTGCTTGTAGCCTACTAAAAGCGGAAGACAACGTAAATGACGACGAAACATGTGAGCTAGTCAGTGGATTTGAAGTTTCAGTTGACGGCGAGGGTGTTGCCGGTACCATCAACGCTTATCTCTTCAAGGCAGTCAAAAACAATAACGGAATTGGGATACTTCTCTTGTCTGACATCTTTGGCTTCGAAGATTCATCCACCAGAGAGTTTGCATATCGCATTGCCTGCAACGGTTACAAGTAACTACATTTTCTTAACCTTAAACTGCCATGACTATATCTATGCACAATTAAGTAGTTCCTCAAGTTTCTTTTTTTATACGTACAACAATATGCAGCGTTTTACTTCCGGACCTTTTCCGCGGAGATCCATGGACAAAGGACCGCCCGAAGGTTGATTTTGAGAAGTGGATTGCTGAACAAGAAGCTCAAGGGGTTGCGAAAGACATTGCCGCGTGTGCAAAATGGATGGTTGATGAGTTTGCAGCTGCAGGGATCTCAAACAAGCTTGGCTTGATAGGTTTTTGCTACGGAGGTGGCAAAGTGATCGAGGTGTTGGCGCAGGACCAGGGCGCTTATTTCGGGATTGGGGTCTCATTCTACGGAACAAGGATGGACGACACATCTGTAGCTTCTAATGTGAAGGTTCCTGTATTGTTTATTACAGGGGACAACGACCCGCTGTGTCGTGTGAGCGTGGTAGAAAGTATTGAGAAGATCATCGGCAGGGGATCCAGGGTGGTGAGTTTCAAGGGGAGAGGCCATGGCTTTGCGCACCGACCTCAGTCGTTTGAAGAAGATGAAGATGCAGAGAAAGCTTTCACTTTGATGAGAAATTGGCTTGATGGCTTGCTTGCAATTGCAAATGCAGGTTAATTAGATATTGCTTAATCAAGTATAAATCCTTCATTACTGTATCTGTCTAATTAATCACAAGATTATACAAAGTTTATTAAAACCTTTGTTTTACATCTCATTCCTAATTCTTCGTTAATTTCCTCGTGTAAACCTTCCACATAAACTACAGTCAATTTGGAGATGAGATTGGTGAAAAATTAGCACAAATGTAACACCAGGTAGCATGTTCGCATGGTGTTACGAGTTAACACAGAAACGAGTCTATAATTCATGGGACTCTACTCGATCGGGCTCCCCAATTTTCCTACAAAGAATTGGCATGGGCCATAAACTACATGGTTCAACAATTGCTTATGCATTTCTTGTTGCTCGGAACACGGTGCAGCCCGAAACTGTTGTCACCAAGTTAATAAGAACCTGAATCGATTTCCACGGAAAATACCCTCGCAAGAACAGTCACGCGAGGTGAGCAAATAGCGTGGTAAATGATAGGCAGATGGTTCGACTGAAAGGCACAAAGCATGTCGTCTCACCAAGGGTTACAACCAACAGGAGGGTCTTCAACCATTAACAACATATTACTGATTTCAGTCTTCCAAAACCCTCGACATTGTCATATGAATCCATGTTTTCTTATGAACAAATACCAAAGCAGAATACTAATGAAGTGTTCAGCATCGCCAAGGACAACTACTAGGATTATCAGCAAACGACGATGCACATAATACATACTGATGAGTTTCCTTTCGTTTAGTCATCAAAGACACCAAACCCGCAATCGCAATTATTTTTTCCTTCCACAAACTAAGTTTGTAGAGTGACAGCATTACAGAACGAAAGGCAATAAATTTGTATTAAGTCTGAAGTGGATCAGGTGAAATCTTTATCAATCAAAAACAGCATTCGTACTACATATTCAAATCCGTAGCAGGCATAAACGCGACCAACAGTCAAAAAACCTCCTATTTGAATCCCAAGACTGTGGGTTAACTTGACTTTGCATAAACTCAATCTTGTCCGTCCTGAAAACAACAGTAAAAACGACATCAAATAACTTCCATGCACAATTCATCCCTTCAGTAATTGACTTATGTTCATCCTCAAAACAGAAAAGAGACCGAAAATGTACATTAGTTTCAAATAAATCAACATGCTGAAAATACACTAACTTCAATGGATTGAATTTTTCACTGCAACAAAACTCATTTTAATCGACATGCTAAAATCATACACTCTCCTGCAAAATGAGTATGAACCAAGAAATGAACCTACATCATTTATCACAAAGTACAAAGAAAAAAAACCTCCAAATGACAAGGTCGTCGCACATCAGAGATATAGTTTTCAAACAATAAAAAAAGTTGAAAATAATTATAGGATTTGAGGCTTAAAAGGAAAATTTTGGATGCTTCATTCAAATCGGTCTTTCTGTTTGGTTCATCAAGGAAAGAATTAGAAATTCACCGCAAGATGTTCACTAGGTGCAAGAGGAAACCAATGGAGTGAGTTGCAAATAGGTTTTCCAAAGCTACACATATTGAAGCTTATGAGCTCTAGGTCTCCTATGTACAAGCTACAGGCCATGGAGTAAGTACATACGGAACCTCACAGAGCTGCATCCTCAACCCAAGCAAGCACCTGATCATCCAGTTTTGGTGAGGAAACTTGAGCCCACGTGTCGAGAAATGAGTGAGAAAACATCCACAAGGGTGAAGTCAAACGAGTCAAGGCTCATGAATAGATGGAGGCACCCTCCTCCAGTAATGTGTTTTCCTTTTTCCTTTTCTATTTCTAAAAGATTAGTGAGTGTATATGTTTTGGTTTTTGAGTTTTATTACTATGTATGAAAAGACAGCCTTGCCTATCAATTGTTAATTTGAGTAATCTTCCGTTAAAAAGGAATGTTGGTGGAATAAATCAACGTTGTGGGGTATGAGTGGAATAAATCAACATCAGAAGAAATCAAATCTACCTGAGGAGCAGGATTCTCAACAATCTTAGGAGCAGCCGGCTTTGCTGGAGATCCCTCAAACAAATGAGAGCACTCTGTGTATGCAGATCCAATGCCCAATCCAGCACCAAAAGCTACAGAAGCCCAACGGGACACCGGACTTCCTAGTAAGACACAACAAAAATACATTTATTAATTCAAGATTACTAATTATGAGAGATTTAAAACATATATATACAGTTCAAATAAATGAAAGACATTGGTCACATGCGAAAGATAATTAGATAAAGCATCCAACGAACTAAATAACCTCAAAAGGGCTAAAGAAAATGTAGAATATATTATTACTTATGTTTTTATGCCTTTGAAAGTCAAATCATACCCTTGTCATCTTAAGAATTATGATACATATTACATAGACTTGGACAAGAATATTAGATGAAGCTACATGTCCATGTGTTCAGTTATTCTGTTTTTAAAAGATTACCAATGACATCGGAGTGTCTAGTTTCATTTTATCATGGTCAGGTCCTGTCACAGTAATATGGCAGGGAAATTGGTTGCATCTACCAAATTACTGGTATGATTTCTTTCAAGGTATTAGACAGGCTCTAAGTCAATTTCCATTAGAAGCCACTAAACATTGCTATACAGCATGCTTGGTTTTAAGAAAATGTGCAAAAGGAAATTATTTTGCGACGATAAAAGCAACATGATCGACCCACTAATATCCTGAACCTAAACTAAGAATTGCTAGAGATAGGATAAATGAGGACGGTAGACGTCATACTCAACATAGTTTCAGGCTGGCCAATGACCATCCAGCCTGGTTGCATTTAGTCTCCGCTTCAATGGAGATCATAAGTTCAAATCTCATGAATGACAGGACAGTTTATTAAAGGGAAAAAAGATAGCCTTTTGCAAATTTTTTCCTTTCATAATCGCCCCAATACCCTGAGGAATGGTAATAAACCAAATTAAAGCCACTAAAACACGAACACCTAACCCGATAAAAGAAGGCAACAACATTACTTTGACATTAGCCGCCAATGAATCATAATTTACATCACATTTAATGTTATCCAATTAATCAGTAAGCTCTATTCTACATAGAACAACATTGAGAAACATATAAAGTCGAACCGAAGAAAATAGCTGGAAATCCTAACCCTCCATTTGTCTGATGTCACAAAATACAGGAACATATATGCATTAATTCGGTCCAGAAAAGTACTAAGAATCGCTCGAGTTCATTGGGCATAGCCAGTTTGTACATATATATACATGTATGTATGCCTACGAACGCAATTTAAGGTTCCATGTAGGTCAATTCAATCAAGTAAATATGGAGTGTTCGTGTTCGTGTTCGAAATAATTTTGGGCATATTCCAAATTGCAGTGAAAAAGATTTCGCCTAATCATTCCAGCTAAACCCATCAATCATCATCCTACTAACTAACTAATCTTCCAATTATTTGCACATATACACACACACACATGCATACATATATATTCATATAGATATATAGATATAAATGTATACATAAATACATATATATATATATATATGGAAATTGTCTTGGAAATTGCAGAGAAGCAAAACGGAGAAACGAGAGAAATAAAGGGAAGGAAATGGGGAGAAGAGGAAGACAACTGACTGAACAAAAGGAGACCGCCAAAGGCACCACCCAAGGAGGAGTAGACGAAGCGCCGGATGGTCAGATCGAGACAGGCGTCCCATTTGGCGTTCACGTCGTACGGCGGTGGGATGATTTCTTTGTTGTCCGCCATTTTAGCCACCTGAATTTTCTGCTTTGATTCTTTTCTTCTCTCTCTCCCTTCTCCTCCTCTTGCTTTCCGCCTTGGTTTTGAGATTTTGTGTGATTTGGTTGGGGCTGTGTCCGTCGTCCGTCTTGGTTTCAAGCTGCACCCTTTTTGGGCTTTAGTTGCATAAGTACATGGGCCTCTTCAAGCACTTACAGTAAAATTGATTTTGGATTCAAAAGAATTCGTTTGAAAGAAGCATGCGCTTCTTGTGAGAAGCATTTAAAGTGCTTTTTTAGAATTTACTTGAATTTTTTATTAAAGATTTGTTCAAAAACATTTACACTAAAAACACTTTTAGTTATTTTAAAAATATTCCCAAACGAGCCCAAAGTAACTAAGCCTCCCCAAAATTTTACATCGTCTTCGTCGGAAAATTTGAATTCTTCAATTGTTGAAGCAATTTCCAAAACTCAGAAGTCCCTATTTTCATAGCCATCCATTCTGAATCTATGGAATTGGAATCAGATTTGAAATATTGTTGAATTCGTAGAATTGGATTGGATGGATTTAAAAAAAAAAAGATTGGATGGAATTGGGTTTGTAAATTTAATAGAGTTTTATGTAATTGGATTTGTTGAGTTTTCTATGTTCTTTTTCGTTCAAGTTAAATTTTGTTGAGATACACGGCGATGACGATTGGATTTTCCAGACGGGAGCATACATGAAACCATCTTCTCTGATTTATTTTATTTTTTATCAATAATACTTTGTTTAGGTGTAACGTGAAATGTGTAAGTAAGTCTAACTAGTATTAGATTTAATTTAACGATTTATATAAAATAGGTCGTCACAGGTCGAGAACCTTAAGTTAGCATCGTTGTATTTTTTTCAAACAATAAAATATGTATGAAAATATTATTAGATTAAAATCAAAACCTAAGTACCTAAGTATTATCCGATCTTCATTGGGCATAAGATTCCAGATTGAGCTGAAGCATCCGTCCTGACCGTGCAACAGACAAAACCAAACAAAACCAAACAAAACCAATAGGATCCTCTTTCCGGATCTTTTTGGTTAGAATTTTTGGAATTTGTGAATTATGTCTGTTTAACGTATATTGTGTGATCAATTTTTATCAAACACTATTTATATTTAATTTTAAATAAAAATATTTAAAATAATTTATGATCGCACGATATATCCGGATCCGGCGAGGATCCAAATTCGTGAAACTGTCGCTTCCGTTCCGTTTGTGTCTCTCTTTATGTTTTTGTCAACCGGTAAATTTTGTTAATTTAATTGTCAATGGGGTTCGAACTTACATCACGCTGTTACGTGAGGACTCAACGCCATTAGTGTGTTAGATGCCACTTGCTCCTTCTCCATTGTCATCAATATATCTTCCTTCTGCTTCTTAACAGTAAGCCCACCAAACTCCTCCTTTCCATCTCCTTCTTCAAAATGGCCGACGAAATCCCCAAACCAACACAACCATCAGACCAAGCACCACCGCCAAGGCCTCCCACCACTTCCAAGTTTGAATCACAGGCTTTGACGGTAGCTGAGTTTAAAGAAGACGCGCCCCCACCACCACCGCTGCCAGAAGTGGCAGAGTCTGGGAACGAAGAGGCAATTGCACTGTAAAACTTAAGAATGCTCAAGAGTTCACGTTAATTGCCTACCTCTTTAAAGAGAGGCTGCATGTATTTATATTGCATTTCAGATTACATCAGGGAAAGCAATCCCTATTTACAAGGTTTTTCAAAATTCAAAAATTACAACAAACTGGAGAAAAGATATATATCCAAGAAACAACAAACATTTGAAAGAGTTGTAACCTAAGCTAACTCTTCATGGATAAGAGTTTAGAGCGATCACAACTCCCTGAAGTCTTGGAAGTAAGATTCACACACTGACTTGGTCTATCATCCCCCCGCAAGCTAACAGGTGGAGGAACAACGGGAAGCTTGGAAACAAGAAGGTTGAACCTTGTTGATGACAATCCTTTTGTGAACAGATCAGCAACCTGAACTTGAGAACAAATGTAATTAACAACTAACTGACGACGAACCACCTTCTCTCGAACGTAATGGTAATCAACCTCCAAGTGCTTTGTCCGTGAGTGAAACACGGGATTGGAAGCAAGAGCAATTGAGGAAATATTGTCGCACCAAATTGTGGGTGTGTCAAGATGCAAGTACAAGTCTCGAAATAAAGACCTGAGCCACGAAATTTCTGCAGCTGTGTAAGCAAGCTGCCTATATTCAGCTTCAGAACTGGACCTACTAACAGCCTTTTGCTTCTTGGAACTCTAGGACACAAAATTGGACCCAAAATAAATACAGAAACCACCAGTTGAATGTCAAGTATCTAGATTACCAGCATAATCAGCATCAGAATAAGCCGTGAGATAAGTAGAACCAGGTTTGTAGATAAGACCATGATTGTATGTGGCCTTTACATACAGAGGAATCCTTTTTACTGCCTGCCAATGTGTAGTTTTTGGAGAATGCATGAACTGACATACCTGGTTCACAACATAGGAAAGATCTGGTCTCGTGATTGTCAAATATTGTAGGGCACCCATAACACTCCGGTACATCTCTGGATTGTTGTGTGGCTCACCATCATATGCACTAAGTTTGTGACCACTAGGAACTAGAGTAGAAATTGGTTTGACATCCAAAAAAATTGTACGTTTCAGCAAATCCAAAGCATACTTTGCTTGATTGAGATGCATTTGTTGACCAAAATAATTAACTTCGACCCCTAAAAAATAATGGAGTGGACCTAAGTCCTTCACGGAGAATAAAGTACCCAATTTCTTGATCAATCTCGACATATGGCAAGGACTATTCCCTGTCAATAGGATGTCATCTACATAAATCAATAAAATCAAATAGACCCCAAGGTGATTGAAAACAAATAAACTGTAATCACAAGTTGAACCGTGAAACCCTAGTTGAAGAAGAAACTCTGAAAACCGATGGAACCACGCTCTAGGGGCTTGTTTCAAGCCATATATGCTACGTTGTAATTTACACACATGATTGGGATACTGCTGATCAACAAAGCCAGTAGGTTGGCGCATATATACATCCTCCTTTAAAAATCCATGCAAAAAAGCATTTTGTACATCCAGTTGTCTTATGTGCCACCTTTTTGAAACTGCTAAACTAAGGACAAGTTGAATAGTGCTGTGCTTGACCACAGGACTAAAGGTCTTTGTGTAATCAATACCAGACTGTTGATGAAATCCATTGGCAACTAACCTGACCTTGTGCCTCTCCACTAAGCCATCTGCCCTTTTTTTGATCTTGAACACCCATTTGTTTGGCAATATATTCATATTAGGATGACAAGGAACAAGTTTCCACGTACCACAACGTTGCAAGGCATTAAACTCTTGGACCATGGCATCTCGCCATGTTCTATTCGATGAGGACTCATTTCCATTTAAGGAACTCACATCTCCACTGGAAAACATTGATCAAATAGGTATTGCTACATCCCCTGATCTTTTGTTTACTTTTCCTCGATCTTTGATTTCGTTCAAGGAGGAGAGTTACGTAGTGGCCGATCTCTCAGATTCAGAGAGGAAAGCTCTTCAAGAACTGAAGCAGCTCGTCCAGGAAGCTCTCAACACTCGCCAGTTCACGTCCCCAAAAGCTAAACCGCCACCAGCAGCACAGGTTTCCGAATCGGAATCAGAACCAAAACCAACCCATGAACCCAAAATGGAAGAGCAGCCACTGAACGAAGCAGAGGAATTAGCGAAAGAAGCTGCATTGTTTGTGGCTGAGGAAGTGTCCGTTTGGGGAGTCCCTCTTCTCAAGGACGAGAGGAGCGATGTGATTCTTCTCAAGTTCCTGAGGGCGAGGGACTTCAAGGTGAAGGATGCCTTTGTCATGCTCCGCAACACCATTCAATGGCGGAAAGAGTTCGGGATCGACGCTCTTGTGGAGGAGGATCTCGGTGATGATTTGGAGAAGGTGGTGTTTGTTCATGGGTACGACAGGGATGGTCACCCTGTGTGTTACAATATGTTCGGGGAGTTTCAGAACAAAGAATTGTACCAGAAAACATTCTCGGACGAGGAAAAGCGAACCAAGTTTCTCCGGTGGCGGGTTCAGTTCTTGGAGAAGGGTATTCGAAAGCTTGATCTCACTCCTGCCGGTATTTCTAGTATTTTTCAGGTCAATGATCTCAAGAATTCTCCTGGACCCGCAAAGAAGGAACTTCGATTGGCCACCAAACAGGCCCTTCACTTGCTCCAGGGCAATTATCCCGAATTCGTAGCCAAACAGGTGTTACCTAATAAACTTGATTGTTTGTTGATTCGGTATCTCTGCATTTTTTATATGTCTATGTCGAATGTTGAATGCTGATGTTTGTTTGCTTGGTTTGGTTGTGGATAAATCTTGTTAATGAAGGTGTTTATCAATGCTCCTTGGTGGTATCTTGCATTCTACACCATGATCAGTCCGTTCTTGACGCCGAGGACGAAAAGCAAGTTCGTTGTTGCAAGCCCAGCCAAAACCGCAGAAACCCTTTTCAAGTTAGTAGGATTATTCTCTATTGTCTATCATCTTATGTGACAAAGTTCTCATCTCATCCGATATCAAGAACGCTTACTTTGTCGAATGTTTTTTGGTTTGTCTTAGTTTAAATTTCGATTGGCGTATAATGCAGGTACATCTCTCCTGAGCATGTTCCGATTTAGTATGGTGGCTTGAGTGTCGATTACTGTGACTGCGACCCCAAGTTTACCATTGCGGATCCAGTTGCCGATGTTACAATTAAACCTGCAACAAAACAAACTGTGGAAATCATAATATATGAGGTTTGATTGCGATCTCTTTTTTTTTTTTTCTCTACTTTTATTTGATCCATGAACTGTACATATGCATTGGCCAAGTGCTAAATTATTATCCATGGCTCATCGGTTTAATTCATTCGGAGTTGATAAATTGCAGAAGTGCACCATTGTGTGGGAGCTCCGTGTGGTCGGATGGGAGGTGAGCTGTGGGGCCGAGTTTGTGCCCGAGGCGGAAAATGGATACACAATCATCATACAGAAAGCCACAAAGATGAGCCCAACCGACGAACCAGTGGTGAGTAACAGCTTCAAAGTTGACGAACTGGGTAAAATACTACTTAAGATTGACAACCCAACCTCGAAAAAGAAAAGACTTCTGTACAGGTTCAAGATTTACTCAGGAATTTAAATGAGGCTGCAGCACTTTAAACATATGTTATGCATTGTGCACTTTGGGCAGGCTGCATCATACTTGTTATTTTCCTTTTAAAAAAAAAGGACTGGCTGATGGCTTCGCCGCGGCAACCCTATCTTCTGAAGGTCGGAAAAACTCATAGTGGCATTTCATCCTTCCCTAGCATCATACTTGTTTATCATCATCCTTTTTGTGTTGTATTTTGTTAATTGGGTTTTCTAGTTACTAAAATTTACTTTCTCCTTGTAATTTTGGGTGGCTTCTATATCTAGTTTATGTTTTTCTGTTTAGAGTTGAACACTCGGAAACAAAAATTATAATTATATTGGGAAGAAGGCCAACAAATTTGAGAAAGTGTACTACTTTGGTAATCATTTTGTGCAATTTCCTTTTTGTTTTTTTAATAGGTTTTCAAAGGATGAGTCTTACGGACTTGGCTACAATACATTCACGTACCGAGTACAATTACCTATTAACAGTCACATATATGTTGTAATGACATTGGACGACAATATCTGACTGTTAACAGGTGATATTCAAGTAAATGTGAGACTAATATTCAATAGAAAACAACCACATGTGGAATTTGGGAGTATGCATTACCAATTGAATCATGAACTCCAAGCCAAGATAATACTAACTATTTATCAAATAAAAGCAATAAAAGCAAAAACTCAATTAAGGGATCAATAACAATAATAAAGAGGACAACGAAAATCTTTATTGGACTGGGATGGAATTCTCATTCTAAGAGGCTTGTTTGATTCATATTAAATCGTTCTCATGAATGAATCATTGTTATTAGTTGACGGTTACGATTAAATTATGTTAATATCTTATATTAATTTGTTTTATAGAGACAATAAGACAAAAAACAAAGTGTGAAAGAAGAGGAGAAGGGAGAATCCTACTTCTTAGCTAACATGACTAAATGCATAATAATTTCAAAATGATAGTTTAAAGCAGGTGAAGTTAAAAAGGAAAAATTAGCTATTTAGTACTACGATCTAATGGTATTCCACCTCACTTGTAAGTGAAAGCTCTTAGTTTCGATTCTCGTCAAAGGCGAACTTGAACCACATTATTACTAGCCCATTATAAGACTAAGCTCACCCCCTCCCCCTTAGTATAGTCAATATGAGGTTACCTCATATGGAGTAATTCTACTGCTACCCCATCCCCATTGTAAGACGAAACTGAAATCTTGTGTTGTTTATGCATTTACATTTTGAGATCATTGTCATGAGAAGCACTCAACTAAACCATCGAAAATCTCCATTTACTTCCCTTCATAATGTTGTAAAATAAGAGAGACAAATCCCAGAAAATGCATGAGAGTTTACCTAGCAGAATTGCTCTATGGAACTCAAATGGGTTTATGCATCAATATCATCTAGAGAGAGATGGAGTAAAATGGTAAAGTAATATTTCACAATTAGATTGTGGTGTGTAAAGTGTTCAAGCTGTGAGAATATTCAAGGGCTGAAGTTTGCCTTGAATATAAAATAATGAACCTTGTATATGTCAGGCATCAGGGGAAGGGCTTGAGTATACAACCGGTCGGTTATAAAAAAATGAAATCTTGTATATGTCAGGCGTCAGGAGAAAGGCTTGAATATACAATTGAGCATCAGGAGAAGTGTCTGTATAATAAAGTGGAAACTGAGAATTTAATTACAAAAATTAGGTTTAAGGGATGAACGGGAGTTAACTCATATTCTAAGGTATTCAGAGCCAAGTGGTATAAGCATGGTATGAGACGTGCAGGCTTGGATGCCTTAGTTATGTGTTAGCGGGATTAGAAGAGAGTGAGTGCATTCATGCATCTCAATGCATATATTTTATGTATTGGCAAGAGCTACTCATTTCAATTATTATTCTAGTTGGTACTTTTGTTATGAATTAATTGTGTATACTAATATTTTATTTCCGCTGCGTATTCAATAAATTATATGTGATAAACTCAAGCTTTTATAATGTAAGATTTGTTATATGATGTATTGAATAATCGTGCCAAATTATTTTAATTTTTCCACCATATCTTGGTTGTAGAATTTATTTCTATAGCTAAGATATGACTCACACCCTACCTCGTGAATAGTCCTTATTTCGTGGGTAGGGATGTGACAAATTTGGTCCTTCCGTTTACATTCACTTTCAAAATCAATCAATGTCGTCCCTGACAATCACTACCGCACATCAATGTGGGACCCACAAATTGCATAAAATGTTGAAACGTGGATTACACAAAAGAAGGGTTTTTATCGCAAATGGTCTCTAACATTGATCAAATTCCTCATTTTAGTTCCTGAGTTTCAAAAATAGATAAATTTGGTCCCTTTTCATTACTGCATATCAATTTAGTCATTCCATTAAAATTTCGTCAATATTTTTTTGTTAGTGTGCTGATATGGTCCCACTAATCCAATTATATGGTACCACGTGGATTAACTATATGAATACAAATCTAATGGCCTAGAACTTGTGTCAAAATTTGTGTAAAAAATGTGGTGCCACTAATCCACACCCCTATATAATACTATTATATTATATATTATACATATTATTCAGGTAGGATAGGACATATACAAATTGAGGACCCATATCCAAAATATATCCAAATTTTCATACCCCAATCCATTCTATTCGGGCAGTTATTCATGATTATCGGATTTAACAATTTGAATTGTCATCCTTAATTTTAAACTTAAGACATGTTACTTACAACTGAAAATGAATATCACTAGATTGTGTTAGTAAGTGACTTTAATGGCTTTAACTTTAACCATGTAGATTCTTTTAGTTATTACTACATATGGGCGAGAAAAAATGGTTTAATTATCACTAACTTTATTCTAAAATTGGTTTATCCATTTTTAAACTATGAACCCTATCGAAAATTTTGATACTTGGCGTTCAACATTGTTTGTTTGTGATAATATTGTATGATCACTTTTATGAGTTAGGGGACCCGGCAATATGTTTCATGGAAATACCTCTTTCAAATAGTTGGATTTGAGTCACTTAGTACTACTGTCTAGTGAATTCTTCTTCACTTATAAGTAAGAGGTCTTAGCTTCAATTTTCGCCAAAAGTTCATTTAAATCACATTATTGTTAGCCCATTCTCCCCCTAATGTAGATAAGATCGTTTGTTAAAAAACAAAAAATTGTTGAATTTGTGAGTCATGTGTAAATGTATCGTAAAAGGCAAGTAGTGGCGGTGCCTTGTTCCTTGTACTTATAGGGTGCGTTTGTTGCACCGGACTGTCTTGGACTGGACTAGCTTCAAGGACTAAACTGGACTGACTTAGACTAGACTAAGCTGGACTAGCTTAGTGAAGCGTTTGGTGCAGTGTCGGACTAAGTCACATACTATATTTTTTTTGCCATTTTTAATTCACTTTTGGATTAAAAATTAAACAAAAATTAATAATTAAAGGACAGTGAAGTCTGGAAATGAATGGACCTAAGCAAATTTTCTTTCCCCTTCCTTCCTTTAGCCTTCCTCATTTCTCTTCTCCATCATTTTCTCTCTATCAAATTATGCATTAATCTCTTAATTTTCTTGTTTAATTAAGAGAATTTGTTGGTTAACCATTTGCCAAGCCTTAAGAGATTCCAAAAAGAAAGGCAAGCCTTCCAATAACCAATTAAACCTGCAAATCCCAGAAAAAAAAAACCCAAAAACCCAAAACAAAAAAAATTACTGAGATTGCGAAGCAGTCATGGCGGAGACGACCTGGTCGATGAGGAGGCAAGCCGAAGGCAAAGCCAAAATCAGTAGCTTCAAACCCACGACCATGGCAATAGCGAAGCAGCGAAGGAGAAAAAGATGGTGGAGATGACCCAGTCGACGAGGTCTTCGTCGGAGATGAAGACGTCGACGAGTTCGTCATCAGAGATGAAGCCAAGCCTCAAGCTTATGCCATCGAAATCGAGGTCGGGGAGGTGAGTCAAGCAGGACGAAGAAGTTCTTAGCTAGTCCAATGGTTTTTGAGGGGTCACGCTAAGAACAGCTAGTGAGGTTGTTAGTGAAAGCGAGTCCTGGCTAATCCCATTAAAACTAGTCCAGTCAGGAAACAAACACGGGACTGGACTAATCTTTAGTCCAGTCCAGTCTAGTGAACTTTAGTGAGGGGAAACAAACACCCCCATAAGGCTTTACAAGTGTGATATTTAATCTTTTAATATAATTATAATTGCACATTGTTTATATATATCTCAAGTACTCGAAGAACTTAGGCTCCTATCCTTCATTTTTTTTTTTTAATTTCATTGATTGAAAATTTATTTTATTTTTAATTTTTTGTCAAAGTTCTTTAGTTTTTATTCATATTTACATGTTAATAGGATTTTTATCACATGTAAAAGTAGAGATAAAAACACTTAAAAATATTTGCAAGAGAACACAGTAGGTGTAGTATAAACGACTCAAGTAAGGTAGTTCTCCACAAAGATTGAATGATTAATTTGTGTCAAAATCAAATCTTCAAGTTGATATCGAGCTCTTCACAGCATAAGTTGGTCTGCTCATAATAAAATTTTGCAACTTCAGAGACATATTAACGAGAGAATATAAAAAAACAAAAACGAAGAATAACACAAATTTGAAACATGATACTTATAGTCACATAAACGTCATTTTCTCTTATCACGCTTGTAGTTTCTTAACAAAGAAAAAAGATGATGAGAAGACATAATATCAAATGTGTTAAAAAAACATTCAAATTGAAGAAACTAAATTTATACTTAGAAGAAGAAAAACGTAAACATAATTCCTTAAAAGCAAAATCTCAAACAAAATATATCACTTCAAGCGGATTTCTTGAATGGTATTTAGTAAGAGGTGTCTCGAGAAAATATACTAGTTACTTTCGAGCTTTACAAACCAAATATACTACTGCTTAAGTTTAACTTATTTATTATCGAGTCGAACATAGACTTGAGTTGCTAGAAGCCGTTTTGATCCGATTTAAAGGCCTATGTTAGCTTTTTTTTTTTTTTTGGTTGACATTGCGGCATAAGTTCGAAAGAAAATGAAGATTACAATAGAATATCATGAAACCATGAGACTCCAGCTATAATTACAGCTAGCAATCGATGACAAGAAGGAGGAATTTGTATAAAAAATACTGGATTCAAACTGCATAACAAATTCAAACGAGCCAAATTATCAGCAACAAAATATTGGACCTTAAAGGCCCATATTTTGGAGAGATTATGAGGAACCTATATGTGATAGCCCTTCAAATGAGAAATTTTTCATTGTGATCGGAATACAGATGGTATATCATATGTTTTTTCTATAAGTGGTAAAAAAATTTATTTTTTAAGGTATCAACTTTTTAACATACATATCTCATCATTTGTATAGTAACACGTGATTTACTATCTCGTGTTCTGGTTACATGGAAAAATCTCTCTATTAAAACATCAATATGATATGCCACGTAATATAGTAGGCGGTCTACCTAGTAATTGATGATAAGTTAAAAAAGCAATAATGAATGATACATGCTTAATTAATTAATTAATTAAGGTAGTGGAGAAAATGATTACAAACCAAGCGTGGTGAGGGTCCCAGCCCCAGGGAAGGAATCAAACATCGATGGATTAAGCTTACAAGCAAAGACTAAAGTAATAAGATCATTATTAAAGAAGATGTCAAATATGTTATATAGACATATAACAGTAATAAATAACATATCATTTACTTTAACCTAGATATTAAAGCTGAAATAGAAAAAAAGGCTAAGCTGACATGCATAGACAAAGATATGTCAAAGTTGAAACTGCCTTCAAATATGGTTTTTGTTATTTCCAAAGACATTCCACTTACGTTACCTTAAATTCTATCATATTTAAGTATTATTTTATTATTTTTAAGTGAGATGTCTTAGGTTTGATTCTTGTCAAATGCGAATTTGAACCACATTATTGCTAACTTATTGTGAGGTTATGCACATCCCACTTCCCTTTAGTATAGATAATATCGTTTGTTTCAAAACAAAAAAAACCCAACAACTCCCCAACTTTTATTATTTTTGTTTAAAAAAATAACATAAATGAAACAATAAATTTTAGCATATCAGTTGGAAGAAAAATATTAATAATATATCAAATTACCAAGTCAACCATCAAATTGAAATCTAATGTTTTAAATTTGAAATCTCATTTGGAGATCCTCTAACGCTTTGGCTTTGCATTCGTGCAAAAGTGATTGATTACTGCCTAAATTACTGTCAACTCTCACCCTCTCACCATTTTTCCTTTTAAAAGTAAACTAAAATTTATATTGTTTGAAAAAAAAAAAAACGTGAACAAAAATTTATAAACAAGCAAGTCGTAAATTATCTAGGTAATTGGGATTTTTTATTTTTTTATTGTTTAAACCATTCTTCTTTTCCCTTAGTGTAAATTAATGATATCACTTGATATCCAGTGTACTAAAAAGAGAAAATTTATAAACCAATGACGGAAAGGTATCATAAATGTTACCAATATTTGCAAGCCTTGTTCCCATGTATGTACCATCTATGACTGGAGAGCTAAGTGCAATTGTTGGCGTCACTTAATACTATATTTTAATAGTATTTCTTTTTATTTGTAAATAAGAGATCTTAAATTCGATTCTCGTCAAAATCGAAGTTGAACCATATTATTATGTCAAGCTCATTGTAAAACTTAGCTCACTCCCTCATTCATTAGTATAAATATTATCGTTTGTTAAAAAAAAAAAAAATATGCAATCACTGGTCCTCCTCTTGGTACCTCGATCTACGTACCTTTTTCCTTTCCCTTTTTTTTCTCAATGGTATCTAATATGCCGCCGCAATATGTTTATAGGGTCAAAATTGGAGGACTCGCGTCCTTTTTACACATCTTTTGACACACTTTCTTTTAGTTTTCATTTTGTAACTTTTTTTAAGAATTCGAACTGTTATATTTAAATTCTTCATTCATATACACCTATACAAATTCACAATTATTAAAACATCATTTATAGCGAAAAATAAATAAACGAATACGATTCTAAAACGAAACGCTAAAAAAATGACTACCATTTATTTAATGATAAATATGAATTCAAATTTTGGTAACTCCTAGTAGGGACAACTTTTGAAAAGGCCTTATAATTAGGGAATTGCTATTAGCACTCTAAAAATTTTATTTTGCACTTCAAATTTTATGTAATTAAAAAGAAAAATACATTTATCAAGAGTAGAAAATAAACTTTTTAAAGTACTAATTACAGATTTCTAAAAATAAATAGTTGAATCTTTAAAATATATTATGAAGTATACCTTAAAAAATATATTAAACTGTGTTAGAAAAATGTGCGTAACCTATAAATGCGCGTGCAATTTTGGCATTTGTAATAAAGGGCGGATCCTTTTCCACTAAATCATCTTCATCAATTAATTCGAAACCTTAAAATTTGATATAACGATTACAAATAGATGCTCATTTTAAAAATTATAATAACTTTAACCGTTGAATTAAATTTTAAGGATCTAAATTATTTGATGGGAAGAATTTGATGGAACGGACCCGTAGATGATCCTTTTTTGTAACAAAGGAGCGTGACATTAGTAAACAATTGTTGACGAACAAAATGGTCCAAGTCACTCCAACCTATAATTCGAATTGTTTGGTACCAAGATGTTTTTATTTACCTCGAAAACGCTGCCCAAGAAATCAACAAAGTGGTCCAAACTCTTGAGAGATTTTTTTGTGTAATCAGAACACGGGATAGTACACCATGTGTCACTATACAAATGATGATATATGTGTGTTAAAAAGTTAATAACTTAAATATTAAAATTTTCTATCACTTATATAAAAATACGTGTTGTACCACTCGTGTTCCGATCACAAAGAAAAATTTCTCCTAACTCATATTTAATTTTTGGTTTTTTTTTTTTTTTGGTAGTAGAATGGTTAAATAACGATTTTTTTTTTTTGTTATTAACCAAACGAGCTGTTATTAGTATTTTAAAATAGTTATCAAAGCAAAACATTGTAAAATAAAACTTCTAAATTTATGTTCATTGTTCTCAAAATATCAAAAAATCATATAAAATACATTAAATATGTCGTATGAGGGAGGGAAAGGGGAGAAAGAGAGGGGGGGGGGGGGGGGGGGGGAGGGGGGCTGGTGGTTTGGGAACGAAAAAATGTTGTCCTTTTTCATGTATCGTGAATTCAGGTTTGGAAAATGATTTTTAGTATTTTTTAGTCTCTCGGGGAAACCAAAAAATACTATCGATTACCATCTTTTTATGACAAATATGGTCTCATTGATAATTTTAAATGACCATTATATCCTTCATAAAAGGTACTTCCTATTGTTGCCTAACATAAGAGAGTAATTTTGCATTTTCTTCCGAAGAAAAAAAAACATGAGAAATCTTTCCTGTAAATTCTTTTTTGCACACCAAACGCAACCTTAATCCTTTCTCATTTCTTTCATCCAATTTACTCATGGGACGAGAAAAAGTTTGCTGCCAAGTTTAGCATAAGTAATGATGCATTTGCACGCACTGATGAGATTTTTATATGCAAATGTGTTGAAAATTCCTTTATACATGAATCACAAATTCGAAAAAGTTGAATTTTGAATAATCGAACCGTTTATCTTTTAGAATATAATTCATAGATAGATTATCTTAAAGAAAGTTAAAGTTTCACTATAAATAATTGGAAAACATGAAAAATCCAACTTACTTATAAGACCACACAATAAAACCCTAAACACTTAATCCAACCAACATATGATTACAAATATAAATAACTTTTGGAAGGCATGACCTCTAAGGAAAAACCTAATGACAATCAATTCGAATTGAACCGTTAAAAATATTACACAGTGAACCCCACAAATATACTGACAACAGCTGCAAGGACCAGAACTGAACAGATAAAAAACATAAAGAGAAGGGAGGGGAGGGGACCAAATTTACACAGAATCTATAATTTTACAGCCACATCACAGCAGACATAACCATATGCTGTCAAATGTTTCCCCCATCACAGCAGACAGCACATCAAAGATTCATCATCCATCATCTTTCACTATTGTTTACAATCCAAAAACTAAAATTACGACAAACCCCATTCACTAAAACAAATATGAATAAAAATAAAAAATAAAAAAACCTTCAGGCACATACAATGCAAGAACAAAAACAAATATCAACCAGAAGAAGAAAATAAATAAATGAACCCTGTATTTAAACATCAGACGAGTCGTTTATTCTGCTGCAGATGAATGTGTTTCTATTTGTTCATTGGAAGTGTTGAGAGCTAAGCAGCGAGCACCGGTGAAACGGAGAGAGAGCATGAATTAAGGCATAGAGTTGAATGTGTTTGTTTGCTGAATCAGATTACGGAGGGCTTGGTCTTGGACCTGTAGAGGAGCTTCTTCTTCTTCGAGCTTTGGTTATCGATGGTGAGCACAACCTTGCCCGCCTCGCCAATCTTGTAGGTGTTTGAGATCACCGGCTCATCCGCTGCTCCAACCTTCCTTGTCTTCTGCAAGATTATGGTGTAGCTGTCCTCCGCGCTTGGCACGAATTCAGCTCCATAGCTCACTTCCCACCCTAGTACTCTCACTTCCCACACCAAAAACTCCCCACACTGCACCAATACACAAACTTTTACAATTAATACAAACAAATTTACATAAAATAACAAACAATAATTACTAATAAGATAACATACCTCAGACACGGGGATTTCGACGGTGTGCTTGGATGCTGGCTTGACGGTAACCTCAGTGACAGGGTCCGATGTGGTGAATTCGTGCTCACCTTCAACACCTTCCTTGCTTAGCCCACCATACTTGACTGGCACATGCTCTGGGCCTATATATCTGCGTAATCATGTTTTCTCTAATTTAGAAATATTAATTACTAATTAGAGACAAATGAACTGAAAAGGACGGAATTAATTTACTTGAAAAGGGTATCAGCAGACTTGGAAGGACCAGCAAATACAAACTTGCTCTTGGTCCTCTGGGTCAGGAAGGGGCTGATCATCCTATTAAAAGCAAGATACCACCATGGCACATTGATAAACACCTTCACAAAATCAAACCCACAAAATTCGAGTTCAATTCACTTGATCATTAAGCACATAAATATTCACTCGGGTCATCAGGTGACCAAAGAATGCATGTCACTTACCCTCGGATTTGATTTAAAATATGAAGAATAAAATGAACATGCTTTTTAGTGTTATAAACTTCTAATATCAAATCCGATTAACCAGGTGAACAAGAGAATGAGTAAATGTGTCGCTCATTTTTGGATTCGATATAAAATATGAAAAATAAATAAACATGCTTTTAGTGTTTACACAATTAATCTGAACTCCTGATATCAAATCCGATTGACTAGGTGGCCAAGAAGACGAGACAATGAATATAGATGAAACAAATGAATTACTACAAGTAAATAAGTAGAGTACCTGTTTGGCTACAAACTCAGGGTAGTTATCTTGAAGCAGCTGAAGGGCCTGGTTGGTGACCTGATTGTGCTCCCTGTTGAAAAGCCCAGGAAAGTTCTTGAGATCATTGACCTGAACGATGGTCGAAATCCCGGTCGGATTGAAGTCGAACTTTCTGATGCTCTTCTCCAAGAACTGGATCCTCCACTTGATGAACTTGGAACGCTTCTCTTCGTCCGTAAAAGTATTCTGGTACAACTCCTTGTTCTGGAACTCCCCGAACACGTTGTAGCACACAGGGTGGCCTTTCTTGTCGACTCCATGAGTGAACACCACCTTGTCCCAGTGGCTTCCCAGATCTTCCTCCAGCAGCCCCTCGATGCCCCACTCCTTCCTCCACCGCACGGTGTTCTTGATCATGGTGAACGCCTCCTTCACCTTGAAATCCCTCGCCCTCAGGAACTTCAACAGAACCACGTCGCTCCTTTCGTCTCGCAGAAGCGGAATTCCCCATATGTCCACCTCCTCCGGTGCGACAGGTGGCTTAGCTGGAGCCTCAGCTTCTGCTTTGGTCTCCTCCGCAGCTGCAGCAGCGGGAGCGGCCTCTGTAGCAGCCACCTCGGTCTCTTTAGCTGGGGCTGCTTCCTCCTCTGCAGCCGGAGCAGGGACTACTGCGACGATGGTCTCTTCAATCGCCTCCACAGTCTTGGCGCCGTCATCATCAACAGTCTCTGTAACTTTCTCCACCACAGTCTCCGTCACAACCACCGTCTCTTCCTCTACTTCTGGTTTTTTTCCCTCTTTGGCTTCTTCTACTGCTTCTGCTTTTGCTTCTTCTTTGGCTTCAGTAACGGACGCGGAGGCTTCTTCCGTTTTGGGTTCTTCTTCAGCTTTGGGTGGTACTTCTTCAGTTTTCTCCTCCTCCTTTTTCTCCTCAGTCGCCGCCACCACAGGCTTCACCTCCTCCTTGGTGGGCGGCGGGGCAGTGAACTCGTGCTTGTTAAGAGTCTCCTTAATGAGTTGTTTCAGCTCGTCAAGAGCCTTCTTCTGCGGCTCAGGAAGCTCCCCGACAACGTAGCTCTCCTCCTTGAAAGAAACCGACTGAGCGATGACTTTCTTATCCTCGTCAGCCTTGGGGGCAGCTTTGTCCTCCACCTCCTCAGTCGTCGTCACAGCCGGCTTCTCTGCCTCGGCCTCCGGCTCTGGAACCGGAACCGCTTCTTTCTCGGTCACAGCCTTGTCCGCAGGCGGGGCATCAGCCACCACGACAACTTCCTCGGATGGTGGTGCTTCTGGCGCAGCTGCAGCCTCAGGCTTCTGGTGTTCCTCAGCCATATCAAATAATTAATTATCTAGAGAGAGAGAGAGAGAGAGAGAGAGAGAGAGTTTGAGAGAGGAGAGAGATGGGAGGGGGATTAAGAAGGGGGAGGGGGAAGTGGAAGTTGAGGGTGTTGAGGGGGGAAGAGGAGAGAGTGGGGAGAGGGGTTGGATGGATGGTTGTTGATGTTGGTGGTGTTGTCTATGCAAAGAACCAGTCTGTCAGACCGGTTCGCCAGCTAGTACACCACTTTGTTCTGTGGGGCCCACCCCTCTCCCTGTAAGTTTTCTAACTGTTGTTTCCTAAGATATCCAGTCCAATGTACTTTGCCCCAAATTTGTCTAAATGTCGATCTTTCTTCTTCTCATATGTCACTGTCAACCCTGCCCTCTTGTTCATTTTTATATTTTTCTCTTCTCATTCAAGTTATTCTATTTGGTGTGACAAGTTCAAATTTATTAAATTATTGTAAACTGATTCAATGGTTGGGAACGAATTTCAAATCTGTATTTAATACAACATGTTTTGAAGTTGATTTTTAGTATTGATAAATCATACAATGGCGATCAGAAAAAAGTTTAAATGCTTATGTAAATCTTATCAACCTTCAAAATAGTAAATTGACGTAACGAATCTACTAAGTGAGTTCCCTTTTAAGAAAAACCAAATAAAAAAAAAGTTGGGAAATTCTATTGCACTTTATGTTATATCTCTTAAGGGCAATCATCTAAGATTATTAAGAATCGGTTGTGATAAGAAGAAGGATGTCAGTTTAGTGATATTTATCTTTTTATTTAAAAATAAATAAAGGTACTACATCTGACTTTTATGAGCATTAATAATTTTGAAAACTTTAATCTTGGTTAGGTCATTATGTTTTTAGACTATGTCTACCTCCCCGATTTTGTTGTATTTAAAATTTTCAATAAAAATAGCCTTGATAAAACAATGATTTAAAATAAAATAAATTTCCATTATTTATGCTTTAAATCCAATAGGACCTGAGGTCGATGGCACTGCAATTTGTTCAATATATATGAATTATTATTTGATTTTTTTTAGAGGTTACCTTACTTACCTATATAAATAGATAAATATTTTTTTTTGTAAATTTATTATTATTATGAAGATGGAGAGTTCATAACTTTTACAATAATTTAGTAGATCAAAAAATTTTAAACCGAGGACGCATGAATATAAGTAAATAAATATTAAATGTGTGCATACATATTATTTAAAGAAATATAACATAATCTTTTAAGTGATAGAACGTTCTAATTTCTACCCTCACACCAAAGACATCAACCCTTCCCTTTCCACTTTGTTGAACAAAAGGGAAAAGAAAAGCTTTATCTTTCACTATCCTAAATGGATAAAGTCATCTTACGTTTAGTCTTTATAGGTTGCCGTTTTTTTTTTCTTTTTGCTTACAATTTTTAGTAAAGAAAAGCATTTATTTCAGTCGTATGAGAAATTTTCGAGTTTGAACATTAGTTTGTCATTACGTTACATAGTATTACTAAATCACGTGCATAAAATTAGCATATTAGTACTCCACATAATAATATACTAGCCGTTTTTTCTAAAAATAAAAAGTTGTGTACCACTATTTAATCATGGAGATAGATCCGTAACGCTACTTTTTTTAAACAACTTTTACATATGTTTTTAGGGTTTATTTGTAGAACCATATTCGTCAATTTTCTTTACTACAAATGAATGTCTAAATGTTTGGGATTTGTTTAATTTGTTGCAACGACGGTCTATGAATGATATTCTAAACGATGAGACGATTTGGATCATTAAAATACATTATGAATTGGATCCCACAAAAACATGTATACAAAATTGCGTAAAGAAAATGGTTTCATACATCCGCCCCCTTTAATCATTACAAAAATGTGAGATTAAAGCTTATTGATTTTAAATTAAAAACATAACATCATGGATCCGTCCCCTTTGATCATTGCAAAAATGTGAAATTAAAGCTTATTGATTTTAAATTAAAAACATGATAGGACTGTGAATTGTGAATTGTGATAAAAATGAACAAGGAAGGGCTGCTTTTTCTTTCCGTTTTATTTCTCTTTTGTTGGTGAATGCACATGCAATGCAAGGATGGAGCCCTTTAATCCTCAATTTGTGGAGAAAGTTGGTAGAGTCGCGACTAATTGATGCAAGGGCCCTTTTTTATATTTTTTTTAAAAAAAAAATCTTAAACATTAACCCAAATAAGAGAAATGTTAAGGGGCTATCTCAGAACTGAGACTTTCATAAATTTTCTATAACCTCATGTTTTAATACAGTGTTTTATAACGTTAACATAAAAATTGACGTTAAACTGTGAAAAAATAGAAAATCTATAAATAATCTTACTTTTAAGAAAGTTCACTTATCATTTCTATCCAAATAAAGAGATAAGATGATTGGGGGTATGGTTGTCACGAAATGATTCATTTGTCAATTCATCTCCTCTCACAATTTTCTTTCTCTTTCCCTTGAAAATTTTAATGATTTCACAAATTAAATAGTTCCCAAAAGCCGTCGGATTTTTCAAAACAATGGGCCGCGCACACAACCCACACAAAATGTCCCCTGAAATGAAATTTCAGAAGCCGCTAAGCACGTTTTATGAGATGTGTTATCAACATTTTCAAAACATCATTATACTCCTCTCTTATCTGACAATAACTTACATAAAACGAGTTTATTATAATTAAGAGGTAGATTTGAATTTTATAGATAGCGAGTCTGATGTCAGTTTATTTGTTATTTTTTAAGTTTGAATCTCGTGAATAATTATACAACAAAAATAATATGCTTACCATCATTTGCATTATCTCTCTAGTAAACATATGATTCACATGTGTTAGTAGGCTCTGCTAGATAAATAATACTGATGATGATACAAATAGATGGTAAATGTTGCATTACTCATTGTACACTATCAAGTGCAAAGTTTTTTTTCATATATTATTATATTATTGAATTAAAATGTTACGCGTCGATGAATTTTTTTTATCTGTCTGGTTAATCGATCTCATCGTCCTTTTACTAAATAAAGATACGATGTCAGGTGTAGGTTGCTAATCTCCTCTCCGGCCTCTCTAATTCTATGATAAAAAAAAAAAAAAAAAAAAAAAAAAAAAAAAAAAAAAAACAAGAAACAGAAATATCCCTCTTCCTCCTCTTCAAAGATTTTATTCCCTAAAGAATATGATGGCATAGATGACAAAGCTGTCAAGAAAGATTAACACCTCGGAACCTTCAGACAAAGGTAACACCGTGGTCCTCTCAGTACACGTGTCGCGTTGTTAGTAGGCGTTGATACCCAACAGGATCTTTTTCAGATTCATGAATCGTGTTCGCTAATCGTATATCGTGATATCAGTTTTTTTTAATATAATTAATGTTTAATTTTAAATAAAAATATTTAAAATAATTTCTCATCCGATATATGATGAACAGATAAAATTAATACATTCTTAAAATTCTCGTAAAGAGAATCCGATGAGAATATGGATTCCGTTGATATAACAGGCTGTCATAGGATCAAGAACAATGTCTTGTAAATTTTGTGTAGGTTTTTTTTATATTTTTAAATTTATTAGAAAATAATAAATATGGAAGGAAACCTTGAGAACATCGATCGAGCCGCCCGCAACGGATATACGTGGTGACGCCTTCTGCCAGAGGCAGTGCCAGTCTTGTCATTTTGGGGGCGTGGCGGGACCCCCTCCCGGGTCTATCAGTTTTGCTTCTAAAAGCAAGCTAAAGCCGTTGGCTGGTTGTTCTTTGCTGTCCCTTTCTTTCTTTTTGAATTTTAAAATCTTAAATTTTTTTTATTTCTTTTTGTCAACAAAAGAATTTTAAATTTGTTTTTTAGGTTTAGATTGTTTTTGGGAGATCGAATCTCCTGCACCGAAAATAGACGTGAATTCTCTGTGGCCGTAATCAATAATTGATACGTGTTAAATTTTTGAAACAAGCTAAGAAAAGTTGTTTTTGTAAGCACGTGTTAGTTATTGATTGAGGCCTACAGAGAAATCACATTCATTTTATGTGCAAAAGATTTAATTTTTTTATTTATGTATGGAGATTAATTTTACTTTGAGATGCTAAAACCTCTCACTAGAAAACAATTATTAGGGATTACAATATGTAGGAATAAGTTGGTATTGAATGCGCTATTTACGTAATTCAAAAATAAAACGTTTTGCTAACAAGTGAAGAAAAATATCATTAGACGGTGGTGCAATTTATTTCTTATTAACTTAGCTTCAATCACTTGAAACTTAGAATTAGGTCACCCAAACATGACTAAAAGTGCAAGTTAAGTACCTCATATAGTTGATGGCTTAGGGATTACAGGATGTGGGAGAATAAGTTGCTATTGAACGTGTTATTCAAGTAATTCAAATGTAAAATCTTGCTATCAGCGATGCAATCTATTTCTTATTATCTTTGTTTCAACCACTTGGAACTTAGAATTAGGTCACCCAAACATAACTAAACTGCGAGTTATGTAACTCAGGCTAAATAGTTGATGGCTTTGGGATGTTGACACTGTCTCCAATCTAGTCTTGATTGGGCGTCAACCATTAAATGCATGTGCCACTCTGCAAAAGATGATGTGGATTTAGTCCAAGTAAGCCGCCTAAGGATTATTTATGCTCGTCATTCTAAGGGATGATGATGTTCACTATTTATCATAATTGGATTAACTTAAATTTCGAGATTTGTATGGTGGATGGATACAAATATTAAATTTAAACTTATCCGATGGTAATAAGTAGGATGATGAGTATTACTACCACTGAAGGTGATAAGCAAAAATGAAAGCGTCGAACTAATGTTTTTACAATATTCAAGTGTCGAACTAATCAATTTAAAAAAAATGGTGGGTCTATATGGTTAATACGAGGAGTCTTGCAACGTGCCTTTTAATAAGGATGCGACTTTAGTTCTTGATAGTCATGTTTGAGTTCATATAGATTTTTGGACTATCCTATGTAATATAGCATCTTATTCAACCAAAAAAAGAACTAATGCAAATGCAATGCAACTTTTCCCTAGATTCCTCCATCTGGAATGAATTATACACAGTAAATTTAAAATCATACAGATTCGCATTTCAGATTTACAATCGACGGCTGTGATGGGTCGAACATTGTATTCAAATTGTAAGTGTATACTCCTCGGAATTTTGCTAAGAACAACGACAGAACTTACAGGGCGTGGGATTTGTAAATGTACGATTTTGCAAAGTAGAGGTAGACAAGCAATTGTACCACACTGATTCCACCAAGTAGCCAATAGAAGTAATCAAGATGTGCACGGTTAAGATTATTCGAAAACCAGCTACTTTCGCCTTCTAAACTGGTTGCGTCATCAATGGCGGAAATAAGGAAGCTACTTAGGAAGCTTCCCACGCCGAAGATGCTGAGATAGAGGGCGAGTCCTACACTTCTCAGTTCATTTGGCACCTGATCGTAAAAACACTCTTGCAGACCGACCATCGTGAAAAAAATCAGCCAGTCCGGCCAACAAGTACTGAGGAACCAACCACCAGACGCTCATTGGAACTGTGGCACTTGGTGTACCAAGCAGACCATAGTCTTTGGCAGTTTTGAGCCTTTTCATCTCAACTGGGGCTGCAATTACCATGGAAATAATAGATATGAACATCCCCGTTCCAATTCTTTGTGCAGAATTGTAATTCCAGAGGGTTTCCTGGTGTAAGCTCTAGCAGTTGGAACAAAAATGCGATCATAAATGGGAACGAAGATGACGATGGTAATGCTGATGAAAGTCTGTAGTGAAGCGGGTGGTATATCAAAGCCAGACATAATTGTTCTGTCCATGGTGGCACCTTGCTTGGTGAAGAAAGTGGAGTTCTGTGCAAACACAACAGCATACGCCAAGCATGTAACCCATATTGGAAAAAGCCTAAGAACAGCCTTTGCTTCTTCAACGTCAACGATGGTACACACCTTTCTGTTTTCCTTCAAATCATCCGGTGCAAGCAATGCTTTATCGAGGAACCTGTCAGTACATCACATCATAGGAGTTTCTTAGCTGAAATCACAGTCAGGTTGTGTGAGAGTAACTTGTGAATTAATGAGGGCAAGTTAATGTTCTAGACAGACTCGACTGTTCCTTTCTATAGCGAAGTAAATATGCTGACAGTTAGCTCTCTTACCTGAATTGTTCAGAACTCTTGTGAGGCAAGGTACCGCGAGATTTCTCTTCAGAAGTTACTGCTAAAGGAGTAGTTCGCCAGTTCCTTAAAGCAGCAACGAACACCTTTCCAATTCTTACAAATGGGCTTTCTTCATCCCCTTTACTGCTATACCGATATGTTCTAGTTCCGAGCAAGAAAAGTAAAAGTGCAAAGACCATTACAATACAGGGAATTCCAAAACCCAGAACCCAACTCAAATTGTCCTGTATGTAGGTCAATACGGTAAGTGTCATTGAGGTACCTGCGCATATACCAAAATACCACCAATTGAAGAATGAGCTTTTGGCTTTGCACTCCTCTCGATCTGACACATCAAACTGATCAGCTCCAAATGCCTGAACGCAAGGCTTGTGTCCACCTTGTGCAACAGCTACTAGATATAGGGAGAAGAAGAATACTACTTGGATCTCAGACGAAGAAAGCACGGCGGACAGGGTCAACAAGCCAAGTCCCTGTTTCAATTTAGGTCCAAAATGATAGCATTCAGACAGCAAGATGTACAAAGAAAACACTCAAACTTGCATCCCTAATTATATCTGAAGAATAATAACCAATCATTTCTTAGGAACTCTGTCCACCATAAGGAGAAGTAAAAATATCAATGAATCTGAAGAGTTTTCTTGTTTTACTCTTCTAAGTTCTTTATGCTGTGTTTTGAAACAACATCCCTGTAAGCCAGACCAAAAAAAGCGAGAACCGGCTGGGGGCTAAGCTCATGGGAAATTTTCCGTAAGGTGTGCATTACGCTGGACATTTTCTTTCCACAAAAAGTGCAGTCTTCGCGTTATTTTATTTTGTTTGATGTTTGAAACTATCCCAGTCCCAAAACAACATCATTTTGAGCTGGTTTATAAAACCAACATCATGCCTCTCCTCTACCTCGCAACATCAGCTCTCTCACCTCCCCCACACCAAACTGAGCTCACACTTACTCCTCACCCAAAATCAACTAATCAGGCCAAAGAAAGTTAAGATCAATAAAGCACATTCATTTTCTGCAAAACCTAGTGAGTTAGTAGCCAATTTCGAAAGCAAGATAAAAAAAATTCCATTTTGCTATGCTAGATAAAAGCCCTCTCCAACGGAAGTAGCAACCCAAGTAGCAAACTGAAAAAGTACCAACTCCCATGTCAAATATAAAGGGTGAGTTACCTATAACAAATCGAACCTCAAATGAACTTTTTTTTTTATTATTATTTTTATATATAATTATTTTATTTTATTTTTCTGGATTAATGTTCTAAATTTGAAGAAAAGATGAGAGAAAATCGGTTACGGTGGTTTGGACATATGAAACGAAGGCTTACTAACGCTCTGGTTAGAAGATGTGATTACGGGACAAAGGTTCAGGGCTGAAGGGGTAGAGGAAGACCTAGGAAGACTTTGGAAGAGACTCTAGTACTTGGACCTAACGGAAGACGTGGCACAGAACCGAGCGCAATGGCGTTCTAGGATTCATATAGCCAACCCCACTTAGTGGGAAAAGGCTCCCCACTTAGTGGGAAAAGACTTTGTTGTTGTTATTAATGTTCTAAATTTCTAATCACCTATTGGCAGACATGGATGGTTGAACAACTGTGTCTCTTCTTTTTGGCTAAAACCTTAAAACCTTCAAGAAAGCTAAATGGGAATTTGTTCCATTTGAATTGATGTACATGATTTCCATCTTTAAACGTTTCCTCCCTGCTCTTGACTCGAACCCATTTTTCTAATTTTTCTTCCTAAGAAAATACCCCCTTCTTGTCCTACATCATATACTTACTTCCTGCATGAACTAATACAACTAAAACATGTGGCGTTGTAAAGATTTACTAAACACCTACTATTTGGCATCCCAAATAGCTAAAATCTCGACTTAACCATCTTCCATTCAACTCTAATTAGTTATTTTTGACCTTGTTGTATTACGACGAATACAACAAGGTCAAAAATCTGATTCCAACTCCTTTTCTTGATGGCTAATCTCATAGCATCGTTCAATTCGCTTGGAAATTGGAAGTTGATTTTGTACATCTCTATTTCTTGAAATTAATTAACCATTTGCTTGGCTCCTCATGAATTCAAGCTTTAATTAATATTTTTTTTCGTAACTTACAAAATTACAAATCCAAATTACTGAAATGATCACTTTTCGGAATTTTATCGATAATGTCTGTCCACTATTTGATTTTGTTCACTTAAACAATTGACATTTGCAAATCCCAGCACTTCAGCTAATTTCCCAAAATATATTTCCAACAAATGGGGTGAATGTGATCAGTGTTGGATTTTTGGATCAGCGGACTTGTGGACCCTATTTTACCAACATCAATACTAGAGATTTTTCAGTGTGATCTGTATACGGGACAGTACACCACGTGTCACTATACAAATGGTGTGATATGTGCGCAAAAAAGTTAATAACTTAAAAAATAAAATTTTCCACCACTTCTATTAAAATGTGGTGTACTACTTATATTCCCGTCATAACTAAAAATTTCTCCACCAATACTATCTCCAACTTTATCACCTGCCTAATCCGTCAGATATAATGTTTTACTACAAAAAACCCCGATATTAACTAAAGTGGGAAAATCATATTTAAACCACCCACCGATTTAGGATTCCAACACCCCCCCTAACCTCATTTAGCGATTCCACCACACAGGACAATACGACCAGGATTAAGGCAACTTGGTCACGTGCCAAAATGTAGAGAGAGAGAGAGGCAAGTACCAAAATGTAGAGTAGAGAAGCAAAAACAACAGTGCGGTAGCGTCCAAGAAAAGAATCAGCGACAAAGGCTCCGAGTAAAGTAACCAACGACGCCGTTCCGTCCCACATGTTGACAATCTCAGCCGCTGTGGCGGTGGACTGCCCCAAAGGCCCCGTCAGAAACGTGATAAGGTTGGAGCAGATTCCACCGTACGCAAACGTCTCCGCCACCTCCACCCCTGAAAATATTCAGATCAAAACTTCACGACACTTATCTAATCATAATTTATTTATTACTAATCACCAATTAATTTAATTTAAGCTTGAAACAAAATTAATGATATTTGATTTGATTCGATTCAGTGCAGTGCGGTGCTCACCGATTATAAACCAAGCGGAACGCCAGCCGCCTAATCTGGATTTATGAACAGGGCGGCCCTTGTGGTCAACGGCACCGTCGACGACGTCGTCCAGTAGTGGGGTTTGGGTGTCCGGCTCCGGGGATTGGCGGAGTGTAGTGTCCATTGAGCTTTACTTGAAATGTGGACTTCAACGACAAACTCTGAACTCAACTGTTGGAAATGCATTTTTAAATAATATTGTTAAAATAATTAAAAACGTTTTTTATAAATATGTTTTTGAAATCAATTTTTTAATAAAAATACAAATAAATCACGTAAAAGCAAATGCTTTTTGAAAAAATATATTAAGTGGTGCATCGTGCAGTACGTCACTAAAAGTATTTTTGTGAACACTGAAAATTCTTGAAAACAAGAAACAAGAATACGTGTACAAAATAATATTTTTTATGTTTAATGATTTTGGGGTTACGATCTCTTTGTAATTTGATCATCTGATTCTATCTCCGTAAGATGTAGATTTATTGATCCAAGGGCCGTCGAGGCTTGATCTTGGATGAACAGTTGTAAGTTTCTTCAAGGGCTTTTGGGCTTGATCTTGAAGAATGGATGTGTGGATTTGTTTATTGATCCAAGGGCCGTCGGGGCTTGATCTTGGATGAACGGATCTTCAAGGGGGGTTGGGCTTGTTCTTGAAGAATGGATGTATATGTTTGTTGAGGTTGTTGATCCAAAGGGTCGTTGGGGCTTGATCTTAGGATGAACAGTTGATGAATGGATCTTCAAGGGGCGTTGGGCTTGATCTTGAAGAATAAGAGTTCTTCAAGGGCCGTTGGGGCTTGATCTTGAAGGAGGATTTGACGAAGAACGAAGAACGAAGAATGCTTTCTTGATCCTTCGGGATTTTCTTGAGAGCTTTAGAATTTTAAGGCTTCAAGGTTTTGGTGTGTGTATTTGTTGATGTTGTTGATCCAAAGGGCAGTTGGGGCTTGATCTTAGGATGAACGGATGATGAACAATGAACACTTTCTTCAAGGGCCGTCGGGGATTGATCTTGAGTTGGTGGAAGTTCTTCAAGGGTCGTTGGGGCTTGATCTTGAAGGAGGATTTGACGAAGAACGAAGAGTGCTTTCTTGATCCTTCGGGATTTTCTTGAGAGCTTTAGAACTTAAGGCTTCAAGGTTTTGGTGTGTGTATTTGTTGATGTTATTGATCCAAAGGGCCGTTGGGGCTTGATCTTAGGATGAACGGATGATGAACAATGAATACTTTCTTCAAGGGCCGTCGGGGCTTGATCTTGAGTTGGTGGAAGTTCTTAAAGGGCCGTTGGGCTTGATCTTGAAGGAGGATTTGACGAAAAACGAAGAGTGCTTTCTTGATCCTTTCTTGAGAGCTTTAGAACTTAAGGCTTCAAGGTTTTTGGATGTGTGAGGAGTATTCTCTTCCATTTTGGGAGTAGAGAAATGTATTTGTGAATTGGTTTTTTTCCTCTTGATGGAGAAGCCTATTTATAGGCTTTGAGAGTGAATTACCACCACAAAATTTTCCCACCCAAGCACTATTACCTAATTTTCTCACTTAATGCAATATTGAAATTGAAGTGGTCTAACAAATGGCCTAATTTTCCACTTAATGCAATATTGAATTTGAAGTGGTCTTATTTATGGCCTAATTTCCCACTTAATACAATTTTAAACTTGAAATGTACTTGCTTTGTCATTGCCCAAATGAGAAAAACTTGCTTTGATCCGTAATGGATTGAAATGTGCTTACCTTGTCATTGCCCAAATTGAGAAGAAAAACTTGTTTAATCATCCAAGGGTATTTCTTTCTATTTGGTTGAGTCACATGCCATGTGTACAATTTGTACGACACGTGGCGTATGCCATGTATGCCCTGACACGTCAAAACTTTAATACGTTGGTGAACATTTGTTTCACCGAAATTTCGATGTCTACAATTTTCAACTAGTTTAAAAGTATTTTCAAACGAGTATTAAGATATTCACCTCAATCAGTGCCAAAGTCCGCCATCATCTCAAAGCACCATTCTTGACCATGGCTTTCGCGGAGGGCGCGACTGAGAAATGTTTGGGAACAAGATTGAGCGAGCGGTTATTTTGTTTTTAATTTATTATATTAATTATAATGGTGTATTAGGGGAAAAGGAAAAATAATATTTCAAAACATTAATTTTGAGTAGAGAAGTCATAAAAAAAAAATGTAAATGCAGAAGGTAATTTGCATTCTTCTTATTTCGTAAATGTCTCCTAAGAACTAGACAACGATCTAAAATTTACATTTTTGTGACATTTTAGTTGCCAGATGCAATAAGAAGACATGCAATGAAGCTCATGAGACATTTTTGTGACATTTTCTTGTTTTAGCTTTACAGATTTTACATTTTTTGTGACATATAACGAAATATACTTTTTATTTCTTTGTTTTTTCCATGGGTCCACCATAGACTCTATAATCCCATTGGGTGGCTGGGTCATGATTCTGGTGGGTAGGGAGCTGGTTGAGGAACGAGAATCCTCTCTGGATTCTCTTCGCGAAATTTCCGGAAATTATTTCATCGTGTTTGATCATCATATGTCGTGCTTGATCATTAGTTTTTATCAGTTACTATTTGTATTTAATTTTAAATAAAAAAAATTTAAAATGATTTCTGATCGCATGATGACAAATGAACGGACACTATAAAATAATCACTGGAATTCTCACAAAGAGTATCCGAATAGGATCGTATTCCCTAGCAGGTTGTTTTTACAGGGGAAGAAGAAAGACAGGAGGTGGCCGGGGTGGTTTGGTAGTGGCTGCTAGTTTTTAACCTTTTGTTTTCATTTTGTAACCCTTGATTTTAATTGACGGTTTAGTTACAAACAAACAGCCAGCCTTGTGCCTACTCTCTCTCTCTCTCTCTCTCTCTCTCTCTATATATATATATATATATATATAAATATATACAAGAGCGGATGTACATTGGAAAAAAGATGGTCACAGTACCAATTGGAGGCCGAAAAATATGCATGTGAAGGTCCTCCGAATGTATAGTATAAATTCTTTTTGTGTCAACTAAATGTTTGATGTAATGCCTGATAAGAATATCTCAACAGCACTAGACAGGTTGCATCGATAACACTCGACACGTGCTCTCGATAGTACTCATCAGGTTGCATCAGCAAATGTCAATATCTATTGACATATCCACAACATTATTCGACTGACGACAACAAACCCCAGAAGTATTCTATGAAAAGCTTCCGTGAATTAACTACAATTTTTTTCATGCTTTGCGCTTAGTCTATTTATTTATTTTTTTTTTTTAACTGTAACATCAAAATCCCCAAAATTCAACTCGTGAATCCGCCAATGGACATATATCCAGTTGCCTCTCTCGCAGGCTGAGGACTGAGGATTGAAGCTCACAATGAAATGTGGAGTGTGAACTGATAGACACACGGCCATGACATGACCATAAGATTAAGATATGAGCTGCCTAAATTTAGCTTTTTTTTAATAATATATTTTTTTTCAAATGTACGTGTAGTGTACAACGTAAGAATTGAATGATAAAAACGTGATACACAAGAAAATTAATTAGAAACCCAAAAAATAGGAATTGGCATGAATCACAAAATCGTAAAATTAAAGTAACTTATATGACACACATATACTGTAATCGTGACGTCCTGAACCATTTTGTCCTCGCCCTCTGCTTTGCTCTTAACATGTTCCTCCCTCATCGGATCCGTCCAATTAAAGGCAACAGTTTTTGGGTGAAGTTGGGAACTTTCAATTAGACCCTTCATCTACCATTGTTGGAGATCGGGTTTGAACTTTCTTTGGCATTACAATTGGTACCCTCGTGGTCATCCGGCGTTGGGACCTGGGTGATATTGGGAATGCAAAGATAAACGGTGTTTAAACCATCGATATCGGTAGAAATAATTCAACATGCAAATTTGTGAAAATATCGTTGGATATTTCGATATCAATCTCAGTTGTTTTCGATAGAAATGAATCAAATGATGAAAATTTGTTCAAAAACATAAAAGTTTAAATGAAACTTTAGAGAATATTATAAGTCAGTTTATGTTATTTAATTAATATATTGAAAATGTCGACAAAATCCCATAAACTTCACAAACAAATTTTACCAAAAATCAACCAAAAAAAAAAAGCAAACAAAAATGCAAAAGAAGGAAAGCAGGAATGAATCAAGCCAAAAGAGCAGTGTTGGAATCATTATCATAGTCATGAATCTCATGATACAAGTCATCACTCTTATCGTCCCCGCAATCATACACAGATCCAACCAGCACCAACTGATCCTCCAAGTACCTCTGCAGCAGCCCCATCTCTTCTTTCTCCTCTTCCTTCACCGCCGCCGCTGCACTTCCACTGCCGCGTCCTTCTTCCCACCGGCGCATCCGCTCCTCTCCCTCGTCGTCGCCGTGAGACGCCTTTCTACGGATGCGGCAGCAGAGGCGCAGGCAAAGCTCGGCGAGGCAGAGAAGAGGAAATGGATGAGAATCGGATGGCAGAGGAGGAGAAAGAGGTAGCTGATCCGGCGCCATGTGGAGGAGGAGGACGCGGCGGCGAGCATGATCATGGGCGTGGCGTGGATTGGGAAAGGGAAGGGAGAGGTAGAGATCGTGCCCGTTGAAGTGTGGGAATCGAGGACTTTGACCTCGTAGCGCGGTAGCGACTGTGAGCGTGAGCTTCTTTGGGTTTGGATTTGGGTTTGGAAGCGTGGGATTGGAGTGCGGGATCACGATTCACATGAGTTGGGGGATATTTATACATGTAGGCGTCAATTTCGATAAATTTTATTAGATTAGATATTAGAATAATTAATGACAGATTCGAATCCACTCTTTCATGCAATAATTCAACATATTTCCATCATTATAATAAATGTTACTTGTTTGTAAATTGTATTTAAATCAAAAAATAAAGAAGAGATCAAAATTTTAAACCATTTGTTATAAATTTTAAGATGTGACGTTGCACTATTTTTTCTTAATAATTAAAAAATAAATTTAACCATTAACTGGCACACACTTATCTTAAGTTCTACTTGAGATAGTTTAGATGTGATCTACAAAATATAATTTTAGGTAAAAGATCCAACTTGAGTACTGCGTAGCATTCGATACAACGTATATTTTTTTTTTTAAATTAAATTTGTGGGTTTCTCAAAAATTGTAGGAGGTAACAAGTTTTTTATGGGACTCACCATTCAATTTTTTTTCAGTGTTAAATTTTTTTTTCGATACGATCAATATTTTTGTGAGAATATTTAAAAAAATCAAAGAAAGATATGAAAAGCGAGATGTCGGAGAAATTTTTAAATATCAGCTAAAATCGACAGATTTCGTGGATATTTTCGACATATTGATTAATATACGAGAAAATCTTGTATTTGTCTAAATCAGTATTTGACATTTCCTAAAGTATCATTTTAAAATTTTCACATTTTTATGTAAATTTCCATCAATCCTATTAGAAGCAACCGATAGATATCAATTTATGCATTGATATTTTCACAGATTGTCATGCTGATATTTTAAACGCTGATTTTTTTGCGACAAAGTGGGCACAGCATTTTTCTTTTTGCCGTCCTAAAAGTTGCAAATTACTGCACATTATGCCGACCATTGGCAAAAATAAAAAAAAATAAAAAAAACTACTTTATTTAGATGACACTCAAGGTACACACCTTTTGCTTACATGAACACCAGATTGATGCGCACGAAAATATTCATTAGAACTGTTATTCACACATTCTTTTTTACTTTTCACACAATCCTTTCAAATTCTAGCTGTCGATCAAATAAATTGATCAATAGACAAAAATTAACAAATGTATATGAAAGATAAATTAAGTGTGTGAATAGCATTACCCTATTCATGTCAATCCATATTTGAAAAGCTATCATTTTCATTAAGCAAAAAATCTTATTTGTTCATATAAAATTTGTTAATCAATTAGTGACTATGCAAACAAAAAAATAAACCAACCGTGTTAAGTCGGAAATTTAAAATTAATATTTAAACTTAAGAGGGCTAAAAGTGTAGGAACTCATATCTCGATGTAGTAAAATGTCAATTTTAAAGATCAAGGACCAGCCACTTAATGCTACGATATAATGATATTTCTCTTCACTTATACGTGTATAGTATAATATGTTCAAAAAAAAAAAAAAAAAAAGGTAAAGGACCGACCCTAAACTAGATGGGTGCAAAGTGTAACTCGTACACACCCCTGTTTAATTCTAGGCATTGATTCCGTTTGATTTATTTAATTTGATGGCTATAAATAAAGGAAAATGCGTGGAAAGTTAAAAAGGATGTGACTTTCGAGAAAATGCTCACTCAACTTTATATACCACACATTTGCCTCTCATTGATTAGAAGTGTATTCGAAGGGCTGAGGAGGCTGAGGTTCGTCGTCAACTGCCATGGTCGATGCAGAATCCTGCTGTCCAGTTGCTGATCCACCACCAGCCGCAGAAGTTGCGGAAGAGGGAGTGTCTGTGAGTGAAAGCACCTCGGGCTCAGTAGGTCGCAGGTCTCTCAAGAGAACAAACCCCGAAGGCGCTAACTTAATGGGCACGTATCTACTTTCTTCCAGAAATTTGATGTACTTCTCCTGAGAAGGAACCACCCTAGCAGGGTTGGTTAAAATCTCAAAAGAAGGCTCCGGCACGGGTTTCTTTTCTGCTGGGCCATCAACCTGCCAAAAGGAAGGGGGGGATTTTGAATTAATCAGAGGTCTTTTTTCTTCCAACAGTACCTACTGTTTGTGTGTATAGATAAGACGATGATTATGGAAGAATTTAAACAACTAGTATGTCATCAAACGAGCAACTTTTGAAAGAAACGTAAACCGTAAACTATGAACTCTCTGAAATAGCGTAAGAGAAAGGAGGAACGGGTGAGACAGGACTTACCTGCATTGAATCCCCATCCTTCTCACTTGATTTTCCTTTCTCAGTATTTGCACGGGAAGATGAAGCCTCCACCCCGGATAACTTTTCAGCATTTGCCTTCTGATCTGCTTCTTTCTTGGCCTTAGCTTTGCTTGCCCTTGCTGATGTTGACAGTACAGCAGTGGGGAGTTTTACAGCCGATGTGGTAGTTGGCACAGTCGTCGGTTTAGGATATTCAAACAGCGAAGGTTTTGCATGTGACATGAACTCAAACTTCGGCACTTTCAGATCGGAGTTCAGTCCTATCAAGGCTGTTGGCGAGAATGCCAAGCTTATGAAATAAATGAGGGGATACCAGTACCAAAACTGGCTGAAAACAGCAAGGCCAACAACTGCGGTGACCTTATCATGTTTTGTCTTAGAAAGTAATCTTATGGTCACATTCCTTCCACCAGCATTAAGAATTCCGGCGGCCAAAATTGCTCCCATTTTGCTCATGGTGTCCTCATGCTTATCAAGAATAATTTTCTCCAATTGCCGCCTATATTTAAAAAACAGCAGAACCAAAAATAAAACAAGCTAACTCAATTTTCTAAATTTCAGACATCATTGATAGTAAATGGATAACGATATCTTTGTCTATATATGACTCCATGCTGTGGGACTCAACCAGCATTACGGTCCAATGTTCTGAACACTCCCATTTTCTAGGTCTCCATCAAAAGATCATTCTTATAACTAATCAGCCAAACCAAAAATTGTTTGGCCATAGTTGTTGTACTTTTATGCACAAACGGAAGCGAATTCTAACAAAGTACCAATATCAACGTCAAGGAATTTCACTAAACAAACGGAGATTACAAAAGAGTGTTTAAACTCTCACAACCCAAATCCCACAAATTGACTCTCACCAAATTGCCACACAAAATACACTAACCCTAAGGTCCTATGTATAGTGCATAGGACTTAGGTTACAATAAGAATCCTAATAGGAAGTAAATACAAATCCTAATCAACTAGGTAATTAACAAAATCTCTCCACCAAGGAAAACAACTAAGAAGTCAAAATCCAAACCCAAATAGGACACCAAAACCAAATAGGCAACACAAACCTAATTCTTTGCATCATCCTAATTTTGAGCCATAAAGCCCAACAATAGTATCATCACACAACGATTTCAATGTTTATCAACCACTCATCTATTTATTTGACAGCAGCTAGATAACTGAATGACTTTCAATTTGGCCCCTTTTTTTTGAAAAGATGATATTGAATGGAAACCTAAAAAGTAAACGGTTCTAATCATTAGACCACATTGTTGCTGGACCTACAACGTTATCCCTAGAAATTGCTCATACAAGGGATCCCTCATATGAAGCTACCCCTACGGATAGACATACATAAGTATACAATCATCTGTCTGAGAATAAAGTGGTTAACAGCTTCCAATGCGGATATGCTTTCGGAAACCATTTTAACCATTTGATTATCACTGTGAGCATTGTAGCACATTATGGTTGCCTTATTTTGTCTAGATAGATAATTAATGATTTTCAATTTGGTAGGTTTTTCCTATGGTTTATCCTTGAAAAGAAAACCTAAGAAATAGACAGTTAAGATCATTGGCTTGCACGGGATTTGTGTTTTGAGAGAGAGAGAGAGAGAGAGAGCAGTACCTGAAAACTCCTACACGAGAATCACTGGCTTCACTAATCTGGACCATGACCATAGCCATTGCAATGAGAGCACCTTGGCGCACAAAATCAACGACATCTGAAGTCAGAGGCTCCAGCAAAGATATGGCCCCACTCAACCCAGTACCAGCACAGGAAATGCCTACTGCAAGAGCAGCACCATAACGAACATGCGGGTTGTAAGACTCAGATAGCAGGGAGACAATTCTAGGCGTCTGCAGTTCGCGCAATTTTGGAGATACAAAGGCATTATAAGAGAACAAAAAAAATAAAAAAATAAAAAGGGCAGCAGCATCAAATCGATTTGGATAGGGCATAGCAATGGACAAATAAGAAAGTACCAACCTGCTCGGGCTCAGAGTACAGCACAAACCCAAGTGCTAGAACAGCAGTCCTCCTGACATCATCACTCACATCAGACACGGCAAAATGCAGCAGCTGACGAATGGCTTTGTTGTTTGCTGTCCCACTGTAGGCCAATGCCAACGCATACATACCACCATAACGTAGTATAGGATCTTGATCCCTTGTCATCTGCTCAATTAGTGTGTCTGCTTCTTCTTCTCTTCCATATACTGTCAGGGCAATTCCCAGTGCTAACCCCCTGTAACATACTATACGGTTAGCAAGGACCCTGAACTTATTATCCCCACCACAGATCATAAATGATCATACTTTGCTCAATAGTATTATTAGGTAAAAGAATGCCGAGAGGAAACAACAAAAAATCACACAATTCTCTTTACCTGATGATCTTTTCATGTTGTGTCTCATATGCATAAACAAGCATCTCACTAGCCTTCTCACTTGCAGTTCCAACCATAAGCAAACCCATACTAATCCCAGCAGCTTCACCCGCAACAGCACTGTCAGTATACAGCACATTTTTAATGTCATCATAGATCTCTTCATCAGCAGTTCCTAAAGCTGATAAGCCAAGACCTAAGCATGCACCATGTTGAATAACCTGCGTAAAGAGATCCCATTAAAAAAAATTGGCAATATACCAAATATGCATAAAAAGATGTGATCGCTAATTTACAAAGTACATACCTCTACATTAGTACTACGTAGGCTATCACGAAGGAATTCTTTGATGCCCTCGCCATGGTTGGCATGAATGAGACCCAAAGCATACAGAGCACCACCTTCTGAGTATGGACTGCCGCCACCAGCCCCACCCTGGGGCAAGTAAGGTGCCATCAGAGATCTTCCTTGTTGCAAGTGGCCTCTATGAATAACACCTAACCCTGCTGTCGCACTGAATTTGGCCCAATTTGTGGCTCTGCTCAACCAATCCTGACAATTTAAATTGATGTTGTCAATATTGATAACAAAGAAATATGCCAATGGAGACAGTGGCGAAATGAAAAACTTGATATGTGCTTTACCAGATTTTCCCTAAGAAATGTGTCCACAGTCGTTCCAGCATGCATAATTGCATTAGCATAAATGGTTGCACTATGGCATACACTATTTCTCATCTCAACAGACTGCTTTATTGTCTTCAGAATAAGAAGATCGGACCTATATTCAAATTTCAAAACATTTAACGACCACTCAATTCAGAAGAAACAGAAGTTCTAATGCTTACATGAAAAAAAAAAGAAACACAACAAAACAAAACAAAAGGGAAGAAAACGGAAGCCTCACTTGTTATGACTGTACAAAAATTGTAGAGTCAACTGTATTGATTTCTCACCGGACAAAATTCCTTTAATTTTTGTCAGCCTCTCAGAATACATTACTTCTTTAGGATCTTCAAGCACACTCACATTAGAAGTAGAACCACCATCTGTCATTTGAACATCCTCTGGAGCAGAACTTTCATTTTGAGTAGCTTCACTGGCTTCTGGTAGCGCAGCTTCTGATGGCTGAGGCTTGGGAGGTGAAAGGCGGTTTCTCACACTTAAGAGAAAAGCTTGGCGTTCATTCTCTATGAGATCAAAGGCTACTTGATATGCCAAGAGCGCATCATCCTTGTTTTCAGAACGCAGAAGCTTTTCCAATATACTTGTGACACCTTCAGGTTCATCTAAGAACATGAGACACTGACAAATGCTCAAGTAATCTGGAGAAGGCAGTTTCTGATACACATTTACCAGAAGACGAAGTACCTGTAACAAAGAACCAAAGGAGAAAACAAAAAGTCTCACTCACTACACAGTCCCTTCTGTCAAAGTGTGAGAAATTATCAAACATGACACATATGGAAGCATAACAAAGAAAATGAGACACCAACAGGCCACAAAAAAAAAAAAAAAGACACAACATACTATTTTCTGAAAGCCTTTGGTTTTTGTTCCAAACCAGTTAAATCCCCGTCTTTCTCTAACATCAAGATTTAACTTTGGAGCAAGTAACCTGGAATACAGATGAAAGAAGAAAAAAGAAGAGAACACCTCTAAGATTTATAACCTAGCTTTCCTATGTAAGAGACATGTAATCTGTCCAATCTGGCATGTGTATCCATCAAACACCTCCAACTGAGTGCTGGAACACATTTCCTAATACCTTGGCAAATATGTAACCCAACTTTCATATACCAACAACGAACGGCCAAAAAGGAATTAAAACTCGTCTTCCAGGTTTACTACAAAATTGTTTGTAATTCTGTCCTAGTAATTATATTCCAACTCTTCCATGTATAGCAATTATATTCTAACTCTTCCAAATAAGGCTTTTTCACTCAAAACTCAAGATCCACTGGAACATCCATAACACCATCATCAGAAACCCCAAAGTGCTAAACAATTTTCTCCTATTTTAATTAACTCTACATTCTTTAAGCATAATACTAAATTAATATGGAAAAGAAATCTAAACTACATCATGAAAGTGCAAACACATGTTAAAGCTGTGCAATGTACTGTACTATCCATTATACAAACCATTGTAATACATGTAGTATCCATTATGCACACCTTTGTTATACATGTACTATCCATTATGCACACCATTGGTATACATGTACTATCCATTATGCACACCTTATGTACTATCCATTATGCACACCTTTGTTATACAAGTTAAAGCTATGAAATCACATGTCTTCATGTTACCAAAAGAATCAAATGTATCTAAAAGTTACAAGCCAATAAGGTATCATCTTACCTCACGTCTATATTCTCTAAGATTAACAAAGGAATGAGAGACATTTATGCAATATGACAGAGTTCCATGAACATTATCACTTTTTGTGATTGCTTCCTCAAGTATATCCAATCTTCGGCATTCAATTGCAATCCCCATAGCTTGGTGGTACTTTCCATCCACGATACACCTAAAGGGGAAAACAGGTAAGAAAACCAAAGGTCATGAAGAACTGTATTTAAAAACATTAGAGGCCTGCATACTTGTTCAGCATTCTCTCTACAATTGCCTCCAATCTAGGATCCACATTTGCTGCTTCAGCATTTGATTCTGCTGCCTTAGACTTAAGACTGGCATACTCGTCTATAGCTTTAGCTGAGGAGGAGCAAACAACCAAATATGTCATGTAAATAAATTGTGGTTGTGTATCCCCAAAGTTCCATGCAAATCCACTTCTAACAATACTAAATCAGAGATGGTGTTCTACTAGATCAAGAAGCAAAATTGATTATCTAGTTTGAGATATCTTAAACCTGCTTGCATTGTCCTTTCACAGTCTTCTAACCCTCAAAGTACATTGTAGATTGTACTCACAGCCGTCGCTTACAAAACCTAAGAGTATCATACTTAAAAAAATATGCTTACCTAGAAGAGTATGGACATAATCAGAATCCTCTGACACGTCAAATAACGAACCCGCTCCAAGGGCATAGGAAAGTGAATCATTAAGTTCACCCAAATAATAGAAAACCTGGAGTGAGGAAAAATATCATGTAAACAAAAGATTAAAGTAGTTAAGCTTACATTCCAGAAGAAAATAGGAATTTACACCCACAAATGAAAGAGAGACACACAAATTTCAAAGTTAACATGGCAGATTGCATGCAAATACTTAGTATTACTAATCCATTGATGTTTTTCAAGAATTTCTTGGCTGTTAGAACAAAAAAAATGCAACCTTATAAAATTCAGCCAAAAGGGTCCAGGTCGTCAATAGATTTTCCCAACCTTATTTGTTTGCAAAATTGCAACCAAATTGATTGATTAAAAATCACTTTCGAACTGCCACACTAATTTAAAAGGGAAGGCTGCACAGCAGTTGACTTTTACCTTTGACACAAGCAATGCCGCCAGTTGTCTTTGATGTTGATCAAACTCTTCATCTTCATACAAACTTTCTCTGAGAAACAGAAAGACATCATGATAAGTATTCACAATTGAGACAACAAAATACAAAGTCAAACAACAAAACCTTGTACGTTCACTATCTACCTAAAATATCATCATTTGAAACCTTATTCTGTAAAATTGAAAAGTTTCAAGGCCTTTACTTGTACTACCATTTTCCAAATACACTTAAACTATTTACTTATTTGTACATAAGCCAAAACAGAAAAACAAATAAGCATAGATAAATAAAAATTATGAGACAAGTTACAACATGGGCAACTTTATTTGTCTAATAATTTTATTTACTTATTGTTTGTTGCAGTATTATCAATTATCCGTCCACAATATAGCAGCTAACAAACTAATCCATATCAGCAACCATTATAGTTTTTACTGCATAGTTAATTAAGAAAAACTTAGCTGCATTTCTCGTGTCGATTGTATGATCAAACCACAGCCTTATTTCTCAACACTGCCTTATATGTACAATTCAACTGCCCAATGCAGATTTGAGGACAACGGAAACCCCATTACCTGCCTCCTTATAGGCTTAGGAGCATTATATAGCTTCCGCTACGCCCGGCATGATCTCAATTACTGCAGCCTACACAATGCTCACTTCCACCACCACCCACAAAACAATTGTAAATCTCCAACTTTGAAATTCAATCTCTTCGTCATTAAAAAAAAAAAAAAAAAAAATCCTTATTCTCTTTAACTGGAACTAAAAATTGAAACACTGTTCTCATTCGCACAAAATCGAAAACAAAACAAAATATTCGAGTTCACGCGTCCTTTTAGCTGCTCAATAATCCAAAATACACACACAAAATTCAAACAATTCCTCTCGGAACAAGCGAAACACGAACGCACCCCACGAGTCACAAGCATTCAGAAAAATATATAATGAAAACGAAAAATTAAATTAAAGAGAGAGAGAGTACATGACGGGGACGCTGGTGGAAATCTCGGGCCAAAAGTTGTCGACCAAGTTGTTGAGGTTGGACAAAGCGTGGAGCTTGAGCAAAGGATGGGACTCGTTCAGCATCGCTAGTAGCCCACCCGCCGAGCTCACCATAGTCGCCATAGCTACACCACCGCACACCGATTAACGCAATTTCCAAGGGGTTTCCTACGATTCGTGTTTATAGCCAGACGCAGATTCGAAACCGAAACCGAAACCGAAACCAGACACTGGAATAGTAGAACTACAGCGCACGTTAACTTCTTCTTCTTATTTTCTTATTTTCTTTTTTCTTTTGTATTCATGAAATTATTATTAACCCCCTGTATGAATTCTTTGTTACATTTCAACCCTCAAAAATTTCAAGAAAAAGAAAACACACGGGATCGACTAAGAGTTTGTGAGGGTGTAAATTACATAAAAATTCTTATTATGGGACCTACCATAAAAATGATTTAGGTAACCGGTGAAAAGGAAAAATCCATTTTTAGGGGTAACCTTTAAGACTATTTCCAACAATGGGTTAAAATCTAAAATTTTCCTTCCCCCCCTCCCCCCCCCCCCCCAAAACAAAAAAAAATCCACTTCAACCCATGACTTAAAATTAACCTAAAAACTAAAACTGTTATGGGGTCAAATACTGGCCCAATTTTAGGCCACAAATCAAAATGAGCCCAACCAACTGAGACTGAAACAGGGGCTGTGAAGCCCACTACCCAAATCAAACTCGCTTACGCACTCCACACGCTAGGCATTTGTTGCAGGGTGACAAACCCACGTGGGGTTGTTCCCCCAAGTCTCAAACCAATAAGTAGCCCAATGGCTACTTTTCTTCATCCAACGGCTCAATTTAAATGGGTCGTTGCTTGATCCAACGTTTCAGGTTCAAATTTTTTTTTTTTTAGTTTTATATTTATATATTTATTGAATCCAACAATTTAGATCGAATATAATCAAATCTAACGGTAAAAAAAAGTTTTAACGGTCCAAATTTAAATCCAACGGCTAAAATAATTTAAAAAAACTATTTAACTTAAAATTCAACCAAAAACTTTATATTACCTATGTATTTGTTCAAACATTCACACAAAACTCATTTTTCTCCTACAATTCTTTCAATTTTTCTTTCTACCATTTCTTCTCACTTCCAAATTTTTCAAGATGGCAAAAGAGCATGTTAGGAGTCGTAATTGGACCTTTGACGAAGATATTGCTTTATGTTTGGCATGGATTTCTGTTAGCGAAGATGGTGCCGTCGACACGAATCAAAATAGAAAGGTTTTGTGGGGTCAAATCGTTGATAAGTTCCAAGAAAACTCTATCGCCGGTCGAAGGGAAGTTGGTGGTGTTTATGATCGGTGGAAGATTATCAACAAAGCATGCACTTTATGGAAGGGAAGCTTGTAGAGAGCCATGATTGACATGCCTAGTGGAAGGGGCGCCTCAAAAATTATGAGTTTCTTTGTTGATATTTTAGTTGTCATGTACATAATAGTATTTTGCAACTAATTGTTTTTTATGTATTTGTTGCATATGGTGACCAAGTAATAGCAATTCACAAAACAAGAACTACACCAAAAAATCAAGCTTTTAAGTTGCATCATACTTGGAACATTCTCAAGGATTGTCTGAGGTGGGGAACCGATGCGAACCAACAATATGGAAGATTGTTTCATAGTGAAGCCCCACCCCCAAATGATGTCAATGAAGATGTGAATTTTGCCGACAGTGAAGGTGTCGAACAAATGAGCCCAACTTCTTCTTTTGCAAGGCCCCAGGGTAGAGATAAGTAAAAGGAAGTAAAGAGAAAAGGGAAGTCCTAAGATCCAATACGTGCACAATTTGCTAGCGAAATTGCAAGTATGAACGAAAACCATATCTCTCAACAAGAAGAATCAGCCCAAATGTGTTTGGCCATAAAGGAAGAAGGGGATAGGGAGCAAGAAAGGTTCGAAATTAATTTGATGATGGAGGACCTCGACAAATACACTTCAGAGAGGAAGAAATACTTACGTGGCAAGCAAAATGACATTTTATGAAAGAATGCCACAAGGAGTATATTTCAAGATGATGATTCATCTGAAGGCTATCACCCAAGTCCATCACCAAGTCAAGATGGTGGATATCATTATTAAGTTTATGAGTTTTCGATTGTGTTAAGTTTATGTAGTTTATTAATTGTCTTTTTTATTTTTATTTTTATTTTTAAGTTTATGTGGTTTATTAATGGTCGTTTGTATTAAGTTTATATGGTTTATCAGAATTTAAATATTTTTAGGTTAAAATGTTCATAAAATTAATTTATGATAGTCTACATAATATTTTTTTTTATTTTTTATTTTTGTAAAAAAGGTTAATTTGAAAAAAAAATAGCCTTAATTCATTCTTTGATAATCTTGGGCTAAAATTTTGGGCCAGAAGGGTTGGAGTAAAAAAGCTGTTTATAGGCTAAAACCTAAATTTTCTGGGCTAAATATTTTTAGGTTTTAGATCAGGGTTGGAGAAGGTCTAACCTAAAGGTAGAGGCAAGATATAGTAAATAGTTTTTATCACAAATGGTCTTTGAAATCGACCCACATTATTAAAATGAATACTGCAATTGAAAATCGATCAATATAGTGTTTAAGAAGAATTGTTGCAAATTAATGTGGTCATTCTGTCACAAGTTTGTCAAATATTCTATTATGTGCACGGCACATAACTAGATCCCACAAGTCTAATTAAATATTAATATGTGAATTAAAAATATTTAATAAAAAAATTGACACATCTCGACCTGGAATGTTCACATGTCCATTTGAATCGTGATGTGTTGGGCGACACCTGGAAGGTGACGAAGCCATAAAATAAGGTTGATGTATAAAAGTGAGAATAAATTTGAACTTTAAATAAATAAGCCAGAGTGAACAACGTGATTGGGTGGTAACCCTTATTACAAAACGTGAAGTTTAGAGTATAATGCTGAAAGATAAAAGTTGTCTCATCCATAAAGGATGATTATTTAGTACATAACCAGCCCACTTTGACCGAAGGACAGTCAACTACTTCCACTGAAACCTCGTACTCCCACGAGCTCAATCTCTATGTCCTGGAGAGGCGAAAAACAAAGGTGAGTGGGCCTAGAAAAATAAAGTTTTTTGAAACCTTTTTGAAAACGTGTAACCCCTCGCTGTAAAACAAGTATATAATTTTCCAAAGTAATAATATAATAATAACTAGTAGGGAACCAGTAGCACAAATGAGTTCAAGGATATAAGGTGCTACTATAAAATATCTCATCATCAAAACTCAAATAGCTGTCATAAGATCATAGTTTTGAAAATCATTAAAAATTCATTGCTCATTATCTATGTAGGCACACAAGACGTACAAAAAGTAGCCGCATGAACAGGTTTGGTGTATGTTTTACGTTCTAGTACTACATCATGTGAAGCTGGCACTACGTGCATCACATACGAGTCCAAACAACAAACCTAGGGACAGGCTGTCACCTAACTCTGGATCCAAAGCGAACATAAACGGTGCATGTGAACATACACGTGAAGTTAGTCATTGGCCCAGGACAATACAACTAACTAATAAACACCGTGTACATGCAACAACCTGCCCCAATTTTATTGGAACAAAGAGAGTATTTTCATGAAATTGCACCTTGGGCTAGATATTTTTCTTTTAAAATTGTTTTTGGGTCTTAATGGGTGCGCCAAGGGGCCACCCCTGAATTTTGTCCCCCAAGCCCAATTGCTCTCTCTCCCTCACCTCTCATGTTCTCTCTCTCTTTCTTTTTCTATCTCAGCTATCCCTCTCGACTCTCGGTGCTCTCTGCTCCCCGGTGACCAACGCTCACACACATACTTACACACATCTCTCTCTTTCTATCTCAGCTATCCCTTTCGACTTTCGGTGCTCTCTCTTCCCCGACGACCTACGCTCACACACATACTTACACACCTACAACATTAACAACAACACACCCTCATCACCACCTTTTGACTACGATGACCACTTAGGGCTAGACAACCATCTCTTCCTCTCTTTCTTGGCATAGTAGCACGATCACTGTGTTTGTGACCTCCGGCAAGTTTCTTGAATCTCCGACCATGGTAAGCACCTTAGACCTCTTTAGTTGTTGTTATAGGTTAGATTGGGTCTTTTTTGAGAAACTTGGAACGTTTGAATGTAGAAAATGCTTCGGGGGAAGCATTTCCAGTTTTGCGACTAAGATTAGAGGTTTACAAGCTTTTTTCGGCCAACTTCAACCACCTCTCGACCTGCTAATGGTACGAATCTCTTCCTTGCTTCACGGGCTTCAATTTGGTATATTGGTTTGCATGTTTTGGTCACGTTTCGAGGTTAAACGGAACATGGAAGCTCTAGCTTTCTCCTTCCTTTGAAATCCGGCCAACCTGACCCATCAGTTAAACTAGCCCAACTCATTAGGCCATGAACCTAGCCTAATTGTTAAAGCCCAAACCCAGGGCTTTCAGCCTTATCTAAACCCAAACCCATATTTGTAAAACCCTAACCCCAGGCCTTGGGCCATAGAACACCGACCCAAATAGGCAAACCCAATTTCTTTGAAATCCAACCCAAAATCCTTTGAAACCAGGCCTTTGGGCCTAGGACCCGTCGACCCAAAACTACCAGCCCAACCCAGATAGAATATTCTTAATGTTAACTTTTACGAAATTTAATCGGGACCCTTCTTAGGGTAATTCGACGTCCTGAATTTGTTTGTGATGTTCGTTTTCCCAAATTTAATCGTTTGAATAAAGTTTTATTAATTGGACCATTTATGTGCTTCGGTGCATTTAGTGTGGCGTTTCCATCTTCACTAGTTTGTGTGGCTCTTTGGCGGCGAAGTATCTGTGAGTGAACCCATTCTAAAATCCATGTTTTAATAGTAGAAATGCATACATGAAAAGCATGATTTAATGATTATGTTTTATGATACGTTTTATGAGATATTGTGCTCACTGAGAATATTTTGAATCACCACATTTTATCAAACTGATGTTCTTTGTAGTATATATGATGAATGACTATATACTGCTTATGAACACGTTTTTACACATTTCTTTATAGTATATATGATGGATGACTATATGCTATGAAGATGTTTTTTAGATATATGTACCTATGTTTGGAATGTAACATCCCACATCGTCCAGGGGAGTGGATCCTGGAAGCCTTATATGTATATTCCCATCTCTACCTAGCACGAGGCCTTTTGGGAGCTCACTGGCTTCGGGTTCCATTGAAACTCCAAAGTTAAGCGAGTTCGTGCGAGAGCATTCCCAGGATGGGTGATCCACTGGGAAGTTCTCATGTGAGTTCCCAAAAATAAAACCGTGAGGGCGTGGTCGGGGCCCAAAACAGACAATATCGTGCTACGGTCGAGTCAAGCCGGGGATGTGATGGGGGCCCGGGCAGGGATGTGGCATGGAAAGTGTATATTCAATGTTTTATGCTCATCTAGTGGTCACTGTTCTGCCTACGAGAGATATGAAGTTGGCTTCTGGCTGGGAGAAATAATCTCTGGCTTCGGGCCAAGAGACATGGAGTTGGCTTTAGGCCGAGAGAAATAATTTTTGGCTTCAGGCGTAAAGACATGGTAATTGGCTGCGGGTCGGGAGATATAATTATTGAACACCATAGGTTACTAGGATACCATTAGTTAGCACATTATATATGAGATATGTTTTATGAAGGTTTTATGGTATGTTAGGGTTTTCGGAAAAAACCTATTACTTATTATGCTATTGAGTTTTCATAAAACTTTGGGGGTTAGTACATTGATAACTGTTTTAGTATTATATATATATATATATCAACTTAGTCCACTCATATTTGTTTTGCGCCCTCTCAGGATTTAGAGTCGAGGCGTATAATCCCGGCGTCAAGGCAGTTTCGCATCGGCATCTTCGAGTCCCCTCGGTGTAGGACCTGCTTCTTTGTTCATTCAATGTTATATTATTTCCTTTTAGTGTTCTAGATTAGTTGTATGCTCTGAACACGTTCCTTAAATGCATATTCATTATATTTAATTTCTATAATTTTATTAATATTCATAGTTCTCATGCATCCTAATATGGCTTCGTCACCTTTGTGTGTCGGCCAACACGTGACTACCCTAGTGTTCGGGGAATATCAAGGTCGGACGTGTCAGCACACATGTAACAATGATTATAAATAAAGAATAAAGATGTCATGCCACATTTTATACTCGCAGTTAATAAAATATAAAGTGTAGAAAATCTAATAAGAAAATAAACATGGCATGTCACATCTTTATGTAAAAAACAATCGCAGGGTCGTAGCCGCCCAACCTATTCTGCTTGTGGTACTCCTCTGGGTGGTCTTCTCTTATATGGGAAATTACTATACTAATCATTAAACTAATAATAATTGATGCAAAACACCTAATTTCCCATTAGTTTGCTCAAAAATAGAATTTGGAGATAGTTGGTATTGAATTTGGAAAAACAGAGTGCGAAAACAGAATCAGCTTCTCGAAAAACTCTAGGAAGGGTCCTGGGCAATTTTTCAAAAAAGTCAACTTTAGTTAACTAACAGTCAACAGTTAACTTTAACGGAATATTCCAAGGAAATATTCCCTCCAATTTCAAAAAAAGGATCCGGGTTTTTCTTTTTCTTTTTCTTTGCTGCAGATTTTCGTCGGAAAATCTAGGGAGGATTCAAACCCTTTGTTTAGAGCCATTTCACAACCAAAGTTTGCCCATAATATATCAAAACAAAGCTTAGGACGGGAAAAATAAGATTATACCTATTTCAAGGCCAAAAGTTTGTCAGAGGTCATTGGAAAATGGCTTGAAAGAGACGGCCCGAGTTTGAGTTCCTCGTTTTCGTCGATTTCGAAGTGGATTTAGGCATGCAAGCTCAAACCTGTGGCCTAGGGCTAGTGGGAAGTTGTCTTACACCTTCAAACTCAACCACAACAACAAGGTTTCGATGGGTTAGCTTGGAAAAACCTACAACTCGCTGGAAAACATGGTGGGTTAAGAACCATAAATGTGTGGAAACTGGCATGCTTGCTAGTAAACTACACAGAAAAACTCAAGGGAGAGCTGGAGGGTTGAAATCTTGAGCTTACCATGGTCAGGGAAACTTCCATTTGTCGAAGTTTATCGAACGCCAAAACAGGAACCTTGTTTTCATCTGAGTGTGGCACCACCAAGGAGTTGCAGAGAGTCTTAGATAATTTTTGGGAGAATTTGGAAGTGTTGGTGGAGCTTTGGAGTGATGGTGGTGGTTGGCGCGTGTGTTTGAGAGGGAGAAGATGAGAAACGGCTAAAAGAAAAAGGAGGGAGGGAGGGAGGGAGGAGAACAAAGAGAGAGAGAGAGAACCGGCTAAGTGAGGGGAAAAAGAAAAAAAAAGTGATGGGGAGTATGATGTCTAATGGATTGGATGAGAGAATATGTTTTAAAAATCTATTAGAACTATTATTTTAATGGCACTTGCATGCCTTGAATTTCCATCTGAAACAAGTGTAGGCTTACACCTTGCACAAGGTCCCACTCACACACTCAAATCTAATAAAATATTAATTAAAACCAATTTGCTTCTCTTTAATCAAATTGATCAACTCATGCAAGTTTTTACACTGCATCAAGGTTGATTTCCTGTTCCACAAAGAACCCATGTAGTGTCGCACACTGCATAAGGAGAAAATTCCAAGATTTGACTTTGTCTTAGGTATTTTTACACAATTTCAAACGTAACTTTTCCTATACACGGGGCAGAGCCTTGGTTCATTGGGTTTGGGTCGCTCTAAGGCTTGGGCTTAGATGCAACGGCCTGAAGGCCTGATTTCGACAAAGATGATGCCAAAGCTTCCCCAGCTCCGGTCCACGCAAAAACACCGATCTACTTATGAACATGAAGGTACAAGAGAGGGGAAGAGGTTTTGTACCTGAGATCCAACGGAGAATGGACAAGGTGGCTGGAATCTCATTCGAAAAGCACGGGGCTCGCCGAAGAAATTTGGGTGCTTTTTAGGTGGCTCGGGCTTCGCAAAGACAAGTTAGAGTGATGGAAGGTTCATGAGGGTGATGGTGGTGGTGCGTCATCGTCGGGGGTCTTTATGGGTGTGTGTGGGTGTAGATCAGAGAGAGAGTCTAAGAGAGATAGATAGTGAAAAAAGTGAGAGAGAATAGTGAGTTAAGAGAGTGAGAGATCCAAGAGAGACTCGGGAAAGGAAAGAAAGGGATAAGTGAATTAGAAGGCTGCCACATGGCAGCGTGAGAAGAAGGGAAATCAAGATGGAGGGTCCGAATTAGATTAGGATAAGGGACCAAATTGCAAAATTCTATAAACTTTTAGGGAAATTGTCTTAAATACAAACATTTTACAGGTGGGGTTTCATAGTTTATTAGTTAGTTGTACTGTCCTGGGCTAAGGACTAGCTTCACGTGTATGTTCACATGCACCTTTTACATTCACTTTGGATCCAAAGTTAGGTGACAGCCTGTCCCTAGAATTGTTGTTTGGACTCGTATGTGATGCGCGTATCGCCAGCTTCATGTGATGTAGTACTAGAACATAAAACCTACACCCAGCCTGTTCATGTAGCTACTTTCTGTATGACTTGTGTGCCTACATAGATAAGGAGCAGTGATTTTCATAACAATGAATTTTTAATGATTTTCATAACTGTGATCTTATGACAACTATTTGAGTTTTGATGATGAGATATTTCGTAGTAACACCCTATATCCTTTAACTCATTTATGCTGCAAGGTTTCCTACTAGCTATTATTATATTATTACTTTGGGAAATCATATACTTGTTTTATAGCGAGGGGTTACACGTTTTCAAAAAGGTTTCAGAAAACTTTATTTTTCTTGGCTCACTCACCTTTGTTTTTTGGCCCTTCTAGGACAGAGAGTGAGCTCGTGGGAGTACGAGGTTTCAGTGGAAGTAACTGATTGTCTTTCGGTCAAAGTACGTTGCTTATGTACTAAATAATCATCCTTTACGGATGAGACAACTTTTATCTTTCTACACTATTCTGATTTATAATAAGGGTTACCACCCAATCATGTTGTGCACTTTGGCTTATTTATTTAAAGTTTAAATTTATTCTCACTTTTACACATCAACCTTACTTTGTGGCTTTGTCATCCTCCTGGTGTCAGCCAGCATATCATGATTCGGAAAGACACATAAACATTCCATGTTGGGATGTGTCAGTTTGGTATTAGAGCATGGTTGTAGTCGGTCTCATACTCATCACAAACGTGATGTTGAACACTAATCTTTGTTGAAATCTCTGATGCCAGAATATGCCTCATTGTCGAACTCGTATAAATGCTGTCTTCCCAGACTTCACGAATATTGAAGCAGCCATTGCTGCCGCCTTACCAAATGTTTTTCGTCCCTCAAACAAGAGTCTCATTGAGATCGTCGGTGGCCTCAAGGTGAAAAAATTATTTGGCTCTGAGGTAACTGAGAAGGCAGAAACATGGTTTAAGCACGTAAAGAAGACTTTCTTGGCCATACAGTGCCAAGGTAACTTTCCGGAAGAACAATGGGCACATACAACTACATGTTTCTTACAGGAAGAAATCAAGGCTTGGTGGGCTTATGAGAAGGATCAATTACCAGAAGTTGAAAATGAGGATTGGAAAGTCTTTAAGGCCCGCTTTAAGATCAAGTACTTACCGTTGGAATACCGAGCTCGAAAGAAAAGAGAATTCATTGAGTTGAGGCAAGGTAACATGACAGTGACGGAGTACCATAGAAAGTTTATTGACCTTTCTTGCTACTGGCTCATCATTGCCAATGATCCCTCTGATGTGCTACTCCAGTTTAAGAAGGGGACACGGAAACAACTTCAATATTTAGCATCAGGCACTCCATGCATTACCTGCCAAAAATTTTACGAGGGTTTGGTACGAATCGAGGAATCTGAGAATGGTCTGAACGACATAGTTGATGAGGCAAGTGGAAGCTCTTAGAAGAAGAATAATCGTGGTTAGTCTTCTTTCAGCCCTCGCCATAACTAGTCATTCAAGAGAAGTGGCTACAATTCCGGATCATCCAATGGTTTAACTTTAGCTCATCTTGCTCTGGGGGTAAATCCTGATAGAGTTCCCGATTCCATCGGTAGGGGAGCTCTAACAACTCTAGTCTTCAAAACTATTTTCGGTGCAACACTCGTCACTATAGTGAATGTAATCAATGAAGTAATGCATGTTACACTTGTGGGAAGTAAGGACACAGAGCCAACCAGTGTCCCAGAGATAGTAGAAACAACTCCCAGTATCCTTTCTTACCAGCCGACCCAATTTTTAGGTCAAGGGCCTCAACGGCAACCCACGTACAGTGGAGCCATCAATTACCAAGGAGAAATAGCTTATTATCTACTACTAATCAACCAGTATCTTGCTTCTATGGTTCCCTAGACTGGGAACAAGATGCAATATCTAAGGAATATGCCATAATACCAAGAGGGTGGACACCAGTGGTACGGTGGAGGTCAGTACCAGGACTTTGGAGATGCGTTTAACACTGATGGAGCAAATAGATGAAACTACTAGGGACGTGGGAATCAAGGATGAGGAAATCAAAACAAAGGAAATAGGGGAACATGCCGTGGAGAATCACAACAGATTCATGGTTATGTTAACAACATCACCTATCAAGATGCCCAGAATAACCATGACTTGATTATAGGTACGTTAAATGTTCTTGGCCACTTTGCTAGAATACTTATTGATACGGGTGCTACCCACTCGATAATATCCCATATATTTGCTCAACTGACCCCACCCCAAGGTACTTATAAATGGTACGACATGTGCATCACTATGCCGTGTGGTGATTTGTGCTTTGCTTAGTACGAGTATAAGGGATGCCCTGTCATCATTGCAAATCAAATCATACCAGCTAACTTCATTCCCTTAGAGCTCGTAGACTTTGACATGATTCTATGAATGGATTGGCCAAGTCAAAACTATGCCATGGTAGACTGTTGAAATAAAGTAGTCACTTTTTAACGACCGGGTTTGTCAATGGTCACTTTTGTTAATGAACACCGGAAGTTGAAGCATGGGCTTATCTCTACCATGAAGGTGAAAAGAATGTTGAAGAAGGGTTGTGAATGGTACTTAGTGTATGACTCGAGGATGTCGACTTGGTCAACCAGTTTCCCGATGTTTTCCCAGAAGATTTAAATGGATTGCCACCTGATCGGGATATAGAATTCAACATCGATCTAATTCCAAGTACTAACCCAATTTTCTTTGCACCTTACAGAATGACTCATGCAGAATTAAGAGAACTTAAGGCTCAGTTACAAGAACTAGTAGATAAGGGTTTCATCCATCCTAGTACTTCCCCATGGAGAGCTCTAGTCTTATTTGTCAGGAAGAAGGATGGGACGTTGAGACTTTGCATTGATTATAGGTAGCTCAATTGGGTAATGATTAAAAATCGTTATCCTTTGCCTCAAATTGATGACCTCTTCGATCAACTACATGGTGCTCGAGTATTTCCCAAAATTGAACTTAGATCTGGCTATTACCAGTTGAAGATCAAAAGTGAGGATGTTCACAAGACGGCGTTTTGAACTCGATATGGCCATTATAAGTTCCTTATGATGCCATTTAGGTTGACGAATACCCCAGCTGCTTTCATGGATCTGATGAATCATATATTTTGCCCCCTACCTCTATAGATTTGTCATTGTTTTTATTGACGACATACTCATTTATTCTAAAAGCGAGGTTGATCATGTTAAACATTTGCGTTTAGTCTTGAAGAAGCTCTAAGACAATCAATTGCACGTTAAGTTCAACAAATGCCAACTCTGGTTGAATTAAGTATCTTTCCTTAGGCACATAATTTCAGCTGATAGTATTCATGTTGATCCCCAGAAAGTTGCAGCATTGAGAATTGGGAACGTCTGCAAAATGTCACTGAGATACGAAGTTTCCTTGGTCTTACCTGTTGTTATCGACGTTTTGTGAAAGATTTCTCCACCATAGCTCTACCTCTCACAAAGTTGACCTGGAAAGGTGTCAAATTCGAATGGAATGATGACTGTGAAAATAGTTTCCAGCAATTGAAGTACTGCCTTACTTATGCCCTCGTTCTTGCTCTTCCTGACGATAGCGGTAACTTTGAAATCTATGGTGATGCTTCACTAATTGGTTTAGGTTGTGTGTTGATGCAACACATGGAAACTTGCATGCATGCTAGTAAACTATACAGAAAAACTCAAGTTAGAGCTTAAGGGTGGAAATCTTGGGCTTACCATAGTTGAGGAAGCTTCCGGCACCACCAAGGAGTTGCAGAGGATCGTAGATAATTTTTTGGAGAATTTAGAGGTGTTGGTGGAGCTTGGAGTGATGATGGTGGTTGTTGCGTGTGTCCGAGAGGGAGGAGATGAGAAATCGCTAAATGCCATTTGCATGCCTTGAATTTCCAGTAATGTTATTCATACCATGTTTTTGTACCACATTTTCATACCATCTTAAGTTGCATTTGATGTGGACAGCCATATCATTTAAATTAATCAGATTTTTAAATTTAGTTCATTATTTAATAAACTATTAATTAAGAAAAACTAGTTAATTAAATTATGATTGTGATATACGATGAGTTTTTCTCCTCATTTCCTTGGATTTTGTAAATTTTTCCAATGATGTGACTATACACATCAGATGTCACCTAAGGTGGTATAAAAATGTGGTATGAATATCATTACTCATTTCCATATGAAACAAGTGTAGGCTTACACCCTGCACAAGGTCCCACTCACACACTCAAATCTAATAACATATTAATTAAAACCAATTTGCTTCTCTTTAATTAAATCGGTCAACTCATGCAAGTTTTTACACTACATCAAGGCTGATTTCCTGTTCCAAAAAGAACTATGCAATGGTGCATGCTGCATAAGGAGAAAATTTCAAGTTTTGAATTTGTCTTAGGTATTTTTACACAATTTCGAACGTAACTTGTTCATTATAAGTCCAAATTGAATTTCGTATGTGGCTATGCATTCGTAAAAATAAGTACTATTCAGAAATAATAAAATAAGAGTGGGAAAGTGAAAGAAAAATTGAGGTCCACATGGACGGCTTACGTGGCATCTCAGGAACATTTTAGAAATTTCATTGTAACCGAGAATAAAATACATTAAATTTTGGGACGGGATGTCACAAAAATGATTTTTGGTATATTAAAAATAAAAATAGAAATTATCATTATCATCTAAATATTGTTAATTCATATATGAATATATAATTAGACTTATGGGACTAGTTATATACCATATAAGTACATAACAATTTTTTTTTTTTTTAATAAAATTGTGTCAGAATGATTACATGTATTTGCAATACCCATTTCAGGGTCTACGTTGATCATTTTTTAATTTTATGGACCATTTAAAGAGGGGTCAATTTCAAGGACTGATAAAAACTGTAACAACTCATCCCTAATTTTACAGTTTTATTAATTTTAAAAGTATGATTTTAGGAAAATGCCCTTTGAGGCGAAGTCGTTGACTTTAGTTGACCCTCGTATTAGGAGACGTATAACCCATTATGTTAACGTATCCGTGTAACACTCGTTCTTATGAATGCGTAGACACGAACGAAATTAAATTCAGAGTTATGACAACGATTCTACGGAATTTGGAATATTAGGGGGTTTTGGTAATTTTACGTTCGCGGGATATTTTCCCATTTTGGCTCTTTTGGCCTTGTCATATGAGCCACTAAGGTCCACATATGTTTCCTTGTTCCCTGGACCCCCTCTTCCCATCAATCTCTTTCTCTCATTTTACTCTCTCTCATTTTCCCTCCCTATCATCTCTCTGTACTTTTCTCTTATCTCTGAGCCACACACATGCATACACATATACAACAACAATAACGGCAACCCTATCATCATCCCCATGCTCTCTGCGAAACCCTTGGACTAAGAACGATGAAAAACCTCTTAAATATTTCTTTTCTCGCTGCACAATGGCTCCCCCACTGTTTAAGTTTTTCTCAGGGAAAGCCTTCCCTAGTTTTCCAGTGAGGGGACGACTCTTTGCAGGTTTTTTCCGGCCAACTTTGGCCACCACAGGATCCCAAATTGAAATCTAGCAAAAAACCCAGTTTTTTGGCAAACTTGCGACCTTCCAGGCCATAATCTGGCCAAACCACATGCAAGTTAGACATCGAGAAGGGTACCAATATGTTCGTCTCGTTTCAAGGTGCGTTTGTTAGTGGCGACCCCATCCTTTCTAGTTTGCACGGCTCTTTGGTGACAGAGTATCTGTGAGTAGACCCCTTCTCAAATTGCATGATTTTTATTAAAATACTAAGCTTGCATTCACGAAAAGCATGATTTCATAATTTTATGTTTTACGCATTATTTATGATTTATCGAACGTACGTTTTATGAAAGATTTTACGACCTATTGCTTTTACGCCTTTCGAGATATTATGGACTTGTGAATTTGGATTTATGATGATGATTTGAGCTAGAATTATGATGTTTGAGCTATTGAGCTCTGATGATATGATTTGGAAAGATTATGTTTATGTTTTTTGTGCTTACTTAGTGGGTAATCATACAAAGCATACGCACAACACGAGTGTCTATGTCCGTATGACACAATTGATGAGTAGTAAGATATTTATGGCATACTTCTAGCTTCATTGGCGAAACCAATGTTGCACAACTTCACTAGTCACAGTTAGTGTCGATGTGTTATGCTTTTTCATCTTTAGCGTAACCCAGAGTCGTACAGCTTCACCTTCGGGTGATGGAACCTACCGTATTTCTTCATTGGCGTAACCCAATGTCGTACAACTTCACCCTTGGGTGATGGTTATGCCTTCGGGCGACTATGATACCCCTAGTTAAGTACACTTTCTTATGATTGACGAAGGTTTTATGGAATTACCTTTAGGCGACTATGTTACCATTATTGAGCACTATTTTATACATACATGCTTTATGAATGTTTTATGGCATGCTAGGGTTTTCGGAAAGCCCATTACATATTATGTTATATGTGTTTTCAAAATAGGGGTTAGTATGTTCGAAAGAAAATGGTTTTCTTATTATTATTATTATTATTATTATTATTATTATTATTATTATTATTATTATTCAACTTTGATCCACTCATGCTTTGTTTTTGCACATCTTTCAGGACTTAGAATCAAGGTGTACGATCCCGGCGTAAAGGTACTTCCGCATTGGTATCTTCGAGTTCTCTCGGTGGAAGACCCGTTCCTTTGTTCGTACCATTTTTATAATATTCCTTTCATATTATTTTTTATTAGTTGTATGCTCTGAACACGTTCCCACATTCACATATTTTGTTATGTTAAATTTTACATATTTTATTTATGTTCGTTCTTTCTTCATAACTTGCATGCATGTTAAAATGACTTCGTCACCTTCGGATGTTGGCCAGCACGTGCCTATCCTAATGTTTGGAGGATATGGGGATCAGGGCGTGTCAAAAACCCTTTAGTAAATTATTCAAATCACCAAAACAATTTATCCCTGCTTAATAAGAGTTTCCAAAATAAAAAGAAATTAGTTTATAGAAACTAGCATATGCCCCACACTCTGTGTGTGAAAATAATTTTTATTTTTATTTTAAATTGGGAAGGAGAAAGGGAGCAAAAATGAATGTGGATTAAAGAGAAGTTTTCCTTTATATATTTTATTTTTCAAAATTACAGGATGTTAGGATCACCCTTGGGTGAGGCTTTAAAAAAAAAAAAAAAACTATAAAATTGAGTTTGTGTGAATTTACTTCACTGCCCATGATTTTGTTGTGTGGTAGAAGACAAAATTGTCTTTTTACCCTCTTTTAGTTGACAAAAGGAATTTTATTAATGTAGTTTAGATAAAATAATAAAATGGCAAAAAGAGTAAAATTAATAAATTATTATAATAGTTTCGAACTCTCCTTTTAATAATAAAAAAATTTCTTAAAAAAAAATAAAAATTAAAAGCTATAAAAGTTACAAGATAAAAATATGCCAGAAAAAAAACAAATTGCCATATGCGTGAGTTTGTGGCAATAAGCTAGTATAATAAAATGTAAGGAGTTGCCAGAATCAACCACATTTCACTATTTCTCCACCCACCTTATTTCTTCACCACTGTCAAAATTAAAAAGTAAAAACATCATTTTCCCACCCATTATTGTTTCTAAAATAATCTTCACATTTTTTTTAATTCTTTTTTAACTTTTCCTTTGACTATAAAAAGAAAAAAAAACTTACAAATTATTGTTTTTGGAGACCAATTATTGTTCTTGGAGACCAACACCCCCCAAACTGTAATAACCTATTCGCACTGACATGTGAATGACAACACTAAACATTCGATAAGAGAAGGTTGAATACTTTGTTAATATGATCTAGAAATTCTTTGTTAACATTATAGTCTGTGTGATGCTCGAAGATAATTATTATCTTCATTATGAGATGGATTCAAAGATGTGTAAATCCGTTAAAATGATTTGAATAGAGTCATCTCAGTGTCTCTCGTTGATTTATAATCTAGTCAATCGCGTTCTTTATACCTAAATTAAGGTATTACGACGTAATAAATTGGAATGATGAGTTGGAGGAAATAATTAATTAAATTAGTTAGGATTTAGGTTCAATCATCTCTAAAGGCGAGTTTAAACTAAATTATTACGATTAGCTTATTGTGATGCTTAATTCACTTCTTCATTCTTTAGTGTAGATAATGTCGTATGTATTAAAAAATTAGTTAATTAGTTGCTACTTAGTACCACAATCTAATGATATTCATTTTATATGTAAGTGACAGGTAATAGGTTCGATTCTCGCCAAAGGTGAATTTGAACCACATTGTGAGACTAAGTCCATCCATTTCTTTTAGTGTAGATAGTATCAATTGTTAAAAAAAAAAAAAGTTAATTAGTTATTATGAAATGCTTAATTAGTGGAAAAACGATTATACCACTCACTTATATTTAAAGACACGACAATGAAAATTAAAGAACGTAGGGAATAACCAAATAACGACCAAATATTAACAAGATAGCAAGTAAATGTCGCTCATTGAAGGGCAATTTAATCATTTTTCGGCTCAGACAATTCTACTTATGTACAAAGTGAGTCCCATTTTTGAAAAATCACAATCTTCCCCAACATATTTCAGCCGTTTGGATTCCACCCAACCCTAACAATATGGGTCCCCACCATTCTCACAAACACTTTAGCAAAGGAGGAATTTTGTGCTAGAAATACGATCTGATACACCAAGGGTTATAATATAAATAGTCTGATATTTGAGAAAATTCAACCACTCCACCCTACTGATATGGGTCCCCACTATTCTCACAAACCCTTTGGTAGAAGAGGTTTTTAATGTGCCGGAAACATGCTCTGATACACTAACTGTCATAGTATAAATATTCGGATACTTGAGAAAATTCAACCACTTATATAATGTACCGAATCATGTTTTAAGTACACTGAAAAATTTCCCTTCAAAACAGATGACAGCAAGTAAAAGGTCCACATCCAAAGCCAAAACAATAACTTTCTTTTTGTAGAATGGGAACCATTGCTGTCTCCTCTCCTTAAATTTGCCACAAAAAGCATAACCATATATACCCAACATAATTTAATATCTACCCAACATAATTTACGTCACGCGCCAATGTCACCCTCGTATCCATTTTAATCCATAAGTTCCTCCACGCGCTGTGTCTCGTCTGGGGCTTGCCAGTCTTTGTGACATTGAAGACGCCGTTATCGGTCCAGAACGATGACGTTGCGGCACTCCAGCCTTGCAGGGTCCGTGACCGTCCAACCACACGTATATGTGCAACCAACCCTATAAGTAACGTGCACGTCATTATTACTCATCATTCACCGTTGACTTTAGCAATCATACACCTTTTCCACCCATCCAACGGTCCAAAATCAAGGAGGAGCTACGGTTTGGAAAACAGATGTTTGCTATCATTTCATTTCATTTTCGCGTACTTGCTAAATCAAAGGCCGACAGATCTTTATGTGGTAGGAGATATTTATCAATTATTAGGCACTCAATGTTAGGGATAGATTTTTTTGAAGTTGTTTTAAAATGACTAAAATCGTTTTTATAGAAAGTGTTTTTGAAATCAATTTTTAGTAAAAACGTAAATAAATTATTAGAAGGTATTTTAAATACTTTCTACAAGAACCAATCCATAAACGGTACTTCTTGAATGAAGTATTTAAAGTGCTTTTGGATTTCAAAAACACTGTAATCAAAAGCACTTCCAAACAAACCGATGCCACATGCACAATAAAGGAGACATTATGTATTGGTATTCTACAATTTTTATTTTTTTAACAAGTGATATTAACTACATTAAGGGAAATGAGGTGGACTTACCCTCATAATGGACTAGCAATAATATGGTTCAAATTCTCCTTTTACGAGAATCGAACGTAAGATCTCTCACTTACAAGTGAAAACAAAATAGTACTAAACTGTATTACAAAAATGACATTCTGCAGATTTTAACACTCTTATATTGAATCAAACTCTTAACACAAACGGCTTCATGGACTAATTTTTTTTCGTAGTTATGATATATTTAACTGCTTGGCACGAATATTAATCATGTTTGTTTCCTTTTCCATATTAAACACTAACACTTAGACCATCTTGAACCGAAGAAAGGCAAAATGGCTCATTTTAGCTCTCTGATCCTCCAAGAGAATTAATATTTTAATAAACAGTGCATGATTATATTTTTTACCATCTCCAACTAATGGGCTAGAGAGCCATAGGTCAAACATAGCCCTATGACAAAAAACCATCTCCAATTGAGAGCCAAAGGGCTATAGTATGGAATGTGAAAAATTTGAAATAAAATGAAGTAAGATAATGTTCAATGATGAAAAATATGTGAGAAATGGAGTAGGAAAAAGAATTAGAAAAAAAAAAAAAGTGGGTTGGGACAAAAAAAATATCTAAAACCCTAAACCCTAAAGTGGTTGGGCAAATGGAAAAGAACAAAAAAAAAAAAAAAAAAAAAAAAAAAGAAAAAAAAGTGGGCTGGCCAGTTGGTTGCCCATTTGGTCCTCTTTTGTCCCGTGGGGTTCACGAGCCCTTTGGCCTAACTTTCGGTTGGAGACGGTTTTCGAGCTATTTTCAGCCCTCTGGCCTTTTGGATCCTTCAGCTGGAGATGACCTTATTTAAGATAAAACGAAAACATATAACTTTTAACCAAGAATGTTTTAGTTTGATGGATAAAGGCTTGCATATACAAATATATCACTACAGTGACATTATGTATTAATAAAATGAAGACATATATAAGTTTTGTTCAAATATATTTATTTTATTGACACAAAATTATAATGATGTACACATGCTATCTGAGTTATTCTCCAGCTAAGAGATTTCATTTTCTTGATTTGGTACAACATTGAAGAGGCAAGAAAACAAAAGTAATCAAAGTAAAAAGTTCAAAGAGAAAAGAGATTTTCAAAAGTGAGATTATATTCTCTGTCATTTCATAATTTTAATAAAATTTACACATTAATATTATAAAATACTAGTATATGGGTACACATAAAGTGTGTGAGAAAATTTTTTATTTTTTATTTTTTGAAATACAAAGAGAGAGGAAGAAAATGCGGAAGTGGGAACTTTTTTTATTTTTTATTTAGTTAGAGATATATTGGGATTACATGAAAATGAGATTTTGAAAAAAAAAAAAAAAAGCAAAATTTGATTGTATGAAATTATATTTATGTTCCATATTTCTTATTCATATTTTATTTTAATTAGAGAGTTAAACTGATAATTTTATAGAATTTTGATTAACAATGAGTGTTTTATTAATTAATATAGATTGTGAAAAAAAAAAAAAAAAAAAAAAGAAGAAGAGAATCCACAAATAGATACTGATCTGAGCCTGGCCATTAATTGTCGCTCAAGTACAAGTCTATCTTTTTCCTCTTTCCTTTCCTTTCTTTCTCTTTCTCCAAATATTGAAACCATCAAAAGCTCAGAGGGGAAAAGGAAGGACGGGCGGAAACAAAAATAGAAAATAATTCAAGCTATTATTATTTTATTATTAAAGGTACTGAAGGAGCGAGCGAGCGAGCAAGCAAAGAGCTGAGTCTGAGTGTCCGTCCAAAGCAGATGCAACGGGCGGCCGGCGGAAGCAGCGGCGGTGAAGTGAGTCAAGGAGGAGGCGGACTCGGGCGGTACAGCTCGGCCCCAGCCACATGGTTAGAAGCGCTGCTTGAAGAGGACGAGGAGGACCCACTGAAGCCGACACAGTGCTTGACTGAGCTTCTTGCCGGCAACACGCCTTGTACGACGGTGGATCCAGCTTTGTATGATGGTGCAGCTGGGTACCTTAGTCGACAGAAAAGCTCACCGGCTGATTTTAATGGCGGCGGCGGGGGGTCGGGGGGATATTTCGCCGGGTTTGGAATTCCGGCCCACCTCGACTTTGTGTCGCCGTCGTCGTCGTTGTCCCCAAACAGCCCTTCTTCCTCTGCTAATAAGAGGGTTCGGGAGCAACAGCAACACCACTTTTCCTCCGACACACATGTGGTCAGTTTTTTATTTTTTATTTAATGAATTATATGGTTATTAGTTTGTTAATCTAGTTTAATTAATTAATTAATTAAAATTAAATTTAGTAATCTGGATTAATTTGTGAAATGGCAGAAAGTGGAGGAAGGAGGATTGGAGGATTCGGTGGGTTGCAGGGTGAGGGCCAAGCGTGGTTGTGCTACGCATCCCAGGAGCATTGCTGAAAGGGTTTGTAATTGTTTCCATTAACTTAACTTAATCACTTGTTACCTACACACTAATTGTATATATTTCTCCAGAAATTTGAAAGGTGAAGGAATTTATTTATATTAATTATAAGATACCAAATTTAATTTGTTGGTTAATTTTTTATATTATAGGTCAGGAGGACTAAGATCAGTGATCGCATAAGGAAGCTTCAAGAGCTTGTGCCCAACATGGATAAGGTACACCCTTGAGGCTTGAACCTCCTTCCTATTCAGTTTATTTTTATCAATTTTTGTATAGTTTTAAGGCCCCGGTTTTCTACACATTTTAGTTCTTCTAGTCGAGAAATTTTCCAAATGTCTGGTATTCAAGCAGATACTTTACGTGTCATAAAATAAGTGGAGGGCCACAAAAAAAATTATATTAGTTACTCCACTTGTATTATTACATGTGGAGTACCGCTTGAATACCTGGGACTTGGAAAAATCTCTCCTTCGAGTCCTGCATCACTTACTTTAACCATGTTTTTTATGATTAACATTTGTGTCATGAATATTGAAAACTAAGTAGTGGTGAAATTAATTTAAACTATAGAATTGTATGAAAAATCATATCTCAAACAAATTTAAGGCTCGTTTTGGATTCTCAACTATTTAGATTTTAAATCTAGGCAATCAAATTTTTGTAGATTTGGAGTCTAGATGTTTGAATTAAACATTTTACAGCATAAGATAACTTACAGAAATGGTAACAGTATATGGTTGATGTATTCATTATTATAGCCATTGTATAGGTTTTAAATTTAAGCAATCAGTATCTACTTTATGATGAAATCTTAGAATTCAGACCCACGTCTATTCGAAGTTGCATCAACTTTCCTTAAAGGCTTGTGGGTCGATGCTTGTTTAAGGAGTGTATCTACAAGAAAATTATCCCAGATAGGTCATTGGGTTATGAAGGGTTGTTTTAATTATCTGCATCAATTTTAATGGTTAATAAACATTTAAATGATTTCTTGTTTACTTTCGTATTTTGCAACTCCTTTCTTCTCCGCTTTTTATTGAGATGCAAAGTTATCACGATATGCAGTAAACTGTAAGCATCCATTATATTTCAAATTACCATCAAGCTTAACCTGTAGGGTAACAAGTTAGGAATGTTACTGATAAAGATAATATCTTTTAGATAAAAAAAATAATAATGGTCAAGAAAATTACAATGAAATGAGAAAAGTACACTAACGCATTTTTTCCCACAGCCGACCCCACCTAGTGGGAAAAGGCTTTGTTGTCTTGTGTTGTTGTTGTAGAGGTCACGAGTACTCTTTGGCTTGGGGGCTATTTAAATAGAGTACTTCTATGCACGGTTATCGTTGCTATAATGGTGATGTGGTAGCAATACTTTTCATGCTTCAAACTGTAGTAATCACTTGAATCTTGTATTGAAGAATTTGAGTGAATGAAATTCTTTAAGAGAGTAGCATGTGAGCATTTTTCAGTGTATGGAACAAACGTCATGTGTGGGAACAAGTTGCATCGCTGCAGCCTGCAGTGAAGCCATAACAGTACAGTGATTATTGAAAAGAATATGTATATGTTGGTGAACTTAGTGTTATTTTGGCCATTGGTCTCACTTGCTTATGGAGAAAGTTATTTAGGGCGGCAAGGTTGACTTTTATGACTCCCTAGTCATGCGTACTTTATAAAAGAGAGAGGTTGTACCTTCGGTGGAGCAGAAAAGGTGCAAATATGATGGAGCTGATGGATTTTGAACATTTGTGTCTAAAGGAATGCTAGGATTTTGAAGGAATATGAGGAGAGGAGGTATCCCTTTCGTGGGAACGAGTGTGTTGTTTGGCATTATAGTGGGCTTCGGTTTCTAAATAGCTTAAATAAACACTTTCCTCATCCATTCGGATTGGGCTGTGGCTACAATTTATTGAGATTGTGGTGTGTGTTATGTAATTGCAACTTATTCAATTTTGTAACATCATAGGACTGCTTGTCCCATGGTAATGTAATTGTTTTTGTTTCATGTTTATTAAATTTTTACCTTTCATAAATAAACTTCGAACTTGAAATCCTAATACTTATAAAACTCGAGTCCCATTCTCTTGGTCACCTGGTGACCAAGGATACATGGTCACTTACCCTTGGATTAGATATTAAGGGTTGAGATTAGAACATTAAAAGCATATCTAATCCATGATATCGAATCAAAGGATGAGCGACCATGCATCTCGTGGTCACCAGGTGACCAAGAGAACATTTTTGTATAAAACTGTGTCCTTCCAACTTCTTAACCCTAGCATTTGTAAAACCATCTTAAAATTTTCTACAGAGAATAGAAACCGGAAGATATTTTGAATAACTTCAAAATCTGTAAATTGTGTATATGAACCTTGTCCAAACTTTTTATTTGTTTTGTGAAACTAAGCGGACAATAGCTTACAATTGTTTGGTGTGGTGCTTCTGTCGATTTTCTTTGCAGCAAACTAATACTGCCGATATGTTAGACGAGGCGGTGGAGTATGTGAAGTTTCTTCAGAAGCAGATTCAGGTATTATAAACATTGACCTTGTTGACGAAACTTTGTCAAAATGTATTGTTCCTCAAACAAGACACGTGGGAAAGATTTGAATGGAAAATGTATTGTTCCTTTCTTGCTCCCTCTTTTGAATAAGATGTTATGTCTGTCTCTGCTGTGTCATTGAAGGGAAGTTACGTAATAAAAAATTCGAAACATGGCAGGAACTTTCGGAGCATCAGCGCAGGTGCAAATGCACAGCTAAAGAATGACCAGAAGGTACCCAAAATGCCTCCTACTGTTTAGTGTAATTACTAGATATATTAATTTCAGCCAAGGTTCATCATGGCGGTGGTATGTTGATAATCATTTCTAAGAGACTTACCGTTGTAAGTTTGAGATATACCATACCTAGATTCCATGATTGTGCAATTAGCTGCTTCTACTTGGAAAAGTTCAATCGGTATGATTTTGGTATTCACTTCCAAGGAAGCAGATTATTGTTCTAGAATTGTAGTCGTACAATAGTATGACAGGATTTTTTATTTTATTCTTAACATGCTTCATTTATGCATCTGTTACGTTTAATATTGTGTATCTGGATATTTATATTCATAAAGTTTTCTGTTACATGGTGTGGAGCCATGATGAGGAGCTATATAATCAATAAAATCTCGTGAAATTCTCAGAGCTGTCATTAACTTAAGTTACTGTGTAACAATAGCATAGTGATATTGAGTTTTGATGTGTACGTTGTCATCGCGATAAAGGAGGATTCAGGTGAGAGAATATCGACTTGCATATGGCCTATAGTTATTTTGAATAAATACAAAATGATTTGCTGTTTATGTTAATTGTGCAGCTAGTTTACATCTAATATATATATATATATACACACACACACATACATACATATATATATATATATATATAGAGCCCAAGGAATTTCTGGATTAGCATTTTTGAGTTAAAGGTTCACCAATGCATTCAGCCATGATGCTTTAGTTTGTGAAACATATAATTTTGGAGCTTGATATACGGACGAGAGCGTAATTTGTTATCATTCTTGGATGATTTCTGATAATTTCGGCGAATTGCAACATGAACTTGTAAGACCATCTCCAACCGAAGGAGAGCCAGAGGGCTCGTTTTAGCTCTCTGGCCCTCAAAGAAATTAATATTTTAATGAAAAGTGCATGATCATATTTCTTATCATCTTCAACCGAGGTTCAAAGGGCCATAGGGTTTGTTTTAGCCTTGTTATAAAAAATCGTCTTCAAATGAGGGTCAAAGGGCTAAACATAATTTATTATTTAAATTTAAAAACTACAACTTATATTTAGAAACTACAACTTAAATTTAAAAGCTACAAATCTTGGCCGAAAAAAATGTCGTTAAATGTTTTTTTTTATGTTGTATAATTTTTATTTAATGTTGTTTCATATTGTTTGATGTTGTTTCATGTTTACTTAATTGAATTTAATGGCATGAAGTTATAGGGAAAAAAAATTTGAAAAAAAAAAAAAAAAAAAAAAAAGTTGGCTGGCTCATTTGGCCTTGCTAGTCGGCCTTTTGGCCATTTTTTGTCCAGTGGAATCCACGAGCCCTTTGACCTGACCCTCAATTGGAAACAGTTTTCTGGTCATTTTTGGCACTTTGACCCTTCGGTTGCAGATGGTCTAAGTATGGTGTCTGTCTGTTCTGATGGGTTTAGTTGAAAAATTGTAACTAAGCGTTGAGACGCTTTCAACCTGAATTTTCTTGAGAAGCTTCATCTATAATGTCAATTCCGCACAAAGTTTAGAAGAAAAACCAAAGCGGAATAAGAAATGTAGGATTTGCTTGATAACTATTTGGTTTTTAGTTTTTGCTTGGCAAAAAGAGTTAGAGCTATCCTGCTTATCTTTTGTGGTTGAAGCAGAAACCTTGGGTTGAAACTTACGATTAGATCTAACGAACATTCTGGTGGAAGATTCTTAAATTTTGATCAACCTACTTGGTGGAGAGAAACGACCATCATGCCGTCTTCTTTCACTGATGAAAGATATGTGGAGTTTAATGGTGAATGTTCGGGTTGCTCATATTCGTCATGCTTTGCGTGAAGCCATTGTTGCACTTGCAGATGGTCTAGCTTCTTTGGGACACTAGAAGTCGAAACCAAGTATTTTGGTTACAAGTTGCTGTTAGACGAAGTCAGTTGTCCAGCACATCACCGAAACCTGTGGAGTTTACTTTGGTTTAAACTTCTATCTTTTCAAGCCGTTCCTCGTTTATAGGAATGATTGGTATTTGTTTCTGTTGTAATCTGATCTTGTAGTTGTAATCCTATCTTTAGGATCTGATTGTATTTTAGTTGTTCACAACTTCTTGTATCTAGGGTTTTCAAACCCAATCTGTAATTATGGAAGTATTATAAATACATGCATCCCATGATTGATGGGGCATGCAATTGAAGGGAAACAAACTGTGTCTCTAGATTTTACATGGTATTGAGCCTATTTTTTTTTTTGTCTAACGACATCGATCCTTTTCTCCCCACGCTCCAATGGCTGACAACAATGTGACCCCCTCCTCTTCCCATACAAACCCTACTCCCAACTCCACTACCAATCCGTCCTTTCACCTTTTTTCCACTGTTGTTAACATCAAACTTGACAGAACCAATTACCCACTGTGGTTGGCCCAAATCCTCCCAATTCTCAAAAGTAGAGATCTGATGGGATATGTGGATGGTACCTTGGTGTCCCCGTCCAAGTATGTGTCTGGTTCAACAGCTGTGAATCCTGCCTACACTGCATGGGTTCAACAGGATCAAATGATCCTCAGTTGGATCAATGGATCTTTGACAGCGTCTGTATTGTCTGTCGTGGCAAGCAAGAGGACTGCTCGAGCCACCTGGGAAGCACTCGAGCAACGGTATGCTTCTACTTCTCAAAATAGGATTTTGTTTTTGTGAAATGAATTGCTGCAGACAAAGAAAGGTGATCTTCCTGTCGCGGATTACCTAGATCGCATGAACGCAATCGCTGACAACCTTGCCCTAGCAGGGCAACCTGTGAGTGATGATGAACTCGTTCAGATTGTGTTGAACAATCTCGGACCTGCCTTTGAGATGACTGTCAGTGCAGCTCAAGCCCGTGATTCACCAATCACATATCCTACCCTTGAGGCTCTGCTGTTAACCACCGAACGTCGCATGGCTGAGCACACTACTCCTTTGGTGGAATCTGCGCAGGTTAATGCCTTTGTTGCCTCTCGAGGACGAGGGTTTGGTCGCTCTCGAGGAACTGGAAGAGGAGCATCCTCATCCTTTCGAGGTACTTCTTTTAATCACCGAGGACCTGCACCTCGTAACAACAACAACACCAACTTCCGCACTCTGCCATGCAGTAGCGAGCGGGTTGGCTCTAATGGTGAGAGGATTGTTTGCCAAATCTGTGGCAAACCAGGTCATCCGGCCCTTGATTGTTATCACAGAATGAATGCTGCATTTGAAGGCAGAATTCCAGCGACCAAACTCACATCAATGACGTCTTCTCCAGTCACTGTCAACAAACAAAAGAATGGAACCTGGCTGCTCGACACAGGTGCCAACGCTCACATTACTCCTGATCTTCAGAATCTGGCTAACCCTAAAGAGTACAATGGTAATGAAACTATTGGGGGTGTAGGTAATGGATCTGGCATTTCTATCTCTCATAATGGTTCAAATACATTACATACTTCCACTTGCTCATTTGATTTACCTAACATTCTTCACTGTCCCACTGCCTCCCAAAACATTCTCTCCGCACATAAATTTACTTTAGACAACCATTGCTACCTACTGATTTTTCCTTCCTTTTTCCTTGTTAAGGACCTCATGACCCGGAAGACGCTTTTCCGAGGGAGATGTGAGAATGGATTATATCCATTTCCATGTGGCATTAGACAACTCAAGCATCCAATATCTGCATTTGTAGGGCTTCGGTGTTCAGTGAATACATGGCATGCGAGGCTCGGTCACCCTGCCAATTCTATCATTAAGTTTTTAATTTCAAATAATTTGGTACCAATTCATGGTCCTTCAAACGTCAATTTTTGTGAGTCCTGTCCCTTAGGTAAGAGTACTAAGTTACCTTTTCAATTGTCCGAGTATGTTTCTACGTTTCCTTTGCAACTAGTGCATTCTGATGTGTGGTGTTCTCCCATTATTTCGAAAGAAGGTTTTCGTCACTATGTTTTGTTTGTGGATGATTACTCTCGCTATTCTTGGCTTTTTCCAATGAAACACAAAAGTGAAGTGTTTCAAATCTTTATTCAATTTAAGGCCAATGTTGAAAAAATGCTTAATTTTCCACTTAAAACTCTTCAATGTGATGAAGGTGGCGAATATAAAAGCCGTGCCTTTACTCAATTTCTTGCTGCTAATGGCATTTCACAAAGGTTTTCATGTCCTAAACACCCTGAACAAAACGGCATTGCCGAGCGCAAACATCGCCATATTATTGAAACAAGCATAGTCATGCTGTCTAAATCTCACATGCCAAACCGATTTTGGTTTGATGCATGCTCCACGGCCATGTATTTGATAAATCGTTTGCCCACTAAACTTCTATCCTATGCGTCTCCTTATGAAAAACTTTTTCAAAAAAAACCAAAGTATGACACTTTAAAGGTTTTTGGCTGTCGATGTTTTCCTTGGTTAGTACCTTACATGCAAAATAAACTTCAACCAAAATCAAAACCGTGTGTCTTTTTAGGTTATTCACTGAATCACCAAGGTTACAAGTGCTTGGATCTGTTTACCAGGCACATTTATGTGTCTCGCCATGTCCTCTTCGATGAGGACTGCTTCCCTTTTAAGGGTATCACATCTTCTTCAGAAAGTGTCACCACTTCAAGTAATAACCAAGCCCCAGACTTATTATTAACTTTTGATAACCCTAGTTGCCCTAGTATGCATCAACCCCGTACTCTTAATCTGGTCGTACCACCTCGTGCCCAAGACGTCACTCCCACCCAACTCTCTATTGACATAGAACCCTGCCAACCTGATCCTCAATCTCACCCTCTTCCCATCCCACCCTGCTCTCCAATACCAGTGTCATCTCTTTCTGCCCAGACTATCTAACCCTCAAATGAGCAAGTCGATGTACCTTCTGAATCTGTGCTTCCTGTCACTGCCAGTGGCCCACACTATTCAATTACCACACGCTCCAAGTCAGGCATTCATAAACCCAATCCCAAATATGCTATGCATTTAACTGTTGACAAGTTCCCTGTTGAACCAACGTGTTTCAGTCAAGCTGCCAAGTCTCAGGAGTGGAGGAATGCCATGGTTCAAGAATTTAATGCCCTGCAGCGATGTGGAACTTGGAGTTTGGTTCCTCATCGTCCCAACATGAATCTGCTGCCAAATAAATGGGTGTTCAAGTTGAAGCGACGTGCTGATGGTTCGATTGAACGACATAAAGCTCGACTTGTCGCCAACGGGTTTCATCAACAGGCTGGTGTCAATTACAGTGAGACCTTCAGTCCCGTTGTTAAGCGCAGTACAATACGGCTTGTTTTAAGTCTTGCCGTGTCCAACAAATGGCCTGTCAGGCAGCTGGATGTGCAAAATGCATTTTTGCAGGAAGAAGTTTTCATGCGCCAGCCACCGGGTTTTGTTGATCAACACTTCCCTACCTATGTGTGTAAGCTTCAACGTAGTATTTATGGTTTAAAACAAGCGCCTAGGGCTTGGTTTCAACGGTTCTCCGATTTTCTGCTTGAACTTGGTTTTCACGAATCCAGTTGTGACTACAGTTTGTTTGTCTTCAGACAGCACGGTGTGTATATTATTCTTTTAATTTATGTCGATGATATACTAATCACCAGAAATAGTCCTCCTCAAATTTCCAGGTTGATTACGCGACTTGGTACGTTGTTTTCGATGAAAGATTTAGGTCATCTTCATTATTTTTTGGGTGTCGAAGTCAACTATTATGGGACTGCGATGCATCTGTGTCAGTCTAAATATGCCTTAGACCTGCTTTCTCGAACAAAATTTACTGAAGCCAAGCCTATCTCCACTCCGGTCTCTTCTGGACATAAGCTCAGTGCGTATGAGGGAGACCCGTTTGACAAACCTGAGGTATATCGTAGTGTAGTTGGTGCCCTACAATATATCACCATTACACGACCAGATCTGTCCTATGCTGTTAACCAACTGTGCCAATTTATGCATGCTCCCAAAACCTCTCACTGGATAGCTGTCAAACGGATCTTGCGATATTTGAAGGCTACGCATAATCATGGTCTTCTATATAAGCCTGGCACTACTCAACTCAGTGCCTTCTCTGATGCGGATTATGCAGGCAATCCAGATACTCGGCATTCTACGGGTGGTTTTTGTATCTATCTTGGTTCCAACCTTGTCTCCTGGAGTTCTAAGAAACAGAAGACAGTATCTCGGTCTAGTGCTGAAGCCGAGTACAGGCAGTTAGCATACACTGCGGCGGAGCTATCCTTGTTCCGGTCTTTATTCAAAGACTTGCATTTGCATCTGATTCCTCCTTCAATATGGTGCGATAATATCTCCTCCATTGCTCTGGCGTCCAATCCCGTATTTCATGCAAGAACCAAACACTTAGAAGTTGATTATCACTATGTCAGGGAGAAGGTTGTTCGTGGTCAACTATTGGTTCAATATATTTGTTCCCAAGATCAACTTGCGGACTTGTTTACCAAAGGCTTGTCGTCGTCTCGGTTTAAGTTTCTTGTCTCTAAACTTCCGGTTGTTCCACACCCTGTCAGCTTGCGGGGGGCTGTTAGACGAAGTCAGTTGTCCAGCACATCACCGAAACCTGTGGAGTTTACTTTGGTTTAAACTTCTATCTTTTCAAGCCGTTCCTCGTTTATAGGAATGATTGGTATTTGTTTCTGTTGTAATCTGATCTTGTAGTTGTAATCCTATCTTTAGGATCTGATTGTATTTTAGTTGTTCACAACTTCTTGTATCTAGGGTTTTCAAACCCAATCTGTAATTATGGAAGTATTATAAATACATGCATCCCATGATTGATGGGGCATGCAATTGAAGGGAAACAAACTGTGTCTCTAGATTTTACAGTTGCAACCAAATTGCGATTGTGATGATGTTCAGGCCGAGTGAATTGTGATTTTCTGTTAGTGGTGACATCTACATTGATACTATTCACGCTAAAGTGTTAATAAATTATTAAGTTTGATATTGTTGAAGTAGCTCAACTCATTGTTCAAGGTCATTGTTGAAAGAACATATCTTCCGAAAATCAACCAACGACTTAGTAACATCATCCTAAACCCTAAATCCTAACCCCTAACCAACGACTTAGTAAGAAAGAAATCCATCCTATTGGAAGGAATTAAGCTGATGGTCAACGTTACTACATGTTTGACTTTAGAAGATGATGAGGTGGTGCAGTCTGTCCTAAAATAGTTACCCAACTTTCAGGCTAAATCTCCCGCTAAAGATTTTTCTCATGTATTAGAATACAGTTGATACACCACATTATCGTATAAGTAGAGAGAAAATATATTTTATAGCATTTCTCCATTTCTACTATAACACGTTATGTATCAACTTATGTTTCGAGTACATCTCTTTCATAGGACAACAAAATCTTGCCGCTCTATCTCTTTCCTCCAATTGTTTTAGCACAAACACAAATTAGAGCATTTCCAAAGGAAATGTCAAAATTACCAAGTAGGCATACAATAATAAAAAATGACAGCAAACTCTCTTCAACCGATCCTTCAATTTCTTATGTGGTGCTGAGTTATTTGAAGGCAAAGTTTTTTTGACAGCAGATGTCAAATTCATTAAATGATTTTTTAATAGATTAATATAAGATATAATAAATGTTGTTGTATTTTTGAAATATTTGATTGGTTACCTTAATTATTGGACTCCACAAAAAGATAAATGAATTATTAAATGACATTATTATTTAGCATATCGGGTGAAGCAAAATATTGTACAAAGTGACAAATTGCCATATAAACTATCAACCATCATTTTGATGTTTAAAATTTGATATTTCTTTTGGAGATGCTCTTAAATGACAAAAAAAGCAAACAATAACTAATGAGCATGCAAAGACACAATAGTCCAGGAACTAATGGGAGGCCCATCCCACATTATTTCCACGCTTGAGCCTGGAGCTGAGCACGCTCATTGGAATACAAATTGTCGTTTGGTAATGTTAGGAACGATGGTTCAATTTCTAACTATTGTCATCTGGTAATATAAAGAACGACGATTTTAGAAGACAAAACTCTTCTAGTAATGCTAGAAACAACGGTTCAATTTCTAACCATCGTCTGGTAATATAAAGAACAACAGTTTTTAGAAAACCAATTGTTGTCTGATAACACTAAGATGGAAGGAAAACCAACTTTTTAAGAAATAAAGGTGATGGGACGACAATCCTATTGTCCTCGTACAGATACAATTTTTCTTAATTTTATTTTTTACTAAAATCCAAATGCAAATAAAAATCCAGAACTTGCAAAATTATGTAATGCTATTAACAAAGTTATCCAAGTTTCTGGTGGACGAACCATTCTCTCCCAAAGCAGCCACAGCCATCCTCCCAATTTTCTTGCTCCTCTCCCTAAGCACTCTCCCTTCTTCCGACTCCATCAACTCCCTCACTCTCCTCTCCAATTCCTCCCCGCTCACGAACCCATTTTCCTCATCTCTCTGCTCCATTGCAATCGCCATTGTCATTGCCATTTTCATGTCCGTCGATAGAATAAATTGTAGTTATGGTGCTTGAATTATGTCTGAATTGTAGCTTGGTCCCTCAACCAAAAATTAGATTTGGTATTTGAATTTGACAGAATGTGTAGCATTAGTCCCTCATGTTAATTTCGTTGGATTTTCCGTCAATGTGCTTACGTGACAGAAATAAATTATCAAATAATATTATTCAATTTTAAGAATGGAAACAAAACACTTTAAACTATTGGAATAAAAAAGGAGAAATGCTTCAGGAGAGAGAGGGGTCCATACCTCACAGCTTACCTCCATTCTCCCCCACTCGATGACATTCGCCCTTGTATCTCTCCCAACCACACGCCACAGCCGATCCCACACCATCGCAGCCCCACCCCCGACATTCCAGCCGCATTGCATAATAAATTATGCACCAAATGCAGCGGTTGGTATTGATTTTTGGGTTTAAAGTTCTGATTGGATTTTGAAAGAATTAGGTACAAGGTTTGGTGTGGACGGCAGCGTTGCTGGTGAAGGAGACAAAAGAAAGCTCTTTTCCTTATTTTATTTTTTATGTTTTCAAAATTTTCATATACTATTATTTTAATTCTTGATCCCATGTGCCCACCACATCAGCATATTGATGGAAAACTTAATAGTGTTAGCACGAAATGACTAATGTTACACATTTTGTCAAATTGAAGGACAAAATCTAATGATTTTTAGTTAATGGATCATAGCTACTGTTCAACAATAATTCAGGGACTATAGCTACAATTTACTTAAATATATTATGATGAATGAAATGAAAATTGTGATTAAATGTACCTAGTACATTAAAATTAGGAAGAAGAAGTGAAATAAAACATTAAAATATAATTAATAAATGAGGTGATTAAATGTATTAGGAAATGAAATTTAGACTTTAATCCTAAACAAGATTATAGTCTAAAAGTCATCTTTTCCAAGGATTAAAATAAAGTTTTCTATTGAAACAACACTAGATTCAAGTCTCAATGATCTTCAAGTCTTATACATACACAGTTTTTCTTAATCTTATTATCCGGATGATGCTAAAGAGACCAAATTTTTAGGCTATCTTTATAAACCACATTATATGGCAGTTAATAGTTTGACTTCCCCTTTAATTCATTAAAAAGTGGGTCCAAACATCAAATTGCCACACCATTTGGTCTACGAAAACTAATCTAAAAATTTGAATTCCCTTGTTGTAGAGCCTATATAACTGGAGAGTTATTGAGAGATGGGAATAGAGGTAGGGCAAATATAGAGAGAATTGGGTGAATTCTGAAGTGTATTTTCTCAAACCACTTTACCTTTATTTATAATAGCACATAAGGTAATTTCCTTACCTTTTAGGTATTACATGTTAAACATAACATTATCTAAAAGATAGGACATAATTCGAATAGGATTTAGAATTACACAATCAAATTTTTAACCAAATTAAAATTGCAACATCTCCAACATTTTCCTTATTTTTCAACAAATTCCAAATGCAAGTGAAAATCCAGAACTTGCATAATTATGTAATGCTATTCACAAAGTTATCCAAGTTTCTGATGGACGAACCGTTCTCTCCCAAAGCAGCCACAGCCATCTCCCCAATTTTCTTGCTCCTCTCTATAAGCACTCTCCCTTCTTCCGACTCCATCAACTCCCTTACTCTCCTCTCCAATTCCTCACCGCTCACGAACCCATCTTCCTCATCTCTCTGCTCCACCGCAATCGCCATTTCCATGTCCGTCGTCATAACATTCCTGTTCAAATGCTGCTCCGCGTACAGCGGCCAAGCTATCATCGGCACCCCAGCAACAACTGCTTCCAGCACCGAGTTCCATCCGCAATGCGTTACAAACCCACCAACCGATTCCTTCTTCAACACCGCCATCTGCGGTGCCCATGATTTTACTACCATTCCCCTGTCTTTGGTCCTCTCCAAGAACCCTTCTGGCAACACACTCTCCAAATCAAAGTCGTCAACTCCAAGGACCTGCTTTGTTTTCTCATCAACCGGCGGCTTCTTCACCACCCACAGGAACCTCTGCCCACTCGCCTCCAACCCTTTCGCTATCTCCTTCAGTTGAGCTGCAGGGAATGATCCCCTGCTTCCGAAACAGAGAAATACGACGCTTCGACTTGGCTGCTTATCGAGCCATGACAAGCAGCCCTCTTCAGCCGCGGCGGGATCGTTACCCGATACTTTTTCTTCGTCAATCAATGGTCCAACGTAGTACACAGGCGGAGTTGGCCCATCAGGAACACACAGGCCTTCAGCAATGGCCTGGAGGATGGCAGGTGGCTCGAGCTCTTCGAACGTGTTGACGATGATTCCTTTGGATTTGGGAAGATATGAGCAAAAGGAGAGGAAGTCCCAATAAGCAGGGTCGTCTCGGTCGAGCACCGGTTCGAGCATGTGTATAGCCTTCAGAGGAGATTTCCGTCCGGGGAATTCGAGAACGGTGTCGGTGAGGTCCTTTAAACTCTGGGTGGTTTGTTCATGGATCTTAGGGAAATACAAAAAAGCAGCCAGAGCTGCGGCACCAGAAGTGTAGAAGTAGTATGTGGGGATGTCGAATTCCTTGCCGATGGTCAGCGCGGAGGTGCAGGAGAGGTCGATGATGAAGGCGCGGACGACGGCGGATTTGGAGATGTCTTGGAGGGCACGGCGGACGTGGGGATCGTTCTGGCGAACGAAGTCGACCATGATTGCGGTGCCGCTGATGTTTTGGGTAATTTTACTGGTGACGCGAGGGAATTGGCGGAAGGAAATGGAAGGGTGGGAGTGGGAGATGCGGCGGATGTAGGCGGGGATGCTAGGGGTGTCGAAGAGGCTGCCGCAGGTGTAGAGAATGGTGATGGAGAACTTGTGGGTGCCGTAGCGGTGGAGGATGAGCTTGCCCAGCTCCACCGTGGAGATGATGTGCCCCATTCCTGGAGATGCGTACAGCACTACTACGTCTCCCATGGCCGCTGCTGCTGCTGATTTGTTTGCGTTTGGTGTTGGTGTGTTGTGCTTTCTGCTGAAATTATCTGATTTGATTTGAGAGAAAATTCAACTGAATAAAAGTCAGGAAAATTCTAACCGGCGCAAGCTCTCATCGAACCAAATTGTTAGAAGGAAACTAAAGTCAATCAAAACGACATGGAAGTGGGCCATAATTTGTTTGTGTTTTCCTTATTTTATTTTTCTTTGTCTTTTTTCTATTTTAATAATTACAGACTAATTTTAAAAGTGTTTAGTCGAAATAAAAGTACAGACACAACAATAATGCAGGCATTATCTTAATATTTATTGAGATTAAAACATTCAAAGCACATCCAACGATGGATAACAATTTTAAGAGTGAGTGACCATGCATTCCTTATTCAACAGAGAACATTTATGTACAAAACTCTTGTCATTATGAATTCTTAACCTTAGAATTTGTAAAACTATATTAAAATTTTGCAAAATGAATAGAAACCAGAGGAAATTTTGTCCGTGTCTTGCAAAACTAAGCAGACAATACCTTACAATTGTTTGGTGTGGTGCTTCTGTCGATTTTCCTTCATTCCTTGCAGCAGTCTAATACTGCCGACAGGAATGCTATCCTAAGGTCCGCTTTTTAAGGGCCTGTGAGGACCTCTTTCATTAGAGCTATAGGATTAATCTAACGGTACAAAAACTAATGGGTTTATATAATCCTTTTGCACTTAAACAAATTTGTTACACGCCATAATTAAAAAAAGGAGTCACGATCAAGAACCAAGACTGCTGCCCTTTGAAGAGGTCGAGATCTTCGCCCCGGATCGCCTCCAGGTAATTTTCCTTTCCGTTTCGCTGCTCAATTTTTGTCTCCAAACCAACGGATTCTTATGATTAATTAATAACTATATATTGTGTTCGACCCTTTTGGGAAGAATGTCAATGACCTACCCAGTCTTGCAACAACTGGTTATGGTATTGGTGTGATCTGTTTGCTTCATACCGTAGGAGTGTTAGAAAGGACATATTGTACGGAGACGCGCCCATTCAACCAAGTGAGAATGTAATTGCGAATGCAGTAGTACAAGTTGCAAAGGCACTAATTTCGAGTAGTGTACAGTGAATGTAATCATCTGTCAATGAATCTAGAAAGCTTGTCTAGCTTTTTATTGAATGGAAGCAATATTTATGTAAGTATGAAAAAAATTGGTTTGATTCCAATCTCAAATCATTTGTTAAGTCATTTGATTCTCAATCTCACTAAATTAGTATTTGAACAACTCAGTTTAGTTTTCTAAATTGGCTCCAAAGTCTTCTTTTTTCTTTCTTTAGGTGAACAAACAGAGGTCTTGTCTCTGTTAGCTTAGTTTCAAATTTAACCAAGTCATGTCTTTTAGCCACTTCCGATGAATGGTGCTATCGTTGATCTTATGCTTTCTCAAGAAAATTGAGGGTAATTTTTTTTAATATAAGTAGTACCAATTAAACAAATTTGAGAATTTCCTTATTATATTGGGATATACACCAAATAAATTACAAATGTTCAACATCTATTGAGTTCTTGTGATTATTCTAAGAAGCTTGAGATTTATCTCAAAGAACCATGGCACCAAAATATTAGAATCTACTTTTAAGAACATCTCTCCCTCTGCAGTAAATTGTAGAACTTAGAATCAACATCAGTGATCTGGCGAAGAAGATAGAAGTGAATTGTAGGATTAGAACCAACTAAATCAGTGCTATTATGCCAAAGTAATATATAATTGTAACTTTATTATAAAACACTTACCATGCATACCAACAATATGCGGTGTTTCATTTGGTACACATATTCTGTCATGAGAAGCTTCGGCATTGTGTATGCTTGATCTATGAAATATATACTTGATATATAAGTATACATAAACTACAATCTTATGCAATGATTGACCAAGCAGAAGTCAATTAAAAAAAATAAGAATTTTACATACTAATTAAAATCAAATAAATTATTACCCGTCTTCGGATATCGGACATTGTCTTATGGTGTGCCCGAGTCCTCCACATGCCTTATACTTCCTAGCTTTCCCCATTGCCTTTTCTTTGGAAGACTTCATTCTTTTCCCACTTCCCTTGGCCTTTACTTGAGCTGGTTCATTGATCATATGTTTTTGAAGTTTTCTTTTTGTTGGCACTTCTCCAACACCTAAACTGGAGCGTAATCCCTTAACTTCAATACGAAGTGATTTGATTCCTTTTCTTACAAGTTTAGTTGTTTCTTCCGTAAGGAATGATTCATCAATTAAGCATTGTGAAAGTTGAGATAACTGAATATGCCTCATCATTAATGACTTGTATTGCACATCTTTTATTTCCAATCCATCTCCATCCCAAACTCTTTCAGCCTTCACACTTTTGGTCCATCTTTTCATGATGTATTGGCTTGGCAAATCTACAACATGAATACTTCTAAGAAAAAAAATACAATATGTCTGCATGGAATTCCTTCGAACTCGAATTTTCGACAGCTGCACCTTGCAAAACTAGAAATTTTATCGTGAACAATACGTCGCAATGTTGAGCTTTCTGCATCAGCACGTATAACAACATAAACACATTCCTTTTCATCCTGCCTTATAGCATCACACTTCAAATAAGCAGTACTTTGAATCACTTCATCCTGAAACTTTAAAAATATTGTTTTTGTATATAAACCGCGCATCTCCTTTTCAATTGGAAATAATGTCTTCAACTTTGGCACTTCATTAACATCCACATGATTAGAAACCAACTCTTTATGTCTTTGGTGTCCAAGTGCCCTCTCAAATTGTGTAACAAAATCCCACAAAGAGTTGCGTTTTGAAACGTATTTCTTGAAGAAGGAGTGTCCACTTTCAACTCTTTGACTACTTGACATTCCTGCAGAAAATATATGCATGCAAAATGCAAGGACCCATTGCTCACGGAGTTTGTACATATGTAGCAGCCATTCATGATTCTCCAATGCACTATGTTGCATGCTTCCAACTTTCTTCATATTCTTCTATAGTTTCGGAACCGTATACACTAACGCTAAATTGTGGCATATAAACTGAAAGCATTGAGCCAAGCTTTTGTGGAAACTTATTCAACATTAGGACTTGAAAAAGATTGAAATTAAAAATAAAAAACTTGATGTTAGCTTACATATTGATTTTAATTCATGTTCTATTTTTGTTATCTAATGTGTGTTTCGATTTAATGTCTCCATATTAATTGTATTAATATGCACATTTTGCTGCTTCTAATTATAAATAAACCTAAATGTGAAAACAATAAAAGAAATTAGTGACACATAAGAAAAATATGTAAATACATAAGTGTACCAAAATGATTGTACAAAAATATATTAAATTGACTGCTTTGTACCAAAATATCTATACATAAATGTTTATACCGTAATACATTATAATGAACCTAAATGTATGCACGTATGTACCAAATGCCTATATTAAATTTTTGAACGCAACATATTATAATGAACCTAAATGTCTGTACCCAAATGTATTATATGAAATTAATGTATCTGAATGCCAATATGCAAATTTATGTACTGAAGTGCATTAACGAATTAATGTACCTAAATTTCTATATCGATGAATATACCGAAATATATATCAATGATTGAATGTCCCCAAATGAAGAACAAAAATTGTATCAGAGTGTATTATATAAAAACATTTAGTTTACTTAAATGTCTACAACAAAATATATTAGAATAAATTGTACCTATGGTGCTTGAATTATGACTGAATTGTAGTTTGGTCCCTCAACTAAAATTAGATTTGGTCCTTGAATTTGACAGAATGTGTAGCATTGGTCCCTCATGTTAATTTCGTTGGATTTTCCATCCATGTGCATACGTGGCAGGAATAAATTATTAAATAATATTATTCAATTTTAAGAATTGAAACAAAACACTTTAAACTATTGGAATAAAAAAGGAGAAATGCTTCAGGAGAGAGAGAGGTCCATACCTCACACCTTAGGCCATCTCCAACCGAGGGCTGGCCAGAGGGTTCGTTTTAGCCCTCTGGAATGAGCCCTCTAGCCCTCCAAGATTCTCTAAGATATTAATATTTTAATGAACAGTACAGAGCCATATTTGCCTCTGTCTCCAACCGAGAGCCAAATGGCCATAGGGCTCGTTTTGGTCATATCACAAAAAACCGTCTCCAACCGAGGGCCAAATGGTCATAGGGCTAAACATAATTTATTATTTAAATTTAAAAACTACAATAACTTATATTCAAATCCAATAACTTAAATTTAAAAACTACAACGATAACTAACCCAAAAAACCAAAAAAATTAGAACTTAAATTAATGAATGGTTTAGGTATTTATAGGGAAAAAAAAAATTAGAATTTTTAAGAATTAAAAAAAAAAATTGGCCCAAAAAACCAAAAATAAAAAATAAAAAATTATGTCAGTTATATTGATTTTTTTTTGAAGCAATCATGTCGGTTATAACCGACAGGATTGCTCCATTTTCTGGTCAGCCAACCCTCTAGCTCTCTAGCCCTCTTCGATTCTGTGGGGCCTTCTCAGATTCCACAACCCTCAAACCCTCTAGACCCCTTTGATTGGAGATGGCTTGACATTCGCTCTTTTATCTCTCCAACCACACGCCACAGCCGATCCCTCACCATCGCAGCCCCACCCCCGACATTCCAGCCGCATTCCATAACAAATTATGCACCAAATGCAGCGGTTGGTATTGATTCTTGCGATGAGTTTTGGGTTTAAAATTCTGAGTGGATTTTGAAAGAATTAGAGATAAAAGAAAGCTCTTTTCCTTAGTTTATTTTTTATGTTTTCAAAATTTTCATATACTATTATTTTAATTATTGGTCCCATGTGCCCACCACATCAGCATATTACCGGAAAACTTAACGGTGCTAGCACGAAATGACTAATGCTACACCTTTTGTCAAATTGAAAAACAAAATCTAATGATTTTTAGTTAATGGACTGTAGCTACTGTTCAGTAATAATTCAGGGATTATAGCTACAATTTACTTAAATATATTATGATGAATAAAATGAAAATTGTGATTAAATGGACCTAATACATTAAAATTAGGAAGAAGAAGAGAAATAAAACATTAAAATATAATTAATAAATGAGGTGATTAATTGAATTAAGAAATGAAATTTAGACTTTAATCCTAAACAAGATTATAGTCTAAAAGTCATCTTTTTCAAGGATTAAAATGAAGTTTTCTATTAAAACAACACTAGATTCAAGTCTCAATGATCTTCAAGTCTTATACATACACAATTTATCTTAATCTTATTATCCGGATGATGTTAAAGAGACCAAATTTTTATGCTATCTTTATAAACCACATTATATGGCAGTTAATGGTTTGACTTCTCCTTTAATTTATTAAAAAATGGGTCCAAACATCAAACTGCCACATTATTTGGTCTACAAAAACTAATCTAAAAATTTGACTCCCTTGTTATAGGGCCTGTATACCTGGAGAGTTATTGAGAGATGGGAAGAGAATTGGGTGAATTCTTAAGTGTATCTTCTCAAACCACTTTACCTTTATTTATAATAGCACATAAGGTAATTTCCTTACCTTTTAGGTATTACATGTTAAACATAACATTATCTAAAAGATAGGGTATAATTCGAATAGGATTTGGAATTACACAGTCAAATTCTTAACCTAATTAAAATTGCAACATCTCTAACATTTTCCTTATTTTTTTACCAAAATCCAAATGCAAGTGAAAATCCAGAACTTGCATAATTATGTAATGCTATTCACAAAGTTATCCAAGTTTCTGATGGATGAACCATTCTCTCCCAAAGCAGCCACAGCCATCTCCCCAATTTTGTTGCTCCTCTCTCTAAGCACTCTCCCTTCTTCCGACTCCATCAACTCCCTTACTCTCCTCTCCAATTCCTCACCGCTCACGAACCCATCTTCCTCATCTCTCTGCTCCACCGCAATCGCCATTTCCATGTCCGTCGTCATAACATTCCTGTTCAAATGCTGCTCCGCGTACAGCGGCCAAGCTATCATCGGCACCCCGGCAACAACTGCTTCCAGCACCGAGTTCCATCCGCAATGCGTCACAAACCCACCAACCGATTCCTTCTTCAACACCGCCATCTGCGGTGCCCATGATTTGACTACCATTCCCCTGTCTTTGGTCCTCTCCAAGAACCCTTCTGGCAACACACTCTCCAAACCAAAGTCGTTAACTCCAAGGACCTGCTTTATTTTCTCATCAACCGGCGGCTTCTTCACCACCCACAGGAACCTCTGGCCGCTCGCCTCCAACCCTTTCGCTATCTCCTTCAGTTGAGCTGCAGGGAATGATCCCCTGCTTCCGAAACAGAGAAATACGACGCTTCGACTTGGCTGCTTATCAAGCCATGACAAGCAGTCCTCTTCGGCCGCAGCGGCATCATTACCCGATACTTTTTCTTCGTCAATCAATGGTCCAACGTAGTACACAGGCGGAGTTGGCCCATCAGGAACACACAGGCCTTCAGCAATGGCCTGGAGGATGGCAGGTGGCTCGAGCTCTTCGAACGTGTTGACGATGATTCCTTTGGATTTGGGAAGATATGAGCAAAAGGTGAGGAAGTACCAATAAGCAGGGTCGTCTCGGTCAAGCACCGGTTCGATCATGTGTATAGCCTTCAGAGGAGATTTCCGTCCGGGGAATTCAAAAACGGTGTCCGTGAGGTCCTTTAAACTCTGGGTGGTTTGTTCATGTATCTTAGGGAAATAAAAAAAAGCAGCCAGAGCTGCGGCACCAGAAGTGTAGAAGCAGTACGTGGGGATGTTGAATTCCTTGCCGATGGTCAGCGCGGAGGTGCAGAAGAGGTCGATGATGAAGGCGCGGACGACGGCGGATTTGGAGATCTCCTGGAGGGCACGGCGGACGTGGGGATCGTTCTGGCGAACGAAGTCGACCATGATTGCGGTGCCGCTGTTGTTTTGGGTAATTTTATTGGTGACGCGAGGGAATTGGCGGAAGGAAATGGAAGGGTGGGAGTGGGAGATGCGGCGGATGTAGGCGGGGATGCTAGGGGTGTCGTAGAGGCTGCCGCAGGTGTAGAGAATGGTGATGGAGAACTTGTGGGGGCCGTAGCGGTGGAGGATGAGCTTGCCCAGCTCCACCATGGAGATGATGTGCCCCATTCCTGGAGCTGCGTACAGCACTATTACGTCTCCCATGGCGGCTGCGCGTTTGGTGTTTGTGTGTTGTGTTTTCTGCTGAAATTATCTGATTTGATTCGAGAGAAAATTCAACTGAATAAAAGTTTGGTCTCATCTAACCTGCGGAAGCTCTCATTGTACCAAATAGTTAGAAGGAAACAAAAGTCAATCAAAACGACATGGAAGTGGACCATAATTTGTTTGTCTTTTCCTTATTTTATTTTTCTTTGTATTTTTTCTATTTTAATAATTACAATTGCCAAGAGATATACATCCACAAATAGCTTAAAATAATAAAAATCTAACTCAGACAATGATCGCAGTTGAAGGAAGCGTTTAAAGTTTGACAAACGAAAAGATTGTTATAAAAGAAAGGGAAAGTAGTCCATTACAGACTAATTTTAAAAGTGCTTAGTCCAAATAAAAATACAGACACCACAATAATACAGACACCATCTTAATATTACAATATTGTAGTGAGATTAAAGCAGTCAAAGCATATCCCACTGTCGATAATAACTTCCAAGAGTGAGTGACCATGCATTCTTTATTCACCAGAGAACATTTATGTATAAAACTCTATGTCTTTATGAATTCTTAACCTTAGAATTTGTAAAACTATCTTAAAATTTTGCAAAATGAATAGAAACCAGAAGATATTTTGTGTACATGAATTTTGTCTAACTTTTCATGTGTCTTGCAAAACTCAGCAGACAATAGCTTACAATTGTTTGGTGTGGTGCTTCTGTCGATTTTCCTTCCTTCCTTGCAGCAAACTAATACTGCCGATATGTTAGATGAGGCAGTGGAGTATTCCAGTTTCTTCAGAAGCTGATTCAGGTGCCTCTTTTGAATAAGATGTTATGTGTGTCTGCTATGTAATTGAATGGAAGTTACATACTAAAAACTTCGAAACATGGTTGGAAATTTCGGAGCATCAACGCAGGTGCTAATGCATAACTAAAGAATGACCAGAAGATACCTGAAATGCCTCCTACTATTTAGTGTAATTGTTGAAATATTTTATATCGACCGTATCTATGAGAAAAGAAGAGTTTAAATAATCTAACCCCACTTCAACTAATACTGAGGCTATTTGTGATAACGTCCTGGATCGTGCATGTAGTAATTATTAAGTTGGAGACAATATTAATGTTCTTGGAAGTATATAGGCGTAAGAGTGCCTTACCTAGATTCCATGATCATGCACTTAGCTGCTTCTACTTGGAAAAGTTATGATTTTGGTTTTCACTTCCAAGGAAACAGATTATTGTTCTGGAATTATAATAGTATGGCAATATACTTTGTTCTATTTATTCTTAACAGACTTCATTTATGCATATGTCACGTTTACTATTGTGTATCTGGATGTTTATATATTCACAAAGTTTTTTGTTACGTGGTGAGGAGCTACATAATTAATAAAATGATGCTTTAGATTTTCACCTTTACAATTCATGATTCTTAGATAAAAACTCATCTCCATATAAACGTCCAATAAAAACCTAAATTTAAAATCTGCAGTCACATCGGAACGCTATTGACCTACTAATATAATTTATTTACACCCATGCCACTTTCTCAAATCCTTAAATTTATTCCAAATTAAAAGTTGTAGAAAAAGTGAAATAAAATATATGAAATGTTGTATTGCATTAAGTGTATCCATATCATACCAAAAATTTACCTTTTTGTGATATATATATATATATATATATATATATATATTGCATTAATTGGGAAGTAAATTAATTTGTTCCAATTATTAAAAAAAATTATACTAAATCCGTATTATATATTTTAAATCAAATAACACTTCTCTAACTTGTAGGTAAATTATTTTTCATGACACACCCCGACCGAGATCAGGGCGTGCTGGCCGTCACGTGGAAGTGACGTAGCCATATGCACGTGCGGAAGCTAATAAAAGTAATATAAAAGTACGAATAAATAAAACTAGCATACAAACGATAAAAGTAATGAGTGCTAGCGTAAATGAGACGCTAAGTTCAGAGCAATAAGTCTACAACAGTCCAAATTAAAATGACTCGATAATAGTGCACCCGAAGGTGACCATACATCGGTGAGTGTCTGTAAGAAATGCCGGGACGCCTTCTGGGAAAACCACTGAACTTGCAAAGCAACTAGAACCTGGAGGGGCGCAAAACAAAAGCGTGAGTGGGCAAAAACAAAGCTCTTTGAAAACCATTTAATAAAATACATTTTAACCCCTCGCCGTAAAACCTGTTTACTTCCCAGAAAATAAACGTATGTACGTATACATAGATATGCCAAGTCATGCTAAAAAATATGCCATGTCACAGCCTCATAAAGAAATGCAAGTGCTCAGGTATAAATCACATCAATAGCATATAATCTGGCAGCCGGAGTCACCTAACGTGACCTGTACGGCTGCATATGTAAATATAGAGCTCAGATCTCAATCACTATATCTGAACCTGCCCACGAGTCGGAACCACCTAAAGTGGTCTGTACAACAGGCCTGGGTGTAATACATATAAACGCTCTAGTGCTACGATCACGTGAAGGCTGTGCGAATAATCGCGGGTCACCTACGAGTCGGAACCACCTAAAGTGGTCTGTACGACAGGACTGTGCACCTAACTTGGATCCAAGCTGAGCGTGTGGTGCGGGAGGTGAACAACACGTGAAGGACTGTGCCCTACTCTGGGCGGGAGCACTAACACCGGGGGTGCAGGTTATGAGCTCTCTAAGTATCTCGAATCACTACTGAATATAAACGTGAATACCACTTACCTGACACTTACCTGTGCGTCCACAGCACCAATATGCATATGAATATGTATGTCACTACTAATGCATGCAATGATGCATAAACGATAATAATATGGTGCATGGCATAAAACAATTAACCCTTTTTAAACAATTTCTGGGAAAATAAATGTATATAGGTATATATGGAAAACCAAAAGCCCACTCACTGGTATGTGGAAGGGTCGTAGCCCTCCTGCCTCAAGTGAGCACGCTCGTCCTCGGGATACGTATCACCTATATGCGAAAATACTATAAAAACATTAATTATAAAGCACATAACCTTCCCTTCGTAATAACTTCTCATACATTGCTCAAAATGGACAATTGAATATACTAACGTGCTCTACACAACCTCAAGAACACACCCATATTTTTAGAAAAATTTTCCACCGCTGCACGCGCCGGCCACGCGCAGGCACGTGCGGTGCACACGGACGGCGTCAACTGACGCCGTTAGGAATATTACGTCAGTTTTGACAGATTCCGTTAGCGGTGTCAGGAATATTCTGTCAGAATTGACGGAATATTCCGTCTCCTTCTCCGGCGCCGTCGCCGGCGCCGGAAAACTGGAAAAACTTCTAACTTCGTTTTCTCACTCGTTTCTTAACCATTTTTCCCGATTCTTGAACCAAAATGACGCCTAGAACTAGGAGAACACAACCATACCAAATTTAAAGGCTAAAACCTACGAAATCTCACCTGTCACCAAACTCCAAATCCGGCCAACTTCGAACAGGACGATCCCGACGTCCACTTCCGTCAAACGAAGTACTCCGAGGCTCCTTGGGACACCACCAAGCTACCTACAAGCTTCAAAATCCCAAAAACGTGCTAAATAAATTTTGCATGAATAGTACTCAAAACTGCCATTGTCGAATCGACGTGAAAATGACGGATTTCTCACCTGAAAATGGTACGACTAGACTCCCACGAGCTTCACGATCTCGACTGTGACCTTGGTTTCCTCGATCTGCTAAGGTTTGAGGGGTTTTGGGTTTGTCCGTACGTATTCAGAAGGAAGAAGAAGGAATGGGGTTCTCGGGAGGAAGACAGGAAAAAGAGACAGAGGGTGAGGGAGGTGACAGTGTGTGTGTGTGTGGCCCAACACATGCTACACCACACAAAACAACCAATAACGTAAAAGAGACGAACTAGGGGCAAAGTTGACAATTCACACGTACGTTTTCGATAAATTTCGGGACGGGATGTCACGTTTCATGTATTGTTACATATATTAGGCACATTTTATTGTTAAATAAATATAGGTATGACATAATATTTTTCAATATAATACATCAAATTACATTTCTTCTTGTTATGGGTAAATTATTCTTCATGTATTAGTGAAAAAAAAGAAATTATATTACACATAGGGTATAATATTTTGTGGGTAAATTATTGGAAATTAATTTGTAGGCAGGTAAATTAATTTGTTCCAATTATATACAAAAATATATATACTACACCTAGATTATGTGTGTGTGTGTGTGTGTGTGTGTGTGTGTGTGTGTGTGTGTGTGTGTATATTATTTTTTTTTAAGAAAACCTAGATTACATATTTTGAATCAAATAACATTTTTGTATACATAGTAGGTAAATAATTTTTCATGTATTATTACATATATTAGCCCATTAGGGACATTTTTTGGTAAAAATATACAAAGTAATATGTATATGATTGTTTGTAAGTTCCAATTCCTAAGTTTATGCAATATTTTGTTGTTGGTATACAATATTTTGCATAATTGGAAATGAACATTTCAAATAGTAGGTACGTAAATTAATATGGTCTAATTATATAAATACACACACACACACACACATATCTATCTATATATATATACACACACACACACACACATATTTTGAATCAAATAACATTTTGGTAAATTGTAGGTAAATTACTTCTTCTTTTTTTTATTTATGTATTATTACATATATTAGGTTTTTTTTTTTTTGTAAAAATATATATATATATGAACTCATAATGCCAGATACATAGAATTAAGCCAACAATTCTCATATTTGATATTAATATGCAATGAATTTTTTTTAACATTAATGTCTTATTTTTCTTTTTTTACAAAATCATTAATTCTCTCCTTACAATCTGCATAGAATTAAAGAAAAATTAATGAAAATGTCTTGAAAACTATGAGTCTTAACGATAATAAAAAAATAAAGGATAAAGTGAATAGTATCAGGATTGACTTTTTAATGTAAAAATGTAGTTTTTTTGTTAAAGTAAACAATACTAGGAGCTTTTTGTTAAAGTTCCCTAGAATTAATTGTGCACATCAAATATGCAATTAGGGTATTTTAGGCATCTAAAAAATGTAAAATGTGTAAAGTAATATGTAATTAATGAATAATTAATGAATTCACTTAGGTGGATCCTAGTTACTGGGTTTTTTTTAAGTAAAAAATTATGTCGGGTTTTATATGGAAAATTTTGAATTTAAGAGGTTAAAGTTATATTTTCAGTTAATAAAATCTCTTGTGGAATTCTCATAACTCATTAACTTCAGTTACTGTGTAGCATAGTGATATTGAGTTTTGATATGTTGTCATCGCGATAAAGGAGGATTCAAGTGGGAGATTATCGACTTGCACATGGCTGATAGTTATTTAGAACAAAATTACAAAATGATTCGCTGTCTTCATCAATTACGCAGCTAGTTTATATCTAAAAATTTAGAGCTTAGGGAATCATAGCTAAAAATCCTATGTTCGAATCCTTGCAATTGCAACCTGTGTGTGGAATGTAGGCTCTCTAGTGGGTAGTGGTGAGAGACTGACGAATAAGGGAGAGTGGTAGGATATGGAAAATTGTAACTAAGCAACGAGATACGTTCAACCTGAATTTTCTTGAGAACCTTCGTCAATAATGTCAATTCCGCTTAAAGTTCGGAAGAAAAACCAAAAGAGAATAAGAAATGTATGGTTGCTTCACAAGTTAACTATTTGGTTTTTAGTTTTTAGTTTTTACTTTTTGGTTAGCTATGAAAGGCAAATACGAAAGAGAAATGGGAGATAAACAAAGGAATATATGATGAGTTGTGGGAAGGATGCGGAAACCTTGGGATTGAAATTTGGGTCAAGTATTTTGGTTTAGTGACCCTCAATTGTCTGTTGCTCATAAATTTTGTAGGAATTCAGGATCATGATCCTTGTTTTAATAAGAAAACTTCATATGCTTTTCATTTGTTACTCGCAGGTCACAACCAAATTGCGATTGTGAATTGTGATGATGTTCAGGCTGAGTGAACTGCGATTTCATGTTGGTTGCGACATCTGCATTGGTTTTATACACTCCGAAGCATTAATAAGCTAGTAAGTTTGACAGTGTTGAAGCAGATCAACTCATTGTTTAAGGTCATTGTTGAAGGATCATCTCTTCCGAAACCAACCAACGAATTAACCAACGACTTAGCAAGAAAGAAATGCTTCTTATTGGATGGAATTAAGCTGATGGCCAACGTTACCACATGTTGTTTGACTTGAGAAGATGATGAGGCTGTCCGCCATAGAATAATTACCCAACTTTCAGACTAAATCTCTCCACTAGAGATTTTTCCTATGTATCGGAATATAATCGATACACAACGCCATTATATAAATAAAGAAAGGACATATTTTTTACTCTTTTTTTATTTATTTTATAACACATGATGTATTGACTCAAGATTCGGTTACATCTCTTTTGACAGACAACAAAATCTTGCCTCTCTGTCTCTTTCCTCCAAAATGTTTGAGCACAAACACAAATTAAGCAACAAAAAAAGCAGACCCAAATTAATGAGCATGCAAAGGCACAATAGTCCAGGAATTAATGGGAGGCCCAGTCCGGCATTATTTCCACGCTTAAGCCTGGAGCTGAGCAAGCTCATTAGAATATAAATGGTGGTCTGGTAATGCTAGCAATGATGGTTCATTTCAAATTATCGTCTAGTAATATAAAAATGATGGTTTTAGAATACAAATTGTCGTTTGGTAATGTTAGGAATGACGGTCTAATTTCAAACTATCTTTTGGTAATATAAAGAATGATGGCTTCGTATTTCAAACAGTCGTGACACACATTTGGCAGCCACATGACATATATGTGGTAGCCACGTTAGCACTTAACAGATGCATGGATGGAAAATGTAACAGATGTATTATTTTGAAATAAAATAGTACTTAAGGTATGAAAGTGAAATATTTTGAAGATGTTGTAAGGAATTGAAATAGGGCCAAAACCTGAGGTATAAAAATGTAATTTACCCTCTCTTTTTTTTTTTTTTGAAAATTCAGGTTTTAAAAAAAAAATTAAATTTTTTTTTCTGCCACGTGACACACATTTGGCAACCACGTGGCATATATGTGGCAGCCATGTCAGCACTTAACGGATCCATAAATGGAAAATGTAACGGATGTATTATTTTGAAATAAAATAGTACTTAAGGTATGAAAGTGAAATGTTTTGAAGATGTTGTAAGGAATTGAAATAGGCCCCAAACTTGAGTATGAAAATGTAATTTACCCTTACTTAAATATATTATGATGAATGAAATGAAAATTGTGATTAAATGTACCTAATAAATTAAAATTAGGAAGAAGAAGAGAAATAAAACATTAAAATATAATTAATAAATGAGGTGATTAAATGGATTAGGGGATGAAATTTAGATTTTAATCCTAAACAAGATTATAATCTAAAAGTCATCTTTTCTGAGGATTAAAATGAAGTTTTCTATTAAAACAACACTAGATTCAAGTCTCAATGATCTTGAAGTCCTATAGATACCCAATTTTTATTAATCTTATTATCCGAATGATGCTAAAGAGACCAAAATTTTAGCTATTTTTATAAATCACATTATATGACAGTTAATGATTTGACTTATTCTTTAATTCATTAAAAAATGGGTCCAAACATCAAACTGCTACATTATTTGGTCTACAAAAACTAGTCTAAAAATTTGAATTTCCTTGTTGTAGGGTCTATATAACTATAGGGCCTATATAACTGGAGAGTTATAGAGAGATGGGAAGAGAGGTGGGGCAAACATAGAGAGAATTGGGTGAATTCTAAAGTGTATCTTCTCAAACCACTTTGTCTTTATTTATAATAGCACAGAAGGTAATTTCCTTACCTTTTAGGTATTACATGCTAAACATAACATTATCTAAAAGATAGGATATAATTCCAATAGGATTTGGAATTTACACAATCAAGTTCTTAACCTAATTAAAATTGCAACACCTCTACCATTTTCCTTATTTTTCACCAAAACACAAATGCAAGTGAAAATCCAGAACTTGCATAATTTTGTAATGCTATTCACAAAATTATCCAAGTTTCTGATGGACGAACCATTCTCTCCCAAAGCAGCCACAGCCATCTCCCCAATTTTCTTGCTCCTCTCTCTAAGCACTCTCCCTTTTTCCGACTCCATCAACTCCCTTACTCTCCTCTCCAATTCCTCACCGCTCACGAACCCATCTTCCTCATCTCTCTGCTCCACCGCAATCGCCATTTCCATGTCCATCGCCATAACATTCCTGTTTAAATGCTGCTCCGCGTACAGCGGCCAAGCAATCATCGGCACCCCGGCAACAACTGCTTCCAGCACCGAGTTCCATCCGCAATGCGTCACAAACCCACCAACCGATTCCTTCTTCAACACCGCCATCTGCGGTGCCCATGATTTTACTACCATTCCCCTGTCTTTGGTCCTCTCCAAGAACCCTTCTGGCAACACACTCTCCAAACCAAAGTCGTCAACTCCAAGGAACTGCTTTGTTTTCTCATCAACCGGCGGCTTCTTCACCACCCACAGGAACCTCTGCCCGCTCGCCTCCAACCCTTTTGGTATCTCCTTCAGTTGAGCTGCAGGGAATGATCCCCTGCTTCCATAACAGAGAAATACCACGCTTCGACTTGGCTGCTTATCGAGCCATGACAAGCAGCCCTCTTTGGCCGCAGCGGGATCATTACCCGATACTTTTTCTTCGTTAATCAATGGTCCAACGTAGTACACAGGCGGAGTTGGCCCATCAGGAACACACAGGCCTTCAGCAATGGCCTGGAGGATGGCAGGTGGCTCGAGCTCTTCGAATGTGTTGACGATGATTCCTTTGGATTTGGGAAGATATGAGCAAAAGGAGAGGAAGTCCCAATAAGCAGGGTCGTCTCGGTTGAGCGCCGTTTGGACCATGTGTATAGCCTTCAGGGGAGATTTCCGTCCGGGGAATTCGAAAACGGTGTCGGTGAGGTCCTTTAAACTCTGGGTGGTTTGTTTATGGATCTTAGGGAAATACAAAAAAGCAGCCGGAGCTGCGGCACCAGAAGTGTAGAAGTAGTATGTGGGGATGTCGAATTCCTTGCCGATGGTCAGCGCGGAGGTGCAGAAGAGGTCGATGATGAAGGCGCGGACGACGGCGGATTTGGAGATGTCTTGGAGGGCACGGCGGACGTGGGGATCGTTCTGGCGAACAAAGTCGACCATGATTGCGGTGCCGCTGATGTTTTGGGTAATTTTATTGGTGACGCGAGGGAATTGGAGGAAGGAAATGGAAGGGTGGGAGTGGGAGATGCGGCGGATGTAGGCGGGGATGCTAGGTGTGTCATAGAGGCTGCCGCAAGTGTAGAGAATGGTGATGGAGAACTTGTGGGTTCCGTAGCGGCGGAGGATGAGCTTGCCCAGCTCCACCGTGGAGATGATGTGCCCCATTCCTGGAGCTGCGTACAGCACTATTACGTCTCCCATGGCAGCTGCTGCTGCTGATTTGTTTGCGTTTGGTGTTTGTGTGTTGTGTATTATGCTGAAATTAGCTGATTTGATTTGAGAGAAAATTCAACTGAATTAAAGTCAGGTAAGTTGCATATGCTCTCATCCAAACTTTTTGATGAGAGCATACGTAATTTACCTGGTAGGTAAATTGCATTTTTGTACACGGTAGGTGAATTACTTTTTTTATGTATTATTACATATATTAGGTTTTTTTTTCTTTTTTTTTTTTTGTGTAAAAATATATATATGAACTCATAATGCTAAATACATAGAATTAAGCCAACAATTCTCATATTTGATATTAATATGCAATGAATTTTTTTAACATTAATGTCTTAATTTTCTTTATTGCAAAATCATTTACTTTCTCCTTACAATTTGCATAGAATTAAAGGAAAACTAATGAAAATGACTTGAAAACTGTGAGTTTTAACGATAATAAAAAAATAAAGGGTAAAGTGAATAGTGTCAAGATTGATTTTTTAGTGTAAAAATGTGATTTTTCGTTAAAGTGAACAGTACTAGGAAATTTTCGTTAAAGTTCCCTAGAATTAATTGTGCACATCAAATATGCAATAGGGGTATTTTAGCATTTTAAAAAATGTAAAATGTGTAAAGTAATATGTAATTAATGAATAATTAATGAATTCACTTAGGTGGATCCTAGTTACTGGGTTTTTTTTTGTAAAAAAATTATGTCGGATTTCATGTGGAAAATTTTGAATTTGAGAGGTTAAAGTTATATTTTCAGTTAATAAAATCTCTTGTGGAATTCTCATAACTCATTAACTTCAGTTACTGTGTAGCATAGTGATATTGAGTTTTGATATGTTGTCATCGATAAAGGAGGATTCAAGTGAGATATTATCGACTTGCATATGGCTGATAGTTATTTTGAACAAAATTACAAAATGATTTGCTGTCTTCATCAATTACGCAGCTAGTTTATATCTAAAAATTTAGAGCTTAGGGAATCATAGTTAAAAATCCTATGTTCAAATCCTTGCATTTGCAACCTCTTGTGTGGAATGTGGGCTCTCTAATGGGTAGTGGTGAGAGGCGGACAAATAAGGGAGAGTGGTAGGATATGGAAAATTGTAACTAAGCAACGAGATGCGTTCAACCTGAATTTTCTTAAGAACCTTCGTCAATAATGTCAATTCCGCTTAAAGTTTGGAAGAAAAACCAAAAGAGAATAAGAAATGTACGGTTGCTTCACAAGTTAACTATTTGGTTTTCAGTTTTTAGTTTTCACTTTTTGGTTAGCTATGAAAGGCAAATACGAGAGAGAAATGGGAGATAAACAAAGGAATATATGATGAGTTGTGGGAAGGATGTGGAAACCTTGGGATTGAAATTTGGGTCAAGTATTTTGGTTTAGTAACCCTCAATTGTCTGTTGCTCATAAAGTTTGTAGGAATTAAGGATCATGATCCTTGTTTTAATAAGAAAACTTCATATGCTTTTCATTTGTTACTCACGAGTCACAACCAAATTGCGATTGTGAATTGTGATGATGTCCAGGCTGAGTGAATTGCGATTTCATGTTGGTTGCAACATCTGCATTGGTATTATACACACCGAAGCATTAATAAGCTAGTAAGTTTGACAGTGTTGAAGTAGATTAACTCATTGTTTAAGGTCATTGTTGAAGGATCATCTCTTCCGAAACCAACCGACGAATTAATCAACGACTTAGGAAGAAAGAAATGCATCTTATTGGATGGAATTAAGCTGATGGTCAACGTTACCACATGTTGTTTGACTTGAGAAGATGATGAGGCAGTCTGCCATAGAATACTTACCCAACTTTCAGACTAAATCTCTCCACTAGAGATTTTTCCCATGTATCGGAACATAGTCAATACACGACGCCATTTTATAAATAAAGAGAGGATATATTTTTTTATTTGTTTATTTATTTATATTATAACACATGTTGTATTGACTCAAGATTCGGTACATCTCTTTCAACAGACAACAAAATCTTGCCTAGGTCTCTTTCCTCCAAAATGTTTGAGCACAAACACAAATTGAGCAACAAAAAAAGCAAACCCAAATTAATGAGCATGCAAAGGCACAATAGTCCAGGAATTAACGGGAGGCCCAGTCCTGCATTATTTCCACGCTTAAGCCTGGAGCTGAGCAAGCTCATTAGAATATAAATTGTTGTCTGGTAATGCTAGGAATGATGGTTCATTTCAAATTATCGTCTAGTAATATAAAAATGATGGTTTTATAATACAGACTGTCGTATGGTAATGTTAGGAATGACGGTCCAATTTCAAAGTATCTTTTGGTAATATTATAAATTTGTGAACTTGTATATTGTATTTATGATAATATTGGCACACAAGGCAAGACCTTTATACAAAGCTGATAAGCTACTCTAAGTAAATAGAACCTATAATCAAGCTAATTACATTTACATCCTACAATCACTCTATCACAAGAGTTGACAATTCCAGAAGCTGTAATCACTCTCAATCAAATCACGTGATTTTCTTTCCTTTAACACTCCCCCTCAAGTTGGAGTGTGAATGTCAATCACACCCAACTTGCCTAGATGTGCATGGAAAATAGGCGCGCGTAATGGTTTGGTAAACAAGTCTGCAACCTGCTCCCCTGTCCTAACATAGGAAGTTTTGATTTCTCCTTTTTGAACTCGCTCTCGGATTGTGTGGCAATCGATCTCGATATGCTTTGTACGTTCATGATACACCGGATTTGCGACTATGTGTAAGGCGGCTTGGTTGTCACAAAATAATCTTGCCGGCTGAGGATGGTTGACAAGCAAGTCTTCCAGTAAATATCTTAACCAACTTAATTCACAAGTGGCTACAACCCTGGACCGATACTCCACTTCTGTGGATGAACGGGCTACTATAACTTGTTTCTTGCTTTTCCAATACACTAGTGACTTTCCAAGAAAAATACAGTAACCGGTCACTGATCGACGTGTAATGGGGCAACGAGCCCAATCTGCATCACATTAACTAGTTAAATGTAATTCACTTAGGGAAGAAAACATCAAACCTTGCCCAAAAGCTCCTTTAAGGTATCTAAGAAGTCGATACACTGCATCAAGATGGTGTCGTTGTGGATCTTGCATAAACTGACTCAATGTGTTGATAGTGTATGCTATTTCCGATCTTGTGATGGTCAAATAAATCAATTTTCCAATTGAGCGCCTATACGCCACAGGTTCATGAAGTGAAGTGCTTCCTACGGGTGTAAGCACCAAACTGGCCTCCATTGGAACTTTCATAGGTTTAGCACCAAGTAACCCAGCCTCCTCCAATATGTCCAGTGTATATTTCCGTTGGCATATTGTGACTCCAACTTTCGAACGTGCGACCTTAATTCCAAGGAAATATTTCAAAAGTCCAAGATCTTTAATTCGAAATCGACTGCTAAGGAAAGCCTTTAGGTTCTTGATTTCTGTCTCGTTGTTGCGTGTAATCACCATATCATCAACATATAACAATACAATAGTGAGCGAAGTACCCTTGACTTGAGTGAACAGAGAATAATCTGCCTTAGATTGGCAGAAACCAATGTCACAGATTACCGAAGAAAATTCTCAAAACCAACTTCTGGACGCCTGTTTAAGACCATACAAAGATTTGTGGAATCGACACACAACATTCTCCCCTGTCGACGACAACCCGGGGGAGGCAACATGTATACCTCTTCTTGAAGTTCTCCAGGAAGAAAGGCGTTTTGGACGTCCATTTGATGTAAAGGCCAATTGTGGACAGCAGCCACAGTCAATAAGCAACGCACGGTAATGAGTTTGGCCACTGGTGCGAAGGTCTCCTTGTAGTCGATACCTTCACGTTGGGTGAAGCCTTTGGCCACGAGACACGCTTTGTAGCGTTCAAGAGTTCCTTCGGAGTGGCACTTGAGCTTGAAAACCCATTTGCAACCAATGGGTCGTTGTCCGGGCGGTAGTGGAACAAAACTCCACGTTTTGTTGTCTTCAAGAGCTGTGATTTTGGCTTGCATTGCTGTAACCCAGTGGGGATTCTGACAAGCCTATTCATAGGTAGTAAGCTCCACCAAGTGTGAAATATGAGAAACAAAACGTTGATACCCAGGAGACAAGCAAGAATAGGAAACATACTGATGTAGTAGATATCTCGTGTTGGACATGGATGGTGAGATGGGATCCGTGGGTGTGAGCAAGGTTGAATGATGAGCCACATAATCCTTGAAATGAGTAGGGGGTTTGGTGGGACGAGTAGAGTGACGAAGGAGTGCATATGGGGAAGGTTCAGGTGGTGTGTAACTGTCGGTGGTGGCAGGTGGAATGGGAAGGCTCAAGTTGGGTGAGGAAGGCTCGAGTGTGGTGGAGATAATGGGTGGTGGAGGTGGTGAGGAACTCTCAAGGTCGGTCGGGGAAATAGGAACCTGATTAGGTGGTGAATCAAGCACCATGGGAATTGAGTCAAAAGTGGAGGTGATGTGGGTATTGGTATTTGTGCCGTGTGTTGGGTGGATAATGGGAATAATAGGCATGTCACTTTGGTCAATGGTGGGTGAGGTTGTGTAAGGAAATATATGTTCATGAAAGATGACATCTCGTGAGGTGAAGATTTTGTGTGTGACAAGATCATATACCTTATAACCTTTTTGGCTAAGTGGATAACCAAGGAAAATACAACGACGAGCATGGACGTCAAACTTAGCGATGGGTGTGAGGTTGGTGGCATAACTAAGGCATCCAAAAACTCGTAAGTGGGTATAAGTAGGTGGTGTATTATGCAAAAGTTCGTACGGAGACTTATGGGAGAGCAAGGTTGTAGGTAGACGATTTATGAGATAACAAGTAGTTTGGATACTTTCCCCCCAAAATTTTAAGGGTAAGTTGGCTTGAAATCTAATAACATGACCAACATTTAAAAGGTGCCTATGTTTACGTTCAACCACCCCATTTTGTTGTGGTGTGCAAGGACAAGAATTTTGGAAGGAGGTGCCACACGAGTCTAGGTAAGGACGCATGGAAAGAAATTCACTCCCATTATCCGCACGAAGGGCTTTAAAGGTACGTTGAAATTGGGTTTTGACCCAAGAGAAAAAGGACTTTAATAATGTTTGGGTGTCAGATTTGAAATTCATAAGATGTACCCAAGTAAAACGAGTGAAATCATCCACAATAGTGAGAAAATATCATGCCCCAAAGTGTGTTTGGTGTCTGTGAGGGCCCTAAATGTCACAATGAATTAAATCAAATGGTGCGGAAGTTTTAATTTCACTATTATGAAAGGGTAAACGAGTTTGCTTTGCTAAAGGGCAAACTTCACAAATGTGTTTGGAATCAAACATTATTTCAGTATTATTCTTGCCAATGAAAGTAAAGGTGCGGATGATGGGTGCCCAAGGCGCCGATGCCACAACATAAAAATCACCCAGGCCAATCACCCTCTTCGTAGAGCTCATCAAAATGCTTGCCCAGGCCAATCACCCTCTTCGTATCCATGTCCTGCACAACATAAAAATCAGGATAGAACGTCACTATACATCACAAAGCTCTTGTCAATTTACTAATAGACAACAAATTGACGTGGAACTTTGGTACATAAAGAACTTTATCAAGAGATAACTCATGTGACAATTTTATAGAACCAATCTTTTTTATTTCCGCTTGTCCCCCATTTGGTAAGCCAACATAGTCATGCTGAGCATCCATGATGTTGTGTGTTGGTGGTGAATGAGATATATGGTCAGTTGCTCCGCTATCAACAATCCAATATAAAGTCGAATGTGGGTTTGTTTGTGCTATATTGCATTTAGGCAAGAAAATACATGTTGCATTTGCAAGTGGTTGTCCATTACCGTTACGGAGCATGGCAATGATTTGATTATATTCATCGGTAGTGAACGTAAGACCATCAGAAGCTTTAGTCTTGGTGGTTGTTGCAGGATTGATAACCTCGACATTGTTAGCTGCTCTCTTATTCTTGGGCTTCACATTTTTTCCATGCCATTTGTGTCCTTCTGGGAACCCAATAATGTAATAGCAACGATCCACCAAGTGTCCATTTCCGTCGCAGTAAGTACATTTGAGTAACTTACATGAAAACGTGTTGGAAGTCTTGCTATGAGATGACGACGCATCAGTTCGCTGAACCTGCATCGTATGGGAGTTTTTCCCCATATCACGACAACTGGCCACATCCATCTGTCGTTCATGTTGGAGAATGAGGCCATGAACTCGACGTGTATCAGGTAGTGGGCTCATCATCAGAATTGAGCCTCGTATAGTTGCGTAGGAGTCATTTAATCCCATCAGAAACTGCATAACTCTCTCTTTTTCTTCCTGTTCAGCAACTCATTTCAAGCCTGTACAAGTGCAATCGAATGGGTCATGATAGGACGCTAACTCGTCCCATAAAGCTTTCATCTTCGTGTAATAAGTAGAAACGGAGAGCTGCCCTTGACGATTCTTGGCAATTTCTTGTCGAATCTGGTAAATCCTCGAGTCACTACTCTGGGAGAATCTGTCTCTGAGGTCATTCCAAACTGCGGTAGCAATTTTAGTGTACATGATGTTGCCGGCTATGTCGGAGTGGACTGAATTCACAATCCATAATGTAACCATGTCATTGCATCTTTTCCAGGCTGCATACTTTGTGTCCAGGGGTGATGGAGCCTTGATGGTTCCATCAATGAACCCAATCTTGTTCTTTGCGCTGAGACCCATGCGCATGGCACGGCTCCATTGCTCGTAGTTGTTTCCATCAAGAGTTTTGGAAACCAGAACAAGTCCAGTGTGATCTGAGGGATGTATTGTGTACGAGTCTGAGAACTCCATGAGATTCTCATCTGGTTTCTTGTTTTCGGGTTTGGTTGGTTCTGTCATGGTATTGTCAATGATATTTGTGGGAGAGATGTAGAGATTATGGAAAGGCTATGGTGGTTATGGTGTTTGTGGTGGCGGAAGCGTGAAAGAGTCACCAAGATTGGTGCTCTGATGCCATATAAATTTGTGAACTTGTATATTGTATTTATGACAATATTGGCACACAAGGCAGGAACTTTATACAAAGCTGATAAGCTATTCTAAGTAAACAGAACCTATAATCAAGCTAATTACATTTACATCCTACAATCACTCTACAAGAGTTGACAATTCCAGAAGCTGTAATCACTCTCAATCATATCACGTGATTTTCTTTCCTTTAACAAATATAAAGAATGATAGTTTCATATTTCAAACAGTCGTCTGGTAATGCAAGGAACAACATTTCAATATCAAACAACCGTCGTTTGGTAATATAAAGAACAACGATTTCATAATACAAACGGTCGTCTGGTAATGCTAGGGACGACGGTTCAATTTCAAACTATTGTCGTCTGGTAACATAAAGAACAGATGGTTTCCGAATACAAATTGTCGTCTAGTAATGCTAGGAACGAGAGTTTAATTTCAAACTATCGTCTGATAATATAAATAATGACGGTTTTAGAAGACAAACTCTCGTCTAGTAATGCTAGGAACGACGGTTCGATTTCAAACTATCATCTGGTAATATAAAAAACGATCGTTTTAGAATACAGACGGTCGTCTAATAACACTAGGAACGAAAAGAAAACCAACTTTTAAAGAAAATTTAGGTGATCGGACGACAATCCTATTGTGATCGTACAGATACAATTTTTCTTAATTTTATGTCTTGCCAAAATCCAAATGCAAATGAAAACCAGAACTGCATAATTATGTAATGCTATTAACAAAGTTATCCATGTTTCTTGTGGACGAACCATTCTCTCCCAAAGCAGCCACAGCCACCTCCCCAATTTTCTTGCTCCTCTCTCTAAGCACTCTCCCTTCTTCCGACTCCATCAACTCCCTCACTCTCCTCTCCAATTCCTCCCCGCTCACAAACCCATTTTCCTCATCTTTCTGCTCCACCGCAATCGCCATTTCCATGTCCGTCACCAGAACATTCCTGTTCATATGCTGCTCCGCGTACAGTGGCCAAACAATCATCGGCACCCCCGCAACAACTGCTTCCAGCACCGAGTTCCATCCGCAATGCGTCACAAACCCACCAACCGATTCCTTCTTCAACACCGCCATCTGCGGTGCCCATGATTTGACTACCATTCCCCTGTCTTTGGTCCTCTCCAAGAACCCTTCTGGCAACACACTCTCCAAACCAAAGTCGTCAACTCCAAGGACCTGCTTTGTTTTCTCATCAACCGTCGGCTTCTTCACCACCCACAGGAACCTCTGCCCACTCGCCTCCAACCCTTTCGCTATCTCCTTCACCTGAATTGCAGGGAATGATCCCCTGCTTCCGAAACAGAGAAATACAACGCTTAGACTTGGCTGCTTATCGAGCCAGGACAAGCAGTCCTCCTCCGCCGCATCTGCATCATTACCCGATTCTTTTTCATCGTCAATCAATGGTCCAACGTAGTACACAGGCGGAGTTGGCCCATCAGGAACACACAGGCCTTCAGCAATGGCATGGAGGACGTCAGGTGGCTCGAGCTGTTCGAACGTGTTGACGATGATTCCGTTGGATTTGGGAAGGTGTGAGCAAAAGGAGAGCACGTCCCAATAACCAGGATCATCTCGGTCGAGCACCGGTTCCATCATGTATATAGCCTTCAGGGGAGATTTCCGTCCGGGCAATTTCAAAACGATGTCGGTGAGGTCCTTGAAACTCTGGGTGTTTTGTTCATGGATCTTAGGAAAATACAAAAAAGCAGCCAGAGCTGCGGCACCGGAAGGGTAGAAGTAGTATGTGGGGATGTCGAATTCTTTGGCAATGGTCAGCGCGGAGGTGCAGAAGATGTCAATGATGAAGGCGCGAACGACGGCGAATTTGGAGACGTCTTGGAGGGCACGGCGGACGTGGGGATCGTTCTGGCGGATGAAGTCGGTCATGATTGCGAAGCCGCTAATGTTTTGGGTAATTTTAGTGGCGACGCGAGGGAACTGGCGGAAGGAAATGGGAGGGTGGGAGTGGGAGATCCGGCGGATGTAGGCGGGGATGCTAGGTGTGTCGAAGAAGCTGCCGCACGTGTAGAGAATGGTGATGGAGAATTTGTGGGGGCCGTAGCGGTTGAGGATGAGCTTGCCCAGCTCCACCATGGAGATGATGTGACCAATTCCTGGAGCTGCGTACAGCACTATGGCGTCTCCCATGGCTGCTGCTGCTGCCGGTTTGTTTGCGTTTTGGTGTTTGTGCGTTGTGTTTTCTGATGCAATTATTTGATTTGATTTGAGAAGATAAATTCAATTGAATAAAAGTTGGTAATTCCGGGGTGCTCTCATCCAACGACCCTTGACGCCCCGGATAGTGACTTCTGCTAAATCTCTCTTCCGGCTAAAGTAATTGCACCAAATAAAGATAAAGAGAGGAACTGCACTACCTCACCCCACCCAACCCAACCAAACCAACTTTTTAGAAGAAAATCGAAGTAATCATAACCGAAGGGAAATCGGAAGTGGACCATGATTTGTTTGCCTTTTGCTGTTTTTTTCAATATAGTCATGAACAATAATGTATACATCGTGATAGAATGAAATGTCTAAATTATCCATATAACATCACAATACTATATTGAGATTAAAAACATTAAAAAATATCCAATAGTTGATTTCTAATCAAAGAGAATGATCAAGAATTCCTTGTTCATCAAAGGTGACCAAGAGAACATTTATGTATAAAACTTTATCTCTTTACGAATTGTTAACCCTACAATTTGTAAAACGAATGAGGATCCTCTTCAAATTCTCTTTGTGAGGATTCTCGTGTCCATTCATCGTATATCGTGCGGTCAGTTTTAGTCAGATACTATTCTATTTAATTTTAAATAAAAATATTTAAAATAATTTTTAACCGCACGATGTGCGATGAACGTACACGATTTGAGAATCCCTAAAATCCTCATTATTGTAAAACTATCTTAAAACATTGGACAAAGAATAGAAACCAGAAGATATTTTGTGTATATGAATTTTGTTTAAACTATGCATGTGTTTTGCTAAACTAAGCGGACGGCAGCATACAATTGTTCGATGCGGTGCTTCTGTCGATTTTCCTTATAGCAAACTAATATTGTCAATATGTTAGACGAGGCAGTGGAGTCTTGTCAACTTTGAAACAATCAAGGACTTATTGACTTCTCACCAATTAAATAAAGATAAAGAGAGGACCTGCACTGCCCCACCCCACCCAACCCAACCAAACCAACTTTTTAGAAGAAAATCGGAAGTGGACCATGATTTGTTTGTCTTTTGCTGTTTTTATTTTTTAAATATAGTCATGAACAATAATGTATACATCGTGATATAATGAAATGTCTAAATTATCCATATAACATCACAATACTATATTGAGATTAAAAACATTAAAAAATATCCAATAGTTGATTTCTAATCAAAGAGAGTGATCAAGAATTCCATGTTAATCAAAGGTGACCAAGAGACCATTTATGTATAAAACTTTATGTCTTTACGAATTCTTAACCCTACAATTTGTAAAACAAATGAGGATCCTCTTTGTGAGGATCCTCGTGTCTATTTATCGTACATCGTGCGGTCAGTTTTCGTCAAATATTATTCATATTTAATTTTAAATAAAAATATTTAAAATAATTTCTGACCGCACGATGTACGATGAATGTACACGATTTGAGAATCCCTAAGATCTTCATTCTTGAAAAACTATCTTAAAACATTGCACAAAGAATAGAAACCAGAAGATATTTTGTGTATATGAATTTTGTCTAAACTTTGCTTGTGTTTTGCGAAACTAAGCAGACAGCAGCTTACAATTGCGAAACTAACTTTCCCACGTTCATACCTAATCACATGTTTAATCGAATTTGGTCACATGTTTAAGAAACATGATTCAATTAACTCATATTCGAGGACAATATCGATAACATAATCCATAACTAAAACAAATACCAAAGCTGAATCCAAGAACATATAAAAATGTTCACGAAGTAAATGGTTTACTAAGGGGATTTGGCCAACAAGGTCATCCATGTCAAAATTCTATTTTTCCAATGGTGTTCGGTGGAGCAAAATTAGTCTCACATATTGACTACAAGAATGATATTCCTCAACGACATTGGTAGGGGCGTAAACAGGTGCATAACCAATGATTTATTCCATCGAGAGTATATTTTACAGGGTTAAGGTTCGTATCCTTAATTTTTGAAGATTTACGTCTTAAGTACCAAAGATCATGCTTCAGGCGTGTGCCACGCCTTAATAGGCCCTGATTCTACCATAGGCCTTGATAATAAGCCCTAATAACGTGTTGTAGGTCTAATTCACTGAACCATATAAAGGACACAGAGAGGGGGTGCGGCGACATAGAGAGAAAGAGAGAGATGTGTAATTGTGAGGTGTGTGTTATTCCACCCCATTGTGTCTTTATTTATAGTAGTAGGGAAGGTAAATTCCTTATCTCAATAGGATTACAACTCTAATAGGATAATATATAGTCTAAGAGATAGGGTAGAATCTCATAAGGATATCCCAGATATGATGGGATTTACACGATCACATTCCTAATCTAATAGGACGGCAACAATTTTACTAATTTCAAAATGTTTCTGTTTTTATCAAACAATAGATTTTGTTAGATTAGCCACCGACGAAGTTCAAACACATGCTATCATGTAAGGACTCAACACATTTCCACCATTATGATAAAATATCACTTCCATTTCAAAAGTGTCTAGTCAAAATAAAGATATAGACATGTCCAATAACATGGACAACATCACGATAGAATAAACTGTCTAAATTATCCTTTAATATATCACAAATACTATATTGCGATAGTTTTGTTACAATATGTATATTGATATGAGGCATATATTGTATTGAAGGATAATGTGGATAGTGTTGATACGATGTCTATAGTATTAGTATATAATATATTTGTTGTATATATATTCACAACATTGTTATAATTTCCAACACAAACCATGCTTTGTTGCTAATAGAAAAGAAGTAAGTGCTGCTAAAACTCTATCACAAATGAACAAGTATCCGGATATATAATTTCTAATTTCAAATATTAAGACATGTGTTCATTAATGATTGGTTTTTCAACAATACTTGTAGCTTTTCTTTCAGCAGCGAAACATGATTCTTTCAGCAGCGAGTTGTAGACGCTCCTCGTTGCTCCATTCAATTTGCAAACCCATCTCACCAACCACACAAAGATATAACCTAAAAGAAATGACAATTAGTTAATACATGCTTCTCAAAGCAAGAATTAGAAGCCAAGCTAACATTTGAAAACGGATTTGGATCCCATCCCGATCCTCTTTGCGAAGATCCTAGGGATCTTCACATCTTATCTGTTCATCATGCGAACATAAATCATATTAAATATTTTTTTTATTTAAATTAAACACAAATAGTACTTAACAAAAGCTGATCGCATGATATATGATGAACGGATGAGACGTGAGAATTGTTAGGATCCTCACAAAAGGATCCGGAGAGGATCCTCATCATTAATAATCCACCAACCCTAGCCATCACCAATACAACTCTACCAGGCAAGAGAGACCAATATCAGATGAGCTAGTCGACCATATCTACAAACCCACAACAAAATCTATCAAATGAAGAAAATGCCTATTTAAAAATCTATCGAATCAAGAAAATGCCTTGTACTTCCGTATATATGTTGGTCCTCCAAGAAACAAATAATATAGAGAAAAATTAAACCCCGAATTTATTCTCTGAGCTTGGCAGCGGGTTACAATCCGTCTTTTTCCCCGAAACCTAACCGCCAACTGAAAATTCACAAATCTGCAACTTTTATTCAAAAGTTGTTGTACCATCTTCACCAATCTCGAAACAAGAAATCAATACCAACCCAAGAAACCCTAAAACAAACCTACCCTACACAATCACAGATTCGTCGCGATGGCCGGAAAAAAGGCAGGAGGAGGCATTCCTATCTATGTCAGACTGGGTCTGAGTCGTCCAACATTAATGCCATGCCATTTGCGTTCAAACTGAACGACACAAACTTCAAAGTGTGGTCGAGGATGATGGAGGTTCATGCTGCGGGCTTGGACAAGCTTGGATATTTGAATGGAAAAACTCCAAAAGTTGATGAAGGAGATCCTGGTTGCTCCAAATGAGTCACCGAGGATTGCGATCATACGGTGATGGCTGTTGAATGTTGAGAGTTGTCTCACATCGGTGAGGGACAAAGTTTGCTACGTGTTTATATGATCTTAGGCTACTTTCCATATTGCCAATTGGTTTTATGGTGGAACCTCAATTTCATCATAGTATCAGAGTAGGTTGTCCTCGTGTGGAGCCAAACGGTTACACGCACTCTACATCACCGAGTTGTTGTCCACGTGTAGGCTTGAAAATTTGCCACACGAGCGGGGGCGTGTTGAGAGTTGTCCCACATCGGTGAGGGACAAGGTTTACTATATGCTTATATGATATTGGGCTACTCCCCGTATTGCCAATTGATTTTATAATGGAACCCCAATTTTATCATGTCCAAGTATTACGAGTTGTGCTGTGAATAGTATTTATTACATGATTGTTCACTTTTGAGTCAATATGTAATATGACAATAGTACACTTTTTTTTTTTTTATGTAAATTGGCTATCTAATGAGAAGAATTGTTACTCTGATTTCTTTCTCAATCTCTCTTGTTTGGCCTCTCTATTTTCTCTGTATTCTCTTTGATTCTATATTTTAGGTCTAACATGTTTTACTTTCTTGAAGTGTGACGATTTTCCTGAAGAGTTGGATAAATGTGGATAAATTTGATGATAAGAGAAAATTGATTATTAATACACTAACCACAAGATAAAATTGACCAAAATTAAAATTTAGAGAGAAAAATCAATAGTTGAGTACAAGTTCAACGGGAAATATGCGAAATAGCCTTACAAACTTGTAAGGCCATCTTCAGTTTTTTCTCTTCAAAATATCTTCTTTTTTTTTTTTTAATGTATAGCCTCAAGTATATTTTTGAGAAGACGATGATTTTTCTTCTTTCAATGATTATTCTTCAATCTCCAAGTTGATCGTTTTTTTTTTTTAACAACAAACAAAGATAGAATCAATTTTATTATAAAGGGTGTAGGTTCCGTATTACATTAATATGATAACTTTTAATTTTCTTAAAAACTGTAACAGTGAGGTCCAACATATAATGAAATAATAATTTAACACATATTTTGACTTGAATTTTCTTTTTTTTTTCTTTTTTTTTTTTTTTTTGACATCAGCGCTCAAATACAATCTTTGGGTCCAATATATAATAAAATAATAACTTAACACTTATTTTGGAATGAAATTTTTTTTACATCAACCTTCAAATAAAATTTTATATTTTATATTTGACATTTTTGTTGGATATACTCTTAACTCACTTAAAAGCTCGCTTGCTAAGCCATCTCCAACCATAGAGGGCTAAACCCGCCAAAAGTTAACATTTTAAAGACTATTTTAGGTTAAAATTTTCAATTCCGAAACCATGACTATATTTTATTTTCCTTCATATTTTATTACTTTTTGAGGCTACTTAGCCTGATTATTTTAACTTGATTCCCTTTAACCTTTGATTTGAGACTGATTTTGTAAATTTTAGGCCAAAATGTGACCAATATGTTGCCTGAACCCGCACCGTTTCCACAGCAGTGCTCTCAAGTCTCAACTTTGCCATCCCAATAGTTCTCTAGACAATGTTGCCTATACGAAACTTGACCAACACGCTACCAAAACCGGGTCTTCACTCCACGGCAAGCTTGCTCACGCCCACATTATCAAATCTTCCTTTTAACCCCTGTATGTTTTTGCTCAACGATCTTCTCCACTTCTACTCCTAGCTTAGAGAATGGGACAGTGCACGCCACTTGTTCGATAAAATGTCTAAGCGGAATCTCATTTCGTACAATTCCTTGATTTCTGGTTACCACGGGCGGGTTTGTTTGATAAGGCATTGGGTGTTTTTAAGGAAGCAAGAATGGCTGGTTGGAAACTTGATAAGCTTACGGTGTCTTGAGTGTATGTGGTCAAACCGGTGATTTTGAGTTGGGTAAGCTGGTTCATGGATTGACAGTCGTCAACGGGTTGGACTCAGAAGTTTTTCTGACCAATTCTCTTATTGATATGCACTCCATGTGCGGCCAGGTTGATCATGCCAGGAATTTGTTTTAGAGTTCGGATAACTTGGACCATGTCTCATGGAATTCCTTGACTGCTTGCTATGCTCGAATTGGTTCTAATGAGGAAACGTTGACAACTCTGGGAAGTGCCCTTAAGACGTATGCAAAACATTTGACAATTCAGGCCTATTTAGGAAAATACTTAATGGCTACACAGTCAAACTGGGGTTGGACTTGGATGTTCTTGTCAGCACGGCAGTGCTTGATATGCAAAGACTGCTGGTTTAGGTGATGTGATACAAATATACAAATTCATGCCTTCCGTAATGTTGTTTTGTAAAATGCCATGATTGCGGGGTTCCTTCAAATAGAGACCTTTTCTTATGGACAAGCAAACAAAGTGTTCAATCTTCTATCTGAGATGCCAAGGATAGGAATCAAGCCATATACATTACCTCCTCAGTCATATTGAGAGCTTGTAAATTGGTTGAAGCTCAAGTACAGGGAACAAGTTCACACTCAAGTCTGCAAGTCCAACTTGCAGGGAGAAGAATTCATTGAAGTGGACTTATTGATTTCTACTCTATGTTGGGTTTATCCAATCATGCGTTGAGATGCTTTAACTTAACTCCTAGGCTAGATATTGTCTCATGGACATCCATGGTTGCAGGTTATATTCAAAATGGGGAGATTGAGAGTGCATTTGATTTATTTTATTGACTCTTGTCATCTGGAATGAAGCCTGATGAATTCATAGTATTAAGCATGCTGGGGGCGCGTGATGATTTGGCCGCAGCAAGATCTGGAGAGCAGATCCAAGGATATGCTGTAAAAGCTGGAGTTGGGAATTTACTATTGTTGAAAATTCACATAATGCATGTATGCAAAATCTGGAGATATTGATTCTGCTAATTTGACCTTTACAGAGATAGAAAATGCAAAATCTAGACATATTTCCTTAAATGTTTAGACAATTAAAAATTTTAGCTTTTCTTCATCTGTTATCTGTTGTATTCTTTCATCCTGTTTACTCCTCCAGCACTTTCCTTTATGATTGAAAATGCTAGGTAGGGAAGAAATTGGACTGCTTGGTAGAGAAACATCTGACCTGGGAGCCGTATCATCTATGCCAAGTAACTTCTACTAAATGTATTAGTTTTTGTTCTTCCTCGTTTAGATAACACAACTTTACTCAAAAGTCCTAAACCGGAGAATGGTGTTTTCCTTAAGATGCCAAATCAGTTGCAACTCCTTCTATGAAAGTATGATTGTTAAAAAGAGGGTCCATACTGTTTATACAAGAATTGGACATATTCATGGTTGTGGTTCCTTAAAAGGTTGGAGGACTAACATTCAAGCGGTTAACTTCATTTGTTAAAAGCCCCTAATCTTGTTACCTTCAACAGTTGGCTAATGATGGAGACGCTTGTTGGAGATTGATCTTGAAGCCAAGCAATTGACCTTGGATACTTAATATCCATATTTCAGGTAACTTTTATTGGCCAAGTTAGTTTGTATTCACATTCTCTATTTACTTTGGACTTTGAACTGAACTCTTTGATGGTATAAATTCACCATATCTTCACTTCAACAATTCACCATGTCATCTAGTCCCTTGATGAAGTAAGTTTTATTGGTTGTTAGGTAACAAGCCAAACAAAAGGAACTTCAATGCCCTTTTTATGTTGAAGCTTCAGTGTTTTTTTTGGTCAACAGTTCAATGTCTTTTTTAGCCAGCAATCTTATTTTGATTTATTTGATATGATTTTATAATTTTATCGGATTTTTAGGATGCAAAACCAGCATGTAAGACTTGTAAGAGTTCCGCTTAAAAATGAAAACAGAACTCCTCAAAACATTGTCAAAGTTTTTGCAGCGGATAACAACATTATAAACAATTCCAGATTCGACATGAAGGTATCGTGTATTCTAAAAATGCACTAGGTCATGCAAATAATTTTAGTCGTATGCTGAATATCATTTTAGAAGGTTGTTTATTCTTAAATGAAATACATACGTCATTGTCCAACTGAATTCGGTTGACAAACTAAATGCTGAAAATCTTGTTTAGAAATCCTATTCAATTATATACCATACTTACTCTTTCCCTGACCAATTATACCTATATCCGTGAAGATGCTACAAATTAAGAGCAAGAATAAATGGGGTTGACTCCTTGCAGCCCCCGAAGTTCTTCCCTTTATAACCATCTCCAATGCAACTTCCGGAAGGTACCTGTTGCTTCTTTGTATTCTCAACCATGGCTAAAAATAGGACTAAGCGTGAATTGATTTCTCATGAACCAAGCAGGAGAGCAACCTTCAAAAATAGGAAGGCAAGTTTCTTCAGAAAGCTGAATGAGATCACAACTTTATGTGGTGTTATTGCATGCGCTGTTATTTACAATCCTTCTGATACCAAGACGGACGTGTGGCCTTCTCCACAAGAAGCATTTTATGTGCTTGAAAAATTCAGGAATTTATCTGAAGAAAGGCGAGGCAAGTTCATGGTGGATCAAGAATCCTTTCTCAAGAACAATATATCTAAGCTGAACAGACAATTGGAAAGAGCGAGATTTAAGAATCAAGAACTTGATGAGAAGCTACTTTTGATTGAATACCTAGAAGGTAAGAATTTTCTTGATCCTGGTCGCCTTGAAAGTTTGAACGGACTTGATCAACAATTGGATAAAAGAATTGATTTCATTACTAATAGGATTGAGTTCTTAGAGGGTCTGAGGGGCAACCAAGTCGATGCTGAACTCGATTCTGATGGGATGGCGGTCCGTGGTATTAAAGGGGGAGTCGTTGGCGACAACCAAGGTTAATTTATTGTCTGTTGGGGGAAGTAGTAGTGCAAGCCATTCAAAATAAATTGTGAGCAGAGTGTAGGTGTTGAATGTTGATGAAACAGGTATCTTATTTACCTACAATTGCCTGAATGTACTTTTATTTTTGTTTACCTGAATAAACGCAGTTTTTGTCTATCGATTACGGTCGCAGCAGAGGTGTTTTGATTAAGATAATTATCACTTTCATATGTAATTCAGACAGTAGTATGACTCCTTTCTGCTCTATGTATGGATTTTATTTTCTACCCTTCTGTTTTCTTTCTTTGAGAAAAGGGACTGATTGATTGATGGCTTCGTCATGGCAGTCCACCCTTTTGGGGGTAGGAAAGATTCACGAAGACATTTCAACATCCTTTGACCACCATCGTCTAATTCATCAGGAATTGAACCCAAGACATGCCTTGTAGAATATGAGTCTGAAATTTGTCCACAAATCACTAAGCCATCCCTTGATGGTTATTTTCTACCCTTCTGTTGCGTCCATGAAACAATTTCATGATCATGGATTATGCTTAATTATATACTACCGATGGAAAATATAATAGCTTTTAAAGAACCACGAGCTTTTAACAACCATAATCTTAATACAAGGAAGGAGTTGTAACTGATTTGGCTTCTTAAAGAAACCACCATTCTCTGCTTTAGGACTTTTTGAGTAAACTTGTGTTTTCTGAACGAGGAAGAACAAAAGGGAGAACGAATGAGAAACCCAATTTTTGGGCCATTTTACTCGTTAGGACAAGGAGTTTTCAAAATTCTCAAAATGGGCCTGTAGAACTTCAACGAGTACCATGTGTCGGCCATGAAGTGGTCCATAAATAAAAAGAAAAATTAATGAAAATGACTTGAAAATTTTGTGTTTTAACGAAAATGACAAAAATGTGTTGTAAGTGAATGGTACCAAGTTTGCTTTTTTAAAATAAAATTTTGATTTTTCGTTAAAATGAATAATATCAAAACTTTTCATTAAAATTTCCAAAATAAAAAGATATATTGATACAAGCGTCAAAAGATTCCAACTCGGACATTCAAAAACAGTAGACACTTTAAAAATAGTGACAACTACAAAAAGAAGAAGAGATTCACTGTACGTAATTAATTGTACTCATCTGTGATCGAAGTTGCCTCGTACGTGTATATATGAATGCTCTACATCATTCACACACACAGAAAAACACAACACGCTTCAACATAGAGAGCAACCGACCTGCGATGCATTTAGCCTACTTGTTGTGCCTTTCAGGGTCCATATGTTGCGGGTGATGAGACTCGTATTGTTCTCAGAGGGTGTTGGAGCAAGATTTCCTACAAGAAGAAATACCTCCATAGATATGTTAACCGTAATCTTCACGTTCGCCGAATCCTTCTTTGAGGTGTCTCAAAATAGTCTTCCTCTTTCGTGGCTTGCCTAGGTGGGGTACCAGCAAAAGATACTCTAACGCTCAAGTCAAGTTGATTGATTTCTCTTCTCTGGATTCTCTCAAGTTATCCTCATGTGCCTTGTTCTTTGGCTCCTTTACCTATTTATAGGATTGCATGCTTGAGGATCAAGCACCACGACCAGTCCTCCTTCCCCACTTCCTTAGTGGTCATCTGTCATATGACTGCATGCTTTAGGAACAAGTGCCACGACCTGTTGCCCTCTCCCACTTCTCCTCTGTAGTGGGGTAGTTTTCTAGGCACGTTCCCTTGCGTCCGTATATTTCTTGTGGGCTTTTTACCTTTCACAACACTTTCTCCTTGGATGATTGGTATTGGCTGTGAGTCGAAATCGGATTTTATCCTCCCACAGTGCCCCCTTTTTTCCTTTTTTACTCATGTGAAATAGGGAAAAACTGAGTTTTTCAATCTCATGGGGCCTTGAAACTACACTCTTTAAACCAAGCTAAACTTGAAACACTTTTTACTAAGGCCAAATTTGTGAAAATTGTTTTTTCTAAGAATAAACTTACTAAAGGTAAATTTACTGAAGTCCTCACTTCGTTGTGAGGGCTGACATCTTCCCACAAGGATTTTCGAACGAGGATTTACGAACGAGGACTGACAAGTGGATTTAGAGACGAGGTGATTTTCGAACGAGGAATGACAAGTGGATTTAGGGACGAGATGATTTACGACCGAGGACTGACATATTACAAAAATGAACTGATATCTTACGAACGGTGACTGACAAAATTTGACTCAGTAGGTTGTCTGACAAGCTATATATGTATATATATGTATATGTGTGTGTACCGATTACATAAACCACCATCCCATCTTGTTGAACTGACAAAAGCAGCAGCTGCAGTACAGAAGCCTAAAAGCGCGTCCCTCTCGCCGAACACGCCTAGTCTGCACATCCATCTGCTTTTATACAGACACACACGCATACATATATATTGACACTGACATCGACACTAACTTGCTTTTCTATATATATATATACATACATACATACATACATATAGACATACATGCATTCCGACCCTGACTTGCTTCACTATATATAAAGATATATATATATATATATACACACACACACATACACTTTTGCAGACATCACATCCTTGCCAGACTTGCACACCGGGCTATCTATCTAACTACACACACATATATAGGATTTGGATCCTCTCCTGAGCTCAGTATCCTGAACCTACTAAGCAAATCATATGAACCATTGAATTTTGATCCAACGACTACAAATAGAATGTTCTTTAAAAATTATAATAATTGTACCTGTTAGATTTTGATCCAACGACCTATATTATTTGCTCAGTAGGATCAAGATGCTGAGCTCAGGAGAGGATCCAAATCCATATATATATATATATATATATATGTGTATGTATGTATGTATGTATGTATGTATGTATGTATGTATGTATGTATGTATGTGTGTATGTATGTGTCTGGGTACCTAGGCATACATAGGCACACCTACACGTAACATCTACGTGCATATCTCTGTGTACCGACATGCGGATCTCTACGTACTTTTCATATATTCGTATATATCTCTATGCTCACATGCACATATATAAATTTATATATATATATATATATATGTCATTACCTTAGGCTTCTCCATCCCTTTTTTCTTCACTTCCTTTACTCAATTCCTCCACCAAGCATGTGGTTTCTCAAGTGGCCTCTTGGCTTACAGGTAACTCTTTATTTCAAACCCCACTTGCGGGAATACTCCACATATTCCTCTTTTATCTTCTCGAATCAGTTTTGTCCGACGAGTCTTCCATTATGTTTCTCATGTCGAGATGTACACCTTGGTCTAAATATGGTGGCACTCCACCATGCTTTGAAATCGTCCCAGATGACGTGCACCTTAGCCCACTTTCTGCCGGAGCCGACATGCATTCGGGCTCCGGTATCCCAGCTGGGTTTACCATTTTGTCTCCGGACCACCTAGGGGCCATTAGTTTCCCGCTCCACCCCATGATTCATCTCATCTTATTCTTCACAAGCACCCACCCTATGCAACTGAACCCAAACTCTTACTTGATTATGTCAACCTTTCTGGCATTGGGTCTGAAGCTAGGTGTATCCTTAGGTTTTAGAGATTTCCTCTATATCTTCGACATGACTACCATTAAGGGTGAAACTAGCTTCTTTGATTTTAAACCTAGATATCGCAAGAAATTCTTGTCATTGGCCCCCTTAAGAGCCAGGGATTGGAAGAACTGCCCACTTCTAATTTCGGGGAACTGGAAGGCTCCCGAGCTGTCTCAACTACCTATCCCTTCTACTTTTGGTCCTAAACCTGGTATATAAATTTACCATTGTTATTAGTTTTTCCATAAATATGCAAACATTTCTTACCATGAGCTTCTTTCGCAGCTTTATCGGATGGTCCCGAACAGATACTCTCCAAAGACCGAAAATGTTGGCTAAAGAGGTTTGTGACGAGGAAGATATGGAGCTCTAGAGAAGTTGCTAACACCCTTACTCAAACCACCTCTTTCGCAACTCCATCATTTACTTCCCGTACGTGTGACCGACTCCCGAACGGAGAGCTCAGAGGAAGAGGACGAAAGAGAAGAAGGAGAGGAGCCAGGGAAAACGGACACGGATTCCGACTCGAATTATTCTCCTACGATGGCTTCTCCACCTTCTGACATTCCACCGCCCTGCTGCGTCGCATCACCTCCTCGTGATCTTCATGTGCCTAGAATTGCCAGCAGGTTGGATAAACGTCCTCTGGCGGATAGGCCTAAAAAGCCTAGGCGTGGTTTCGTGGAGGGTTGGTTGTTCACCCGTTGCACCCAATCCAACCATGTATGGAGCAGTTGTGATTAGTGCTTATTTTCAAATGCACGTTGAAAGTGTATTCCTCAATTTTAAGATGTAACTTTACACGTATTTAAACTCTATTTGATTTGTATTACCAATCTATTACTTCTCCTTTATCCTAACTAGTTAAGTCCACGTAAGATTGTTACGCTCGTCGTACTCCACGACAACCACCTTGTGCCCATTTTTCACAATGATTTCCTGATCCCTAGCATGTTGCTGCTGATGATCGTCTTGCCTCTGCTTCTGCTGCTGGGTCTGACCATTTGGTAGGCTTGCAGATGGAGGCCACACGCCAGTGTTGAACAGTGAACTCACAACAAGGAACAGAGCCACAAAGTTCATCATTCCGGGTTATTTGATCTTTTGGTATAAATACGAATAATATGATGATTTCTTGCTTTGAAGATCACAAACAATTTCGAGAGGGTTTTCTTTGTTTGCTCAGTGTTTCGAAACAACGGTGGGGTAGAGAGATTTTGCAGTGTGACCGTCATAAGGAAGGGGATGGTATACCACGTGTCATTAGATAAATAGTAGGATATGAGTGTCAAATAGTTAATAACTTAAAACATAAAAAGTTTCACTACTTACATAAAAACACATGATGTACTATAACAATTAAAAATTTCTTGTGGGGGTGAAGGATGGGGGGTGTGTACGAAATTGGTACCCGTTGTTGATCTGCGACGTGGTGCTTGGCGGCTTGACATGCGTTGCGGCTGAGTGAGTGACATGTGTTCACCTGCATGGCCACAGCGGATGCTGCGTGTCAATGGTACAATGCTTCAGCTATTGGCATGGCTTTACTTCTTTCCCTGTGTTCCTATCTTGTGTTTATAATGGGTGCCTATTTTCTTAGACGAGAGAGTTTATTCAAGGGCCGTGCTACACTAAATTTGTGCAGCAAATAATTTCGCACAATGACTATATAAATTTATAATATAATTTACCACAATTTTCATTAAATTTGTATAATCCCTTTAATAGAAGTAAAGCCTATTAACATATGTGGGCCTTATCTTTATTACAGGAACGATTCAAATGTAGTATGAAAAATTAGTAAGAGTATCGTTTTTGCTAATCAAATTTCAACTAAAATTAGATATAAAGAGTAATTATACACTTACCACATATATACACCATCTCTCTAACGAACGAGACCCACCAACACATGTGGGTCTAATTTCAATCACATGAATTAATGCAATTATTCGAATTTTTAGATATTCAAAGTTTGCACCAAGAAGAGGAATAATGTTTTCAAAGAATGGTCACATAGTATAGATGGGTATACTGATGCAGATTGAACAGGTAATGTTACAGACATACAATTTACTTATGGCTATTTCACATTTTTATTTTTAGAGGAAATTTGGTTCCATAACAAAGTAAGATGTAGAAAGTGACTGTTGTACTAGTAAGAAGCTGAATATGGAAGAATGACAAATAGACTGAATTTTCTGGTCAAGGAGTTTGGAAACGCTTGTATATGTGTTCGCGCGAAAAACTAATCCCAAGCATGGGATATAGAGCAGTCGCACCCTGCCTCCTCCTCTCAAACACAGATTAACAGAAAAATAAAAAAAATAAAAAATAAGACCGCCCTCTCTTTGTATATAAAATCTTCTTGCCTTTCTAATCCGGAATTATAGTTCTGTAAAAAATGATTTATATATAAACAATATTAGGTAATACTCATATACCATCTCTAACTGAAATGATTAAATATAACGTTTAATAATTTATTAGTTTTAAGTTTATACTTAAATTTATTAGTTATTTTCTTTTTTTCAAAAAATTTATTAGTTAATTAATTAAATTACTATTGAATATTTTAAAATCCAATCGTCTAATCAATTATTTTAAATAGCTAACCTCCAAAAAGTGGTAAGAGAGGCCACATTTGGCCACCGAATGTCCAGACCAAATAATATCTTTGTGAACTCTATAAAATTATAAATTCTGAAACAAATCAAGCTATTTTTTTAATTTTGAAGCTTTGACCTTCTGGATGACATTAACTTTATGCTTCATTTATTTCAAAGCAAATATTTAATTAGGTAGCCACGGTCAAACCACCAGATGTGACGTTTTCTCCAACAACCTGATATGAGCACATGACCAAATTGAAATTGTATTGTATTTTACTGACACCAAAGTATTATGCCAGTGAAACACAAGCCGCTCGTCTTCTCCCTCTCGTACATATCACAATTGAAACATGCATCCTCCATAAAAATAAAATAAAATAATAAACATACGCATATATCTAATGCGTAATTCAAACATTTGGGCTCGATCACCTAATTCTAACTATTGTTTGTATTATCTATTTAATAAAAATAGGATTTACTATAATATGTAAATATTATATTCATTAAATAAAATATACAAATGATAATACAAATAAATGATAAAAATATCATTTTAGAGAAGTTGTGAAAATGCTCTCAGTCACCTTTTGTGTGGTTTAGTGGCATTAGGAATGGACAAAATACTCATAGATATGGGTAAACGCGATTACTCATCCATTTAAAGTTAAAGCTTACGGTTATAAGTAATCGTTTAGACAAATAAACAGTTAGGATATAATCGTTTACACGTGAAATTTAAATGGATATTTATAGATATTATCTACAGTTATAATGGATAAATATAACTGTAGTATTTTTTATCCATTTATTTTAATATATGTAAAAATGAAAATATATATATATATCGTTCGTAAATGTAGGAACATTCGCTAACAATCAGTTCTTGATATTTTTAACTGTTAGTTCTCTAACAATATCTTTAATTAGTTCTTTAACAATAAATTTAGATTAAAAAAAAATCTTTAATTAGTTATCCAACAATCAGTTGTTGATATTTTTAACTGTTATCAATCAGTTCTTGATATAAACTCACAATTATATGGATCATATGATTGAAGAGCAGCTTGGTTATAGCAAAAAAATATGTCAAAAATACATGAATTTTCTTTCCAATATGCTTGCTCACGTGAGAGCTATTTTGTTAGTAGCAAATCAATTCTTAGCAAATATATTATATTATCTTTATTGGTAACAGTTAAAAATAAACTCAATTATTAGAATTGTATGAGGATTTAAAAGATTAAAATACGAAAATGCATGCTAAATATACCTATAACGGTGTTTAATTGTCAAAAAAAAAAATTATGACAAATTTGTCTTTTTAAATTTTCAAGATGTTAAAAAAAAACATGTGAATGGGTGGAAAAAAGGGTAAATGGGTTAAAAAAAATTAAAAAAAAAAAAAAAAGGTAAACGGGTTAAAAAAGAGGTAAAAGGGTAAATGATTACAGTTAAATGGTTATGGAAATAGATATAACTATTTAGGCAATTACACAATGAGTAAATGGTTGTTGAGGTATGAACGTAAACGGTTTCTAAGTAAATAATTGCGATTACCTATGTGCCATAATCATTGTTCATCCCTAAATGACATACGTCCTTCTAAAGCAAGATCAACTTAGCATTGAGATTTTTTTAATTTAAATTGTCCTGGAAACCATTTTTTTGTAGCATGATTTCTTTCCTATAGTATAAATTCTACTTTTTCTAATCAAAAGGAAAGTTATGATGCTGCTGGCCTTTGAGGCCACAAGACTTCGCAACAATCACAGATAGAAGAAATTAATCAAAAATAATGGATCTGCCTAATTCCTTGACACGGAGAGATCCCAATAAATAAAAAGGCAACATTGCTTTGGGCAGAAGTGTGTATGTTTCCATCGCTTTCACTAACAATTATTTTTGCATTGGCTTTTTAGTCAAAATATTATTTAAATTATTATAACTCTTTATTTTGGTATTTAAGATTCAAAATCGACAGAAGTAGTTACTAAGATTGTTTACCATCAATTATTTTGGTTATTATGTAAAAACTCGTCCATAAATTAAGAATATTTATGTCAAATGAACCCCTTCACTTGAACTTATGATTTTTTTAATAATAAAAATTTTTCACAGAATAATCAAAATGATTAACCGTAAACAATTTTAAAAATCACTCATATCGATTTTAAATCTCAAAAACAAAAATAAAAAATTATAACAATTTAAAAGATCATTTTGACTAAAAAAAAACCTTTTTGCATTTCTTCTGTCCTCCTAAGCGCTGTCTCCATCAAACCCCACCATTGCTTTAAGTCCATCTCTCACTCAAAAGTAGCAGTGGGATCTATACCTACATGGAGCCTATATGAGTAGTGGAATACACCCATTTCATAAATCCATGACAAGTGCCAAAATATCCATCACTAAATATGTTATGTACACATGAACAAGGAAATGGAATATTCTATTCCTACATATGGTCTAAAACAAGGGAAGATATTTCAATGTATTTGAAACACTATTCCGTATTATAATATAATTGGTTAGACATTGAACAATATATATACTCTCACTTATATTATAATACATAATCTACCGACTAATATTCTGGATGCATGCTACTCATAAAGAAAATATGGTTTATATTGACAATTGTGACTTTGAATTAGAAATTATGGATCAAGTTGATATTGCTATCAAAATGTATTGTCAAGATTCATGTCGACTACCTTTGCCAAACAAGAGAGTCATGACAAGTAAAGACTACTTTTCTTTGTATGATTAGACAATCTCTCTCCTAATTTCATAAAAGAGGGGAGATATTTAAATGTATTTGGAACACGAGTTGATATATTACGTGTTATGATATAATTGGTTAGACATTGAATAATATATATGCTCTCACTTATATTATAATAGATAATCTACTGACTAATTGTAACATCCCACCCGCTGGCTTTGTGGGCAAAATTGACTATCTTCCGTCCACTTTTGGACTTCGTGGCAGGTATGAAAGTTGTTCCTCTTTTTGAGATCTTCATTTCTGTAAATTTGGTATCAGAGCCAATCCCTGCCCAGATGTGTGCCGACGAGAACGTTGGGCCCATAAGGGGGGTGGATTGTAACATCACACATTGTTCAGGGGAGTGGATCATGTAAGCCTTATATGTATATTCTCATCTCTACCTAGCACGAGGCATTTTGGGAGCTCACTGGCTTCAGGTTCCGTAAGAACTTTGAAGTTAAACGAGTTCGGGCAAGAGCATTCCCAGGATGGGTGATCCACTGGGAAGTTTTCGTGTGAGTTCCCAGAAACAAAACCATGAGGGCATAGTCGGGGCCAAAAGCGGATAATATCATGCTACGGTGAAGTCGAGCCCGGAATGTGATAGAGATCCGAACCGGGATATGACACTAATGTTCTAGATACATGCTAAAATTACTCATAAAAAAATTATGATATATATTGTGCGACTTTGAATTAGAATTATGAATCAAGTTGATATTGTTATCAAAATATATGGTCAAGATTCATGTCGACAACTTCATGTCGACAACTTTTGCCAAACAAGAGAGTTAAGTCCAGGATACGCAAAAAATTCCTCTAGAACGATTGAGAGTGGATTTCTGGTTGGATAGTGCCGAGAGAGTTATGACAAGTAAAGACTACTTTTCTTTGCATGAATATACAATCTCTCTCCTAATTTCCTAAAAAGCACAAACGTTCCCACCGGTCACCACCAAGCAGCAGAAAAATTTACATCAAAAAAACGTTTACATTTTAAACGCAGTGAGTTGCAAAAGAAAACATTTTTAGGGAAAATGATATCATACACGAAAAAACGCATTTACATTCTTTTACGCAGTGATTTGAAGAATTTTTTTTATTACAAGTGATATTATACACGTATTAATACGAAAAAAAAAAAATATTAAACTCTACATGTAAGGAATTGCAAGTAAAATTTTGACGACCCAAGACAATCGACTTGTCATTCTTTCTAATGTTTGTCTCTTACCTCATCTCCAGCACCACCGCCAACTCTTCCTCTCCCCCACCACTTCTGTCTTCTTCTTCACTCCCACTCCTTCTAGCTACCCTTCCATTTCACCAGACAATATTCTCTGAGCTCTGAGCTCTCTCAACTCCGCCAAGCTAGCCATGGCCAATACTAAACTTGTAGTGGAAGTTCACGACGCAAGCGACCTGATGCCGAAAGACGGCGACGGTTTTGCGAGTCCCTTCGTGGAGGTAGACCTTGAAGGGGAGCGGCAGCGGACTCAGACCAAGCCAAAAGACCTCAATCCTTGCTGGAACGAGAAGCTCGTCTTCAACATCAACGACCGTTCTCACCTCCCCCGCAAGACCTTCGACGTTGTCGTTTACAATGACAGACAAACTGGACACCATAAGAACTTCCTCGGCCGAGTCAGAATCTCCGGCGTCTCTGTCCCTTTCTCCGAGTCTCAGGCCACCATCCAACGGTACCCGCTCGATAAGCGCGGTGTCTTCTCTCATGTCAAAGGCGATATTGCCCTCAGAATCTACGCTGTTCAAGATTACATCAGCAATGGCGACTTTGCTCCAACACCAGCACCAGCATCAGCACCACCTACACTAAATGATGGATTTGTTACTACTAGTACTGGTGGTGCTGCTCATCCTCCTCCGCTGCAGGAAATCAATACTAATAGGATCGATGAGGAGATTCATCACCACCATTTTGGGGGAGAGAAGATCAAGATGAAGAAGGAAAAAGAAGTGAGAACTTTTCACTCCATAGGCACTGGGATGGGTGGTGGCGGCGGCGGCGGCGGTTCTTATCCTCCTCCTCCTCCAATGAAGGCATCCACCGTTGAAACAAGGACGGATTTCGCTCGGGCGGGTCCTGCCACGGTTGTGCACATGCAGCAGACTCCGCCGCAGAACCCGGAATTTTCCCTGGTGGAGACAAGTCCACCATTGGCGGCGCGGCGGTACAGAGGGTTTGGAGTGGACAAGACCTCGAGCACATACGATCTGGTTGAGCAGATGCATTACTTGTACGTGAGTGTGGTGAAGGCAAGAGATCTTCCAACCATGGATGTTACAGGAAGCCTTGATCCTTATGTGGAGGTGAAGCTTGGCAACTACAAAGGGGTGACCAAGCATTTGGACAAGGACCAGAACCCTGTGTGGCACCAGGTTTTCGCCTTCTCGAAAGAGAGCGTGCAATCCAATTTGCTTGAAGTCACTGTCAAGGACAAGGATTTCACCAAGGATGATTTCGTGGGGAGGCTACATTTCGATCTCAGCGAAGTCCCCCTTTGCATGCCGCCTGACAGCCCTTTGGCTCCTCAGTGGTACATGTTGCAGGACATGCACGGGAACAAGGTCAGAGGGGAGCTTATGCTTGCTGTTTGGATGGGGACTCAGGCCGATGAGTCCTTTCCCGATGCTTGGCATTCCGATGCACACGACATTAGCCACGTCAATCTCGCCAGCACTCGATCAAAGGTTTACTTCTCCCCCAAGTTATATTACCTTCGAGTTCAAATTCTGCAAGCTCAGGATCTTGTTCCTTTGGATAGAAACCGCCCTTTGGATACATATGTCAAGGTACAGCTTGGGAACCAGCTGAGGGTCTCAAAGCCTTCCCAAGTGCGTACTATTAACCCCGTTTGGAATGATGACCTCATGCTCGTGGCCTCCGAGCCTTTCGAAGATATCTTAGTTATATCAGTTGATGACAGGGTTGGTCCTGGAAAGGATGAGATATTAGGGAGGGTGATTCTTTCGGTTAAAGACCTTCCGCAGAGAATTGACACTCATAAGCTCCCCGAGCCGATATGGTTCAATCTCCACACGCCTTCAGCAGCTGCTCAAGAGGAAACTGAAAAGCAGAAGGAGAAGTTCTCAAGTAAGATTCATCTGCGCCTCTGTTTAGACGTGGGTTACCATGTTCTAGATGAGTCCACACACTTTAGCAGCGATTTTCAGCCGTCGTCCAGGCACCTGAGGAAATCAGGCATTGGAATTCTTGAGCTTGGGATCCTGAGTGCCAGAAAATTTCCACCTTTGAAGGGAAATGAGGGTAGGACTACTGATGCATACTGCGTGGCCAAGTACGGAAACAAGTGGGTACGAACCAGAACGCTTCTCGACACTCTGACTCCTCGCTGGAATGAGCAGTATACTTGGGAAGTTTATGATCCATATACTGTAATCACCATTGGTGTTTTCGACAATTGCCATATCAACGGAAGCAGGGAAGACTCGAGAGATAAAAGGATTGGGAAGGTGAGAATTCGATTATCGACTTTAGAAGCTGATCGAGTTTATACGCATTTCTATCCCCTGCTGATGCTCACACCCTCGGGTTTAAAAAAGCACGGGGAACTTCAGTTAGCATTGAGGTTCACTTGCTTTGCTTGGGTTAACATGTTAGCTCAATATGGAAGACCATTGCTTCCAAAGATGCATTATGTCCAACCTATACCTATTAGGCACGTTGATTGGCTCCGCCACCAAGCAATGCAGATTGTAGCAATGAGGCTAGCCCGTTCAGAGCCACCGCTCAGGCGGGAGGTTGTCGAGTACATGTTAGACATAGACTACCATATGTTTAGTATGAGGAGAAGCAAAGCCAACTTCCAGCGCATAATGTCGGTTCTTAGCTGGGTCATGACTGTCTGCAGATGGTTTAATGACATTTGCAACTGGAGAAACCCGATCACAACCTGCCTCGTCCATATCTTGTTTGTGATATTAGTTTGCTACCCAGAACTAATATTGCCCACAATTTTCCTCTACCTCTTCGTGATTGGCATGTGGAACTACAAGTTCAGGCCAAGGCACCCACCTCACATGGATGCTCGGCTTTCGCATGCAGAGTCTGCCCACTCGGATGAGTTGGACGAGGAATTTGACAGCTTCCCCACGAGTCGACCCCCGGACATTGTGAGGATGAGGTACGACAGGTTGCGTAGCGTGGCGGGCAGGGTGCAGATGGTGGTTGGAGATTTGGCAACCCAAGCGGAAAGAGCACAAGCATTACTAAGTTGGAGGGATCCGAGAGCAACGGCAATCTTCATCATCTTCGCGTTGATCTGGGCCATGTTGATATACGTTATTCCGTTCGGGATTGTGGCAGTGCTGTTCGGTGTCTACCTTCTTCGGCATCCACGGTTCAGGAACAAGATGCATTCTGCACCAGTTAATTTCTTCAAGAGATTGCCATCCAAGTCAGATATGCTACTATGAAACTGAAGCTAATTATCTGGATTATCTGGATTCTTTGTATATTCGCCTAATTCTTGTGAAGAAAAGGTTGTTTAGTAAATAACCCAACCAAATAATAGCAGGAAAGACGATGCCATAATGTGCTTTTTTCTTGATCAATTCTTGAATATGCACATTGAAATTTTAATAAATATGCAAGTGCTTTTCTAGAAAAGCACTTAAAAGTGTTTCACAAAAGAAACGCACAACATGTGTTTCTATCAAAAAGCACTTCAATTGCTCTTTTGAACTCAAAAGCACTTTATATCTGGCAAACATGATCAGAAGCGCTTTGGTGATCAAAAACCCTTTTGGTAAAATCTGAAAACGCTTTTAATTGTTTCAAAAGCATATTCTAACAGGTTGTTTATCGCTACCTTCCAGACTGCTGTTTCCATACTATAAAGTAAAAGCCAATTCGAGTAATACTGGTCATCCCTAATCAGGTTCAATCAATAAAAAGTAGCTCCAGATTTAATTACAAGCGAAGAAAAGCACTTGAGAGAAAAGCATGATGACTTATAGCCGTTATGTTTTAACTTCTTCCATCCAACAACACTCTATATCCAACATTAAAATCATTCCAAAAATAATCTATCCTTGAAGATACAGGCAAGTTCATATGGCATTTTTTCCATGAAAATCTCGCCAAAAAATGGATTAGTACAACTAAATTTCTCTAATTAGACGACATAATCCTAAAGCCAAGATGTACCAGTAGCGCTACAATTGTCACGAAGCTCATGAGCATCCCGCCTACAAGAGCCCTATCGACAAAACCCCAATCACTCAAAGATCCTTGGGCTTGCTCTTGCTTGTTCTGGGATCGCAAGCCAATTTCATCCTCCACCTGTTTCTCAACATGGTTCTTTCGCTTCCTCAGTAACCATCCAATCGGATTTCTACTGTTCCAGTGTTCCAGCAGAACGGTGTTCTTTGTTACAGCACATTCTTCCGAGGTAGCCTGTCCTCCACAGCTTTCTGGTCCACAGGCACAAGTTTCTGGCGAAGTTAAACACGCGCAAGTCTCACAACTGTTGGCACCAGGGAAACATTTCTCCTGACTACGGTTTTCATTTGTTGAGGCGGGTTTATCGTTTATGTGAGGGATGGTCTCAATCACTTCTCCAAAAACCGACCACCTTCCCACCGATGTTATCTTCACAATTGCTGAAGTCCCCAACATACTTTCTGGAGCGGCTACAAGAACCTGCACGTATCCCTTTGTATGGCCAACCTAGGGCAAATAAAGAACATAAATTGTAAACATCACTTCAGTTCTATCCTCGATTGAATAGTTGTCCTAAACCCAAAAACTCTTTGGCTAACAATGGCCATCATTGTGTTATAGACCAAAAGATAAATGGCAACAAAATTGAAATAATAAACACTGCGTCAACACATAACATTATGAGTTATATCATCGAGAGACATAAGACTGCAAATTGTAAGTCATCCTTGCACTTCGAGAAAATATAAACAAACAAACAAATGTTTGTTCAACTCAATTGTAATGAAATGTAGATCCAAAGATCAACACCTTTATTATTAAACATTAAACTGCATTTTTAGTTTCTTCAATTATGCATGCAATTAAGTAATAACTCAAGTTTATCATTAAACAAAAGGCTTAGTTATTGCTAAACACCCTTAAACATAAGCACAATGTCTGTGTCACTTTGCCCCCTGAAACTCAAAATGTGTCATCTTATCCCCCAAAACGTCAACTTCGTGTCTCACTTTGCCCCATTTCTTTCTCAACTCTGCAAGAAATCCGTTAAGTCCTCTGATGTGAAATGAGTGGGGCCCACTTAATGCTGATGAGATTGCCATTTTATTGCTACATAATCTAAAGCACATATGAGAGAGTTGATGGAATGGGGCAAAGTGACACGGGAAGTTGACATTTGGGGAGTTAAGTGACATTTTGAATTTCAGGGGGCAAAGTGAGACTAATTCAAAGCAAAGCGTAGAATTACTCCAGATACCTGCTTGAATATCATGTTTTATTCCATAGACAATACAAAAGAAGCCAGCCGTTTATCCCCAGCACAACATTAACTGACATGATATATATAATACCCTAGGAAGAGACAACTTGTACAAACTACAATGTTACAAACAAAGAGCACATAAACTTACCAAGTGAGTTCCATCAGTCGCAATATCAGTTATCCATATTCTTTCCACCCTGCCCTCCATCCCAACATATGGTGCGAAAGCTTCAAAAGCAGAAGTCAATTCACGACTCCTTTTCTTCACTACAGTACTGGGGACCTTTTTCATCCTTGCAGCAGGTGTTCCTAAATTTACAAACAAGATCACAAAAGCTAATTACAAATCTATGTATTAACTCATTGATTTCTGTAATATAGTGCACCACCTAACTTATCATCCTCACTTTCTGTTAGAAAGATTTTTGTTCCAAAACCGAAGTACACCAGTTTTGGTATGTAAATGTTATGGAAATTTAACAACGCCATCAAGTGGTTAAAACAAATCTATAGGAAAATCTGTATTTATTTTTAATATGTACTAAGGAGACAATTATACATTAGAAAATGAACAATCAGAAGGGAAAACTGGTGGTCAAGAAGACCACACAACACCAAAAAGAGGAAACGGGACAGCATAAAGAAAAACAAACTAGGGAGAACTAAATCCCTCCCACAAGCAAATTAACATGAAGCTGCCTACCAATCTCACCACATTTCGAGAAAGAAGAAGCTCTGAACTCAATGGAGACAGATCCCCAAAGAGCCGACTAAAAACAAACTTTCCACCGTAACACCACCATCGCCATATAGCTTTGGACTTCTTGCCCTTCCAAAACAATTTGTAACTTTCACAGAGAAAGGATAAACAATCCCTTGACAACCCAACTAATAATATGTTTCCATTAAAAATTTGTAGCTACCTTATCATACAGGCAGGATTATCTGTATATTAGGCTGTCTTAGGTTTTAGCGATGGCATATAGATTGGCAATAAAGACTGGGTTTACCCAAATTTTCCCTCCCTCTGTTTCTCTATCTCATCTCTTCTAGCTCTCTGCCCGCTCTCCTCCTTTTTCCCCATTGTTCTCTGCCCCCTATCTTCTCCTTTCTTCCCATTGTTTTATTCTTTTTTCTTTATTCCTATCTTCTCTATATCTGGTCCTGCATACATTTGGGCACAGAGCAATTTTTGTCCGGTTTGTCCAACATTAGTGACTATTTGCCAAAAAGTGATAAAGCACTCCAAATTTTGAAGAAACTAATTTCTACAACAGTAGTAGCCAGGAATTTAGTAATATCACATTATACTCATCCGTCCGTAATTTTATAAAATATTCTTCAAATCAAATCCATGTATACTTTTTCTTGCTTATCAAACTGAGCAGGGGATGCATAATGTCACATGGTCTAAAAACAATAAACTTTATTGTAAATTCATATTATATCAACTTCTCATATATGGACAATGAAAAATGTTGATGCCATACTTTAACCATTGTGTATATGCATACGATGCCCTTTACGGCATCCCAAAGTAACTTGACCAGAAATTATCATACCTGGTCTAGGATAAAACTGCGAAATATGAACTTGAGAGAACTTGTACTCTTTAATAAGGCTAAGAGTTTGAGTAAAGTCTTCATCCGTTTCACCTGAGAAGCCAGGAAATAAGTGTAAACTCCTCCTGTAATGTTCTCTGGATTGCTCAATGCAGAGAATAAAGTAATCAAATCCCCCAAATTACCCACCATATCTCAAAATATAGAGATACGAAGAATATGTTATTGTTAACGCTGTTCTTGGCAAGCTAAATTTAGCAGCTGAGAGTATACTGATTACTCGCTGATTAGGTTATTAGCAACCAAATATTATCAAACATGTTTTTTAAAACTTTACAAACTTGCCGTTATTATCTATAATGTCAAACCACCTTAATTTCCTTTAATAAAGGCAAGAAATAAGGAAGAACAGGGGAAGCAATTCCTTCAAATTAACCAAGTAGGGGAAGCATTGGGAAGTAAACAATCACTAAGTTTACCACCAGAAATCATTTATATCCCTTTCATGCTAAGTTTATCCCTCAACATTTCCAACTTAATCTTAGTGCTTTATCTTGCTTTTTGAATTTGCTTTTGGAGTGCCACCGAGTCACAATCTTAAATTGAAATTTAGAGATATGTTACATCAATAATTGATCAACAAAGAATGTGGGCATAAAACATTTGATCTTTGTGAAAAACAAAAACAAACAGGAGCCACGACATCAGAATCAAGCTACTCACTGACCAGGAAATCCACATATTATATCAGTCGCAATCTGCATCCCTGGCACAAGCTCAGTTAGGGTATCTACCACAGTCTTGAACTCACTTATAGTATATTCCCGATTCATTGCCTGAATGAATAAGCATAGTTATTTGAATAAAGCAACCATAATGTAATCGGAAGTCTAGGTTTGTACATTTGTTAAATGTTAAATCCGAAGGAAGATAAAGTAAAGGATACATCAAACTTAGCTATAAGAAAATGGACCAATCCATGAAAAAAGAGAGAAGAAAAAAAATTAGGACTTACAGTCAAGACTGTATCACTTCCAGATTGGACTGGTACATGTAGAAATGAGTATACACATGGATGACGCAAAACCTCTGCTATTTCCTTCAAGTGCTCCAGAATGAATGGAGGATTCGTCATCCCTATCCGTAACATTGTGCTTGCACTGGGGGGGAGTTCTGCGACAATTGCATTCAATAAAATTGGTAGATTGACCCCAATGTCACGACCTGCAAACATCAAGGAACCGATTATTAATAAACTAAACAATGGCCTAAACAACATTTTGACTTCTTTTTTCTTTAAGTATTACTTTTTTGGTGTGTCCTGCCAGAAATGATTTCTCCTCCAACATCCAACAAACAATATACTAAAACTGTGAAGATGTCAACGCACATGACCATGGTATACTTATTATTTACTCTATTTTTCTGTTCAAATATACTTTACATGTTTAACATAGATCTCAACCAACCAGATCAACATTGCAGTTTTGAGATATAAAGCCCGAAGATTTATAGTGATTATTTGGAGATTATCTTACAAATTCTTACACTGCAGAAAGACAAGTTAAAAGAAATTATAAAAATTCTTACAAACTAATTAAGTATATAAATAAAAATTCAATGTTTACATAGTTGGGTCAATCCATCATGCTTGCAAGAATTCTTCACATGGATGTATAAATCACTCAAACCAAATACCTCCAAAACGGAGACAAAGTCTCCCCGGATCAATGTTTTAAAAGGCTAAGGCGTGGGCAAGGCGTTTGATGGATAGCCCTGCCTAGGCGAAAGCCTTAAGGCATGAGGCGAAGCCTCACGAGACCTAATTTTTTAATACATATTTTATACATATTTTATACATATAAAAATATAATAGTCACAAACTATTTTAACTCACATAACCAAGTTTAATCAAGCAATCAAATTAATCAATTTCAAACATCTACTTAAGTGCCTATTTATATGAGAGTTTTGGATAATATTTGGGTGGCATAGGTAGTCTTAAAAATAGAGAAATAAGGAAAAAAATATAACGAATTTTTTAAAAAAAAATAATATAACATTAAGAAAATAATAATCCAAATAAAAAGATGTTTTCTTTTCTACGGCCAATCATGAGAATGTTCAGGAAAATAATAAAAACAAAAACAAAACAATGCTTATCTAATATATATCTAGTATTCCAGATAAACAAGTACTTCCACAATCACTAATCAATCAAGCTCAACTATAATCACTAATCAATCAAGACAATAGAATTATAACAAAAAATTACCATAAGCACCAGTATCTTCACTGCTCAACCATATTTCCTTAACTCCATCAGCTACCACAGATTTTACACGTCCCACCTGCAGTGCTAAAATTCTAATTAAACTGGAAACAGATATAATATTTAAGAAAAACCAATGGCATGATACTTACAAGGCTATCAACAGTATAACTTCCTAAATGACCGCGAGCATGCTTTGTCTTGCAGTAAGTGCAAGCACCTAAACAACCAACATTTATGGGAAGAATCTCAACGAACTTGTTTTTCCTCACCTGTGGAAAAAAATTCCATTCAAATACCCCATCTCTAGACTAGTTAACAATATAAGGTAGAAACAGAAACAGATGGCAGGAGTGAAGAAAGCAAAAAAAAGTGCTTGAATGGGTAACAATCAAAGAAAACTAAATTTTAGAAGGGACAACATAAAATGCAAACACCATGGTACAAATCTCCAAAACGCACCTTAGGGAGGTCAAGTGCAGGCAATGTCTTACGGCTCAAAAGGCGCACCTCATGACCTTTCAAAGTCTCTTCAACGATTTCAACCACACGATCAATTTGCTGGACTCCTACAATACTGACACCTTCTAGCTCCTTTAGATCTCGACTTCCTTGTGGCACGCACCCAGCCACCACCAGGGGCTTTCTTGCACCTTTACCTTTTGCTATCAGAGTGTCCATGGCAGACTGACTTGGAGATTTGACCGTGCATCTACATCAAGTAACAAAATCAATACATGGAGAATTATGAGTTAACAGATAATAAAAGACATCTCTCATAAGCATGTACTTACATAGATGTTAAAAAAATGGACAAATTATAAAGAGTATCGTAAACAAAACAAAAAAGCCAACTTCAAAGAGAGAACTTCAGTATTAAAACATGTGCACTCAAAGATAAGCAAGGCAAGCACACATATGGAATAGTTGACTTAAATATAGGAATAGCATTTAAAATAGGTCTACTAAAGTTCAAAAACTACAATGCCACAAATTATAAAATACGTATAAAACTCTAGCAAGTGCCAAAATAATGTCCCAAGGACTGAAGCACTAAATACTCCCTAACTTTGACTTTAAAATATAATTACTAGATTGTTTTCAGGGGTAACGCATGACCAGATCTAACAAAAAAATGAGACAAATAAAAGAATCCTCACGTATTTATGAGCCACAGGTCTGCCTCCTCAGGATTGTCACTTAATGGATACCCGAAAGCTGAAAGTTGACCAGCCATATATTCACTGTCACTCTGCCACAACAACAAAGTGCAGGGGGGCGAAAACAAAAATGAGAAATTCAATGCATTCTCTAATGAATAGAAAATTTAGGAAACAATTCCAGTGACAAGACCAGATCTCATGCTAATATAACATTATGGTCAGTCCACTGTCTTTTTATAGATGGGAAAATAAAATGGAAAAATACGGTAAGTAGCCCATCAGTACCATCAGAAAGGATGCAAAATCCAAGGTAATAGAACAAAGGACTTTAACACTCCAACCAAAAAAAGAAATAGCCTTTACCGCCATATAAATCCTACTTGTACCCTCAATGACAACCTAAAACTTGATATCAATAGATCCATTTGCAATAGGTTGATAAGAGAGGATAATCAGCAAATAGCTGATATGGAAGATACAGATCTACACAAACCTCTACCAGCAAATCTAATTGGATACACCTTTATTTCATTGAGACCTATAAAAGCAATGCAGCCATTGCTAGTTCTTTACTGAAGCCCCAGTTGACGTCATGCATTTCGTAAGTGGACCATTTATCGATAGGACGTAGCCTGTCCACCCAATGGCTTTCCAGCCAACGCTAATGATCACTTAACATTCCACTAACTTCTATATATTTAATTCTAAGAAATTAACCTAATATTACTCCCTCAAATTTTGATGTTCTCTAATCTTTTGAGCCCCTTCCAGCACTTTTTATAGATGAAACAATATATTCAGTTACTCCGTTTCACAATAAACATATGGAAACTGCTTAAATACCCAACCTATGTGCCTACTTTTGTTTTCCAACCTATGTGGCACTTGATGAGCACACCTACATCATTGCATTGGAAAACCAACCACGTAACAGAAGCCAGTGGGACAATTCCATGAGCATCTCCAAGGGGCTAGGCAATGGCCAAGGCAAACCATATGTACCTTGCACCATCACCTTTTACCGTCTCCAATGGATGACATTCGCCTAACAATTTGCCTCATCCGTTGGAATGACAGATTTCTGATTAGTCAAATGTTGAAGGCAAAGTACACATTTGCCTAGACAATTTAACTTGTCCCTTGTCATAAAAAAAAGTAAAAAAATAAAAAATAAAATAAAAGAAAGGATGGGAATAAAAGTGTAGCATTCTCATAACAGTCTTCTCTTCCAATGGGACAAACCCTAAACCCAACCCATTTTTTTTTGTATTACATTTACATATTGTTTTCATTCCATCATTCTTTCCACGAACCGCATAAACCTTTCAATTTGGCTACCAAACCCACACGGTTGAACCATTCCCCACAACTCAAACTTAACAAAAACCGAAACTCGGCCCCTAATTATTGAACTTGAAGCTAAAACTAATACTATATAGTTAAAATTGTAGAGTACAATTGGTAATTGTTAATACTAACTACAGAAAAATACTGGAACGGTAATAGAAGAAACCCTAAAGACGGACCTGGTTGTGTGAGCATCCAAATGTTTTGATATATATAGTCTGCCAAATGAAAAAAACAAGGTTAGGAAGAAAGCCATCTTCAGAGAGAGAGAGAGAGAGAGAGGGGGGGGGGGACCTGAGTGCCAGGGACTTTGGGAGAGAGAGGAGCGAGTGGGTCTTGGATTTGAGATAGCTTGGCGTTGGTATTGCGGCCATTGGGATTGGGTTTGTTCTTTGGGTTCAATCCCACGGTGTTTATCGGCAGACGAAAACCGGGAGGAGCTCCGCCGCCGCTCCCAATCAACAAATCCTCTATGTCCTCCATTTCCTTGGATCTCTGCTACTGTTGAAGCTTCTCACTTCAAACGCAGTGACGACGGGCAGGGTGAAAGGTTATGTAACACTGCTTTTTATTTTAACCCGCTAAAAATTGAGTAATACTGAACTCACCCATGTTTTATTTTTTGGAGTTAACTTAGCCCGTAAGTATTTTTGGAAGGCTAAATAGTCAAAATGCTCTCTGAGATTTGTATAGTTAATAGAAATGATTCTGAGATTGAAAATCAATAGAAATGGTCCATAAAGTTATCCACCATCAATGATTTTGGTCCTTCTTTTAAAAACACTTTGGCAATTTTCAAAGCTTCATAACTCAATCGATTCTTAATCAAATTCAACCCATAATATATCAAAATAAAGATAGGAAAGTGTAGAACAAGATTATACCTATTTGTAAGGCTAATGGTTACGGGGATGGCCGGAAAATAGCCTAAAAGGTGACTGGTCCGCAGGAAAACTGGAAACTGGGTAAATTTTAAACGTTCATAACTTCTTCAATACTCAGCGAAATTGAGTGATTCAACAACTAAAATCATACTTCTCAACGAGACGAAGATAATGGTACCTTTCTTGATAGCTAACTCGCCGTGATTTGGCCGAAAAACGGCTCAAAAGTGGCAACCATTATCTTTGTTTCGTTGCAAAGTATGATTTTCGTTTTTTAATCACTCGATTTCGTTGAGTATTGAATAAGTTATGAACGTTTAAAGTTTATCCAGTTTCCGGTGAATTTTCCAATTGTCCTTTCACACTATTTTCTTGTCATCTCCAACAATCATTGGGCTTCCAAATAGGTATAATCTTGTTCTACACTTTCCTATCTTCATTTGATATATTATGGGTCGAATTTGGTTTAGAAACGATTGAGTTACGAAGTTTTGAAAATTGCCCAAAGAGTTTTTAACGGAATAACCAAAATCATGAATGGTGGACAATCTCAGGAACCATTTCTATTGATTTTCAATCTCAGACACCATTTCTATTGATTATGTAAATATCAAAGACCATTTTGGCTATTTAGCCTTTTTGGAATTAACTTGACTTGTCTATTGATGAGAAGAGTTTCTCAATATAATTTATTATCGATTTATAGAATTTCGTAATTATAATCGATACTGTTTATATTAACATTATAAATATAATATATGTAAAAAATAATAAAACAAAAATTGTTTAGTCATCAAACTATATAAAAACAATAGCAAGATATAGTATTGTTTATATTAACATTATAAATATAATATATATAAAAAATAATAAAACAAAAATTATTTAGTCATCAAACTATATAAAAACAATAGCCATATATAGTTACAGTTAGTTGACTTAATTTTTTGCAAAGTTTTTTTTTTCTATTTTTTTTTTTAAAAGGGAATAACTTGTGACAAGTCACGGTTATTCACCCATTCCAGGAGCCAGAAAGACTGACAGAGACATTTTAACCTCACACAATCACAAGTCTAGCTTCCACACCAACAATAGGTTTTGAACCCAAGACCTCCAATTTTTAATTTAAAGAAAGCCTCGCAATCCGTCATTTACTACTGGATCACCAACTAGTGATTAATTTTTTTCAAAGTAATTTATAATATGAACAATTTTAACCATAAACAAGTTAACTTGATACAACACGATCCCTACCGCATAACAGGTTAAACGCAATTTGCTATAATTGGTGTGAGCTTTTTAATTTTTCAAAAGGAAATTTACAGATTGATTGGGGGTCAAATTCTCTATTTTTTTTCTTCCTTGCGAACGAAACGCGATCCATTTCCACAGTAATATCTGTAACAAAAATATAACGATTTTCCGGTCATCGCCTTCATCCGGCTCTTTATGTTTAACCTACAATATGCATGGATTATCCTTCTGCCTTCATCCGGCTCGTGTTTCGAGTCCAAAATGTTTGGTTTCCTCAAATCCTCTGCCACTGAGGTTTGGCAGCGCAAGGCAGGCTCTTGACTACATTTATGATCGATCCTAGTATGTTTTCTTTACACAATCGACATGCATTACAGGTTCGTGCGCTTCAAATAGACCAGCACCCCAACGCCAGTTAACGCAACAGCACTTGCAAGAACTCCGGTTTGCACAGTCGTCCATCTGCCTTTTTGGGTCATCGTTGTTCCTGGCTGTGATATGCTTGGGTGGCCAGAATCAGAGAAGTCCAGATGCAACCTTAGAACCTGAGATACAGAGGAGGTACACTCGAGGAATAAACCATACAGCTGAAAAATGGTTACAAGTATAAACTCCAACACATCCCAAAATAATTACACATAAACTCCGACCCACCCCTTTAGTGATCTAATCCTATCACGAACAATATGTAGAGGTACAGCTCCTCAACAATCGAATTCAACAAGCTACATAAACCTGGCTCGCTGTGTCATATCCTCCATTGAATTCCGGTATAATTGTTAAAATAAACACTCAGCCCTTCACCCCCAAACCTATGAATATAAAAGTTTCTCAACTTCAAACCGTTATTAAATGACTTGTATCAACATATCGTCCACAAGATATTAACAACCAGATGGGGGGGGGAGGCAATTATGAGTTTAAATAATAAAATAATTGCTCCAAAATGCTTAAAAAAAAAAGCCTTAGAAATCCAGTAAATGAGCATAGAGTTAACATTTATACTACCTTCAGTCCCACTCCTCGAGCATGGCTGACTGCGCTAATAAGATCATCATCAGTTGCAAGTAGAACTCTGTCACCATCTTCGTCTTCAAACTGGAGGAAAGAAAATAATTACTAAAGTAAACACTGTGAAGCTTTGCAGCCCAATAAATCAGATGAAACAAAATTAGCTCAAAGTTTTAACCAAAATGTGAGGACGATCGAGATCATTAGCAGCACCAATCCTTTTCATGATAGCAGATACCAGCTCATCTAAATTTTCCATGCCTGGAGAATAAACAAAATAAATAAATAAATAAAGAATAAGAAAAGGCAAAACATAAGGTCATTGTTGGTTCAACTCTGGCGTCGAAACATCTGGTCCACCAAAAAAAAAAAAAAAAAAAAAAAAAAAATTTCACATCCATCAACTCAGTCACAGAGCTCTCCCCACCCAGTGCTCATCTAGCCCGGTGTAAAAACCAAACCACGGAGACACTACAGAGCGAATTCTATGCCACAACTAATACCCCCGTCAGACCAAGTCCACTCATGTAAGCTTCCATTAATTTTCCCATCCCCAGATATAATCATAACCCATTGGTCACTAAATAAATGAAAATCAAGACCCCAGTTTTCTAGACACTATTAGTAGAGGTGGATTATGATCGAAGGCTTCCCCCTATTTTGTAGTTTATAACTAGCTATCAAAACAAGAGGAAAAAAGAAAATATACTCCCCAAAAGAGAAAAAGACAAAAAAAGCTATAAAACTAAGGGTCAGTCTAACTGTCACGTAAACCTTTGTTTGTCTTGGACAGCACTCAGTTGGCCTATTCTTTGCTTATGTAGATTCCAAATCTATGACACCTGGATTAACAGATGCCACATAACAAATAAGAACTTTTTATTCTAAAGAAAGACTTAAGCTTCTAAATTTAGAGAGGTAAAGGGTGAGCAACCTGGCATCAATTTGGCATCCATGTAACCAAAAGATAGACTCATAGACTGCATTGTAAAATGATAAGGATAAACTTGATTGTTTGACAACGAGGGGCGCAATAGTTTAACAATTTGTACCCAACTCTATCCTTTCACTGAGCAATCACTCCACAAAATATTCATGCTAGGAATGGTATATATAAGTAATCAAGCAAAATGATAACAAAGTATGCTTGCAATGATTTTTGGCCTTCAACCACCACTCACCACAATTAATTCGATGCACTCGACCCCTAAGATCTTCAAATTTGAAGGCAAATGAATTCCCAAGACCAAGAGAAGGATAAGAAAACTTTCCATCTGCCCCCTCAGATGCCATCAGTGCAGACATTTCACTGAAAACGAAAGACCCTAATTATGGTTACTGAATAACCAGGTTATCCAAAAACAGAATCAGTGACAAAACGAAATCACAGCATGCATTTGTGCAGATAATTTTTCTTTTCCATAATTTTCCTAACGGAAGACGTGACACAACCGCGCGCAATGGCGTTCTAGGATCATATAGCTGACCCCACTTAGTGGGAAAAGGCTTTGTTGTTGTTGTATAGTTTTCCTAACCTCCAAACTTCCGATCAAATTAGTCTCACTTCAGCACTAGATTGTTTAAGTCAGTAGAAAAATTGTGTAAGTGAACAAAATACATATATTAGCAAGTTTTGAATACCTTTGAGTATCGCAATCATCAGGTGGCTCCAAAGCAAGTGCTGAATCCCAGAATTTTTGCATCATTGTGTTTGCCATATCATTAACAGTTCCTGAGCTATTTTCAACCTAGGAAAGGAATAAACAACTACTTAATCAATTTATCCTTGGACGCTTTACAAAAGTGATAAATGAGAACATCCAAAGGGGCTTTTAGATTCAAGCCTAAACAATGCAACTATCATTAGAATTAACCCAAGTTTTTTTCTTCCTTGTCAATTTAGGCCAAATTTGCATTTATTATTTATGTCTCAAGGCTAATTAACCCTTGAAGGTAAATAATGGAAACAAATTAAAAGTCCTTCAATTTAATGCATTTATAGCACCCAAATTTTGAATTCAAGTTTCAAACATTTATGGCAAAATTTCATAACTCGCACGCACCAAATAAAAAAACTCAGAACAAACTACAGTACATGCACATAAGACACATATAATCTACATAAGCAAAAGATAAAAATCAAGAACTTACATGGCAATCAAGGAGGAAAAGATGCATGTAGAATTTGTAAACCATATAAGGAACGAAATGGAAATAAAATAAAATAAGACAACTATGAGAAACACACTCATAAGACATGTTAGACGAGCTTCTATCACAATTGGAAAATTAAAAACTAAACCAATAGAATGCATTGAATATATATTATATACTGGGCAATCCCATCCCTTAAAAGTTCAATATATTCTGCAATGTCAAATCAACATCTTTCATATCCAAAGGCAAAGGAAAAAATGAAAAAAAAAAAAATTCTTCACTCTGATGAATAAGGAACACATCTAAACCATAACCAGGATGACTTTACCATAGAAATTGCCGCATGAGTTATCTGCAGAACATCCACACAGGCAGCAACGCATCCATCTGCACAAACAGATGTCAATACACCTTATAAACAGTAAAAATATGTACTATAAAAAGTACCACTCACCTCTGTCTAAGACAGGAAGATGTAAGAACTTCCCTTCATGCATTATATGCAGTGCATCAAGGATCGTTGTCTCTAACGTACCACACTCAGGGTTTGAAGTCATTACCTAAACAAATTATTTGGATAGCACAAGTTGATTCATGTTTGTTCAAGGAAGCTTATTTCAAAAAAGGAACAGAGCTATATAGTTAATTCTAAATATAGAATAATCAAACATTCGATGGTTTAGAGGAAACCTTTTCCACCAAAGTCAACTCAGGAGAGAGATTTTGCGCCACAACTCGCATAAGGATATCCTTGGAACTGCAGTCAGTCAAAAGCAAGCATCATATAATATTCATTAGAGAGGACATACAACATCCAAGAATGGCATCTAACTCCAAATGTTCATAAACAAATATAAAGTAAAGAACAATACGTTAGTATCCCCTGAATCTTGTTGCCCATTACAATTATAACTGAATTAACCCGCAACTCCCGCATCCTTTTTGCTGCAACATAGACAGGATCCGATGGGGAAACAATGGCAACCCTGAAATCATAGAGCTACAAGCTTGTCACAAACCTTAAACAAAAATTGAGCCAAAAGTGATAAATTGCATCCTCCCAAAAAGACCAAATGGCAAGTCACACTAAAGAACTGTACTTCGTATTTTCACCAATGATGGTTGACAAGGATGGCTTGAACATTCGATCCCTCAAAGTTTCTAGAAAAGCATATGGAGCTGCAATACATGATGATAAACAGAACAGAATAAGTTAAATTCTAACAGATGTATCAAATGTATGTACCAAAATAATAAACAAATAGGCTCTGTTAATACAGTGCCCATTCACTATAAAACAGAGACTTTTGTAAAACTTTACTGTAGGAAGCAACTTCCAATCACACTCAAGTAATTTAATAATATTGTCATACATTAATACGAACCAGAAAAATTGGCTCCCATCTGGCGTTCAACTCCTTCAACAGCAGCAGCAATGGCACTCCCCTGCTCTGCCGCTTTCTCCAATCTTGATATAGCATCATAGAGACATTTTGTGATATCTAACAAGGCAATAACTTCACCACTCTCTACGACAGGGAGATGTCTGAATTTACCTGTTAACAGATAAAGAAATGAAGTCGTCCGCGTTGCCCAACGTAGCCATGATAAATGAAGATTTAGATGCAAATTCTTAGACAACCCCACTTGCAGACACGAATAATAAATTAAAAAAATACCAAAAACTACAACCTTGTTAGATAAAAAAACTAACCTTGGATCATTTTCTGAAGAGCTTCAAGAGCTGATGAATCAGAATTAACAAAAATAGGATTCCTCGTCATGATCTTCGATACAATTGTCTGCTCCGGTCTCAGCCCCTCGGCAATCACTCTAGCAGAAATGTCCTGAAAGCAAAAGTACCATAAGCAAAGCGGATACTCAAGAACTCACAAGAACAGCCAACTATGAGTTATAACTTGAACCTTGTCCGTCACAATTCCGGAAAGCAACGCATTTGAATCAGTTAAGAGCACAGCATCCACACGGCGAGCCGCCATCCTCCGACATGCATCGGATACTGTAGTCCCCTCCGGAATAGTTAGGGCTTTCGACAATCTTAGCTTCTTCACCGTCCTCTCCCCACCACCAGACCTTTTAAATGTTAAAATTAAAACACCATTTTCGGTTAAAAACTAAAGCTAAGTTTTGCAGACCCCAATTCTCAGGAAACCCAAACTTGAAATCAACTCAACTATACAAACGCAAGACAAATTCTCCAATAAACCATTTTCTCGGGAAACAAACAAAGAGCAAACGAGAAAGGACAAGAAAAACTTACGAAAGGGGAGGAGGTTGAGGAGGAGAGGAAGGTTTGGTGGCGGTACCATTAGAGGTTCCGTTCTCGGGAGGGGCCGATTTCTTAACCCCGGCGGAGGGGCCGCGTTTTTGGCTGAGACTGGTCCGCCTCACACCCACTTGGCTGCTCATCTTTCTCTTCTCTGCGATTATTAGGGTTTCTCTGGTTATCTGAACTGCAGAAACCCTAATTTAGTTGCAGTGATAAGAGAGGGAGACAGAAAAAGGGAACCCTCCCCTCTCTCTCTCTCTCCTTTTCTTTTTGGAATTAAAATTGGAGCGAGACAGAGTATTGTTATTTCAATGGAGGCAGATTTTTTGCCCTTTCAGTTCCCGTGTCCAGTTCTCGTGTCCTTCGTATCTCCGTATTTTCTGTTTTGTGTGGTCACAATTAAGTCACGTTAATATTTTATATATTTTTTTATAGAGATAATAAGATAAAAAAAGAATAATAATATAAAATATTGACGTGATTTAACCGTAATTATACGATGGCACGGAAAGTGAGAGGGCAAAGCCTCCATTTTCAATTCCCACCGATTTGACAGTTCAAATTAAACATAGAGGATAATTTTGTGGTGGCCAGAGGAGCAGAGAAAATCGATTGAACCGGACCAATTGATTTGATTCGATTTAGTATTTGAAATTTAAATTAAGCCACACAATATTTGAATTAATAACTAGGGTTGGATAAAATGACTGAAAAATCCGAAACGGAACTGAAATTTACCTCCGTTGAGACCGGGGCATACCAAAAACCGAAAAGCCAAGAAAGACGAAAGTTTCGGTATGGTATTCGGTTTCCCCTGACCATTTATTTGATAATGCGTACCGAACTGAAAATATTTTTAATATTTTATACTATTTTTAAAAAAAATGATACTTTAAATGGTATAACTGTTTGGTTTTATGGGATTTAAAATTTCCGTTAAATCGATAGAAGTAATCTTGAAATCGTTTAACATCAATTATTTTAGAAAAATTTTCGCTAAATTGAAGAAATCACCGATTTAAGATGAGGGGTTGATTTGACAAAAATATCATCAATTTAACAGGAAATTTCTCACATAATAACCAAAATGATATATCGTGAACAATCTCAGAAACCACTTCTATTAATTTTAAATCTCAAAGACTAAAGTAAATATTTATATCAATTTTAAAAACCATTTTAAATAAAAGGCCTTGAAGCAGATAACAAAATTTTTAAAAGAGGTAGACGATAAAGACTAGGGGTGGGCACGGACCGGGCCCAAATTTGGAGGGACCAGACCGGACCCATTTAAAAAGGAGACGGGGCGGGGCGGGCCAGGTGTTACAAATCTTATCATTGGAACCGGACCTAACCCGGCCCGTTTCAAACGGGCTGGTTCGGGACGGGTTCATGAGTCTTTTTTTTTTCCTGTTTGGATCGCCTCCTGAACTTCAACTCGGTCTCCAACATTAAGACCCTCATCTGCTGCCGCACCGTTTCCAAGCGATTCAACTCATGCTCCACCACGGTTATAGTCTCCGGCTTCATTTGCTTCACCACTCATAGCACATTCTCAATCGTGCCGGGTCGGGCAGTAGCTTGTGCAACCCGAAGACCAAGTTGACCGCCATAGGTCTCGTAGAAGTGCATCTGCAGCATGTCGGAGAAAGAGTGGTCGATCGACAGCTAAGGGTAGACTTTGAAGATTCAAGGCTAGGGCTTCGGCGAAGAAGGTGGCGACTTTACGCATAGGGCCTGCTTGTGAACCTACCAGGCTGCCAACAAAGGGTTCTGATCTACAAAATCACAAAGCAGAAACATATATAAAGAAGAGAAGAGATGGCGGTGCGTACCTCCTGAGCGGTGAGTCATGGCAGCGAGAAAAACCTAGGGATTTTTGAGTCGGCAAATATCAGGAAGATTAACAATTTCGAGGAAAGAAGAGTGTAAAAAACTATTAGCCTCCCAAAGGCCCTCAATGTTCGGTGGGCCTCAAATACCAAACTTGTTACCACTTGTTGGTGGGCCTCCAAAGGCTTTGGCATGAGTGTGTAGAGATTTAAACGGTCCAGGCCGGGGGCCCATTTTCTCCAATCTTTAAAACCGGCATGCCCCATTATTTACCAAGAATCACCCCAGCCCCCCCTGTTTTGTATTTATAATTTTTGGACCCGTCCCGTACCCGCCTCGAACCGCATGGATCCGACCCGACCCGTGGGTCCATAACCTGTTTGTCCACCCATAGTAAAGACGATTTGATGACCAAAACAATATAATAAAAGGACAAATTGATGGTTTTGAAATATAAAAAACCAAATTGATGAGTTGACAAAATATAAAAAACAATTTGTGATTAAAAAAAAAAAAACCTTTTGTTACAATTATATTTAGAATAAGAATGTGATTTTATAAATCCTATTATATCTAGACATATTTTTTAATATTCTCTTTAGTATTATTACCCTATTAGAGTTGTAATCATAAGGATTTAATTTATCTTACTACTACATAAATAAAGGTACAATAACATAATACAACACGCGTCTTACAATTAAATGTCATTGCCACCACCCTCTTTCTCTCTTTATTCTTTTAGAATAGTTCAGTTAAATAAACCTACTCTACCTTTTTGTTAAATAAGCCACTATAACTTTTTGTTTAAAAAAACTAATGAAAAAAGTTTAAAAACTTTAAATTTTAATGATAAGAACAAAATAAAGGATAAAGTAAACACTAATATGATTAATTTTTTAACATAAAAATATGGTTTTTCATTAAAGTAAATAGTATTATGATTTTTCGTTAAAACGTCTTTTTTGTTTTTGGTTCGAAAATCCTTTATATTTAACCAATCAATAATGCACACACAATAATATGGATAGGCAGTAACTGGGGTTCCTGTAAAATTGAACCAACCCTTTTTATGTATAAATCAATCAGCTATCAAAAGGTTTCTCTCCTTTTTTTTCTCAGCTGTTGAAATCAAATCAGGAAATTGCAGAAAAGCATCAAAGTATATAAAAAGGGGGATTTTAGGGGCTTTGTGGATCAGAAAATGGATTTCGTTAAATTATATTATCAAATTTGCTTCCTTGTTTGTCCTTTTCCCCAACTGGTTGAGAGTTAAATTATCCGAATTGGTGACACTTTAGGGTTTTGATCGGGGGGATTGATGAGCACTATGAATCTGGCGGTGGTTCTGGTGGCGGTGGCGGTGGTTCTGTTCGGCCGATTTTTCATCACCAAGGCCAATGTGGTGCTGATGGGGAACAACGTCACTCTCTCTTTCGACGACAAGGAAGCTACTTTTGGTGAGTTTCTTTTGCTTTTGCTTTTTTCTTCATGTTTTAATTTCTGTTTGGTTGCTAAGAAATTGCGGGAAACAAGAGTAGCTGAAAGTTAAACCAAACTAATAATTCTATGCATGTGTGTTTGTTTGTTGTTTTCCATGTTTGCGTTTTTGTTGATTTTTGTGGTGGACAATGATGTTAATTACAGCTCCGGAGGTTAAGGGTTCCGGGGAATGCGGAGTATTGTATTTGGCAGAGCCTCCTGATGCGTGCTCGGCATTGACTAATCAAGTCCAACAAGGCACGAATTATAGCTCCCCCTTCGTTTTGATCGTAAGAGGAGGGTGTAGTTTTGAGGATAAAGTTAGAAGAGCACAAAAGGCCGGCTTCAAAGCTGCAATTATCTACGACAATGAAGATAGCAACATCTTGGTTTCAAGTAATGACCTTTTCCGATAACAATTTTTCACGCTTAGTGTTTTGATTTGTCAAGCTCCATATTTTCCAGCAATTACTCACTGATCAATGAAAATTAACGGTGTTGTTGGAGATGTAAACAATACACAAGTCTAGTTGACCATAAAAAAAACAACACACAAGTCTGTCCATGCCTCCCAAATGGTCACAAGCTCCTAAGTAAACCACTGTCTTGCTAGTTATAACTCTGCTTAGGTTTATTTACTTTTTATCTATTCGAACTAGGTGTTTAAAAACTAAAGTTAGAAAGACGATAAAATAATAGCAAAAAGTTTCACAGGAGGAAGATATTGTAAAAAACTGTTTGAAGGTTGACTATTATGTTTGAATGATAGATTCAGACTTTGTTAATTTTATACACACACACACACATATATATGTGTATAGTTTTTACATTTCTGTTCAATGCCCGAAAGGTTTACACCTCAATCTACTTCTTTTCGTAGTGGTGAAGAACCTTCTCCCCCAGGTAATTTAAGAAGAGGTATTAATCAATTTACCCCCTGAACTTGTGACCATTGGCCAATTTCCCCCCTCAACTCTCATAATTAGTCAATTTGCACCCTACTGTTATTTTTTTTAATTTTCCATCTATTCTTCTGTTAAGTAGGTATCCGCATGACTGCCTTTTAAGGGCAAAAAAAGTCAATTTGCACCCTACTGTCATTTTTTCAATTTGCACTCTACTGTCATTTTCCGTTAAGTAGGTTTCCCTACACCTTACCAGAGGTAGACAAGGCCGAGGGAGGAGGCGACGGGGGTGTGAGCAGCTGTAAACTGCAAAAGCAGCATATCAAATGGACTGGGCTGCAAACAGCAGAGGAGGGAGGCGTTGGCGGCAGTCACGGGCTCAACATCGAGACAAGGAAGAAGAAGAGAAAGTTCTAAGAAAGGGAAGAAGATTGAAGGTGTAGGGAAAATGACTTTTTTGCCCTTTAAAGGCAGTCATGCGGATACCTACTTAATAGAAGAATAGATGGAAAATTCAAAAAATTAACAGTAGGGTGCAAATCGACTAATTATGAGAGTTGAGGGGGGAAATTGGCCAATCCTTACAAGTTCAAGGGGTAAATTGATGAATACCTCATTTAAGAATACATAAATGCAGTAGAAGATACACAGACTTTCTTCATGTTCTGAGATTTGTGTCCATATGTTAATGTGCGTGCACTTTCTAGTCTATTTTTAATTTTCTCTATACCCTCCCAAGTGGTTTAAGTTTTAATTATTTATTTTATTTGTTCGCCCTTTCTAGAAACTGTAATTCCCTTTTGTGTGGAAAATACAGTGGCAGGAAGCTCAGCTGGTATAAAAATATACGCCGTGTTCGTTTCGAAAACTTCTGGTGAACTACTAAAGAAGTACACTGGACTTACTAACATGGAGCTGTGGCTAATTGCAAGCTTTGAGAATACAGCATGGTCAATCATGGCAATCTCTTTCATTTCATTGCTTGCCATGTCTGCAGTGCTGGCTACTTGTTTTTTCGTTCGCAGGCATCGAATAAGACGAGAGAGGCCTCAAGCTTCTCGTGTCCAAGAATTTCATGGGATGAGCAAACGCTTAGTAAAAGCAATGCCAAGTTTGAAATTTACCACTGTTTTAGAGGACAACTGCACATCAAGCACATGTGCTATATGTCTTGAGGACTATAACTTTGGAGAAAAACTCAGGATTCTGCCATGTCGCCATAGTAAGTTTCTTTTTGTTCCGCCATATAAAAAATATTGTTCCTTGCAGAGCTTTTTTGTATGATTGGTTGGCTTATGTTTCCTGCATTAGCATTTTAATGCATCTATGATAGCTACTCTACTAAGTTATGCAAAATTTTATTCGTTGGTCACATTTGATTTCTCACTTCATATAAACAAAGAATTGGTTTCTCATTGTTTCCCAATTACCAGTATTCAGAAGTTGCGTTATTTTTGGGACTTCCAACCGCGCTTGACCTGGTGGGCAGGGTGCCACAAGTTGTGCTACTTTTTGGGATTTTAAAGTCACTTGTCTATGCAAATAAATCATATAGGATCTCAGAACTTTGTTTTGTAGAGGAAAAAAGAGCTTATTGATGCATCCTTTACAAGGCTTGAAATCCTGATTGAATTTTTGGGCAAATATCTATTGTTGTTTGAAGTACAAAATAGTGGGCCACTAGGAGAGACCCACGTGGGGTTTGAGACAGTGGCACATTAGCTTGTGGTGTTCAATTTTTGTTTGGATAACGTATTGTGAAAACAATACTTTGTTATTTAAATGAATTTGTATGCTGAAAGGTCCAAATTTGGTCCTTCCCTCCAAGAACTTTGCTTTATCTTAGACATATAGTCAACAGAGTGCTGGTTTGGTGATTAAACTAGTCATAAGGAGCATAAACTTGGCATTATTCTGGAGTGGTGAGAAGTGTTAAAAAAAATACGATACACATTTCTGCAGATTTCATATTCCTTGAAAAATTTATGTATTTCTGCCAGATATTGCAGCAAATGGGACTTCTGAAGTTCAAACCTTAAATATTATCTTAATCAGTCTCTAAATTCATATAAGTGGATGCAAACTGGTTTATTTGCTGCACTCCACATTATAAAAAATCATTGAGAAACCAATGGAAGAATCATATAAAACATCTCATTTGTTTGATGTTTACTTCATGGTATGGCATTACAAATCCTATCCTGCAAACTACAAACTCTCGGTAATGCTTGTTGTTATGGCAATTAAATATTTGTTTATGCTGAAAATTCAGATACCTTTCCAGTAGCTTTAGAATGTTGTTAGTGGTTAAATTTGAATAGTGATAAAATGTGAAGTAGTTGCGGAGGTAAACTTCAAGAATCTCCCACTTTGATAACCTGCTATGCTATTAACCTAGCCTAATGGAAGTTGTTCAATGTCAATGGAGCTTGCATACATAATGTAGAATCTTGAACAACTTTTCTCGTCAGCTGTATATTGACTTCAATAATTATTTTGTAGTATGCATATCTCACTGTCACTTACCCGGATTTTGACAGAGTTTCATGCTCTCTGTGTGGATTCTTGGCTTACTTCATGGAGAACCTTTTGTCCAGTTTGCAAGCGTGATGCAAGAGCTAACACGGGTGAACTACCCGCTTCAGAATCCACACCATTGCTTTCGTCCGGCCCATCCTCCATGGCATCTTCCGTACTTTCATCTATGAGATCATCAATAGCATCATCTTCAGCAATACAGATAGGACCATCATTGTCACGGAACCCTTCATTGTCTCATTCTCACTCTTACGCTAGCACAGGTCACATTCAGCAGTCTCTTAGGTCCTCCTATCGCCAGTCCCCTTCTATTAGTGCAAGCAGAAGTTCAATGGACCTCCGAAATGCCTCGTCTCAAAGGTCCCATGTTTCCTATTTTGTTTCACCCCATTCCTTGGGTTACCCAACCTTATTACCCCCGAATTCAAGATACATGTCTGTTGGACACATTCCAAGCCCTAGCAATGCATCACCAAGCTACATGAGCTCTTCCAATCATCGACCGCATCCACTACATTGTAGTGAATCAGCTGCAACGTTTTCTCCTTTTTCTTCTGCTCAATCTCTTCCTGAATGCTGATCAAGACTTATGAAATAGCTCGAGAGGGAGGTGAACCAAGATGCTTTTCTCCACTCTGACCTCACCTTGTTGCAGTATCGTGATTGAGGTCTATGATGTGAATGCTTGCTGTATGCTAGAATTCACACCTGAAATGTTTCTTGTTACCACCTCACATGTATATTAAACTATGTATATAGTTTTAATTTGCAAGATGTGTTTATGGTTCAGGATCATATATCAGATGTTTATCAGTCGCAAAGTCAAAGAGTGAGTTGTGGTGTGCATTTGATAATCGGCAATGGTGGATACGATTAGGGAGCGTTTGGGATTTCTTTCCAGAATGACTTATGTTTAAAATTTTGATCATCAAATGGTTTGGTAAAGTTGTAAAAAGCTGCTTTAAAACTTAAAAACTTACGGAGCCTGCAAAAGCACTTTAATTAAGTGACAGTCCATATCCCTCCAATTTTGTGTTTTATCTTTACTGAGTTTGGTGTAGCTTTCACTAGTTAGCAGTCGACTGCAGCTGCAGACCTCTATGCTCTCATCTGAGAAATTTTATTGCTAACGGTGACTACCCGCTCATCAAGTCATCACTCATCTGTAAGTTTATATATCTCCTTACAATTTTTTACTTTTGGATTTGGAAGCTCTCAATTTTTTCTCAGATTAGGGCTTTAACATTACCATGAGAATAGGGGCATTGTCTTGACTATGAGATAGGGGCTTTGTCTACTTCAAGATTAGATAGATTACTTCTTATTAATTGATGTAAATTTCATTTACGTATTTCATTTCAGTTTCTATCATTTAGATCATGTTTGCTGTGCGATTCACGTATTCCAGTTGCTAAGTTTGTTTGAGTATTCAGAATTGATTATGTTGATAAGCTTAGTTCTGCCAAAGGTTTTATGCTGTGAATGTAGATGGTGCACATCTACATGTTTCTGTTATAGTCTTTCCATATCTAGGATTCTCTTACTGATTATGTAAGCATGTAAGTAAAAATACCATATCATATACAAGGGTTTTGTGCTTGACTCTGAACTGTCATAAAAGTCTGCTATGCTGATAATCGTAACTCAAAAATGGTTTGAGAATATGTGTTTCTGTCTCTAAAGATGTGCTGGGATTGCTGTAACTAGTACCTAACTATTTCTAGAATTCAAATTATACACTCAAAATCTAGAGTTACTGCCATTTACATCTTCTATGTCTCGGATTTTTGTTTTACTAATTGCCGTTCCAAGGTGTGCTAGGCTTGCTCCAGTACCTTTTCCTTTTTCTCGTCTAAAAACTGCATAACACTGATACATATGTATGGATTGACCAAGTCGCATGGGATCATTACATTTTGTGTCTCTGTTTCATTCTTAGGCAAAGCTTTATATATGAAGCATATACACTGATGGAAAAGGAGTAACGATGTGGAAAATGGATCCAAAGTGATGGGTATCAAGGAAGCGGCGGCAGGAAATCGTCGTGGCACATATCTTAAGAAGAAGGGATTGGAAAATTCAAGGACCAACTGCACTAAGAAGACAGAAAAGAATCCCAAATTGAACAGAAGTCTCAAATACGGATACTTTGGTACTTACAAAGTTTCACGAACTCGTTGCGATTCCAGGCTTGGTTATGTTAAAGTCCATGAAATTCCTTCGAGTGGTAGAAGGCTGCAACAAGATCTCTGATGCTCTTAACGAGATATTTTACAGGTTCTCTCTCTCTCTCTCTCTCTCTCTCTCTCTCTCTCTCTGTGATGGTCCTCGGTCTTTTTATATCATTGGTTGTAATTCGCAGTTGACTGTGCATTGTTTATTCCCCATGCCTTGACACTATGGTAGTATTTTAGGTATAAATTACACCACGGGCACTATTCGTACCTCCAGGCCAGAGACAATAGACGCAGCAACTAGCATCCCATGAAGATCTCTTTGGCAGGGAAAGGGTTCAATTTGGAAGCTGTGATGAACGTGAGTTTATCGTTGATTTCGGACCCTAGTTCAGTGTGGGGAAAACAATTGTCTTCCAATGATCAGCCACGAATCAAGTCGAAGACAGAGCGCGGCGATAATGGCGAGGCAGGACCAAGCAACGGGCTCATTCTAATGGATGGCGAATTTGATACCAAATTAGGCTGCCTATTGTGTGGTTTAGCCGAATTCCATCTCTCCTATTGTAAAAATATCAATGTACTAAAAAAAAAAAACTAATGCAACCGCACATTTTGCAGCTGATTATTATTTGTCTTAAATGTTGCTAACGTTATTAGTATTATTTTGTTTTTATATACAACAATATTTTGGAATTCAAATATGAAAATGCAACTCATGTTATGAATCGTACATGATTGTCATGAATAAAATTTTTTTTTTAGTGAATGAATAAATGATATTTAAACACGCAAAATTGAAATATGACTTTAGATTTTTGACAATTGTAAAAAATTCCTGGCACCAATGATTGTAGAAATTTTTTAGCGTGTGGACAGTTTGGTATAAGAAGTGTCATAATACAATTGTTTAGATTTTTTTTTTTTTGAAATTATGTCTAATTGTATAATTAGACTTGGTGTACAAAGCTGTATTTTTTGGTCACTATGAAAGATCTCCTCACAATAGGGGTTGGTATAAACACCGCCAAACCGGAAAAACCAAGTCAAACCGTGATAAAAAAAAAATCGTAAAAAATTGCATTGACTAAAAAAGTCAAAATCGGGACAAAACCCAAATTGGTCCTGCTCAAACGATTCTGGTTTGGGGATAATGAGAACCGAAATAACCAGACCGAACTGCTTTTAATTTAAATAATTTTTTATTATAATTTATAATTAATTGATTGATTAGGGCTTAATGTTAATTTTGAAGTATTTAATGGGTGGTGGGTCAAATAAGAGATAATATATCACATTTGGAGAGACCCTTGTTTGGCTGTTGTGTTGTAAATTGTAATTAGCAATTCTTGTTGGTTTTAGGGAACGAGAGGAAGAAACAGATTCGCTAGTAAGTAATTGAGATTTGATCAAGTTGTGCTACCGTATTAAAACAAAAACATTAATTTAATACTTAATTACGCTTAACTACATAATTCGCTTGAATTTGTGATTAAAATGTGTTTGGTATTGAAGATAGAAGATACGAAAGTATATATATCAGGTCCCTTAACAAGATGAATTCCTATTTTTTTTTTTTTTTTTATAAAAATGCAGACACTTTATTAACCGTTGGATTAATTTTAATGAAATTGTGTGGTTGAGATTAAATAACAGGACATACAATCTCAACTACACAATTTCATTAAAATCAAATTCACCGGCCAATGAAGTGTCTCTATTTTTTTTTTTTTAAATAAGGATCCTTTTGTTAAATAATTCGTATATATGTATGTATATATTTATTTTGAACAGTAAACTGATATGAACCGAATGAAACCGCATAAACTGAATCGTATAATTTTAATAATAAATTTCAACAGATTCGCATCGAACCGAACTGTCTGACAAATAAGCAGAACACACCTTTCCAGCTTCCAAATCGAACACTATATATACATTCAACCGAAACCGGCAATTTCCATTTCCTCCATCCGCAGGCAGAAATGGCGAAACCTGACAAGTCGAAGCCCAATATTCCCCAATACGTCCGTTCCTCCGCCAAAGTCCACCCCGACTTCGATGCCGACCCCAACTCCTACTCCCTTGAAAAATTCAAGCTCTACGAGACCAGACAGGTAACCGATTCTTCACTCTCTCTCGCTCTCACCAATTCAATTCAATTCAATCCAATTCTTCATTCTCCTCCAATTGACGCTCTCAATTCCAGCGATTTTACTTGATCGGAAGCGATCGGAACAAGCGGCTCTTCCGGGTCTTGAAACTCGACCGCTCGGAGCCCGACGATTTGAATATCAGCGAAGACCCGGTTGTGTACTCGCCGCAGGAGATCAAGAGCCTGCTCCAGCGAATCGCCGAGGGCAATCGCGCCACCGGCGGCCTTACTTTTGTCACCAAGGTTTACGGGATCGCCGGTCAGTGTCTTTGACCTCAAATTTACTTGAGGTTTATGAACTACCTGCTTGTATGTTTGTATTTACTCTTTGTATGGGGTTTTGGTAGGTTGCATTAAGTTTCTGGAATCGTATTACTTGATTTTGGTCACCAAGCGTCGCCAAATAGGAAGCATATGTGGTCATGCGATTTATAGCATAGAGGAGAGCCAGTTGATTACTATTCCGCACGTCACGATTCAAACTGATGTTGCTCATTCTAAGACCGAGTTGCGGTAATTTTCTCCTTTGTTTTCATGTTTCTCCGTTGTCTGGACTGTTAAATGATAGCATAAATGTGGCAGAGATATATTTGGTTTGATTAGAGATATACGGTCACTGGGTTATTTAATTGTATAATCAGCATGGTCTCTCACCGTGGTTTCATACATCAGGCTTGCATACTACCAAGAGGCCACAAAGAGTACCAGAAAGAATAAGATAGGAAGGGTGAGGTTACCCAACAAGGGTCCCGACGGTGTGAAGTTTTATGGGGCTACTTAAGTCATTACACCAGTGTTCCTTAACACATGAAAGAAAGAAACCCTGACTTATATTTATTAGTGCCCTGTTAGAGGAGTGAGAGAGTTTGCTTCAGGGGTTTACCTTTATTTGCTTAGATGGACAAAGTCATGGTTGTACAAATATACTGTTCACGAATGACACTGCTAATGATTTCTCGTATTGACTACGTGGAAGTTGGATTGGGAAGGGGTTAGGTGACCGCCAATAACTTAGTATAGTAAATGGAGAAGGGTGTGAATTTGATGTTAGAAAGTTACTGGCGAAGCAAATGCCATATGCTGTGGAGACCTTTAATGTGAGAACTATGCAGTTAATCTGTGATCATTGGAAAATGCGTAGACTTCTGTTTTACTTAATATCCCTCTTGTGGAGGGGCTTAAATGAGTGTTCCCTCCATTATTTAATTGTTTCATATCTAAAACGGAAAAATATATTGCAACGGTACTCTGAATGCTTAATTTTACTCAACTTCATGGTCACCAACTAATATACTTTCTAGTTCAACTTCTATAGAATTTACTTATATTTTTCTTTCTTAATTGTAGGTACAAGAAGCTTCTATCCAGTGTTGATTTAACCAAAGATTTTTTCTATAGTTACTCGTATCCTATAATGCAGAGATTGCAAAAGAATGTGTTATCAATGGGCGAAGAAGGGATGCCGTTTGATAATATATTTGTATGGAATGCCTATCTAACACAAGCTATTCGATCAAGGTGCAATAACACAATCTGGACAATAGCATTAGTGCATGGCCATTTTAAGCAGGTATGAAACACACACACGCAATCCCTCTCCCTCCCTCCCTCCCTCTCTCTCTCTCTCTTTCTCTCTCTCTCTCTGTATGTGTGTGGTAAGGAGATTGTTTTGGTTAGTGGAACCCATAGACAGTTTTAGCCGGCCGAAAGGGGCATTGTTTTAGACTTACTCTACATTTTAACTGATACAATTTGGTTATACCATATCTATTCTTTGTTGATGAACTTATATCTTATGTATTTACTTCCCATGCTACATATGTATTTACCTTGTGCCGAGGGATTTATGAGTTTAGGCTTTTTGACTGATGCTTTAGGTGTCTGATGGACTGGTCGCCCATGTTTCTTGTATTTCTTTATGTTTTTAATAGATAAAACTTGTTTCTTCTTTGAAAAGAAAAACTTCTTAACTGAAGATGTTAAATATCTTGATTAAGTTTATTTTACTTCGTTATGGCAGATTAGGCTATCAATCTTTGGTAGGGACTTTAGTGTTTCTCTGGTCTCTAGACGCTCTCGGCATTTCGCAGGAACACGGTATGTGGTAGTTTGAATATCACACCACACCATCTTCATTTCTTCTAATTATTCACATAGCTGTCCACATGGCAAATAAAAACAAAAGTAAAAAATTTTCAGCTATACATTTTTCTTTAATTTAAAAAAAGGTTTAAGTTTTTTGTTTTGAGGGTGAAATTTCACTGGTATTAGCTTTGGTAATGTTTTGAGATACAGAAATTTCTTGTTGTATTAAACATGTTTTCGATTGTGTTGCAGTTACTTGAAAAGGGGAGTGAATGATAGGGGAAGGGTTGCAAATGATGTTGAGACAGAGCAGATAATCCTCGATGAAGAAGTTGGCTCATGCAAAGGAAAAATGAGTTCTGTTGTCCAGATGCGTGGCTCGATTCCCCTTTTCTGGTCACAAGAAGCTTCAAGACTTAGTCCTAAGCCTGATATTATATGTAAGAACACATTCATATTAATTGCATTCGTACTGAATCATATGCTACATGTCACATACATTGTTACAAGGGCCATTGGAATTAATCATTTTTTGCATGTTTTTATTCTGACTTTAGTACAGAGATATGACCCCACATATCAAGCTACCAAACTACATTTCGAAGACCTGGCAATGAGATATGGCAACCCAGTTATTGTGCTTAATTTGATCAAGGTTTGTTTATTTCTAAATGCCTTCTGAACAGATGCTGGGACGACGTTTATTGTTAGTCGTTACTCTTTACTATTACTGCATGTGATGGGACAACATTTTTATGTGTTGGATGACCAATTACTATTTTATTCTTCTTGTTTTCGTTTTAATTAAATGGGGGTGGGGGATTCAATAAATGTGCAATTCAGATCATTATGAAACACCCCTTTGTTTCATTATGTTGTACCTTTTCCAACATTGGGAAGGGATATACCACTAGACCGAGAGCTAGTTGGTTATTGGATATTTATCATAAACAACCTATGCAATTTTGTCAGCCAACCTATGTAAACTCCAATAAACTAGTAGGAAGAGAAAGAAAACAAAACTAGAAAATTCTGACAATGATGCCGAAGTTTCTGGTTAATAGTTAAAAGTGAGGTTTTATAAGTCTTCCTGTTGTATGAGAGAAACATTAGTTTAATGTGCATCTCTTCTGCAGTGGCTAATATTTATGTGATAGCTATTGCCACATAGTAGATCCTCTATTTAATAAATTTGGTTATTAAGAATGAGTTGTAGCTAGTTGAGGATTGTATAAGTATGGTGTAATATTGCAGGGCAATATTGAAGATAGAATGCATCTCTTGTTTCTCACATCTCTCTGATGTTCAGTCTAAGTTGACGATTTTTTCTGTGCTTCTGATCTACAGTGATAAAGTTTTCTACTTGTGTGTGTGTGTGTGTGTGTCATAGGGAGGTTGCGGTTACGAGGATGTTAATTGGTAAAAATATTTTTGGTGCCAAATTCTTTTCTAAGCACTATTTGAGTAATAGCCTACTCTGGATACATACATACATACATGCATACATAGAGATAAATATTTTGCTGGCATTACAAGTTAAGCTATATTTATTAGTTGCCCATCATGCAATTTTTTTCTTCTTATTTTTCGTTTCATGTGTCATGCAATTTTATTGTAGACTGTCGAAAAAAGGCCTCGAGAAATGATGCTGAGGCGTGAGTTTGCAAGTGCAGTTGGGTACTTGAATCAAATATTTTCGAAAGAAAACCATCTTAAATTTATTCACTGGGACTTTCACAAGTTTGCAAAAAGGTAACCAGTTGAATTTTCATTTTCCTTTTGTGTTTTGTTTTGCTTTTTTTGGCGAAGTGGACACAGACACACACCCCTATGATACACAGATAGATATAGGATACATGATTACATACTATACAAAAGGTCTCCTAAAACTAGAATAAGGATAGGGGAATTAAAAAAAATGCTGTATCATATGTATATGTGTGTGTGTGTGTGTGTGTGTGTGTGTGTGTGTGTGTGTATTTATGAGAATAGGGTAAACTACATCCCTATCTGGTGTGGTGCAGGCTTGTTCTATGTTTTTCTTGTCTTTTATGGTTGGTTGCAATCATAAAAAAGTATGAAAAGCATATTCCCCTTTTTTGTTTTGTCAAAAACCAGTTAGCACAATTGAACCAAAATTCTTTTTCCTTTACATGAACCATTATAGGAGCCCCACACAACTGAAATAAGACATACGCATAGTATTGTTGGGGAGTGGATTCTTCTTCGAGACCTAGAAATTCTTTACGGAATTGTATTGATCCATTTGGAGTATTTGATACGTATAGGGCCATATTGGTATCCAATTCTCCATATAAAGAATGACTAATTCTGTTTCATAGGCTTGCAGATTTGTATATATATTTGTTATGTCTATGTATATATCATTTACATAGTTATACATCATTTTGCTCCCACATTTTTACCTTGCTAAGAAGTAGACTTATTTAGCAATAGATATCTCTGCAATGCTTTCAATTCAACCATCTCTACCTGTTTGTGTTTATGTTTGTTTTCTTCGGTCTAACCGTTCTCTATCTTTTCTGCTTCCAAAGCAAGTCTGCCAATGTTTTAGCAGTTTTGGGTGCTGTGGCAAGTGAGGCACTTGATTTGACTGGTTTTTACTACAGTGGCAAACCTAGTGTTGTTAAACGGAGGCTTAATCAATTAAGTCAGACAAGCACGGGAAGGTATGCAATTTTTTATGTTGGTTTCTTAGTTCTTGCAATTGTTATTGGAATCATGTCATAGATATGAATCACAGTCCTTTTTGTGTTGGGAAAATAAAATGAAGTTGTAACACTAGTTGTACAGTTTAGCCTAATTTCTGATTTCCATGCATATTTCTGGTGGCATGTCTATTAATAAGAGTTACAGTTCATGCATGCTATATTTTGAAGTTACACCCTTTTTTTCCAATTCTTTCATGCTGGTTCTCCAGTAAACAATGCACAATTATAAATATTGAATCATTGATACACCCCAATATTTGCTGGTTCAGTGATTTGCTAACTGTATTCTCAAGATTGGTTCCAGATCTCCATTGCACTTAGATTGTTATCCTTGAATCAATTTGTATCAGATAAGTTTTAGTAGGCAGACAAGTGCCAGACATCCTATTGAGGAAACACAATCTTGCTTTACTGCGAACTCCTTACTTATAGGGTTTGGTTGGGAGCACTTCTATACGGAGTAATGTACTTTTGTTTGTACTGCTTTTATTAGAAATTTAGAAGCATTTAAAAAACTCAAGTGCTTCATGCATATTTTGTTGGAAGCGCTTCCACAGAAAACTTATAAGGTTCTTAAAGAAGCAGTAAAATGCTTCTCTAAACTCAAAATTGTACCTGTTTATATTTAAGTCATACACTTTAGAAGCACCTTTGGTACTGTTCAAAGCACGCCCGAACACATCTAGTCCTCCATAACCAACATGGATCCTGATATAACCCAATTGGTGCTGGTTCAGTTCAACAGCTCAGTTGGTCATTCCATCTAAGGTAGGATATGCAGAAATTAGGTGCTATGGTGCAAGTGAGCGCCAAATTTTTGTTCCAGGGAGAATTAGGTTTCTTTGTGATACAATCTTCTTGCTTGTAGGACCTGTTTGGGTGTTTGTAAAACTGCTTTTGTTATAATAAGAATTGTGTACCGCTTTTGTTAGAGCTTAGATGCATATAAAATATCCCCATGACTTCTGAAGTGTAAATGTTTGGCAAGTAAAAATCCTTTTTATATTGTAAAATTTCTCTATGTTACATGTTCTCAATTTTTTACCACAGATAAATATGATTAAAGGTGATAGTTTTCGCATTATCTAAAATTTTAACATTTCAGTATGTTGGGAAGCAGTAATGAAACTCTAAATTCTTCTGTTAATCGGGACAGGGAATCTGATGTTATTCAACAGAAGAAAAATGATAATTTTAGCGGTGAACCACCACATTTTCAAAGCGGCGTTCTGCGCACGAATTGTATTGATTGTTTGGATCGTACAAATGTTGCCCAGTATGCTTATGGCCTTGCAGCTCTAGGCCGCCAACTTCATGCAATGGGTTTGACAAATCTGCCCAAAGTGGATCCTGATAGCACTATTGCTGCAGCTCTCATGGATATGTACCAGAGCATGGGAGATGCTCTTGCGCAGCAGTATGGTGGCTCTGCAGCTCACAACACTGTATGTTCTTACTTTTCTTCTTGGGTTAGAGTATGCATATTATCAGTTGCTTGATGTGATAGATCAACCTCTATAATTCTAACGCAAAGTTAAAAATGAAAAAAAACTCTACAACTCTAATCAGATGTCCACTGAAAAAAAATCACGTCAAAAACCAATGTGTTATAATTGTGGTGAAATAAAAAGATGAATATAATGCTTCTGATAGACGGACATTAGGTGAAGATCATCCTTGATTGGGGAACCTGAAAGACGGTTCGGATCATTTCACCACATTGTAGGGTGGGTGTTAACAATGTGGTCCTCTCAACTTAGGTTTTTCTTGAGAAGTTTATAAAGACATATAAACAATAATAGTATAATTCATATAGTGGACAAGGAGTCCACCTTTTGAATGCAACCTACAACAAATATTTAATATATTTATGTTTCTCTGTGTGTATGTGCTTGTGTATGAAGTGTGTGCGCACATGCGTATAGATAGATTTCAAATTCATATTTATCTTTATCTTTTCTTCCTGAAACCTTTTCCTTATAACGAATGCTAGGTATTTCTTGAGAGGCAGGGAAAGTGGAAAGCTACAACCCAATCAAGAGAGTTCCTGAAGTCTATTAAGCGATACTACAGCAACGCTTACACTGATGGTGAAAAGCAAGACGCCATAAATTTGTATTTGTTCATCTCTATTATAGTTTCTAATGAAATTTATTTTTCTATTTTTAAGTATTACCTGCTCTTTCCTGTAGCAACAGATGAGACTTATTACCTACGATCTCCATCAATTCAGATAAAATAAAATATAGAGATTGATCTCGATCATTAGCTTCTCCATTCTGCATTAAGAAATAGATGCATCTCTGCATATGTGAAATCGTTTTGTTGCTGCAGTAGTTGTATATTGTGTTTTGAATGTCTCGAGGAAGTAGTAACTTTATGTTGTTTTATTTTCACATTGAAACGATGTTGTATTATAGTATGTCATATTATGTTGTACTGTATTATATCTCACTGTGTAGCAATTTACTATACAATGCTGTATTGCACATTGTTATAAAGGTTCTAATACCTTGATGTTTTTGTGGGTTTTACCAGATTTTTGGGTTACTTCAAACCACAGGAAGGGAAACCTGCTCTCTGGGAGCTGGATTCTGATTACTATCTTCATGTATCTGGAATTGATGACCCTCTCTTTGATGTGTGGTAAATCTCTATGTATCTAGAATTGGTGACCTTTGCACATGTCTATGCACCTTGTACATCTACAATTACCTGTCCCAATCGGTTTTTCCAAGTCTTCTGTAAAGTTAATGTTTCATTTTAATCTCCCATTTTTACAATAAGATTCTTGATTTTCAACTTTTCAGTTCACAAGGAAATGATACACGCTTAGGAGGAATGGGAGACACTCTTGCCCCTATTCCTGCTTGCAGAGAAGATTTTTTGAGGATGAAGTTGACATCATTTGATAAATTGATTGAAAGGACATGTAGTTCAATAAAGGATGTTAGACTTTGTAGTGAACCAGATCAAAGACCAGGCGGTAGTACTGCAAATTCAAGTGTGGCACCTGATGCAGCGTAATTATATTCAACCTAAGCAGTTTTTACCCCTATGTTTAGCGTCCTATTGTGATTTGATTATTCATCTGTCTTTGGTTATCCTGTGCACTTGAGAACCAAGGCAAATTCTTCGTAGTAGTTACTGAACATTGGAATTCTTTTTTCTTTTTGTTTTTTTTTTTCAGTGAAATACAGTTGAAAAGCCCAAATTGGCTTTTTGGCCAGAGAAAATACGAAGAAAGTGGCTCTGCACCAAAAGTTACTTCACATGAAATTGGTAATGGAGGATCCCATAACAAGACAGGGGTTGATGGATTTTGTGACTTGAATTGGCTTTCTTCTGAAGCCGATGATAATGAGGAGGATATCTTCCAGAGGTATGCTATATGGAAATGCTTTTACGTTGGCACAGGAGGAGAACCTCCCATTTTGCTTTTTCATTTGCATAAATATCTCCAGAAACATGAAGGTGTTCTGCATTTCTATGTAGATGGCTTATACAATGTTGTTATTACCATAACCTCTAATATAAGTGGGCTGCTAACCGAGTTAAGGATAATAAAAGAAAGTAACTATGGCAGAAGAAATTTTGATAATGGAGTAGTTTGATCTGGGTAATTAAGATGTTTTGGAACTCTGTGTTACTATTTGTTGGCATCATCAACAACATCGACAAAAAGATTTACATATACACAGAAAATCTGTTGAATCATAATGTTTCATTTCTTTATTCCATGTTTTCCAGCAATCTGTAGCCATATACTTAGTTTCATATAAAAAGCCTCTGGGGTATCCTATATTCCTATGGAGTGTATTTGTTGATCATGTATTTCTCTGCTGCGATTCCAAGGTACCTTTCAATGACATCAGTAGATGAAGCCAATGGGTGGTACGGTGGGACACTGCTAGGTGATCAAGATGAAAGCAGTGAGATATATAAGCACTATGCTGAGTTATGTCAGGTATAGTACTTCTAATTTTCCAAACATGGACAAGTGTGGTATATCCTTTAAACTTTAAAGTCTGACATAAGTTTGTGCAAAATAATGAATGCGCTTTTTTCTGGTCTTTGTGTTCATTAACTTCATTCTCTGACCAGAAAATTGAAGAAACATAATTATAAATTTCTTTCTGTAGGTGAACCCTGTAGGTTAACATTTTAGTTAACGGATAGGTCTGTATGCTGCACATGGGAGTGTACCTTTTGGGCATAGTTCAATGAAAGGAAACAAAGAAAAAACGCTAACATGTGTAGAAACAGTTAACTATTAACTCCCTGATTTCTCTATTGTTGTTTGGTTACGAGGTTTAGGGTTTAGGGATCAAGGATTGGGGCCTAATCTTGAGGTTTGATTTGGGGCCCATGCCAGTGCTCTAGGATTTGCGTCTGTGATCTGTTATTGGATTCTGGGGTACATGTTAGGGTGGTTGGGTTCGATGTCCGGATCCCTGGCTTGAAGCTTTGGTCTGCGGTCTGTAGTTCAGGGTTCAAAAAACACCTACTACATTGAAATCCCTGCATCCTGAAATGGGATTTTGACTCTAAAATCCATCTATAGAAGCACAATTATCATGTCAGGTTTCCAAACAAAATGGCATTGTTCACCACCGATAAGACACCTTAAATCTCCTTCAAATGCACTATAGTAGTTTTATATCTTGGATGGTTTTCCGATATTTCGTTGAAGTTTGACACTTGTATTTTGAGCCTTTAAAAAATGGCATCGTTCACCTACTTTCTCACATATGTGGTACATTTGATTTTATTGATATTGTGAAATGCTGCAACGTGCAGGGCCCTGGCATTGAGCCTTTAAAAAATGATGGTGAAATGGAGAAGCACTATGCTGATGCTCTTCATATGGGAACAATTAACATTGTAGATGATGCAGCTGTTGAGGTAGAGATGGAAGCCGCCCTCAAGGAATACGACCAAATTGGTAGTGATCTCGGGAGCATCCCCGCATCGTGTAAATCGTTAGCGGAAGATCCGAGCTGGTTGACGAGGTGGATCATTGGTGAAGAGAAAGTTGAGAGGATTTGAAGAGAGATATTTGGTGTTGCGTATAGTTATGATTTTTGTTTCTTCCATTGTTTCTTAACTATGAATGCAAAAGAGGCAAATATTTTTGAGTATTTATTCTGGTTTTCAAATTTGGAATTTTACTGGGATTTATCATCTGGGTATCCTTTGAATTAGTTGGGTTTTTGAGAAAAGTAGTGGGTTTTGTTGATTAAGTGGTTAACTTGGTTATACTTCTAAATTGGGTTCGAATTAGGGTTTTCGAAATGTTGCTTGCTTGCTTCGTTGTTTGGAAAATGGAGACACTGACTTTTTTTTTTATTGCATTTATGGAATACAAGGAACTATGAACTTCAGGAACTACCTTTCTGGATTTTGTTCATAAGGGTCATTTGAATTTTATACTTTCTTTTTTTTTTTTTTCTTTTTTCGTTTGCATTTTTTAGGCAAGCAAAATGATGTAAACTGGCGATTTATGGTGGCTTTGGAAGGGTGGACTTGCTCTTATAAAGTTCTGAGAGACAAACTGCTTTGGAGCCAGCAGCACTTGGGAGCACTGAGAGCAGCGGCGTCTCTCTTCTTCTATATTAGGAGAAATTATTAGATAGCACAGTGTTATCATGTGGCACTGACAGCTGGTAGTACCCATCAACAACAAATGCATGATAAGTGGCAAAGTTCACATCTTTGGCTTCCAGAAGAAGAACCAAGCGTCAAGCTTTGCGCCCTCCTTCCCCCGCGGGAGTCGATTTCAAGTTCAAAGCTGAGAAATTCCGACTCAAAAGTGTGCGATTTCTTCATTTCATCAGCAATGGCGGCCTTTCGCTCTCTTTCAGTAATCTCACGTCCTCTGTTTTTAGGGTTTTGTTTTTTCAGAAATTGAAAAATGCACCTTCTTTGATCATTAAACACGCTAGGCACATTAGGTTTCCTCTTTTTTGTCCATGTTTCATGGAATCGCGTTTCCTTAATTTTTGGTTTTTTTTTTTTTTTTTTTTTTTTTTAAATTTAATTTAGTTTTTAATCTTTAAAAGAAGAAGCAAACTTGATCAACAATGGCGAAGATGGTTTCTGGTTTCAAACAATCGGAGATGAAGTTTGATGGTTCCCTGCTGCAATTGAAGGATCTTTTGGAGAAGATGGGTTCCGTTCGAATGTGCTTCAGAACCAATTCCATAGGAGATCCAAGACGGCATAACTCAGATCGGAACTCACCCGATTCAAGGAGGACGAACGGGGAAATGAGCTGGAAGTCGAAGTTGTGAACTGTCAGTGCCACGTGGTACTGTATCATCTAATAATTACCCACAAATATCAGTGCGACTTTGAGACCCTTTTGCGAGCAGTTATATCCTGCATCAGGATCACCATATTGTGGTTTGCCAAAATTGCTTGCCAAAATTACCAAACCAACCCCTAATCCCTACCAAAAATGGAGTCCGCCATTTCTTGGATGCGAAACCGAGACCTCCAAGAAGAAGATGGAGATGATGGCGTAGTAGTTAATAACCCTTTTCAATGCCGCCCCGACGCTACTGAAGTTGAAGGCCCCTTTGTTGTCGCTTCTTGAAAAGCTTACCCTGAGAGAATTAGGACAATTAAAAGTTGTTTCCAAGTCTTGGAACGATCTTGCGTCGTCGGAAGCTGTCGGGAAGTCCCTCTTCCACCACGGTGGCTCCGCCTCTATGATCTATAGATGGGATACACAACGTCATTTCATAAAATTCACCGGTGAAGATAGTGATTTTGCTGTGAAAAACCCAGTTTGACTGAGAGAATATTTCAAAATCGTAGGTTCTCGTAGAGGCTTTCCGCTTGGAGACGGAGAAAAATTTACTCCTTTGGAATCCACTCAACAACAATTTCATGCAGATCGAAGGAATGGACGGCACAGCGGCTTATGGCTTTGGTTTTCATCTAACGATTTCTTCCTTATCCGATTTCAAAGATCCTAACTTTTCAGGTGTTCCGATCCAAAATGGGTTCTTGGAGCATTTCTTCTGTATCTGATTTTAAGTTTATGCTACTCCCTCCGTTCGGAAGGGTTATGGGAAACATTGTCTTTTGGAGGGGTAAATCTGTGAGCTCGAGGGTTTTGTGGCTTTTAGTGTCAAGAAGGGCACCATTTCAATGCTTAATTTACCGGCCGGCAATAGCGGTATCGATAGCTTGATGGTTGGCGACGTGGGGACTCATTTTTGATGAATGACTCAATTTGTTAAAAATATGGCGATTAGAAGGAGATGGTGATGGTAATTCATGGGGATGGACTACCAAAGGCGTTACCCTAGTAGAACTCATTGGTAGTCCATCCCCACGAATTACCATCACCATCTCCTTCTAATCGCCATATTTTTAACAAATTAAGTCATTCATCATACTGACAACCAAAAAGTGACTTCCCACGTCGCCAACCATCAAGCTATCGATACCACCACTGTCGACCGGCAAATTGAGCTTTGAAATGGTGCCATTCTCGACATTAAAAGTCCCAAAGCCTTAGAGCGTTAAAGATTTACCTCTCCAAAGGACAGTATTTCCCATAACCCTTCCGAACGGATGGAGTACCATGAACTTAAAAGCAGACACACACGAAATGCTCAAGAAGGAACACCTGAAAAGTTAGGATCTTTGAAATCGGAGGTATCAGTTTCAGAAGGGGCTACTATGACAATCTGAAACCGACAGGGACTGAGGGTGAGCCTGGATAATTCAGATCACAATAACCTAAAACACAAAACTTGTAGTATTACTGTGATACTACAATGACATGCAGTAGGTTGTGTTTTTAGTAAATCTCTATGTACCTGGAATTGATGACCCTCTCTTTGATATGTGGTATATTTCTATGTATCTGGAATTGATGACCATTGCACGTCTATGCACCTTGTACATTTACAATTACCTGCTCCAATCGGACTTTCCAAGTCTTCTGTAAAGTTAATGTTTCTGTTTAATCTCATCTTGATTTTCAACTTTTCAGTTCAAAAATAAATTCTACGCGCTTAGGAGGGTTGGGTAACACTCTTGCCCCTATTCCTGCTTGCAGAGAAGATTTTTTGAGGATGAAGTTGACATCCTTTGATAAATTGATTGAAAGGACATGTAGTTCAAATAAAGGATGTTAGACTTTGTAGTGAACCAGATCAAAGACCAGGCGGTGGTACTGCAAATTCTAGTGTGGCGCCTGATGCAGCGTAATTATATTCAACTTAAGCTTTTTTATCCCTATGTTTAGCATACTATTTGTGATTTGATTATTCATCTGTCCGGTTATCCTGTACAGTTGGGAACCAAGGCAAATTCTCGTAGTTGTTAACGGACAGTGGAATTCTATATTTTCAGTGAAATACAGTTGAAAAGCCCACGTGTAAAGTCTAACAACGACACTTGTCCAAAATTGAAGTATAGTTTGAGCTCTTGGCAAGGAAATTTGAAGTTGAAGCTCGGCAGTTGTGATTAGTGACTCGTAGCAGAGTTTATTTTTTTTCCTCCGACGATTGCAAATTTTTCAAAGAGCAATTAGATAATCCATGATCTTTTTTTACTATATACTTACCATACTAATATTGTTCCTTTCACCGTGTAATTTGATCCTTTGTCTATTTTTTAAGTCTGTCCTAAAATAATATATTTACTAAAAAGTATGTCATTATAATCCTAAATATCCTGTAAATGTCTACAAGTAATGTGTCGTAATTTAAACATTGAGATCTACATTTAATTACTATACTATTGTGGCTATATTTATCTTTACGGCCAGCCAAATTTGGCATGTGACAGATAAAATACAGAAACCTTAATTCCTTTGATCATTCACTTCCAAAATTGTCCGGATATCTCCAGCAATGCGCCGAGTCTTACTCGGTTTTCATACTAATTCCTACGACCCCGCCTCTAAAATTAGCATGTACCAATTAATACAGACAATCATCATACACGTACGTTCGTTCTGCTAAGATACAAAAACAAAAAAACATTTGCTACGTGAAATAAAAGGCAGCAGATATGTCAACTTCCACATTCAACAATTAGACAATATTACAATCTCTCTCGATCGGTGCGTCTCTTTGGAATAATGGTCATGAGTTGTGTTGTTCCTACAGTCGTCGTCTTCTCCTCTACCACCTGCTCCTTCTGTGTATGTGACTCCACAACAAGCATGCCCTGCACCTTAATCATCCCTTCTTCTCCTCCTGTAAGTCCATTTATTTAATTTCTATATCTCAATTATATATAGTTGTCTATATTAGTTCATATACTTATGAAAGATCAAATGATATCGAGCTCATTACCCATCCTAATTCTGTAACCATTTCTTTCTGTTCGGCATATGGGTTGTCTAGAGATTTCATCTTTCATGTTTACAATATTTGGCTTCATTTTGAAGCGAAACGATAGCAGTTTTATTAATGATAGTAAGAATTGATACAAACATTTCATACACTCGTTAATTCCTTTGAAGTTAGTCTTCGATTCGGTCAGTCGAGGAAATACCATCATCTTCTCAATTCTCATTGAATTTCTTGCTTTTTGCTCAATACTACCACCTCTTCCAGTCATGCTTTAGCAGCAATAAAAATATATTTTCCAGAATCATCAACTCCCAACAATCTCCGGAATGCCTCAATGCCTCATGAAATCAGGGTTTCGCAGTAATAAGTTGTAAATTAATTATACATAAAATTAACTGAAGCAAACAAATCTGAAAACAGGCCTAACCATCGGATTGTCGAGGTTTGAGCTTCTACGTTTCAAGTTTGCACGCTGATCTGTTTACTTTGTCACATTCAACTCTCGGGCTTTTCGGACGCGTATTCGTTTGCTTTTGTTGTACTTTTTCCATCTGGTTATTGTTTTTGTTTCTGGCAAAATCACTAATTTAGTATACTTTGACCAAAAATAGTAACACACAAGTCATGCACTTTAGACCGTTGATCGGGATGACCACGATGTGATTGAATCAAATCAATAATGCACAAGAATCCCATTTCTGGGATTGACAGTGATTGAGACAACAAAAATCATTGCATGCATGCATGCAAGACATGAAAACAGCAACGCGTGGTGCAGTCTAGCAAAACCACGCTGTAGGACGCGTCTACGTACTCCACACAACGATCTAATGTGTTATATAATTATGGAGTAGGATTCTCTACACTCCTAATCTCTCTACCCTTCCATTCCCTTATATTTGAACAGTCATGATTAAGCCACATCAACATTTATATTATATTAATTAATTTTGTTTAATAATTTTTTTTTTTAAATTCCAGGTGATTCAGCTGATTCCTGAATAGACCCAGTTACCCTTGACGACATATATTTTACCTAACTGGCCCTTGTAATTTCTAGACAGTCCATACCTATCTTGATAACACACTTGTAAGTCTCGCATGTTTTTTCCCAATATTACAGTATGCAGATCCCCAATCCAAGTCGGATCACTAACAGTCTCATAGATTCTAGTCCATGCCAATCCCAATCCAAATCGCAAATCCAATATTCCTATCCTCTAGAATTTAGCCTCAAGCCCCTCACAACTACTTTTGAACCCCAAGAAAACCCTTCTCTTAGTAGAAGCTGCTCCTCCACCTCCATTGATACAATGATCTCCGACTTGTTTTCCCCGACCTCCCCGTCCTCCGCCTCCTCCGACTCACTATTAATGTCTGGGGACTACCTTGGCATGGAGTCCTGTGTCGACGTTCTAAGTGACGATGAATTGAATTTTAGTAGCTGTCATCATGATTGTTATAGTCAGAGAAAAGAAAGGTTATGTTGGGCGCGGGAGAAGGAGAAGAAGAGAACTTATGAAGAACTTCCACCTCCACTTTCGTTGCTGGCGCGTACGGAGAATCTGCCTTCTCACATGCCTTGGGTTTTGAAGAGGCATTACACCACCGATGGACGGTTGATTTTGACGGAGGAGAAGGTTCGGCACCATGAGTACTTCAGGGCCCATAGATCCAATGGGCGCCTTAGACTACAGCTTGTCCCTCTTGACGGCCAGGTTTTGGTTCCGCCAGTAGTTTGTTGTGATGATGATCATGATGAGGAGGAGGTGGATGATAATGATGGGTACTATTGTGACAATCATGATGTGCTCTACGATGACAATCTCGATGCTTATGATGGCGACGATGATGCTTATGATTACGATTACGATTGTCATTGTGATTATGATTATGATTATGACAATGACTGCAATGGTCTTTGTCGTCATGGTGATGTTGAACAAACAATTAAGGTTGCCAATTCATCAACTGCGTCAGCTGGGAAGTGTCGCAATATTAACACTACTGTGAAAACAGAGTCATCGTGCATCTTGGGAGTGCTAGCGCCAGCGATCAGGTATGTTCACAGTTAAGGCATGCAATTTTAATCCTCACTTTCATATATGTAACTCATGAGCTCCCAAAATCTAATGATATTTTTAAAAATATTGAAAAGCAAGCACACCATCAGTCACATGTATGAAATTATGGTGTGTTTGCTGCTCATTTTTTTCTTCATTATATGCTTTTACGGACAGTTGAAAAAATAGTCATTTTGCACTCACGCTCATGGAAGAAACAAGAGAGGGAGGAGATTAGTGCCTCTTGATTATTTTAGAGTGCTAGTTACAATCACTTCGTTTAGTTGTCTTCCATGAAATTCCATGGGTTGTCATGGCATGCTAGAAAATTAAAGCTACCTAGGTTACTTTGCAACTGTATGTTTGATTATCGTTGGATATTCAGCGGCGTATATATGAAAAACTGTATTAAATCTAAACTATTGATTAGATTTATTAATTCTTGCATAAATTTGTGGTTTAGGCTTAAGCATCTTGTGCTGCCAGGGATTATATGATCCTAATTGCATTTCTTGCACGTTTCTTTACTGTGGATAATGCACTATGAATCAAATAACCCTTTCTTAGGTTTTGGGTTTCTAACCATCAAGGCCAAAATTCTTGTTTCAAGAGCATTATATACATGCATATTCTGCTGTACATAAAATATAATGCATATCAAAATAAATTGAAAGTCTTAAATTTTCATCCTTGAAATTGAATGGATTTTAAGAAGTTTCTGAATTTGCAGATGTGTGAAGGGCAATACAAATGGATCAAGGAAAGGCTTTCTGGGGCAAGCTGGATTTGGCGGCCTATTTCGCGGCCATGCTGGTCAAGTAATGATCAGCGCTTTTTGTGACAATATCGGAATCTCATTTACTCATAGGGCTAAACTTGCAGCCTTCATCTTTGCTATGATCATAGCTTGGGAGAAGGGTTGGTTACGCTATGGTTGGATACAAATTCTCAGTTGGTCCTATCTCTTTTCTCTAAACCCCTTTCTGCTCTTTGGTCTTTGTGTCCTCAGTGGGGACATTGATGTTATCTAATAAGCCTGCATGATCGATCTTCAGAGTTTCTCATTTAGAAAGAATGGCAATACATGCGGTGGCTGATAATCTTGCCAAACCATGTGTTGGTGGGATAATACTGGTTTTTCAACTCCTGAGCCAGGGATGGAATTGCTCATTGTATATGGTTCTTTTCGTTGCCTTTAGCTGTACTCAAAGAATTTTTGAATCATATAGGTAGACCTGACATTCGTGTCGTGCTTTCTGTTTTCATGTCATACCTGATATCTTAACGGATCGTGTCGTATAACACCCGTTAAAATAAACGGGTAAAATGACCCGATCTGAAATCGACCTGATAATGTTAAGAGGTAATATGACCTGACCTGTTACACGTTAAGTAAAATATATTTTAAACCAATAAATAATCAAATGAAAAACATAATACTAAATAAGTATATACATACCATATTGTCAAGTCCAAAACATAAAGACGCATTTTTCTTTTAAGTATATTTTCGCTTACCTAAATTGATTGATCTAGCTTTTTTCTTTTCAAGACTCGTATTTGTATTGCCTATACATTCGCTTCCAAGATCTCGTTCTGTTCCCATTATAATTTGCACGGACTCCTCATCACTAAGGTTTACTGAATCTAAATCTCTAGCATCCATTGCTTCTGAAACAAAATGGGTATAAATTAATTAATAGCTTAATTAATTAAGTAAAGTCTTTAATAGTTTTTTAATTAATGTAGAAGTGTAAAAAATAAAGAAAAAATATATAAACACTTGATCGTAATGATAAGCTTTACAACTTTCATGAAGAGCTTAACTTCGAAATTCGCCACTATAATCATATAAATCATAGATCAAAATTTAACCGTTGATTGTTGTTTACATTTACGCTTCATTGTTCTTATCAAATTTTTTTTTTCAGATTCTCTTTTTTGAAAATATGATCTATTAAAGGATGCAGGAAGATGAATGGTTTGGATCGTTGATATTATATTCAGAGTTTTACAGTTGGTGAAAATATTGCTTGGTGTTTATAAAGTTTATACAAACTATATGACATCAACTCATATTTCAGTTAACCGTAAATACCGAAACGTGATATCAAAGATCTGAACCATTCATCTTCTTACATCCACCAGATGATCATGCTTTCAAAAAAGAAAATTTTAAAAAAGAAATTCAGTAAGAAGAATAAAGCGTAAATGATAATCGACGGTTAAATATAAATTTAAGGTTTATGGATTATAGTGTTGGATTTCAAAGCTGACCCCTTCATGAAAGTTGTAAAGCTTGTCATTATGAGTGATTGTTTATTAATTTTTTTTTTTTACATTTTTTACACTTCTACAATAATTATTATTAATTTTATTAATTTTGTCACATCCCGCCCCGGGCCCCCACCACATCCCGGGCCTGCTCCACCACCGTAGCACGATATTGTCTGTTTTAGGCCCCGACCACACCCTCACGGTTTTGTTTCTGGGAACTCACACAAGAACTTCCCGATGGGTCACCCATCCTGGGAATGCTCTCGCGCGCTACTCGCTTAACTTCGGAGTTCCCATGGAACCCGAAGCCAGTGAGCTCCCAAAAGGCCTCGGGCTAGGTAGGGATGAGAATATACATATAAGGATCACTCCCCTGGGCGATGTGGGATGTCACAATCCACCCCCCTAGGGGCCTGACGTCCTCGTCGGCACACCACAACCAGGGTTAGGCTCTGATACCAAATTGTCACATCTCGGCCCAGGCCCCGACCACATCCCGGGCCCGCTCCACCACCGTAGCACAATATTGTCCGCTTTGGGCCCCGACCACGCCTTCACGGTTTTGTTTCTAGAAACTCACACGAGAACTTCCCGATGGGTCACCCTCGTCGGCACACCACGACCAGGTTTAGGCTCTGATACCAAATTGTCACATCCCGGCCCAGGCCCCCACCACATCCCGGGCCCGCTCCACCACCGTAGCACGATATTGTCCGTTTACGCCCTCACGATTTTGTTTCTGGGAACTCACACCACGACCAGGTTAGGCTTTGATACCAAATTGTCATATCCCGGCCCAGGCCCCCACCACATCCCGGGCCCGCCCCACCACCGTAACACGATATTGTCCACTTTGGGCCCCGACCACGCCCTCACGGTTTTGTTTCTGGGAACTCACACGAGAACTTCTCGATGGGTCACCCATCCTGGGAATGCTCTCGCGCGCTACCCGCTTAACTTCGGAGTTCCCATGAAACCCGAAGCCAGTGAGCTCCCAAAAGGCCTCGTGCTAGGTAGGGATGGGAATATACATATAAGGATCACTCCCCTGGGCGATGTGGGATGTCACAATTTTGCCCTCAAATAAAAAATATTATTCATGAGGGTTTGGAGGATTTTAAAAATCTAAACGATAATGTAAGTATAACCATTATCTGCTCATGGAGGAATAATGATGAATCATGACTGTTTATATATTCTTTCACATTTTTCAGACTTGTATGTATGTCTTCTTAGTTCTTGCCTATACAAATATTATACTAGTTTATTTTAATTTTGGACAACAACATGTTAAGTAAAATTTATCTTAGTAATGATAATAAGGAACTCTCATAATAAAAATAAATAATGACTAAAACTTTTTTTTTAAAACTTATATAGAATAATAATACAAAACTATATATTTAATATAGAATATATTGTATATATTAATATGACTATTGTATTTTATAATAAATCTTTTAGTAATTAAACTTTAAAATTATCAAAATAATTTTTTTCTTAACAGATCGAAACAAGTTACCCACATGTTACCTGCGTCACCAAGGTCGTGTCTGAGATTTTGGAGGCCCTGTGCAAAATTTATAAAAGCGCCCCTCCTTTAGATAAGTCTTAAAAAATATAGAATAATGTATTGACGCTAGAAAACAATCACTTAAATCAAAACAAAGTTTAGCACTCACTGATTGCAAGTTTAAAAATGTCATTAATAATAAATAAAAAGAGCTACAAACATAACGTTCACTAAATAATCAAAAGCAGTTCAATCTTAAACAACCAAACAAGAAAACAAACTTCAAAAACTCTAACTTTAAAGTTTCACTTGAATATGTAACATTATTATATAATAATATTGAAAAAATACCGTCTTTTATGGTGTATTATTGGTACTCAAAATATTTTATTGTACTCTAAATTTTTTTATTTAGAAAGAAAAAAAAAATTACGTTTATAAGGACTGTAAGATAAGATTTTAAAGTACTAACAAAATCAATTTTTGAATATAGAACATTATTTCATAACAAAACAATTTTAAATATAGAATATTATTACATATAAATATTAGGTGACAAAAATTTTGGGGGCCCCTTCAAATTTGGGGCCTTGTGCGACTGCACCTTTCGCACCTCCTCAATGCCCCCTCTCCCCGTGTATACCCATTAAGAATCCGTTATTAACAGGTCACCCGATAATGATCCGATTAGTTATTGTGTTGATCCGAAATCCGTTATTTTTGTGTTGTGTCACTGTGTCGTGTCAGAAACTGCTAGGTCTACATATAGGTATATATTCAGAGTTAAAAAGATGGGCCTATAGTCTTTCCCAGGGTCAGCCCTAGGGGCAGGGCACCGATTGCAAGGGCATGAGCCCCAAAATGAGAGAGGGTCCTAAAAAAATTGATTTTATGTGTCTCAGTTTTATTAGTTCAGAAAGATTAAAGAAGTGAGACTGTAATAGACTAGTGTGATGATGATAAAGATGGAGTTTCTCGCCAGGAGGCAGCTCAGCCCATTTTATTGTTGTTTATTTTTTTTCAATTGGATTTTTGCTGTGATTAATTTCTAGTTCTTTTACAAGATTTTGCCTCTAAATTGGTTTTAGTTCAGTGATGGAACTTATTCAATGCTTCACTTCAAGCCTCAAATTTTTGCAACAAACTAATCATCGTCATTGGCTGCTGCTGCTTCTGTCCTCCTCTTCATGGTAATTGTTTAGTGACCTTTGATCACAAGGACCTCAGTTAAATGATATTGGTCCCTTTCACCCATTGTCAATCCGTCTACCTGTTATGCTTAAAATGGTGTCGCATGTGAAGGGTCATGTTTAGAGTGCTCTCCCACTGGAAAAAAAAAAAAAATTAAAATCTTGCTTGTGGAGTAAATGGTTTTGGGCCTTTACATGCATAGCTAATTGGTTTTGGGTTGGTTACTCATGTTCTAATACTTATGATTGGGAATTCGGCCGTTGATCTACGCTTGCTACTATTCAATTGTATCTCAAAGTAATTTTTGGACCTTTTTTTTTTTACAAGAAACGATAGTATAGTCTTTCATTAACCAACACCAAACAATTACAGAGTGTCATTGGGTACAGAATTCAAATAGTGACCAATAAATTGATCTGGAATGAATTTGCACAAAACAGACAAATAACAGTAAACCCCTAGTAGACACCCACAAGCATAACCACATAATCACCAAGTGCACAAGAACTACCAGTACAAATCTGTCACAATAAATGATAGTCGCAACAGAGAGATACCAATAGACACAACGGTCATCGCTGAATAGCGAGGCCACAAAAAGTCATCACGAAAGTGCAAGACCACGTCAAAGTCATCATTAGCTGACGAGACTCACAATACACAATGCACAAAGACAAAGACCAAATTAGCCAAAACACCAGCGCCATCGCGGTGCACAGGGGCGAGAAGAACTACACTACACCGAGAAAGGATTCGATGTACAACTCATAACAAGGGGAATGAGGCACTCATGCCAAGGCCACCTACAAATTCCGGACAGTGGGACGCTGGCGTCCACGCACAAGCCGAGTCGAGCCGCAACGAGACGTACACACCAAGCTCCCAGACCAAGCCGATCCTCTAGAGCTGAGGAGCACCGAAGTTGGAGAGGAGGGTGACACCACCATGGAATTGAGTTAACAATGGATGATTCAACCCACCTACAGCACAGATCTAAACCCTAGACCAAGAAACCGATCGCCAAATCAAAGAAAATCTTGAAAGGGCATGGCCCGGGTCAAGGTATAGGGCATAGATCCAGGGATATCTGCACCCAAAATGGTGGGAGAGAAGCAAGGGAGGGGAGAAGAGGAAGGGAAAGGTCGGGAAGGAGGGGTCGGCGTGAGGAGATGAGAAGAAACGAGAACGGCGAGGAGTGAAGGATGGCTGAGATGGGGAAGAGGGGGGAAGAGGAAGGGAGGAAGAGCTAGGAAAGGGAGGGGAGAGGCTGCCACAAGTCCCCAGCCATTGCCAGAGGTCGACGGCAAAGGAGTTAACGGCTAGGGTTTGGTGGAAAGAGGGAAAGCCTTTTGGGAAACCCCGCTTCATTAAAAAAATAAATAAATAATTGGACCTTGAATATAGTGAGTCTTTTTGTGGTCTTCTCTCAAGTAGAGATGATGCATGATCTTGATTAATTTCTAGCATGAAATTCTGTTTGTACGGGATATGGATTTCTATATTCATAGAACAACCATACCATTGTCAAACAAGTTTGAACAGTTTGCCAAACAAGAAACAGTTGAGAGCATCAACCCACATCCGGGATAGGAGACCTTGCATGTGCTTATAAGTTATAAGTAATTGGGTCACTCTCACATTGCCAATTGGTTTTATGGTGGAACCCCTTTTTCTGATACAATTGTGGTCTACAATGTTGTTCTCCAATTTTGGATTTGGGTGCCTTATTGTGTGTATATACACTCATAGATGCTTTCTGAAAAATCTATCTCTATCATTTACCACAAGAAACAATGTCACTTATGCGCGTGCCTCTCATGTGCATTACTTTAGCACAAGAAGCATTCAGTGGACGCATCAACTAAGATTTAATTCATTCAATGACAAATTTCGAGTGGAGATGAAAGAGAAATAGAAATACTCATAGAAGCAAGCAATCTTGCCGCCACAGACACAATGTAACCCTAATTTTCTCATTCAAGCTAAGCAATTCTGGACTTGAACAAAAGACCTCGACCGTGAAGTAAATCATCGCACCCACAGTCCAATTACGTGTCCAAGGTCTTTTGCTCTTCTTGGCATTGTTTTGGCACAAATCCTTTTGGTTCTTGAAAACAAACCGTTTGAGAAACCATAAAGAGAGTACCAAAAGCACAACTTATAATCATCCCTCTCTTGTGTTTCTATTGCTCAGGTATTATCTCTACATTTTATAATACTTTGTGATCACGTTCAAGAAGACCATTCATTTCTAATTTATATTGCTTGTTTTTTTTCTTCTTTCATTGGGGTTCTAAATTGATTCACAAAATTTGAAATCCTAAGAACATAAATGAAAAAATAAATTTTTAGGTTACTTGCAAAAGGAACATTGCAAACCGAAAGCAAGGTGTAATACTTGCTCTTCGGGAATTCATTTTCTTTGTTGAGGAACATTGCAAAATGGGTGCGGGAAAAAGAGATTTAGTTTTTTCTTCTTGGTCAAATGGAAGCGCAAGTTCAGAAAGAGAACTTTTTTTGTTGATTACATTGGAGAGAATCGATTTATGTACTTATTAATCCTAATCCACTTCCTCATCTTCTTGTTTAAGATTCTTTCTGATGTGCATATCAGCTGAGGATTTTCTTTTGATTTGGATATTAACATATGTCAAACCGGATTAGGAAAAGCAAAGTTTGATTAATCCCAGCAGCTGTGCTGTGCACCAATTCTTTGCATGTATGATATTGGTTTTTGTACTGAAGTATTTTATACTCCGGGATACCGTAGAAAATAACACGGTTTACTTGAACATTACATGCATGGCTCTTGTATGTGCTGCAAGAGTCATGTGCAAGTAAACCACAGGTTCAATACAACATTGATTGAAGGGAAAGAGATAAAATATACGTGTCTCATAAGCTGGCTGGTAAACAAGCCAAAGAACAGACCTGGCATCAAACATGGAAGCCAGAGAATACAAAACCAGACAAATTCAGTTATTGGACTTCTCACTTCCTGATCTCCTGTGCATCTCTTCCCTGCTGTCACAAAAGGCCCACCAATCACATTATAAACGGCAGTGCGGTCAGACTCTGATGTGCTATTTCCTGTGCCGGTTACAAACCACTAGACACCATGCCATTGCAGGTGAACCCAGCCCTCCGCCGAGCCCAGAAAAACAGTCGTTTCTTTGCATTTTTGCTAGATTGGAAATGACCTTTGCGCCCATGGAGAACGTGTCGTGCCAAAGCGGGGACTATTGTAAAGCCACGGGGCAGTTGAGGTAACCTAACTTGGTTAATTGCTGAGCCTTCTCCTTTAAAGGGTTACCAACAGTGGAGACGGCACTGCAACTTGGATGCTCTTCACTTTGTATAGAAGAGGAAATGGAGTGATTGAATGTGCGACCGGTGACAGAGTAAGATTAATATATGCCCTAATCTTCATTATTTCTCGTCTCTTCTTGCATATATATTTTCCCCACAATGATGCTTAGTTGGTGATTCTCTGTCAACCATATATTGCATTTATGTGTCACACAAAAAAAAAAATGTTTTTGTGTACATGTGTAATATATATATATATATATATATATATATGTCTGTATGTGTATGTATATGTATATGTATATCAAATCACATAATTTGTTTATATATACTACTAATAAGATTATAATTTAGATAACCCATCTGGCTGATTTCATTCCATTTGTTCAAGTTTTAAAACATTCAATAAAACTTGATGAATTTCATGAAAAACAGTTGTTCTTGTTCTAATCCTCTTGGAGCCATATATTTATACTTTTAGAAAATATTTTTCCCTGAACTGTCGATATTGTTGGATTAATTACTAAAGTTCAGTGTATGGAAATAATTACAATTTCATTTATGGTCTAAAATTGCAATGAATTAAAAGGTTTTTATTCATTTTTTTTTCTGGCAAGTAAATCTTCACAATTACTTGAAGATATGATTTTGTTCTTCCGTCTATTGTGCTGAGAAACTAGATCGACGATGTTTACCTGCCCAAAGAATAAGGAATCTAATTCATTCCCCATGAGAAATTTTTCAATGTGTCGGAAACACGTTGTTGTTTACCAAGTGTCATAATACAATTGGTCAAAAAAAATATTTTAAGTTTTCAACCAATTATATTATGACATTTGGCGTACCGTTCTTGGCACACTGAAAATACAACTACTATAGACGATAAAGCTATTGTCCTTTTCCAATTGGATAAACCCCTCCATATAATAACAATTAATCACAAAAATATATCCAACAAAAAGATAAGAGTATCAGATTGTTACCATAGCCATTAATCACAAAATTAATCTGATATATCTCCATCCAATTATTTGATTATTTGCAGATTAATTACTGGTTTCGCGAGTGATTTCTAGAAAGCCACAAGTTCTACAGTCCCATGTATTCGTCGAGTGAAAGCTATTTTTCCACTGCTAAATCCAGCATGTCCTCTCTCTTTGGTTTTGTGCTGTGGGCATCATCTAAGTTACCATTATTTCCCGTGCATAGCCCAAAAGGATTTTCAACCAACCAATATTTCCAACTGGAACTGGGCCTCAATACCCTGGCTAGTCAAAACCCCCCTCGAAATCTAGATCATCATCACCCCCACATTGTTCACAGCTTCATGGTTTCATCACCACTGTCGTTGCCGTCACGGTGGCAGCCTTCTTCTATGTTCTTGGATAGCACAACATCATGGTCGTCCTCTGCAATGGACGACCTGATTGGGACGGATAGCGGTGTCCCAGTCATGCTAAGCCCAGAACAAAATAAATTGTGGGTGGAGAATGCGGCAGGATCGTCGACGATTACCACTCATATCAAGCGGAGTCGGACTGATACTGGTCAAATATGTGATCGGAGGAAAAAGGAATACCCACCGCCAATACCGTTGCTAGCACAGACAGGGAATTTGACATGTCGTATGCCCTGGAGTTTAACCAGACATTGCTACAATGGAAGGCTGGTCCTCAGAGGAGAGAAAGTGAAGCACCAAGAATACTTCGAAGCCCTCCGTGAGAATGGTCGGCTTGTCATCAACCTTGTACTTCTAGACAACGTGAAGAGCGAGGAAAATGAAGAAGAGCTCGAAACGGAAGAAGACCTCCTATTCAGCGAAGAAGTTGATGCTGGTGAAATTAAGGCAGAGCGACTGGATGATGATGAGGATGAGGAAGATGACGACAAGGACGATGCTGAATCTGGCAACAATGTGGAGAAGGCAGTGGCTGTGGTGACATATAATTCGGTGCCTCAGCCTCGTTTGGGGATGACAAGCAGGTGTAAGAGGTATCAAAATCTATCCAAGCATTTCAAAAGTGAAGGTGCGATGGTGGACTTGGTAGAATCGTCATCATTTGTTTCCTTTGGGAATGAGAATTATCCCAACAACGCTCAAGACACCAACACTTACTTTGCACAACCAGATTCGGCTCCTGTTCGTCCCTTAATGGTTAGTGTTATGTAAGCTTTTAACAAAAGCAATTATAGGGTATGAGGTAGCATAGAAGAGAGAGTCATATAGAGAACACAGGAGGCAGGACCAACGTTGGTTGGATTTTTGATAATAAGTTCTCTTCCCAATATTCGATAGCTTGTTTAGGAGAAGTACAATATTCACTTATATATATGTGTGTGTTTATATATATAAAACACACACACACACACACAACAAGATTATACTTTGGAATTTGGGCTAACGAGTCATAAGTCAGCCCTTGCTTTCACAAGATCTCTCACTTACTAGTTGATAAAAATATCCCTCATCGTAGTGCTAGTGATAAATGTGATCAAAAACATAAAGACAATAGTGTTAGATGATGAAGTAGAGTCTATAAATGAACCCGTTTGACTGGACGACATAGTGTTAGTACGAGAAATTTTTATGGATATTAGGAACACAGGTCATGTGGTGTACTATTACACTTGTTTTCAACAGACGATATGCATGTTGTTAGATGGAGAAATATTTATAGATATCAGCAACACAAGGTGTACTATTACCCTTGATAACCCCGTTTGGAAATGTTTCTTTACGCACACTAGCACCTGTATTGAACTCGCATCACAAGTCCCTTTACTACGAATCTGAGTAAGAAGAGAACAAGATACAATTGCAAATGGATAATACTTGAATCCCATAAGGAAATACACATATCTCGTCCCTCGTAAATAATATAACTTCATCATATAAATTCCGTAATCGGAGCTATTTAACTTCTTAAGCTTTATTTAAAGATTGATCTTAAATTAACAGTGTGGTACCATGTAACATATTCACAGTATAGAGATGATTTTCAAATGAAAATTAAAAAATTGAACGATTCCGATTGTGGAAATTATATGGTTAAGATACCTTACTAGTAAGGAATAAACAAGATTTTGCACCTTCAAAAGAGATCTCGAAGTAAGGTATATAGAATTACAGAAACCGATTCCCTTGTACTTCTTACTTCTACAAGGCGAGAAAGATGTGCATTGGCCCAATACTATCCAATCGCAAATTCCAACAAAAACAATTTGGAATGCATAAGATATGTGTAGGGATCGTTTACATTTTAACATGGAGATGTTAGTGCATCTTATCTCGGTCAATCACTCTTACTTTCTTCCCCGTGTCCTTTCTACCCGACAGAGTCAAAGCTGCGTATTTTACGTTTTCATGATAATTAAGCAATGTATATTTTATTAAAATTGCAGTGTTTGGGTATGGATACTTTTGTGCTATTCCATTTACTATCCTATTAATATTTAACAAACCATAAACAAAGCAAAAAAGAAAACCTCTATGACCCTTGAAAACTATATAGAGAATTTAAAAATTATATATTAGATGATGATATTGATAAGAGTTTAGAGCTCAGCACACATCACCACCATAAAAGTTTGGGACAAGGATTTTCTTCTCTCTTTTTTCCTCCTCTTCCGTTCCCTCCTGTTTGAATGCTCAAGATTTCATCTTTGTAAAGAGAGAAAGAAGAAAAAAGGAGAGAGAAAAAGAAAAAGAAAAAAACCGTGAGAGGAAGGGAGGGAGGGGAGGGGAGAGAAGCCCCATCCCTCTATGGTTATGACAGTGTGAGGACCCAGTAATTTCTCAACAGAATTAGTTCCTCTCAGCTGGTATAATTTTTAACTCAATATGCTACTTCCACGTATGCATATAAACGGCTTTGACTGCACTCAAAAACTGAAACCTAAGCCCGTTATTGATGGAGTCTATCTCCTCCCCAACTTGAATAAATCTCAAAGAGGTTGGAATTCCTACTTCTGAAAGCGTTAATTTCTAAGGATAACACACTTCGGCAATATATCTTTTCGTTCAGGTTTTGAACTTTTCGTTGCTCTTCAATAAGGCAGAAATTCAGGTATTCTTATTGTCATATAATTTGATTCATCTGTACCATATATACATACATATATATATAATAGTTAATCAAATTATTCTGAAGATTAGCTACTACTTTAGGATAATATGATCCACTGCATGTATCAGTTCATGAATTAGAGATAATCTTTTAATTATATGAATCTGCCTTTGTTGCACATGAACAAGATGTGTAGATTTTGATTGTTTTTATTTTATTTTATTTTCATTCATTGACGGAGGAAAAATTCAAACTTGAGATCTCTTCTTGATTATTTAAAGGAAGCAACACTAGACCGGCCAATAGCTAGTTTATTGAAGATGAATCAATATGTATTGCACACTAGTAGTTTTTGTTCATTATTGGATGGCTACACTATGGTTTGTAGTTACCACCTTACTTAGTTGCCTTCAATCATGGTTGTTGTAAGTATTGGTTGTAGTTATCATCTTACCTAGCTAATAGGTAAGGCGACACTGAGATTTTGGGGCCTTGTGCGAGACTCAAATGGGGACCTTTGAAAGGTCTAAAATTTCATAATGTCAACATGAGAATTAACGTTAAACTATGAGGTAGTAGAGAGTCCATGGTGAGTTTCAATTTTAAGAGAGTCCCTGTATCTTATTCCTTAATAATGCTCTTCAAATATTAACATTTCTGCCATGTACGTAAGTATTGGAAGTTTTCCAGTGGTTATTAGGGTTCCTAGTTATTAGGATGGTTTATGCTAACATTGGATAATAAAGGAATTGTTCATGTAGTTTTCTTTTGGGTATTAATGGTTCCCTAGGTGGTTAATGATCCTGTTCTTATGTGATTAGCATCTCGATGTATAGGAGTCTTAGTTATCAACTCCTTAATTAATGTTGACAACCTCTTTGCTTCGTTTTTTTAGTTTTTCCCAGCCGGCTATATAGCGTGCTCTCTTTGTAAGATCTCCAATTAATGAGAAGAAAACCTTGAAAATCAACATGGTATCAGAGCAGGAAAAATAACCTGCTTCTGTATTCCTACCATCTAATCGTGTTCATCTTCTGGTATGGCGGAAGAAAATTCTTCTTTGTTTGAAGCCTAAAATTGTCAGATACTTTCCTCCTCGAACATGTCTGAGATGGATGTCAATCCGAATCAACGATTAAGCTCGGTCTTGTTAAACGAGTTTAATTACTTACCCTGGTTGAGAGCAGTGAGTCTTGCCCTAGGTGGAAAGTCCAAGTTAGGGTTCATAAATGGATGCATCAAAGTTCTGATGCTTCCTCACCAACTTATGAAACCTTGCTTTGCAAGGATCAACTAGTTATGTCATGGCTCCTAAATTCCATGGAACGTAAGCTAGCTGAAATATTCAGTTATTCTAAATCATCATTCAAGCTATCGGAGACTGTCAAGGAGATGTATGGCAGTCAGAACAACACTGCACGTGCGTTCCAATTAAAGAAGGATATTTCCAACCTGTAACAAGAAGGAAAGCCCTTTGTTCAACTTCTAGGCAGCATGAAGGGCATGTGGAATGAGCTGGAAATGTATAGGCCTCATACAACTGAAGCGTATGTGCTACTAAAAAGGGCAGAAGAAGACAAGATATTCCAACTCTTGTCAAGTCTAGATTCAGAATACGAAGACCTACGAAGCCATATACTCATGAACCCCGAACTACCTTCCTTCACCAGTGTATGTGCAACCATCCAACGTGAAGAAGTACGAAGGAAGGTCATGAACATTGGCTCAAAGACCAATGTAACAGAAGTAAGGGCCTACCTGACCAACGAAAGGAAATACAAAGGGAAGAATCCATACTTGAAGTGCCAACACTGCAACTATACTGGTCATGTTTAGGAAACATGCTGGATTTTACATCCAGAATTAAAGCCGGAGTTCATGAAGGATAACAAGGGCATACAAAAGCTGAACCGTGCCACACACAGAGCTAACAATGCATCTGCCTCAACCTCACATGGGTCTGATACACTCAAGAGCTTCACAGCAAATCCGGCTGCACTCATAAATGAGTTTGCAGCGTACCTTCAAAGCAAGAAAGAAGGGAATAAGAGTGATCAAACGGTCATCTTTGAAGATGGAAACTCAACAGCCTTGCTAGGCAAGTTCGCTGGCTTCTTGGCAAACACTCAACACATGCCTCGAGATGACATGCAAGGTATCATGACTGCTTTCAAAACTGCTCTTAATGTAAATATGATGCATGATTTTTGGATTGTTAATTCGGGTGCCACAGATCATATGACCAATCATGTCTCTAAATTTCACAAGTTTGAAAATTTTTCAAAACCTTCTCAAGTCTTAACTGCAAATGGTGAGAGTTCCAAAGTTTTAGGCAAGGGAAATATCAACTTAATGTCGGACAAAATTGAGTCAGTAGCCTTATATGTTCCTTCTTTTCCATTTCAACTTCTATCTGTGGGAAAAATCACCAATACCTTGAATTGTTTAGCCATCTTCTCTCCTCATAATGTCATTTTTCAGGATTGTCTCACCAAGAAGATGATTGGTGAAGGCTTTTACCTAGATGGTCTCTATTACATATCCAAGAGCAGTCCCAAGGGGTTTCAAGCCAAGTCCAATCCATCCCAAGATTGTCAATTGTGGCATCAACGTCTAGCTCATCCTTCTCAACCTGTTCTGTCAGCTTTGTTTCCAAACCTAGGGAATGATTTAATTTCATGTGAAACCTGTCATCTATCTAAGGCCACTAGATTACATGTTAACTCATCCTCATCTAGGACTATTAAAGTTTTCAAACTTGTTCACTCAGATGTATGGGGACCAACGTTTGAATCCTTTGATGGTTATAAGTATTATGTAATCTTTATTGATGATTTCTCTAGAGCCACATGGTTGTACCCTTTAAAGTCTAAGAGTGAAGTGATGGAAGTATTTAAGGATTTTCATAATCTGGTTAAGAACCATTTTTCCTCTCAAATTCAAACTTTAAGATCTGACAATGGCACCGAATACATGTCCCATATCATGTCACAATATTTGAGCAATCATGGTATCATGCATCAAACAAGTTGTGTTGGCACACCTCAACAAAATGGTGTAGCCGAAAGGAAAAATCGTGACATACTGGAAAAAACGAGAGCATTGATGTTACAAATGAATGTACCAAAGAGATTTTGGTCACAAGGAGTTATGGCAGCTGTATACATCATCAATAGACTTCCTAGCCGGGTCTTGGAGTTTAAATCTCCCCTTGAAGTCATGAAAAGAAGGAAAATTGACCTTTCTCATCTTAGGATCTTTGGTTGTGTCTATTTTGTTCATGTTCAGTCACACCATCGAGATAAATTGGACCCTAGAGCTTACAAATGCATTTTTCTTGGTTATTCATCAACACAAAAAGGATATAAATGTTATGATCCCCAATTGAGAAAAATAATTGTATCCAAAGATGTTTGATTCCATGAAGCTAACCCTTTTTCAGCAAGTCCCTTGAAACCACAAGTCAGGAGGAATGTATCTTTGATTTGCTTCCTCTACCAAGAATTAGGACTCCAGATGTTTTAAATGAAAGAGGTTCTAGCCATGTCAATAATGATGAATCCTCTACACTACTCACTGAAGTCAACAATGAAGGCACTCATCCAGATGGTTCCATGCATGATGATGACAACAGCAATCAAGAAAATCTGCAAAGTGTGTCTGATAATTTGAACGAGAGTGAGACAACTCTCTCAGTTCCTCGACGCAATCCTCAGCGTGACAGACAACCTCCCACAAGGTTTCAAGATTTTGTCACATATAAACTGAGGCATCCAATCTTCAATTACGTCTCGTATCAAAAGGTGACTCCATCCCATGCTGCCTTCCTTAACAACATTTCAAGTCACAGTGAGCCTCAAAACTTTCATGAGGCTAATAACCAAGTTGTGTGGAAAGAAGCAATGCGAGATGAACTCAAAGCACTAGACCAACATAACACCTCGAGCATCACCAAACTTCCAAAAGGAAAAATGGCAGTGGGTTGCAAATGGATCTATAAGATCAAGTTCAATTCAGATGGTTCAATTGAAAGGCATAAAGCCAGGCTGGTGGCTCGAGGATTCACTCAAACATTTGAGGTGGATTACAAAGAAACTTTTGCTCCTGTTGCAAAAATGAACACAGTTAATGTTATATTGTCTGTTGTCGTCAATAAGGGTTGGTCCATGTACCAAATGGACGTGAAGAACGCCTTTCTACATGGTGACCTTGAAGAAGAGGTCTATATGAGATTGCCACCAGGACACCCTCAAAGCCAGGAACCTGATTTGGTGTGTAAGTTGCACAAGTTGATTTATGGATTGAACCAATCGCCTCGAGCTTGGTATGCTAAACTAAGTTCAGTTCTTCACAGTGTTGGTTTCAAAAGGAGTAATGCAGATTCATCATTATTTGTTCGCAATGGAGCTGAGAGCAAATTAGTTGTGTTGATATATGTGGATGACTTAATAATTACAGGTGATAATGCTGCAGAAATCTCCACACTCAAACAGTCACTTCAACAAAGATTTGTGATTAAAGATCTTGGGGTGTTGAAGTATTTTCTTGGAATTGAAATGGCATCTTCTCACAAGGGATTATTTCTTAATCAACGAAAATACGTCATGGACCTACTCAAGAACATTAATATGAGTGATGCTAAGCCTGCACTTACCCCTCTCGATAGCAAGCTCAAACTTGACTTGGGAGGCACGCCACTCTCGGATATCAGCTCCTATCAAAGGCTTGTTGGTAAACTGATCTACCTAACAATCACCAAACCGGACATCTCCTACTCAGTGAGTATCGCCAGTTAGTTCATGCACTCCCCCACCATCGAGCATTTGAACCTTGTAAAGAGGATCTTACGTTACTTAAAAGGGTCTGTTGGTTGTGGCATTCTCATGACAAAGAATGACAACAGTCAAATCATGGGGTACTGCGATGCAAATTGGGCAGGCAATGCAATCGATTGCAAGTCCACCACTGGTTATTGTACCTTCGTTGGTGGAAACTTGGTCACGTGGAAGAGCAAAAAACAAAATGTCATCGCAAGATCAAGCGCCGAAGCTGAATACCGTGCAATGGCCTCAACCGCGTGTGAGCTGATATGGCTAAAGGGACTTCTATGTCACTTAGGTGGATTCACAACTCAACCAATGACCTTATTCTGTGACAACCAAGTGGCCATGCACATCGCATCAAACCTAGTCTTTCACGAGAGGACGAAGCACATTGAAGCCGACTGTCACTATGTCCGTGAACAAGTCCAGTCGTAGGTGATTCAGACACGTTATGTAAAAAGCTCCGATCAGCTGGCCGATATCTTCACCAAACCGTTGGCCTCCCATCAGTTTCAAAGGCTTCTCTCCAAGCTTGGATCCATCAACCTTCTGGATCCAGCTTGAGGGGGAGTATTGGAAGTTGTCCAGTGGTTATTAGGGTTCCTGGTTATTAGGATGGTTTATGCTAACATTGGATAATAAGGGAATTGTTCATGTAGTTTTCTTTTGGGTATTAATGGTTCCCTAGGTGGTTAATGATCCGGTTCTTATGTGATTAGCATCTCTATGTATAGGAGTCTTAGTTGTCAACTCCTTAATTAATGTTGACAACCTCTTTGCTTCGTTTTTTAGTTTTTCCCAGCCGGCTATATAGCCTGCTCTCTTTGTAATGATCTCCAATGAATGAAAAGAAAACCTTGAAAATCAACAGTAAGACTGGTGTGTTTGAGTGCTGGTGTATTGTTTATGATCGGGTTCTGTTTACGTGTTAGTGAGAAGCTACAAGCCTATCAACTAATTCTCTAAATCCCTATGGAATCTTTTCCTTTTTCAGGTAAGATATATATAGTTGCCCGCCATGGATTCGGTTAGAGGACAAGGAGGCATCCAGATGTTGCTAACAGTTGAACAGGATGCTCAACAAATTGTGAACAATGCTAGAAACTGTAAATGCATTCTTATGCTAATTTCCGCAATTAACATTCTCTATGTGCCGGAGATTTATCAGTTTGTTATTTTTTCCTTTTAACTCTTGATATGAATCCTCCAAAATAATTTTACGTTCTTCAGCGAAGATGGCACGCTTGAGACAAGCTAAAGAAGAAGCTGATAGGGAAGTGCAACTCTGTCGCACGAAGATGGAGGCTGAGCACCAAAAGAAAATTGCAGATGTACTAACTAGTCTTTCATCAACTACCCAAATGTATCAGCGTCACTCCATTGTTTCCCCAAAAAAAAAAAAAAATCCTTTTTGTGATGAAATAATTAGCAGCATTATGATTCATACCAACATAACACACGCATAAGGGTTTTTGAATTAATTTGAGATCCTAATGATTTGATAAGTTTCTCTGATTAGCTTTAAAATTTCTGCAGACAAGTGGGAGTTCAGGATCCAATGTGAAAAGGCTCGAAGAAGAAACTGATACGAAAATTAAGAACTTGAAGGAGTCAGCCTCAAAGGTCCAATCGGATATCGTTGGCATGCTTATTAAGTATGTCACAACAGTGAAAATTTGAACAGTCTGCGGGTTTGTATATGATAACTCACTAACGTCTGTATTTAGTCGACAACTTCTCAGTTCTTCCGTTAATTTTTTTGTTCTTTTTTTGGTAAAGAGTTCTTCCATTAATTTGTGTTTTTGGGTTGTCTTCCTATCCAGTCACAATATATGTGTGGACAGCAAAGCGAGAGAACCCGGAATAAAGTGCATAACTAGTAGTCCGGCCAATGTTACATAAACAGTCTTGGTGCATGTTTGTGAAGCATGTCTTAGCTTGCAGCAGTTGTGAAAGACTTCGAGAGAACGTCAAGAGAAAATTATTATATTTTTTTGTCTTGTACTTGAGCGATATTCTAATAAATATAATTTAAACTACAAGAACGGAGATTCGAATTTGGGTAAAGAGAGAGGAGCGTACTACTCTAGACAACTTTTCTAAACACAGCCTAGGTCTATTAATAAAATAGTCCAAGAAATACTGCCCCCTTGATATGCAGGACTAACAAGACTAGTAAGATTTTATATGCCACCCAGAGAAGAATATGGAAACTGTCCTCATAAGTTGGAGAATTTAGATGGATTATTTCTAGGAGGTTGGTGGCTAAAACTTATCCATGCTAAGCCTGTGAGATTTAAAAATGATGGGACTAGTTTTTAAAAGCTCTACTCAAACAATTTTTACTAAGAATTAATTTAAAAAAATATTTTCTTTAAAAGTATTTTCAGTCATCTAAAAGCACTTCTCAAACGATTTGATAAAGCACCTATTGTTGTAAACTAAATTTTAAGATTGGCTGAGAGAGACAGGGAGTCAGGGACGGCAATGAGAGGGGCTTTGGTGTTTTTGACAATTGTATTTCACCCTCTGACCTTATGTCTTTATTTATAAAATCACGATGACTTTCTTGCCTTACAAGTAATATAAAGCCTTAAATATTTGATCTCCAATCCTTTTGAGATTCCTACTTTAACTTTACACAATCACATTACTAAAATAATACTACTTACAACACATACAACGAAGATATGAACTATTATTTATCTATAAAGGATGTTTGAGTCATTCCACACCATTATCTAGCTATGAGAAATAATTAACATCATTATGTACGTATAACAAAGATACAAAATATTAAACATTGTTATCGGCATGTGGCTACGTGAAAACGACTATGTCCACAAGAAGGGTAATACTAGGGAGAATTATTAATTAAATGTTGATAAACGTGTTTATTTTCTATTAGTGACACATCATTTAGTTTCCAATTTTGTCTCTCTAACATTACCCCACAATAGCGATGAAAACGCCAACTCCTCCACACATGCCCTTAACTTATTTAGTTGCATTCATTTGTACATGGCTTATATATGTATGCAAGATAAAAAAATATGAAGCCTCATCAAATCGGGTCATTGTGCGGTGACACTACTTGTACACCCTTAGGTCCAACCCTGCCGCAATAACAAATCATTTTCATTAGTGAAATTTCCTAAATAACACTAATCACATAAGATATCGTACTCAGCTTTTAAGGTACCACTTGCTAGCATGGTTGCATGAGAATCGGGGATTTCTTTTGCACATGATCTTTTAATTTTGTAAGTCGCCCCCTTACGTGGGACAACCACATAATTGAGGATACATGCAGATAGGGGTGTACTATCTACACACCTCATTTTACTTCTTACGCATCATTGATAATTTCTGTTCATTGATCTTCTTCAATTCATCTGATCCAACGACCAAAAATTAAAAAAATGTGTGAGAAGTAAAATGGGATGTGTGGATATCACACCCCATGCAGATATTGTTTCCAACTTGCTTTTTATCATCGAAGAGTTCTATTTACACCCAGAAATTACATCTTTAGACAACCATAAAATTGTTGCATTTTTTTAACGACCATAGTCCCAATTTGAAACTATAGAATACCCAACTGAGTTCTAAAAGAAGAAACATTTCTAAAAATAAAAGACGAAAACAGAGAAGATGGGCGTTGGAGCATATTGATGAAAGAAAATGGTTTCACCATTGAAAGTGAGACGGTTGACTTCCTCTTCCTGATTAGTTGTACCTTTTTTTTCGATATCAATAAATTTCCCCCTGTACCATTGAGGTTTTCCAAAAAAATGAAAAAAAAAAAAAAAAAAAAAGAAAGGTGACCTCTTCCATGTATGTTTTACTTCCAAGGATTATGAGTTGTGGTCGCAAATAGTTAATCCAACAATAGGTGATTATTTAACATTTTTGTGGTAATTTCTTCTCCACCGTTGAATTAAGATCAAACGGCGATTGACCACAATCTGCGTCCAAGAGAACGGGACTCCTGTTGAAAATATTTTATTCCCCTAGGGAAAGAAGCCATGTGCTGCAAGGGTGGCTCCAAATTATCACAAAGGAAAAATGACCACATGATTGCTTACCATCCCTACAAAATACATCATTTTCCCTCAGGGAAGAGCACTCCAATTCTTTGGTCACGTTCTTGAGTCTTAAAAACAAAACCAAAAAACGGAATACCAACTGTAACCACTACAATTTTGCTCAACAAGTAATTCACCATCCTCGGTTTCGTTTCCTGAGTACTTTCCTAAAAGTCCAATGGAGCAACAAGGTAAGTTCACAACGTAAATTGAATCTATTGAAATCTAACATGTAAACGTTCCCAGAAGCCGGTTCAACTGAATTTCTAATTCGCGGGTAAACGGTGGGTTACAAACTTACAGAAAGAGAACATACCCATTCTATACAAGAAATTTAGTATCATTGTGGCTCACGTAAACATTATTGGGCGCCTCTATACAGTATGCTCTGCCGGATGATAAACCAGTCTGTTCAGTTGGAGATGTGGTTCAGAAAATGGCTTATGTGCATATGAACAGACGGAGACGAGAGGTAGAGAATAATCAGCTAGCACCTAGCTTTCTTACTACTGTTAAGTACTCTCTGCAGATGGAAGACTTCGCCTTGATCCCCACTCAAAAACCTTCTCTCCAAACAGCAAGCAGTAAGCTGCCTGAGTAACCTCTCCAGATATGAATGCAAGCCACCGTGCAAAGAATCTTTCAGGTTGGGATTTGTTGACAGGATCATTGCATTAACTGTGTCTGCTACAACTTCACGCTGAGACTCTTCAAGCAGATATCCAACCGATGATTCCCGTGGCCTTTCGTACGCCAGCAGTGCAACACAGTCCTACAGATAGAGGTGTTGTAACGATGATAAACATTAAATTTCAATGATAAAAGTAAAAGGGTCTAGTTCTAATGTGGTGCTTCCAAAAGAAGCACCAGAGGAACATGTAGCGACTGAAACGCAATACAACATGCAGATTAAAGAACACCATTAATATGAGTTTGCCAGTAGGTACTGTGTTTTTGTACCTCATTGGTCTTCCATATTTTCTAGAAATACATAAAATTAAAAAAAAAAAAAAAAAATTCTTTTATTACCTGAACTAGGTCCTCAAACAGCGGCAAGCCAAAGAACTTTGCCAATTCCATCCTCCCATATTTGACAGCCTCCTCCAGTGCTCCGACCTACATGACAATTTTAAGTATCGCAAGGCAGGCCAAAGAACTTTTGTCATATTCATGTAAGATCACCAAATGGCAATCAGATGCTCTATAAAATAAACAAAAACCTCATATAAGCCAGACCTAAAAGATGTCAAGCAAATAATGCAGGCTGCACCTGTTATTTGTGAACACTAAATCTAATGCGCCATTTGTTAACACTTGAAAGTAGTATAATATCTAGCCATCTGAAATGAAGTTACACAGTTCAATCCATGTTTCTAAATCGTGATTTAATGGTTTCCTTCAACGCTTAAACACTGAATGTAACAGGTATGCAAGACTTTCTTGTATCCTTCCAATTCATTTAAAAAAATAGCCCACAAGTATTGTCATGACTTTATCCGTAATATTCATGTTTTAATATATCTGATGTGATACTAAAGCTAATCTCATGCAAATAGGGGAAACATACCCGAACCAATTCAATAAACTTTTGACAGTGGAGCAGAAAGCACGTAGCAGATTTATCATCCTGCAGAGAGCAAAACTTAAGTCATGACCTTAACAAAATAAGCATTATGACCAAAATTAAATTAAAAAAAAAAAATCAAGCATTGATCCTAAGATGGTTAAGGACAGTAACTTCACCAAATAGCACATAAGATAAAGCCAAAATTCAAAACCACATAAATAGCATTGCTATACACCTATAAAAAGTAAATTTATCTGTGATCCATAAGGAATTCACTGCATAAGCATACGAATAAAAGAATCATAAAATGTCAACATGTAAACATGCCAAATATACTGGAATTCGTAATTATGTTAAGAATTAAGAGTAATCAAATTTATTTTTTTGGTTAGCTAAGAGTAATCAAATATTATCACAACCTTCAACTGATTTTTTTTGCTACAAACAAAAGTTGGTTTAATTAAGACCAGATGATCAAACATTATATTAATTATTAGCAGAAGTACTTTATTAAATTGAAAACATAGAAATTTGAAACTATGAGCCTCGTGTATTTTTCAAAACATTTTCTGCAAAAAATAAGACACCAATTTGTAGGAAAAGAATACAAGACACACAATTACAGACATAGAAATTCACATGTTAAGTAGGTAAAACACGAGATCTGCAACTAACTGAAACAATTAGGATACACTTCAACCCTCTCAAACACATGCTTTACAGAATTTACTGCATGTGCCAAGATCTGTTCAACATCGAGAGCAAAGAATTACATAAAAATAAAAATGGCCACCAAAAGATCATTTTGAAATATTAGACAGTCTACCTGAACAATTTGGGGATACCATTCACGGAGTTTACCAAGAGCAGAGTCGATCTCCCCATTCCTAATGAGCTTCATTAGCAAATAAAACTGGTCAGCCAGGTGCAACTCTTATACTAAAAAAAATTAAGGGCTCGGAGACTGAGTACATACAACAAAGGAAAAACAAACCAAATAAGAAAACCATATATTGAACTGATTCTACAATGCTCCCCGAACTCCCAAGCAGACAGTTTCATAAGACATCACTACAAACATTTCTTTACTATCACATCAAAGCCTTTAGAATTATTTGATTAAATTAATTTTCTATCCAAAATGTCATCCAATCAAGAGACTCAAGGTAAGAGTAAAAGAAAAGGAAAGATGCAACATGTGAGTGATTGGCATACTTTACACCCCTACAAAGCAGATTGGCTACGAGAAACACAAGCAGGTAAATAAATCTTCAAAATGAATTGGGGAAAAAAAAAAGAAGATACTATCATAGGCTGATTTCAAGCGAACCCTGACGAACACATGAACATTTCACATGAAACTATTGTATACAGAAAAGTTGTTTTAACCATGTAATAATGCAACATCTTCAATTACTTAAACAGGAAAGCACTAAAAGCACCCAAAAAAAGGCCTATGGCATATCTCATCCGCATCATCATTTTGTGTCAGTGTAATATATCAAAAAAAGAGAAGTAAATCTTTTGCAACCAGAGATATCATGAATGTTGCAGTCATAAGAAACTGCATCTAGCTTATAACACTCAGTCAGGTAAGCATCAATTCTATGATCATCAAGTCCAATGGAGTTGTATTAATTATTACACATCCCCAAATATAATACGTACACTTTTTTTTTCTGGTTCCTTGTAACCTTTAAGTTTATCCAAACAACTGGGATTCCAAAACTTTCATGCAAATATTAAAGAAGCTCAGGACTTCGTCCCAAACAAGAAAAGAAAGCAGAACACTATAGTAGTCAATCATTTAACTTTAAAGTGATTGTAACTGAAATAAATCAATACCTGTCTAAGAGCCTTTCTCTCATTTAGTGCAAACAGAATGTCCTGCTCATCAAAACCATTTTCTTGAGCTATATGTACTGGAGGAACAGTACTTTTACTAGCCATGTCAAATGAATTGAGCGTATCTTCATATCCATAATGTAGTAAGTAGGAGCGAACAATTCTGGTCAATAAAGCATAAATAAATTAACAATTGACGAATAAAATTTTAAGGAAACAATTTTTTTTTTTAAATAAATACACGGTAAAATCATGACAATATCGATTCCCTGGTAAACCTCCATACTGGTTACGTTGCTAGAAATATAAGTAACTCACCAGATCATAAACCTAGCATCCATCAAGTTCAACTTAAAATAGTGAATTCATATTGATTAGCAGAATAGACATGCCTAAAAATAGTGAATTCATATTGATTAACAGAATAGACATGCCTATGACACCAAGTATTCTTACTTGCAGCCCATGTAGACTGCAGGAAATGCAACTTAAGTATTAAAGAAATTATTGACTCAAATTTCAAGTTACAACCTCAGTAAACACTACAAGGAGCTTGAACTGTTTTTCTACCAGACGTACCCCATCCAGCAAAGTTCAAGATCTCCGGGAAACCTATTGCTCCTTGATCCAGCACAAGCTAGAGTTGTTGGGCATTCCCGGCCCACCAACCCAGTGCTTTCATGTCCACAACCAGCTAAAGCTAAAGTTCCATTAAAGAGCGTTTTCATGGGGCTCCTCAGGGAATTTCAATATTAACTGGGGAGGCAGGTCTGAGTTCTACAAATTGTCAAGGTTATCAATGCTACATTTTATCTTACCAACCCTCAGAACACAACCACCTATAACAACCTGAATTGTCTAAATTCCAAATTTATTTAAAATCTGGTTGAAAATTAAGTATCAGGGACTCAGGACAAGGAGCAGAATGATGACCTAAAAGAAATATATAAAAAAGATTTGGGTTGTGTTAATCTAGCTACAACTATCACTGAACTGTGTCTAATCCCTCAGCTACAATAGTACAATTTAAAAAAAAATAAAAAAATAAAAAATCTAAATCTAAAACTAAATCAACAAATCATATATTAATGTACACGAGAGAAATTCAAATTTTAAAATCAATTACAGTGTCTATTTAACAGGTGACATCAGATCATTCCACCTTGAGGTATATCATATATGACTAAGACATAATAAATTAGATGCCTTCATTTGAGATATCAAGAAATAATGTGTACTTACTGATGACTAACATTAGTCGGCAAAGAAATTTTTTCAATTGACATTTGTTGTTTCATCCTCTCTTGCGCTTCAAATTCCTAAGTGGATGTTAAAATTAATTTCGATTAGACAACATGATATACAAAATATTGAACAAGTTATACTACTTCAAAGTAATCGAATCTTCACAATTATAACCTGTACAATCCTTTATGAAATAGGACTTCATGAAAAGCATTATATATAACAGAAATGAATGAGAGAAGCAACAAATCAGTGCTCATTCAGGAATCCATAATCCAACATAAGTATTGAGGGTATCTGTTATTTTTCCACTTAAGAAGCCCTTTTCCTTGGCCTATACTTTCATTCATAATTTATTTTCCACTTAAGAATTACAATGAAATAATGAATCAACATCGTTACGAGTCCCCTATCCACTACATGCAATCAATGAACCAAATGATCCCTCATTTTATTTTTTTGGGAATGATCCCCCGTTAAAAAAATAATACAAGATGGTTTTTTATACCCTTATTCTCACATACTTGCCCCTTAACTTGATCAAACAACAAAGTTCTTAAAAATCTCAAAATGAAGGGCCAAAAATTAGAGAAACGAAAATGAATTCAAAAGTCAAACATCCGTTGCCACAACCTTAAGGTCCTGTTATCTCGCATAACTGACTCTTATGAATCCTAAGCTCATGTTGTGGAATAAATATCATAGGACTGTGTGGTTATGGGTTGCAACTATTTCCTTCTGTGTCTTTGGACATGCTGGCAAACCACAATCAACAGCGCAGTTTTTCTTATTCCAGTTGATTGATTTTTCCATGAACAAGAATCAAAAGTTGCTTGCTTTATTTAATTGCAAGAAGGGACGCCAGTGGCGTTTTTACTCATTCCATATATCTGAAAGACAGTATGAAAATTCACTCCTAAGAGAAGGAAAGCAACACCGCCAAAGCTTCTAGGTTTAAAAATCCACATCTTGTGGGTTTGGTAACCTATGAGAAAGCAAAACCCAAAATTTATTCTTAAAAGTTATAAAGCACGCCATTGGGAAGCTATTCACTGGGCTAGCGTATGATGGACAGCTAAAGAACACAGAAGTGTGAAAAGGCTTTTGCCTCTTTACTATGGTAAAAAGGTTTATGCCTATTTACTATAAGACAAATTGGACCTTACAAAAAAAAATGATTATCATTTATCTAAATCAGAATTTACGGTTGAAATTTTTTATAGAGGTACGACAACTGATGAATAATTGATTTAGCGAAGACCAAAGACACAAGGCATATTAATTGAATCATATTTCTTTGAAATAAAAGATAAGCAATGAAAAGTATATCTTGCCTTAAGATCAAACGCAAATGGTTGCTGTCCAAAGTTAACGTGTACCCTGCAGATTAAAATTAAGCACACATCTGATAACATGAAAACATGAATCTGAACCATCTGAAGCTGCTGCGTACATGCACAAGCAGTTGGCTAATTACAAAAGATGAACATCTAGAAGAGCTAAAATATTAGAAAAAGATACCACATACTCCTCATTTTGGCTGTGTACAGCAATGGTAGGAAATAAGGGGCCCTTGATATCCTTGGGCACTGTTCCCACCACAGCACCATTTTTACTGGAACCAACATGAACGAAACAAGATCACATTAAACACCACTCTAGTCTCAAGAGAAGAAACACCAAACGAAGTAGACAAGTCTTACGTGAAAAAGAATTCCTGTGAATCATAATTGATACCACCTCCAACTATATCCCCAGAGGTGTAGGTTGGGCCAAACGCTTCTCCTTTTCCATGTCCCCGATAAAGTAGTCCATCATCGCCATGATAGCCACAACTATTTGCCTCCCATCTGCTTCATGGAGGAAATAATTAACACAAATATCATGACTAGAATAACAGAAGTTACAGAACTTGCCAATTAAAATCATAGTTTTCAAATCTCACAAACAGTGGAAAACACAATGCAACATGCAGAAAACAAAATGTTTTCCTCCTTTGGTTTTTCCTTCATTTCCTCCCTTGGGTCCTCCCCAGAAAAAATAAAAATATGGCAGTGGAGAAACAAACTCCCCAATTCATATCTCAACTTTTTACGGTGAGGGTTTGTATCGTTTTCCACCAATTGATCACAAAGTACACTATTATTATCCAATTAGGAACACACAGTTCACACAATCAAAGGTCAAAACAAATGCGCAACATAAAACTCATCAACGATCACTTATCTGATAATAAACCCTATGTACATTGACCTTCTACTAGCTCACCTAATTAAACATAATCAGAAAAACCGAAATTAAACTTCTCTCCCATAACATCATAAGAAGATCTCTAGCTTGCAAAGTCCCAGTTGAAGATTAACACAAAATACCACTTTAAATTCCTATTTCGGTTCTTTCTGAACCTACCAGGTTTCTGAAACACCAAGAAATCCACCAACTTGAATCCACAATTAAAACCCCCAAAAACAAAAATCGACTAACAACTGTGACAGTTAACTTTCAATCATTTTCTCAGAAACCAAACAGACCCAATCAACCAAGAAGCCTCACCCGGGCTGCCTCCGCATCTTGAAGCTCTCAGAAGTAAATCCAATGGAAATCTGGCCCTTGGTCCCAGCATCCTTGACATAAATCTCGAAGTAGTAGACGAGCCGCTTGACCGGAGCTGGCTTGTTAGCCTGAACTACGCCGACGTCGTGGCCGTGAAGATTGACGCTGGTGTACTTGGCGGAGAGCTTATCAGGGGACACGACGATGAAGCCGCCGGAGCTGTTGATGGTGTTGAGCTCCGTGGGGGAGTCCTCGTCCTCGTCGGTCAGCCCCCGAGCAGAGGCGAGCCGCGATTGCTCGAGGAACCACAAGCTGAGATCTCGGTCGCCGTGGTGGTGGTTGGTACTGTTATTGGAGTTGGCGGTGCTCATTGTTTGAATCTGAAACCCTAGAATTCAACTACCATTTGGTGGAAAATCAGAGCGGAACGAAGAAACCTAAACCCTTTTCGTCGATTTGGGGGACTGAAGGAGGGAGGAGAGCAAGAGATATGGGAATGATCTGTTACTGCCCGTAGAAGGAAAGAATCAAGAATCTTTATTTATTTATTTTTAACAAACAATGAGCTTAACCTCAGTAGACTAAATATTAATATACTTCAAATTCGGTTTTTTATTAGAATTGAACTTAAATCTCTCACTTATTGTTGAAAAATAATACCAATAAATCATCGTACTAATTGATTTTTTTTTTTGTTCGTTTTATTTTTCTTTCAAATTATAATTTTTCCCTTTTTTCAAGAAACTAGAGTCCTACAAACTCACTGTTCTAAACAACTCCCTTTATATATAGGCTAGGCAGGTGGTCAATGGCCTAATTGTTCTCTAGGCGTTAGGCGTCTTAAGTGCTTGGCGCATAGGTCGAGACTCTCAAATACATAGCTGTTATTTTGCAGTTTTTAAAAAAATTATAATTATTTACTGTTTACGATGTTTTCAATATATTCTAATACTTTATATTGTATATGTCATTTTATTTTGAAAGTATGTATTCCAAATTCCAATAGTAATTAGGTAATTTTTCAAGTATAAGTAAATATTTATTTATATGTTATATAATAAATTTAATTATAATTAAAATATTGCCTAGGCCCTGCTAGACGCCTAAATGTTAGGCCCGTGCCTTCCGTCCGACTAAAGCTAGTGACTTTTAGAGAACACAAACTAAACTTACATTTTCCATCCATAAACAATTAATGAACTTTCTTTAATCATAAGGACATGAGGTAGTGTCAATATCATAATGAATTTGAAGTTTGGACACAATTAATGTATCGTAATTAAATTGAAGTTTGATGTTACTGGCAATTTTTTCTTCACAACCGAAAATTACGAGAAAATTGTTGATGGTTTTAGGATGAAATACTTGTCACTGTCACCAATCTTCAACCTAATTATGACATAGCCACCATCCAAACTTCAATTCATGTACGACAATGCCGCCACTCCATAGTTTATCTTCAAATTATAACAAAAATTTAAAAGAAATTCCGGTTACAGATAGGATAGTTGAACCTGAAAATGACTATTAAGTGTTTTTCATTAAAAATTTGTCGTCTGAAGCTCGTTCCATTACTTCTTTTTTTTCATGACAAGCGTGTGATCTCATTTCCTTAAAACTTCTTAGGATGAAATGGATCAAATATATATTACATGCATGAAATAATCTACATCTACACAATCTTCAAAATAAGTTGAGTTTACAAAAGCGATTCTAGTTTCAGTCATTTAAAAACATTTCCAAACAAACTTCATTGTCATACTACCTTTTTTATACTGTAAGAACCTTATATTAGCAGGAATCATCATATCACAAAACTCAACTACATATCGAGAACACTAAATTCTCTAATCCACCTAGTGCTAGCCAGCAAACTTTTTCAACCAAGTATGCAGCAGCTCCGGACACTAAGAGCTTGTTTGGTATCCTATTTGAAATTTTTTATAATTTCTCAAAACATTTCTTAAGAATTTTTCTTGAAAACAATTTTCTTTAAAACTCAAAAACTTGTTTGGTATGCGATTTAAAAATTTTAAATTTTACAACTTAAATTGGACAAAGAGATCTAAAAATAGAGGGTTGAGAGAGAAAAAGGAGAGAGGGGGAAAGAAAGTAAAAGATAATTGGAGAAAAGAGAAAGAAGTGAGAGGATCGGAGGAGATAGAGAGGAAAAAGAAGAGGAGTGATAGAAAAAAAAACCGAGAAAATAATGAGTGCGGATTGGAGGAAAGACGAAAAAGGTGAAAAAAAAGGGAAGAAGGGTAGAGAGAAAGAAGAAAATAGAGAAATAGCTTTGGAGTGAGAGGGGAGTAGGGAGAGAAAAAATGAGTTTAAGTTTAAAAACTCATTTTTTGTGTTTTTAAAGAATATACTATATTTTTTAGTTAGTCTTGAGTTCAATTTTTAAAAACAGTCATACCAAACAAGTTTTTAAGGCCTAAAACTTAAAAATTGTTTTTGAGTTTAAAAAATTAGATTCAAATATAATACCAAACAGGCTCTAAATGTTTCTTCACACATTTGCTGGTTTCTTTCTTACCATACATTTCCAAGCATATTTCCTCCTCCCACCTTACTCCATTTTTTTTATTTTTTATTTTTATGATATTTCGTCCCTCGTACTTTTGTAGATCCTTCAACCAGCTCGAATAATCCCTCCCAGGTTTGCAAGCAATGAAGTCCAATAACTCCTCTATATCAGATTCCCGGGAGCTTCCTAGTAAGCGAGTGAGGAAAACCTTCCCGTTGCAGATTTCCTCTGGTTTCTCTTCAATGACAGCACTAGATTCCGTTGCGCACCTCATGATACATGCGTTTTTTGAAGTTTTTGCTACCTCGCTTTATCATCTCTTATGGGAGCTTGTGAGGGAACTGTTAAATAACAAGGGAAAATTGATTTAGCCTTGAAGGCAGTGTGACTTACTGTCAACAGACCAAGCAGTACCAGTTCGAATAGAAGAGATAACCAACATCAAACCAAAATAATCAATTGAATTGATTTATTCAAGTGATAGCAAGTGGTCTTCCAATATATAAAAAAGGACGACCCCAAGCCAACTAGCCCTCGTTTTGCGAGGGTCAGAGGAGGAAAGTCTGTCGTACGTAGTCTTATTCTTACTTTACAAAGAAGCTGATTCCATAACTCAAAACCGTGATTTTTTAGTCACAAAGGAGCAACACAATAGTTTGTCACAAGTATTAACAAATAACTTAAATTAATACAAAACTATTCTATATGGTGCACAATAGTATTTTGTACCTCAAGTGAAGCGTTTGAATTTTCTAAATTTCTATGCAACTCCTTTGATAGATTTCTTTTTCAGCAGGCCCTGCAAAGTGGAACATATGCCATTTGTTTAAATGTACACTCTCGGAGAAAGCAAAGAAATCCAATAGTTCAAATTTGCAGGAAATTTTATAAATTTGAGATCAACTTCAATGGTTGAGCTAAAAGCTAAATTTTTTAGCCCATAAAATTTAGCTTTTAGCCTAAAAATAGTTTTTCTGCTCCAATCCTTCTGGCCTAAAATTTTAGCTCGGGATTATTAAAAATGAACCTAGGCTATTTTTTTTCTTAAATTAAATTAAAAAAAAAATTATATGTAGACTATCGTAAATTAATTTTATGAACATTTTAATCTAAAAATATTTAAATTTCGATAAATATTGAAAAATCACTAAATTTTCCATAAAGCAAACCTTTAACTTTCACCAATTTTTCAACCCTGGGCTAACTTTCAATTCACCAACCGTTCAACACCAAATTTTCAATTCATCAACCATTCAACACCAAACTTTCAACTTTTACTAACTATTCAACTTTCATCAATCATCCTCTATATAAACATATGTTTAATATTAGTTGATCACACAACCTTTCAACATTTAATCATCCTCTATATTCACCAATCTTTCAACTTTCAAAGAGTTTTTGTTCCCTAAAAATTCTCAATATCTCATCAATGGGTGGTAGAAGAAGGTATAGCATGACAATGCAGATGACACAAAACCAAGCAAGAATTGAGATTGAGGATGCAGAATTGTTCAACGCCGAAGCTGAACTTGTAAACTCATTTATGCAATCTGAGCACCATGCGAATCTAGCAATCGTGGTTCTGTCATGGGGCGTTCATTTGTGTAATGTGTATTATGTTGTTATTTTCTATTAATAAATCTAAGTGTCTTCTTGTGCAAATTATTTTGTCTAGTACGTTGGATAAATTATTGAATGGATGTTGAATTATTGAAGGCATCTATTCTACATCAAAGTGTGGAATAATAAACACAATAATTATTGAAAACATCTAGATTAATAGAGACAATAATTAATAAGACATATATTTAATAAAGTACATAAACCACATAAACTTAATACAACTGATAACTCATAAACCGCATAATTAATAAACTACATAAACTTAATACAAACGACATAGACTACATAAACTTAATAATCATATCCACCATCTTCACTTGCTGATGGACTTCGTACAGGACTTGGGATATAGGGTTCAGAGGATTCATCATCTTGAAATATACTCCTTGAGGTAGACTTTCGCAAAATTTCCTTTTGCTTACCACGTAAAAACTTCTTCCTCTCTGGAGTGTATTTGCTAAGGTCCTCCATCATGAAATTAATTTCAAACCTATCTTGCTCCCTATCCGAGATTTCCTTCATTTGCAAAAGCATTCGGGCTGTTTCTTCTTGGCGAGCGCTATGGGTTTCGTTCAATTTTACAATTCCGGTAGCAAAGTGTCCACTCAACGTATCTTGGGACTTCCCTTTTCTCTTTGCTTCCTTTTGCTTATTTCTTCTTGGGGGCCTTGCAAAAGAAGGAGATGGGGTCATTTCATCAACACCTTCATCTCCGACATTTGTTTGTGCGGCTTCACGTTGAAATAATCTTCCCCATTGTTGGGCCGCATCGGTTCCTCACCTCGGACAATCCTTGAGGACGTCCCAAGCATGTTGCAACTTAAAAACTTGATTTTTTGATGTTACTCTTGTCAACTTGATTTTTTGATGTTACTCTTATCTTGTAAATTTCCATTGTTTTGTCACCGTATGCAAAAAATGCATAAAAATAATTAGTTGCAAAATAATATTATGTAGATGACAAATAAAATATCAAGAACAAAACTCACAATTTCTGTGGCGCTTCTTTCACTAGCCATGTCAACCATGGCTATCTCCAAGCTTCCCTTTCATAAAGTGCATGCTTTGTTCATAATCTTCCACTGATCATAAACACCACCACCATCTTGCTCGCCGCCATTGCAGTTTTCTTGAAACTTTGCAATGATTTTATTCCACAAAACCTTCTTATTTTGATTTGTACCAACTACACCGTCTTCGCTAACAGAAACCCATGTCAAGCATAAAGTAACATCTTCCTCACATGTCCAATTACAACCTCTAATATGCTCTCTTGCCATGTTGAACAATTTAGAAATGGAAAGAAATGGTAGAAAGATAAATTGGAAGAATTGTAGGAGAAAATTGAGTTTAGTGTGAATGTTTGAACAAATACATAGGTATTTATAGAGTTTTTTGGTGAATTTTGAGTTAAATAATTTTTTTTAATTATTTTAGCCGTTGGATTTAAATTTGGGCCGTTAGATTTTTTTTACCATTAGAATTGATTATATTCAATCTCAGCTATTGGATTCAATATATTTTAAAATAACATATTCTAAAAAAATTAAATTTGAATCAGGACGGTTGGATCAACCAACGATCCTTAAAGCTCAGCCTTTGGATTAAAATTATAGCCGTTGGGATGATGATGTTGGCCGACACACAGCTGACAGCGGGGCCCACCCTGTCAGGAAAGCCTTGCAAGCCAACCACGTGGGGTGCGTTGGAGCGTGGGTGGGCCGAGACTGGCCCAAGTGCCAGCGCATCCACTCGCATGGAGGGTGTGGGGGTAATAAATGGGAAGATTTGACTTTTAGCCCACCATTGGAGTTGGTCTGAGGCGAATAAGAGTATTATTATTTATTTATTTCTAAAAGAATAATCTCTATTAATTAATGAAACGTTCTTTGTCAACCAAAAGATGGTGAAAGACTACTTAGTTTTTTATCACACATAAAAAATGATGGGCAATAATGTAATTTCACAGGTCCAAATTTTACTGTTTTTTATTGAAACCTTACATACAGGTTATGTTAAAATATATCCAATATTTAAAAAAAGAAAAAAAAAAGAAAAAAAACTAAAAACAAAAACCTCCCACTTCCCCTATGTTCTCTCTCTCTCCCCCCCCTCATTCTCATTTTCTAAAAAAATATGTTCATACACACAAAGTCTGTAGGCAAATGCTAGTATAATAAAAAGATTCTAATTAGAAACCACTATAGGATGACCCAATGGTTGTAGACGAATTACAAGCCCAATTTTTGGGTTCGATTCCTACCGCTAGTGAATCGTAGCCGGAAAAGACTGAAATGCCTTTACGAGACTTTTCAACTTAGAATGATGGATTGATGTGGCAAAACCATTAGCTAATCTCCTTTTATAAATGAATTTATTAAAAAAAGAAGATTTTAATTAGGTTTTGAAAGAGTAAACTTGTCATGTGAGTAGGAAATAACAGCATCCAATGCAAATAAGAGCAGAACCAGGGTTTTAGGCTGTTTGGCGGCTCTATTCAATCTTGTCTAGGGTTTTAGCTTCAACTCCTCACTCTGGTTTCTCCCTCCCCAATTTATACAAAGTTAGGGTTTCCAATTCTGCAAATATCATAGCAGATCCTGATTACGATGAAGGTGAAAGTAATATCTCGATCCGCAGATGAATTCACTAAAGAACGAAGCCAAGACCTCCAGGTGAGTTCCCCCCCCCCCCCCCCCCCCCCCCCCCCCCCTTCTCTCTCTCTACTTAGTGTTCTTCGTCGCTCTTTCTCTCCCTAAATTCTGAGGCTAGGGTTTCTGGTTCGATTTCCACAGAGGGTATTCCGTAACTTCGACCCCAGCATCCGAACCCAAGAGAAAGCCGTCGAGTATGTCCGGGCACAAAACGCTGCAAAATTAGATAAGGTGTGATTTGGGATTGATTTCAATTTGATTTTGATTTTGATATTTGGACTTTGAATGCCTCGAATAATTGTGCATCTAAATTTGTTTGAATGTTGTTTGTATTTTATGTGGGTAATTTAGATTTTCGCGAGGCCGTTTGTTGGAGCAATGGAGGGACATATAGATTCCATTTCCTGCATGGCAAAGAATCCAAACCACTTGATAGGAATATTTTCTGGTTCAATGGATGGAGGTACTTTGTTTCCTCTAAAATTTTCGAATTCCTTTCGTCACTAATTTATCCTTATATTAATTTTGGTATTTGCAAAATATAATATGGTACTAAGTTTTTAGAGTTTGAATATGTTTGAATTTCTCTACCCCTAATTGTATTCATGTGCATTTTTTTTGGCAGAAATTCGGCTTTGGGATCTAGCTTCCAGGTGAGTTATGATTTTTTCATGTGAAGTATTACATGAATTGATTGAGACTTGGACCTGATGTCCCTGCTTTTGAATCATTATAGATATATTCCCTTCAGTTGAGGGATCCCTCAAATGAGCTTACTTGAAGGGAAGACCTAAAAAGGATCCCTCAAGTAAACTTATTTGAGGGATCCCTTGGCGGAAGGAGACTGTAGATATATATATATATATATATATATTTATAGATCATTTTGTCATTTCCATACCATAAATACTTGGAATTTACTGTATTTGCTGTAATTATTGAACTCAACATAGGCGAACAGTTGGTCGGTTTCCTGGTCATAAAGGTGCTGTCCAAGGTTTAACAGTATCTACGGATGGGCGTGTTCTTGTGTCTTGTGGAACTGATAGCACGTAAGGCATAACCTCCTTTGTTTATTCCCCTGCCCCTCTACAAACTTAAGTTCTTGTACCGTTAATGAAGATTTGTCCATGATGAAGTCACTATCTTCCCTTTTCAGTGTTAGGCTTTGGAGTGTACCTGTTTCTAATCTTCTGGAGGAAGATGCCTCATCCGATAAGTCTGCTCAAGTATTTGCCTTCCTAATACTGTCACATGTTTTTTGAATGAATGTGTAGTCCACATTATACCTACCTAACTGGTTATACATGATTCGCAGCCACGGGAAACTTATGTTTGGAAGAATGCGTTCCGGTAAATTTCTAACTGAATTATTAGAGATGACACTTTCTAGTTGATCTTACAAATTGATTGATATGTCCTATGATTGTCAAAGTTCCTAAGATTTAGGTTTACATTCTTCTCATTTGAAGGTCCGTTGATCACCAGTGGAATTCTGATCGGTTTGCTACGGGGGGAGCTGGAGTAGATATATGGAACCACAACAGGTTTTGATCTGGCATAGTTATTCTTTTATTAACTAAAGAAGATGATAATTTTTTTATCCCTCATAAGTGGACAATTTTTTTTTATTGTTTATTGTTTTTATGCATAGGTCTGCACCAGAGCAGAGTTACCAATGGGGCACAGACACAGTTGTATCTGTTCGATTTAATCCTGGAGAGCCCGATATCTTGGCAACATCTGCAAGGTATGTATTGATGCTTGTAGATAATATATGTATAATAATACTAGTAATAAAAACTTGTACGGTAAACAGATTAGATACCATGTGCCTACTCATTCTGGTGTTTGGTATCGGATACCTTGCTTTCTAATTTTAGTATTCCGTTACATGTGGTTTCGGATACCTTGCTTTCTAATTTTAGTATTCCGTTGCTTGTGTTTTATTTAATAAGAATGGAACTAATATAATACTCTTGGAAAACAAATGCTTTCGTGTAAAAGAAGGTTAAGCTGTAATGATTGTCTGTTACAACATAATTTTTTGTTTTTTTATTTGTTCATACTGCAACAATTTTATTTCATCTTTCCATATTTGTTTGCTTCTTTTCTAACAAGTTATATAATATCGTATTTTAGGAGAGAAAGTAATATATGATTTCTGTTGCAGTGACCGCAGCATAGCACTTTATGACTTGCGCATGGGAAAACCAACATCAAAGTTTATAATGAGGGTATTGATACCAAATCATCGATGTTCAGCTCATCCCTTCAATTGTTTACAGTTTTGGTTTTAAAGTTTTGAGAGCTAAGAAAATAGCAATATTTGTTGGTCTCTTAATGGTATTTCTAACTTGCATTTTATTTTGACAGACAAGAACCAATTCCATTTGTTGGAACCCAATGGAGCCAATCAACTTCACTGCTGTAAGGATGTAAATTCAGAATTTTTTATTTGTTATCTCTGTAGAACATAAGGGATTTGCTCCAGATTATCTTTGTGCATCCTTTTCATTGTTTTAGGATGTTTAATCATCACATATGAGTCTAAGAGTTGAATTCTGGAATAAAACTTTAGCTCTACCAATGCAACTTGGTAATATGATCTGTAGTCATTGTAAAAAAATCTTGTAATCATTTGTTAGCAAAAAATATTTTACTTTTGATTGTTACCCTTATTAGTAGTTTTGGAGAACAAGCCTATTAGCACACCAATGCTCAAATATGTGGGCTTTCTTCTTCCTCGTGTAGCATTTTCTTATTCTATTCCGTGGCGGTTCTAATCTGATTCCTCAATTATAGGCAAACGAGGATTCCAACTGCTATAGCTTTGATTGTAGAAAGTTTGGTGAAGCTACGTGTGTTCACATGGATCATGTTTCTGCTGTGTAAGTTTAAAATTTTGCAATTGGAATATTTGGATTTTTTCCCCACACCTCAAATCCATTTTTCCTATAGTATATTTTAGTATGGAAATTTTGTATACCAAACTTCCATTTTTTACCCCTCAGGATGGATATTGATTATTCTCCAACTGGTCGAGAATTTGTCACTGGGTCTTATGATAGAACTGTGAGTTCCCTTTTACATACAATTAAATTCCATTTCATCAATGTTTGTGTAAATATGGCCTTAGTCCTTTTTTAAAAAAAAAAAAAATCCTTTGCAGATCATGATTTTCCCGTATAATGCTGGTCACAAACGGGAGATTTATCATACGAAGAGAATGCAAAGGTTTGACTTTCATGCATTCCTTCTCTCATTTGATTGCTCATATTTATTGAACCTATGCTGTTAGCTTTCATATGCCAATCACGTCACTATAGCTTTATGTTGAGTCACTAACTTCGATAGTCTGACTCATGTTTCCCTCTTCCTGCTTTTTATGTAGGGTGTTTTGTGTCAAGTACAGCTGCGATGGTAGTTATGTTATTTCTGGGAGTGATGATACTAATCTTAGGCTTTGGAAGTCTAAAGCATCAGAACAATTGGGAGTTGTAAGAAATGTCCTTTTTACCTTGTCTTTTTGTTGCCTTTCGGGTTACAGCACGACTTTCACCTTGGGACTTGGGAGTTATTCTTCCATTGCCTGTTTCTGATATTCACTCATTACATACTTGTATATTACATTTTTAGCATGGTTTTTTATTTCGTTGGGTAAATTTCTTCTTTTTGAAAAGAAAGAATGCATAAATTGGTTTGACTACGGAATTTTGTTCTTCCATGCACGCTATCACCAATATAGGCTTGAAACTCACAGATATAAACTTATAATTATTGTCATCTGCAGCTTCTTCCAAGGGAACAGAAAAAGCATGAGTATCATGAGGCGGTCAAAAACCGCTACAAGCACCTTCCTGAAATCAAGCGTATTGTGAGGTATAAAAGGATGAGGCCTGCTGTTATTTGTTTGTTTCAGAGAACATGGAATTATAATCGTTATTTCTTGTTAAAATAATGAATTGTATTTTGACATGTAAAATGGTCAACCATTTTTAGTCTGTATTTCTCATCTATCTGTTGTTGTGAATGGTGATTGTGCAGGCATAGGCACCTACCGAAACCAATATACAAGGCAGGTAAGCAAATTCGTGAACAAAATGAATCTCAGAGAAAGAAGCAAGAGAAGAGGAAGGCGCACAGTGCCCCAGGAAGCATCGTTGAAGAGCCACTACGGAAAAGAAAAATCATCAAAGTCGAGTGAACAGTACGTGCAGGTTAATGTTGGCAATCTGCTTCTGCATATTTATGTTACGCGAGGCTGTGAGCTCTATACCGGTGCCTTCACAGAGCGACTTCCCAATCAGCAACCCTCACCATGGACGTGGTGCGGTGTCTATAGAGGCTTTAACGGACTATAGTTTATAGAGGTTCGTTCTAGTAACTCTTAAGTCAATGCAGTCCAATTCAAATTCAAAGAGGAATTTTTGGTTCGTGTCCCCGTGAAATCTTTCGTGTTACGGAATTTTGTATCAACAGTTATATTTTGTATCGAAATGAAATGGAGTCATATAGTTTGATTAGTTACAGAATTGGTGATTGCCCTGGGTAGGTAAAAGTTTTTGAATTATTAACAATTACCGGAGCATGTGTATCTTGCTTTTTATCTCCCTGAGTTCTCACTTACGGATCCTCGGTGCAAAATATCAAAACTAAATCTGTTTTGGAAACGATTTTCCTTTATTTTTATTTTTATAAAAAAGTGATTTAGGTTATATAATTACAAAAAATTAGAAGTACATATAATTACAATGTGGAGTTACCCACCCCAAAGGATGGTTTGGTGTTTAACTTATAAGCTAGTTGGAGTTCGAGCAGTTACACTAAAGAATGGAAAATCGGGTTAGCCACGTAATAAGTTAAAAAAAAAGAAAAAAGATTAATGATTTTGACACCGCAGTTTATACTTTCAGCACATAATGACTCACAAAAATCCATCAGCATTTCTCAATTTGGAAAACAGAAGATTAAAAAAAAAAAAAAGAGAATGAAAAGAAGTGTACTATATTTCACTAGCTAAAGGCTGGAAATAGATCATTTTCTAATCTCTTCTATAAAAGCTACTTAATCAAGTGATTCGGGTATTTAAAATTTGATACAGAGGACATTTAAAAATGTTAATAACTTTAACTGTTTGATCAAATTTCAAGGGCTCAGATCACTTGATTAGGTGGCTTTGGTGGAAGAGATTAGGATAGGAAATTCCTTTAAAAATGATAATAACTTTAACCGTTAAATCAAATTTAAAAAACTTGAATTACCTGACTAGGTAATTTTGATGGAAGAGATTAGGAGAGGAGCTCTTTTCCAGAGGGCCACCCGAAACCACACCCACACACCCACTCACATCGTCATCAAGTCAGAGCTGGCATCTCCCGCTCCCGTGATTGCAGCCAGCCGCTGCCCCTCCCACGCGCTCTCCTGTATTATCTTCTCTCTCTCTTCCCCAATAAACCTCACCTCCCACGCCCACTCTCTCATGCCACGTCGTCATTTTTCAGTACGCCGGCAAAACGTACCGGTGTTCCAGGCAGACTGAAAAATCTCTCCTCCTCCTCGGCTCTCGCAATCAGATATCGACTCCCCTCTCTCCCCAATCTCTAGAACCCTGAGTCTCCCCTGCTCCTCAATGCACGGCTACAGCCGGCTCGGCAATTCCCGACCCGCCGGCTCCCCGCCGTCCTCCCCCCGCTGCCGCCACGGCCGCAACAAGAACTTGGGCGCCGGCCGAGGGCCCAAGCAGAGCATTGTGGAGAAGGTTGTGGTGTTGCTCATCTCAGTCGTTTTTAAGCGCCGAGGCGTGCTTTTGTTCGCGCCATTGTTGTACATTTCGGGGATGCTGTTGTATATGGGCTCGGTGAACTTCGATGTTGTTAGCTTGAAGAATGCGGTTGTTGTGGTCAGTAAGCGGTCGCCTCCGGGCTCGGTGTATAGGAGCCCTCAGGTTTTTCACAAGCTTTGGCCTCATATGCAGGCTGACAGCAATCACACTCACAATTTGGTGAGTGAATTCTTGCAAACTTCTTCCGATTCGATTGGGTGGAGGATTCAAAATGCACCATTTTGTTTTGTTTATGTAAATTCTTGACGAACTGAGCATTTGCTAATCTATGTGCACGCTTGTGTGTTAAGTTTGATATGCATTGCTGTCCACTATCTATTGTTATGTATTAGGGTCTACTGATTTGGGTAATTTTATCTGACTGTGAGTTACTAATTTTGAAAAAGAACGCATAGTTGTTTGATCTGCATATGGAAAAGAACCGTCTGCTCATCAATCGAATCACTTGGTATAGAAATTTACTGTCTTTATATGAAATCACTTTGATAGGTAGCTCTTTAGGGAAACCTCTTACGGGGGTTCACTTGGATAGTTAATATTGCACTTCTGCGAATTTGATGGTTATAGCCAATGTGAACTGACAGTATGCTGATATGAAAACTGTGCAGTTGATGGCAGTGTGGAATTCAAAAGTGCGGCGGCAAGTTTGGAAGCCATGTATTAGCAACGATACTCCAGAAGAAGGTTTGGGTTTTTCATATGATAACAATTAAACTGAGAATGACGTATTTAAAATATCTAATGGATACATTTATCATACTGGCTACCCAGAATTTTCTTATTCAAACTCACCATGCGGGGGGTTTTGCAGACTCTCTTGCCAGTACACCCTATACTACACTTTCAAATTGTTTAGGGATGATGCTTCAGATTTAATATGGGTTGCAAATGCCAGTAAGAGTCTATCACCACACATACTTGGTAAATGGTGGAGAGGGTGCATAAACAGGGTTTGTTCAAAAATGAAAACACCCTGCCACCTGCTCTTGTGTGCACGCAACTATACACAAATGTTTTCCAAAACATTATACTTCAGCTACACCTTTTTAACATCATGTTTATGCTGTGTGGCAAAGTACTTATAAAAAATTGTTTGAAACAGAATATGGTATGTTTTCAGTAAGTCAATGTGGCAGGAATTTTAAATCTAAATTTCAGTTATCCTGATTTTTGGAAGATAGAATGAATAATTATGTGGTTGTTAAAAACTAAATGAATAACTAACTGTTGTTTTTTTAATATTTGGACGGGTTACAGGACTACCAAAGTCGAATGGTTTATTTATAATTGAAGCAAATGGTGGATTGAACCAACAACGTTTATCGGTAGGTGTGATTACACACAACTGGAATTCATTTTCTTGATTGGTATGGCTTTGTTGATTTATATCAATCTTTCTTGATTTGGGTGGCTGCCATGGTTAGGGTTTGTGATCTATGCGTTGTAGTTGGATTCTTTTTTTAATTGGTTGGGTTGCTTTGAACGTCTTTTGTCATTGTTTTTGTGGTTTTGATCGTTGCATAAAGATATCAAGCACCTGAGAGTAATTGACAGGCAAAGATGTAGAGTTCACCTCAAAATTTAATTTTTTACAAAGTGAAAGCTATACTCCAAGATATGGCTGAAATGTGTTGTTTGGGCAACACCAAGGAATTTTGTCTAGTTTTCCTGGGTATGAATGTTTTGGCTTTTCAACTAGGCTTGACACACACTCACGTGTTTGCAGTTGTGGGGTTGTAGACTGCTGATTCTATATATACAATTGAAAATGAAATGAAGGATCGGACATTTTTCTTGTGCATTGCTGTCACGTAGGAGAAACAAACTGTAGAGATATATTATTGTGTGTGAAATTCTGTTTTTCTTTTAACATGATATATTGTTGGACTGTCAATTGTAACAACTTGATTATCAACTTGTCAACATGTCATGCAATATTGCTTTTTATATTGTTAGACACACGCAACACATGCATATATATTGGGCTGTGTTCTTTTGCTAGATGTATGGTATGTTATCTTGTTAAACTTCGAAATTGGACATTTGAACAAGAATCTCCATGATCAATAGTCTAGATGTCAGTCTGCCAACATAACATGCTGCATTGTCCACCAAACCTATATTTTCCTTCATATATGTATGTATTTCAACTCACTTATTTGTATGATATTCCTGCGAGACCAAAGCCATCCGTGTTATTGTAATTTACAGAGTGCATGAATTTCATGAATAGCTGACAATAGTAACTTGTGTCAAAAACATGTCTTGTGCATCTGATTTTTCCTTTTCTTTTTCTTTGACAGTTTTCTTCATGACTTCATTATAGATTTGTGATGCAGTTGCTGTGGCTGGACTATTGAATGCAACGCTTCTGATTCCAATTTTTCATCTAAATAGTGTCTGGAAAGACTCAAGGTGATTACTAAAGTTATTGTACCATTAAGATTATGATCTTCATCATGCTCAGCTCCATTACCACTTACATTGAGATTTTTATTTTATTCGTCATTCTAAATAGTTTAGCATGATTCATTCAGAAAATGTATAACTAGGTTAACTTAGTTTCTGAATCAGCCACGACAAGTTGACAACTGCTAAAACGCCTTATCTGAACTATTTGGTTTGATATGAATTACCAAACTTTGGCTGATGCATATTTTGAATAAAACATTAAACTTAGCAAATGGGAATTCTTCGTTTGAAGTTGTTGTAGGCCGCAAGTAAGGGAATTATTTACTATAATTCTCTGTTTTTCCTTCTCCATTTTCTTAAATGAATTAAGTTTAAAATTGGATCATAGTAATTATGTATAGGTGTTTTTGTCCTTACCAAGTTCATGTTAAAAATTATTAGTTACTTATGGCTTGGGTTGTAGCAAACTTCATATAGAGGGAGAGCTCAAATGTGACCCTCCTTTCCCCCTTCTTTAGACCTTGGTCTTCTTTCAGCCAAAAAGATAACACCATTAATGGCTTATAATGGATGTAGTTGACAAAAAAGGGCTTGCATGTGTATTGGATACAACATACAATTTGACCTGGTAACCTTTTGATTGGAGCATGGTTGTCTCGCAGGTCCTAAGCTTTGAAATCTGACCACTGAGAATATATGTCAAGCATGGCAGTAAAAATTTAAATTATTGAAAACTTGTCATGTTTTGATGTTTCAAGGTATTGACCATTTTATTTCCTACTTGTTGCAGTCACTTTGGGAACATATTTGATGAAGATTACTTCATCCATGCTCTCAGAAATCAAGTGAATGTGGTTAGGGAGCTCCCAGGGGATATACTGGAGCGATTTGACAATAATATAAGCAACATTGTGAATCTGAGAGTGAAGGGTTGGTCAAGTTCAGCTTATTATCTTCAAAAGGTCCTCCCAAAGTTGGAGCAAATGGGGTATGTCATATGTGCCTTGCCTTTATTGTTGTTTCTAGTTGGTCTTTCTCCCCTTTCCTTTCTTTCTTTCTTTCTATATCTATATTATGATGTGTTTTACTCTTTAATTCTTTACTTTTGAGTCATGGGCTTGTGTTACATTGTATGTGACAGCTATATATAGTTTCTCTCAACCCATGTTGCAGGGCTGTGCGCATTGCACCTTTTTCCAACAGATTGGCTTATGCAGTTCCTTCAAAGGTCCAAAGGCTTAGATGCTTTGCCAATTTTGAAGCACTGAGGTTTTCAAGTTCTATAAGAATGCTTGCAGATAAAATGGTTGAACGAATGGTTAAAAGTAGCTCCCACAGTGGGGGAAAATACGTTTCAGTGCATCTTCGGTTTGAAGAGGTGTGTAGTTTTTGTTATCCTTTAAAATGAATCATTTCTGATTTTTTCTGTGACTGTAATTTCTTTTAAATGAACAATTTATAAATTTTGTTTTTATCTCTTTGTCAAAGGACATGGTAGCGTTTTCGTGCTGTGAATATGATGGCGGGGAGGAAGAGAAACGCGAAATGGATATTGCTCGAGAAAGAAGTTGGAGAGGAAAATTCAGGAGAAGGGGTAGAGTAATTAGGCCAGGTGCAAATCGTGTGGATGGGAAGTGCCCTTTAACTCCATTAGAGGTATAATGCTATTCTTTCTATCCATTTCAATTTAAGCTGTGAAATCATGTCCGACCCGGTTATATATAAAAGTTCTGCTACTTGGGCTTTTGAAAAATATTTTAAAACTTCACATTCTGCACTCCAGACTTTATATATTTAGAAAGAAATACATTTGTGAGGAGTCCACAATGAGATTTTTGGAGTGCCAATAACAGTTCCCTAATTAAATTTCTTTGAAAAAAAAAAAAACTCTTGCTCAATGTTCTAATATCGTTTGCTGATGTTTTCTACTTCTGCTACTACAATTAACTACTGTGAACTATACCAACAAAAGAAAACACACTGGACTCTTATTTTTTGGGTATGAATGAAAATCTGATTGTTCTGAAAGATTTTGGAAGTTAAGAGGGCTTGGAGATTAGTTTAGATATATTGCGTCTCTTTTGCTGGACGGTGGTTTTTGGTTTTGGTGGTGGTGGTGGTGGTGGTGGGAAGAGGGCTTTGGCTGAGGGGCATGGGGACTTTTTTTTTCCCTGAAGGTTTTCTATTCTGTTTAAATAAACAAAATGTTAATGCCACATCATCATTATTATTTTGACTAATACATTTTTTATTGATTTTTATTTTGGATGAACATGGTCAAATTTTGTCCAATAGCTGGTCTGGCCATGGCTGGACCAAGTACAGAACAGACAGCTAAAGTTCATAATAAGCATTAGTATTTGAATTGTTTCTCAACCTTGGTGAGTAATGAAGTATTCGGTGCTGTAGGTAGGAATGATGCTCAGGGGTATGGGGTTTGACAATGCCACTTCAGTATACATTGCAGCAGGAAACATTTATAAAGCGGAGAAGTACATGTCTCCTCTTAAACAGATGTTTCCACGCTTGGAAATGAAAGACACATTGGCAACTACAGAAGAACTTGCTCCTTTTAAGGTATTGTTTGGGTGCAATTACATCTCCAATTAAGTACGCATCAGCTTCAAACTAATGCAATTTTTATCATACCATTTCTGCAGTAGGGTCCATTCACCTAAATTTGCTCCTTTTGGTATAAAAATAGACTTAGCATTAAGTTAATTTTTTCAATGCTAAATTTTTCTGATGTAGGGCCATTTATCTAGGTTGGCGGCTCTTGATTACACGGTTTGCCTCCACAGTGAAGTATTTGTTACCACTCAGGGAGGAAATTTTCCCCACTTCTTGATGGGTCACAGGCGGTATCTCTATGGAGGACATTCAAAGACAGTCAAGCCTGATAAAAGAAAGTTAGCACTCTTATTTGATAATCCTAGTATCAGGTAACGTGTGCTTGAAATGTTAGTTTAAAATTGATTTCATCTGTTGAGTTTCTAACTTTCAAATAGTATGGATTCATCCACGTAACCTAAAACATGCGCATTGGTACCTACCTAAAAGAAAAGGACCACATTATTTAACACTCAGCTGAGTATAGGTTGTCTAAGGACACATCTTTGCTTTCTCTGTCCTTCTACATTTTAACTTGTGCATGTTGCAGAAGTTAAAACTCGATTAAAATGCAAAAACAATCTTAATAGTTACACCATTTAAACATTTTGTTTCTCTTTTTGTCTTTCTACATTTTGGTATTACCATGCATTACACCTTCCAAGCCCAAAACTAAAAACTAAAAACTGAAAATGAAATGGTTATCAAACGACCCCTTTTCTGTTTGACCTTTGTTAACTCCAAGCACCTTGGTTTTCTCTGTAATGGGTTTGGTATGGTTGTCGTAAACATGATATATCAAGATTTACCTGGGAAATAAAAAGGGGCATGATGGATGTTTAAAGCATAGAACAACAAATTTACCTATCAAACAAAAATGGGGTAACAAATGATATTTATAGACAAACAACATGAATGTAATTTGCTTTGCTTCCACCTAGTGGTCCTTTGTTTGCACTAAAAAGCATTGTAGAAAAACAACTTAAGCATTCTTATTCATCCGTATTTCTTATATTGCAGATGGGAAGATTTCAAACGGCAGATGCAAGACATGCTTCGCCACAGTGACCAGAAGGGTTTTGAATTGAAAAAACCCAGTGCGTCGCTGTATACATTTCCCATGCCAGATTGTATGTGTAAAGAAGCAGAAGCCACAAATATAAGCGGTAACTTAATTAACACAACTGATTTGAATACATAAAATTATTCTTTAGGGTTACGATTTTTGTGTTCACCTGTAATTTTATTGTATCATTAAAAATAACGTCGTTCAGTTAAGTTGAGAAATTGTTCTTTCAGTTGAGTGGAGGGGGAATGTATCCTAAGGTCTTGATTCTTTCGGTTGATTAACTCTGCCCAATCAATAGTGTGTTACTCAATTCATTGTATATGTACAATAACAGATCAAGGGAAAATTCTTTGTATCTATCAAATCTTCTCCTTTATAGATATGCTTTGATTCGTTATACTGAGGTACTATCCGCATCTGGTGCTGCTATTTTTTGTTTACAACTTCATATGCTTTCTTTTCATACACCCCAACATCAGCATCTACATTTGCATGTTCTGCATTTGTGTACATTCGAAATCTGCATAGCTTCGGCATTCGGAATTTGCATCTGCATCTGGTTTTGTCGACGTTCGGAATCTGCATTGCTTCTACACCTTCGGCATCGGCCATCTAGATCTAACTTCGGCATTTGCTTATGCCTAAGTATGTAATCCATCTATCTGTTTGCCTAACATAATCTGTATCTACATCTGCTTGTCAATTTTCTTGTTGGCAAACTCATGTTTTTTACCATGAGTTGAAATTTATTCGTTTATTTAGGAAGTTAATTTTGGGTTTGATTTGATTTTGTATTTAGATAAGACTCTTGGCTAAAAGGCAAATAAGCCCCTGGATTAAGACACCAGGATAAGGAAACCTTAGCCCACAGGAATTTAAATTTTAGGTGGCAGGGGCAATTATGAAATTGTCCAATGGAGTGTGTTTTCATTTTATGGAGAAAAGTTTTCATTTAACGAATTTATCTTTCGCGTTATTTTTATCTTATAAATTAAGTGAATTAAAGTGATAAGTGAGATACGAATAATTAGAGTATTCAATCTTGATAGGAAGATCTTTTTCCACTTTTAAATAACTCACAAATTATTAATTAGAAGTTTTTATATAGTAAAATGAGAATTAAACGGGTTAATCTGAACTAAAGTAATGTACCACTCGAGTTGAAAAGCCCTAACTATAAATCGGAGAGCTTCAAATTAGTATCACGTTGTAAAAAGAAGAAATGTAATTGGAGAAACAAAACGCCCATGGGGAAGAATATGAAATGTTTGATTGATTTGAAATTTCGAATCACGCTTATATGAGTACCTATCAACCGTTAATAGTGTAATTCCATGTCTAAAAAGTTCTTAAAAGGGAAAGATGGTGTGAATTGTGAATAGGAAAGGAGAGCCCACAGGGGGGAGGAATGCGACGTAAAAGTAGAGCTACCTACCAAAATGGAGCCATACCAGTAACCACTCACCACTCGTCTCTTTCACCAACTCGGTCAAATCCTTCCTCCCCACCTCATAAATCAAACCCTCTGACTCTCTCTCTCCTCTCATATCAGTAATCTTTCTGTCTTCTTACATATATCTCTTTCTTTCTCAATATCCACCAAACCAAAACTCTCTCTGTCTCTGTTGCTTCTTCTCCCTTTCACCTCTTTCAAACAAAACACCACAAAATCTCTCTCCTTTCCTCTCTCTCTCTCTCTCTCTCTCTCTCTCTCTCTCTCTATATATATATATATATATATATATATATTTATATACACATACATACAGAGTCACTGTTGTAGCTGCTGTTATATTGTATCTGATTCACAAGAAGAAATAGATGGGGAGAGCACCTTGTTGTGAGAAAGCTCACACCAACAAAGGGGCATGGTCGAAAGAGGAGGACCAGCGCCTCATCGACTACATCCGCCAACACGGCGAGGGCTGCTGGCGCTCCCTCCCTAAAGCCGCCGGTACGTAAACTCATCCATCTATCCAACTATTCATTTTCAATTCAATATTCCTCTATCTAAAAAAGGTGTGACTCAAGCCAGCAAGCTTTCCGCTTTGCGAGGGTCGAGGGTCGGGTGAGGAATGTCTATCGGATATAGTCTTGTTTTTATTTTGCAAATAGGCCATATTTATGACTCTGAATTCGGAACTATTCGATCATAAAGAGGCAACCTTTCAATTGTGTCAGGACTTTCTAAAAAGGATTACTAATCTTTAATTTTTCGAGAAATCCTTCATCAGTGGTTGTGAATGACTCCCAATCGTTTCGACCTTGGTTCCGTATGAACAAGTCAGAAAGATTGAGAAATAGAACCATCATTCTCAATAGCCATGAGATGATCATCTTAGGGTGATACTTTTGTCGACGGATGCTCCTATTACATTTGTCCTTGATATTCCTCTATCTATATCATATAATTAATTCAGTTTTTCTTCATGTATGATTTTGTAGGGTTGCTTAGGTGCGGCAAGAGTTGCAGATTGAGATGGATAAACTACCTCCGCCCCGACCTCAAGCGTGGGAATTTCACGAAGGAAGAAGATGAACTCATCATCAAGCTTCATAGCTTGCTGGGAAACAAGTAAGCAACCAGATCACCCAGTTTTTTTTTTCTAACAGAATAAATCATATTGATTTGTAATTGGACTGTGTTTCTGTAGATGGTCGTTGATTGCGGCGCAATTGCCGGGAAGAACCGATAACGAGATCAAAAACTACTGGAACACTTACGTCAAGCGAAATCTCATCAGTCGCGGCCTCGACCCTCAGACCCACCGCCCGCTTAACCAAGCAACAACCGCCACTTCCACTGCTCCCGCCTCTCGCTTGGACTTGAGAAACCGTCCTCCGCCGTTGTCCGTGGTGTTTGGTCATAAACCCATCAACAACCACAGCAAAATTGAATTGTTGAAGCACCCCAAGATGGAGCAGGAGTGCTACAATTACAATATAGAATCGGAGGCCAATTGCTCCACCGCTACCGGCAGCGGCACCACAACCGAAGAAGACCAACAACAACAGCAGCAGAAATACAAGTGTGGTGATCTCAACTTGGATCTTTCAATTGGGTTAGAGCCGTTTCAGTCCAAACCAACTCGGGCGTCGTCTGGGAACTCGGCCGAGTCAAGACTACATCAGATCATAGTTCCTCCCAATAGTAATAATAATCATCAGTTTTTTTAAAAAGGTGCAGTCGTCGGTGGTGGCTCAGGCGGTGTGTTTGTGCTGCCAGGTTGAATTTCAGAGCAGCGAAGCATGCAGAAATTGTCAGTGTAGTAGTAACAATGGCTTCTACAGATTTCACTGACCTGCTTTGAATTCATAGCGCCATTTTATTATATATTTTCTTTTTCTTTTTTCTCTTCATCTTAGACACACATTTGGAAGAACAATTATCATTTGAAAATCCAGATTTACATATGTTTGAATTAGATTTCTCATGTTTGGCTCTTTAAGAGCAACAGATGCAAATTTAACATTTACATCTTCCTTTTTTTGGAGATTTATCTACTCCTCTAGCGGGAAAGAATGTCTTATATGGAATACGTATCGTGTTCTCTTATGTGTAAATTTTTCTTTATATGACATAATATTATTGTTTTGAGACGTCACTTAACGGTGTACTCGTTTTATGCAAGTTGCTCTTATTACATGAAGCTATATTATGTTTGAAATTTCATTTAGTTATCTCTTTTAACTAGCGAACCCCACTTCTGAAAATATGTAAAAAAAAAGAGGTAATTTTTTATTTTTATTGTAACACCAAAACATGTTTTTTACATGCCTTTAAATGTGTTCCTTGAGCAGATGGCCGTTGCATCCTGGTATTTGTTCGATCTCCACCGATTATTCTTACCCCTAATAACTATCCATGTAATCCACAAAACGCTATACTTCTTCTTAAAAAATTAATTATAAAAGTTGTTGAGAGATGATAATGCCAAGAATGACTCAAGTTTGGTCATTCAATATTGTTATTTGTATATGCAAGATTGTCCTACTACATCTACATGTGCATTTGACTCACACACCACGTAGTGCGCAATAATTTCGGTTCAGGTAGTACTAATGTCTCTCTAGTGAGCTGTAATTTTCGGTTAGACTTTCATAACATCAAATCATATATAGGGGCTAAGTAACAATTAACAAAGATTATTTCGACGGAAATAACATGGCTTAAAGAATTAATGTTAGATCAGGTCAAAACTGATACTTGCTAAACTTAGCATACAACCTTCTCCTTTATAGTCTTTCCAACGCGAGCCTAAGGTGCCTAGCATGATCTTGTTCACTCTTAGAATACATAATTAAGTATATCATCGATAAAGATTATCACGAATTTGTCCAAATAAGGTTGGAAACCCTATTCATCAAATCCATAAGTGTTGCAGAACCAAAAGGCATAACAAGAAATTCATAATGACCATACCGTGTTCAGAAAATAATCTTTTGAATATCCCCAACACGAATCTTGAATTGATGACATCCCAATCTCAAGTCAATTTTAGAGAAAATTTGAGCTTTTCTCAACTGATCACACAAATCATCAATCCTAGAAAGAGGGTATTGATTCTTGATTGTCACTTGGTTCAACTGTCGTTAACCAATGCACAACCGCATGCTCTCATCCTTTTTCTCCACAAACAACACAAGAGCACCACATTGAGAAGTATTTGGCCGCACAAAACTCTTGTCAACTAACTCTTGCAATTGAACCTTCTATTCAATCAATTTAGATAGTGCCATTTGATAAGTTGTGAGAGATATCGATCAATTCCAAACTTCCAGGCAAGAGATCAATAGTGAACTCAATGTCTCGATCTGGTGACAATCCAGGCATATCAATGCATACCATTTCATGGAACGTAAAGTTAGTTATACTACGTTTATAATTATATATATACAAAAGGATCCAAAGTGTTATTCATAAGACACAAAGATTTAATAAGCTTTTTGTTCATCAAAATGTTAAGAAAAAAAGTAAATAATAATAATAATTCAAATGAACACTTGGGACGAGAAAACAGATGAGTGTTATGAAACATCAAATAATCCAAACTCAAAAGGATTATTCGACGTTACATAACGTCTATCCGTTAAGAAATTGGGTCCCAGTCGTTAGGATTTCGTGGGAAGAGGAAGGAAAAAGGAAGATGTTGTACATGTGATATGTTTGGAAGGTAGGTAACCGATCTCCTATTAAATAATAGGAACTCTGCGGGAAAGAAACAAAATAAACTAAACAGTTGGTTAGTTAAGGGTTGGTAGTGGTGGGGTGAGTCAGATCACTGAAGAGAGAAGATGTTGTTGCAAATTTGCATGTGCACTAAGTTTTAATAATGATCAAACTGAGAAAACAAAGACTCAGTCCACAATCAAAATGATTTCTTTAAAAAAAAAGAGATAAAGTTGGTGGCTTGGTCATGGTTTTGGGCGCTAAAAAAATTAACAGAGGTTTACATCAGCGATAGAAATCGAAAGCAAGACGTGTGGTGTGAAATATGGATTTAGAATTCGCTCACAGTTACTGAATCATTTCAGGCCAAATCAAAATGATCAGTTAAGTGTCTCAACTACATTTTAATGCCACCCATTGTGATACATAAAATAGTATATTTAATCATCATCTATTGAGATGAAATTATTATTCATACACACCTTGTTAATTTTTTTGTTATTGATTTTTTTTCAATTTATTCAATCCGATAATTGAAATTTAAAAGGTGTGTGTGAGAAGTAAAAATAAGCGTATGAATAGCATTACCCTCAATTAATTGTCAAATTGGGTGATATATTAAAATGTGTTGTACATAATATAATTATCATTATTGTAAAATTAAATAAAAAATTTAATTTGATAATGAGTTTGGTAGGTGACGCTCAATAACTGAGAAATGATTTCTCAACACAAAAAGAAACAATGCAACCGCTCAAATTGCAGTGAAATTCAGCCGTTCATTCCTCGTGCCCCGATTGACTTTACAACCTAGAGAGAGAGAGAGAGAGAGAGAGAGAGTAGTATACGAAACCATGCAACCGCTCAAACCCTAATTTTCTATTTCTTATAGGTTCGTACTTAACCTCGTCCATCAAACTTTCCTCTACGCGGCCAACATCAGCCTGCTTTGATTCAGTGCTCTCAAATTTTCTTTTATTTATCCAATATTATATAAAATTTATAAGAGAATACAAGCAATTTTTTCATTTAGACTTTTTTGTTTTACTTTCTCATCCAGTAATATTCTTTGACGATAAAATTGTTTATTTTCTACCACTTAGTATTACGGTTTAGTGATATTCATCTTCATTTGTAAGTGAAAGGTTTTTAAGTTCGATTCTCGTCAAAGCCAAATTTGAACCATATTATTATAATATTATGGCTAGTTCATTGTGAGACTTAGCCTATTCCCCGTCCCACAATGGACTAGCCTATCCCCCATCCCATCCCAAATACTATCGTCTGTTCAGGAAAAAAAAACCGTTTACTTTTAAATTACCTTTAAAGATCATCCATATGGAAATGACAAATTTCGTTTAAAGTTGTTTAGTCACATGGGCAAAGCCACTAAGGGACTAGAATAGTCTTTGGTCCATGTACCTTTTTTTTCTTGCAGTACTAACAGATGTTGTTGCTGCATATCAATCAAATACTTTTAAAATTCAAGTGTGTTCTTAATACAAACTTTTTTCGTTACAGGCTAGGCTTCATTTTTCTCTCCATCTCTCTTATGGTGGCGCATTCTTCACTTCCCCTTCTTATTATACCAACTTTTTTTTAGCTTTAACTTATATTTTAAATGCTTACACTTTAACTCATATTTGAGTTTCTAGGTTTGTACAATATTTTTAGTTCTCTCTATTGAATTTAGGGTCTTTCAATTTCTATGCAAATTACTCCAATCTCTCATGGTTTAATTTCAAATTACCTATGTATGTGAAAAGTCCCCCATACGTGAAATCCTAACTTCACCGTTGTTTAGTCATCTAATAACTATTTAATAAATAGATAGAACCATGTTTTCTTTTAAACACCAAAAGTTTGACAATGTTAGTAGAGAATTTTTCTAGAGCTGATCTTTAGAGGGTATTTAAAATGTAAATGATTCTAATTATTAAATACGTAGAATGAAAATGAAAATAAAAAAGTTAAAAATGGGGAGAACGCGATCATTCCTATTTATAAGTAATATATCAAAGAAAGAGCCGCAACTTACTCATTTCCAAGTGGTCTTTGAGCCTTTGAGACATGCACATCAATGACTATGAGAGAGAGGGAGAGAGGGAGAGAGTGCAATTGCATGGTTGGTAGAGGTTGGTACGAGAGGTGATGTTAGAAAGGCCAACCACCTTTGTTCCCCTTCGAATTCATCAAATCGTTGGACACTTTTGAGGCCACTTGGTACTTTTGAGACATGCACGTCAAGTTTTATTCTATTTTATTTGAACATTTTATTTGGTAAGTACGTGTCTGTGTTGTAGAAAGTCGGGGAAAAGCCACGTTATGTGCACCTAAATCTTTTGGCATTTGGCTTCGATACATACGACACTGTCTAATATATGCCAACTCTCGACAAAATTAACGGGCATTTGGTGCCCACTCTGAATGGACACTTAATCATTTAATCATCTAACCATACGTTAGGATTGACGATAATTTGATAAATTAAAAGGTTTCAATATATATAGAGGATGTTGAAACCTAACATTTCTAGGAGAAAAATGAATGATTAGGCGAGATAACTACACATAAAGATTTAGTTATTGGACTACACTCGTAGCCTTGCTCACCTTTCGTATGACACGGGTGGAAAGAACCAAAATTTCAAAGTAAGGTTGTCAAACTATAAATTAGCCTACTTCTTTTTCCGCTGAATGTGAATAGAAATAATCAAACTCTCAACAGAGTTTGAGTCCAACATAGCGACTATTAAGTAAGATAATGTATAAAGAGATAGAGATAGGAGAGGAAACACATAATGTACGTGGTTCATCATATTTTGCGTTACGTCTACAAGAATAAAGGAGTTTTCATTAATAGTGCTAAGTTTTCATGATACAAAGGTTTACGCATAATCGTGATTCAGCTCTAATCGCGAGAGAATGATCTCTCTTTATAGTGAGGAGAGTCATCTGTTTTCGTCCGCGGTCGAGGGAAAATTGCCCTAAACAGTAACTAAATTTGAAATTGAGGCAAAAAAATAGTGTGCCAAAACTGGTTTTGACCATAAAATAAAGCAAATGAAAAATGAGTACGTGTTAATTTCTTTTATAATAAATCCCAGTTTCCTTTTCTTTTCTTTTCACTAATACATCTATCAGCAGCGCTTGTATACAATTTATACATAAACCATAACAAATTCACTTGGTTCTTCCATTTCTCCCACCTTTTCTGCTAACAGCTTCGCAGAGCCTGCATGGTAATGTGTCAAGGCTCAATGCTCGCGTTTTAACGTAATTCGCCATCACCCCGCATCTTCGCCAGGCATGGTACTCGGCATACGCAACTGGGTCACTGGCGAGGGACTTCACGTAAGACGCCAATTCCTCCAAGCTGCTAAATTTAGTGCCATCGATTATCGAATGGGGAGGAACAAAGTCCCAGACATTAGGGGCACCAAAATAGATTGGAACTGACCCAGAGTCTAGTGCATAAAATAGCTTCTCCGTCACATAACTCTCTGTCATTGTGTTTTCGATGGCAAGAACAAACTTATAGTGAGACATGGCACAATGTAAATGATCCCACCATTTTTGGGTGACACTACTATCACTTGCACACTCGGGGTAGAAAGAAAGGGCCATGTCCAAGCCGCCGACGTTGTTCAAGCACTTGCCAAATGAATGGTGGGGTAGTAAGCTGAGAAGCTTGTGGGCAAGCTTATTTCTTCGAGGTAGACAGCGCGATGATGACCAATAAACAAGTGTGTCCTTCAAATAGAATTCCAGATGAAGTCATGTATATATTTGAAAATGTACATCATGCGACAGAGAGATGAACAGAAATAAGTATAACAGTATGAAAAGAACACAGAAAGAACAGAGTCAAGTCCTTACTTTTTCTTTATAAGGAGACATGTGATAATTTCGACCATTGTGAAAGAGTGCACCAGCATAGGTGGACTGCACATCATCTTCGGCGTGATAACTTATAAATATATCCTCAACACCAGATCGCTTCCTGCCAGCCTCAAGATCCATGTACACACGAAGTGGATCTCCAGTGCGTCTCTGACAGAACCAAATTTTTTTTAAGGAGAATGGAGTAGACCTCGACAACAACATACCAAAACAATGTACATAGATAATGCGCAAGATAAGGCTGTAGCAAGATTACTACCCAGGTTAGCTTTCTAACCTGGTACAATCATTTACAGAAGAAGGAATGCTATTGAATTAAATGAAGATGAACAAAAATATAATGCCAGAAAAGGAAGAAAAAGAAGTCCAAAACCAAAGTAAGAAATGAAATATGAAATAAATAAGAAGGTTATTTCTATTAAAGGCGTACACCCTTATCAAAATTCCCCTTGCACATATCCAAAGCATCACTTTACCCCCTGCTTTTGAAATTTAATCACTTTCCCTCCCTGGACTTTCACATTGTGTCTCACATTACTCTGGGTATGATGGAATAGGGAATGAAATCCAGATGAAAAGTGCCATGGTTGCAAAAGCAAGGGCTAAAGTGATCGCCATGTGCACCTAATTCGCCTCACTGGGTTATGTCGACCCCACGTGACACTTTTAACTTCATAGCATGAGACTGCCACTTACAGCTAAATCACTTCACTGCTTTATGTCCCCACATGTTACTTCTACCGCTCAAGTGATCAAACCCCACCGATCACGTAAGTTTCGAAGATCCTCTTATTCGGCTCTACCAAATAACCCACAAGATTACATCACATCTCAGCCAACAATGACACACATCAAATGTTGATCCCAAATTAACTTTGCTTTCCTCAACAGTTTGCTTCATAAGATCAAAGCACAGTAACTACTAAAGGTCCAGATATCTTTCAACCTCATTACATACATTCAGAGAAATGCTGAGCATAGTCATATCTCAATCGTGCAAGCTACATGTATGGGTATCCGCGTGCAAGTCCCCCATTAATAGGTAATCGAAATTGATATTTGCGCATATGTCCTTAGCAGGAGTATAGTGGGATGAAAACATCAAATTGATGATAAAAAAATTCTTAGATAGCAAGCACTTGCTCCCAAGTAAAAGAAAGATCAGTAAGGCAACCCTTCAGCTTATACAATACAGAATTTACAAAAGTTTCCAACCTACTGGGCAATTTTTTCTCCTTCCAATTTTACGAATACGACTTGTATTTCCCATGAGAAAAGAAAAAACAAAGTATACACTTCCAGTTTTGAAGAATGTATTTCATTCTTCAAATTTTAGAGAACGTATTTATCATTTATATAATTTTATGATTGAGACATTAATTTTCCTAGAGTATGAACATCTTATGGTAAATCAGTAGTTTCCCACAGTGAAGTTACAAAGAAGGGCACTTGAACAAAAAGACTTCCTAGAACACCACTCATCTAGTCTGATCAAAGCATGATACACTAAGAACGCCCCATCTAGTGCTGTAATCCTTTTTTCATGTGAAAAGGGTTGGGCCTGTAATTTCCTATACGAGTTACAAAATGCGGTATAAACACAGAAAACAGGATAAATTATCTAGTTCCACTATAGATTCACAAGCGCACTCTTCAATCTATCATTAACGTTCTATTGTATGATGAATCCCTCGTCTTCTGGGACAAAGTAAGAGGAGAAGCCTAGTTATCCTAGTGTATTAAACAAGGAAAACATTAGTAAAGCGTTTGCAGAACTCAAACTCCTATTGCGTTTACCAACAATCAAAAGAATCCTATAGCATAATCGCAAGCCAATGGAGAGTGTCATTATAAACTGTTGCCTACAAGCACTCAAGGGAATTTACATAGCGCTACTGCAAGTATATAATGGAAGTGCAAAGTGCTAACGCAAGGCAGTAACCATAGTGGTCTAGCTCCTTTCCCTATCTTGTAGTAGTAATTATATTTCTTCTTTCCAAGTAAAAGAAGCAAGTAACTCTTAAATACAAGTTGTTTATTCACCCTGGAAAATTTCCATATAGGAGCTAATCATGTAAAAGCATGAACCACAAGAAACTGAATACATATATAGCTCTTGACCTGCATCGATTATAGTCCTTTGCTCCTCCCTCCCATAACCCCAACACAGAAAAAATGGAAAGGCCGAGTCTTCTTCCTACTATCTGTGGCAGATAAAAAGAGGAACAGCGTGCAGTCAAGCTACCACACCAGTTCAATCTCTACCCATTAGACAATTTAGGTATTTTCCTTTTCATTGCTGGTGTGTTTCTCAACAATTCCCCCCAAAATGTTTGGGAAAAAAAAAGCTCAAAGAAGCAACATTCCAAAGGCGAAAAATTGGGGCATCATTTCGACCTCACGGAAAATTTCCTAGATCAGCCACTGTATACAATACTTCTGTTTTTAACATTCCATTTCCATATGCTCACTCTATAAATTAGTACTTAGGAAGAAATTCCTTCAAGATTTAACCACATTATATCAATAATCATGATCTGAACAATAACTAGCTAACCATGAACATGTAGAAACACACACACATATATAACACGAAGAAATCGAAACCAATTACTGCCCAACATTAAGAAAACAAAATGGAGTACCTGAAGGGGAGGTGTAGTGGTCTCAAACAACAAAGCATCAGGCTTGTCAGCAAGAACAGAAGATTTAGTCCACAAACAGCTCAACCCACACGGGCACGAATACAAATTATCCAAATTATCAGGAATCCAAGTCCACCCTTTCACCAACACGCTAACATGCTCCGGTTTCGCCTCCCCACATTCCGATTCCCCGCGAATTTGCTGCAGAGAAGAAGAGTTTTTCGGGAACAGCTGCTGCTTGTGCTTCTCTTTGAAACGGGGGCAACCCACCCGGGCATCCCACTTCCCGAACGCGCCGATCAAATGGGTAAACGGGTCGGGTGCAAAATTGGTGAGGGACGGACTGGGATCGTTGGTGGGTTGCACTGAGGTCGATATAGGCGGGAATTCGAGGAAGCTGCAGAAGAAGAGGATGAAGAAGGCGCCGCTCATCATGAAGGCGATGGTGAAGGAGTTGAAGGGCTTTAACTGCATATTACCGGCGGCAATTTTGGCAGTTGCTCCTCTCTCCCCTCTAAAGAGAGATTCCAGAGTCAATTTAAGTCAAAGGACACGTGTGTCACTCAACTAAACAGAGCACAGAGAGGGCCCTTAAGCTTTGGTTGCAGAAGATTCGACCTCCTTTTCAATAACATTCACCTTTAACGGTGTATTTAATTAGAATTTTAAAAGATTTTAATTTTTTTTAATGAATGATATTCAATCAACAGTGGTAGGTGACTATATGAAATTTAAAGTGTATTCAATCAAGATTTTAAGATAATTTATTAAATGCTTAAGAATTCGTGTGTATTTAATTATGATTTTAAAGAAATTTATAACATTTCAGATGTATTCAATTAGAAATTAATTATAGAGAAATTTGAGGGAATTTGAGAGATTTCGTAATGTATGTTAGGCATCTACAAATTTGACATTCCTATATGAGATTTTAAGGGAATTGAATCAAATTTTTATATAGAATATGTTTACAAACCAATTAAATTCTATAAAAATTTATGAATGTATAAATCCATTAAAATCTTTCAAATTCCTAATTGAATCCTCTCGATATTATTGATGTTTTCATAAAAAAAATAAAAATAATAAGACAAAGATATGGAAATGGGTGAAGTGTAACTTCAAGTGATATCAACCAACTCTTAAACTAAAATCAACATATATCGTCGATATTTCTCATCAATTAAATATAAAAAAAAAAACTCTTATATTTTTTCCAAGCTAAAATTTAGATCATTTTAAATTTTTATTATTTTTATTAAAAAACAACCGATGTAAGTTTCAATGTAGCATTCATATTTCCACAAATTTGTAATATCGATATTTCGATTCATAATATTTTAAACACTGCATCGCCGTCGTCCCCGACTGAAAAGCTGAAATCCTAAGCAAAAAGGAAAAAAAGACTGTAAAACTGAAATCAAATAAACAAGAAAGACGATGGGGAGGATGATCGGCATGCGCGTAAGGCCGTTGTGGTGTTGGGCGCTTCTGATATTATTAGCAGCACTAGATTCGCCGGCGGTAGCAGCGGTGTCGTCGTGGGCGGTGGACGGGACGGTGTTGGAGCTCGACGATTCCAACTTCGATTCCGCCATCTCCGCCTTGGACCTGGTCTTGGTTGATTTCTACGCCCCCTGGTGCGGCCACTGCAAGCGTCTCTCTCCTCAGGTCTTCCTCTCTCTCTCTCTCTCTCTCTCTCTCTCAAATCATAATTTTCAATAATTCTTTAAGATCCCATCTCCATCCATCCATGATCCATCCATGTTAATTTTGATGATTAATTAACACATGTTAATTAGGATTTATTTATTTATTTAGATTTTAATAAATTGAATTTGTGTAGTTGGATGCAGCTGCCCCCTTGCTTGCTGGGTTGAAACACCCAGTAGCGATTGCAAAACTCAATGCTGACAAATTCACCTCTGTAGCTCGAAAATACGAAATCGAGTATGATCCTGTTTCTTCAAATCCCTTTTATGTCCATTACCAGTCAGAATTTTATTTAATTTTAATTTATAATTTTGTTTTGATTATTGGTATAGTGCATTTCCGACCCTCAAACTGTTTATGCACGGTGTTCCGATGGAATACAATGGACCCAGGAAGGCGGAATCGCTCGTTCGCTATCTGAAGAAGTTTGCAGCTCCTGATGTTTCCATACTTGAATCAGACTCTGCTATTAGTGAATTTGTCCAAGCTGCTGGCACTTACTTTCCTATATATATTGGTTTTGGGTTGAACGAGTCTTTGGTATCGAAGTTAGCCATAAAGTACAAAAAGAAGGCCTGGTTTGCGGTTGCAAAGGATTTCTCCGAAGATGTAATGGTGTTGTATGAATTTGACAAGGTTCCTGCTTTGGCATCCCTTCATCCAACGTATGATGAGCGCAACATCTTCTATGGCCCCTTTGAAGGTTAGTTTTTTTGTGGTTGATCAGTCCTTGTTCTCAGCTAAGTATATTGAAATATGTATTTTGTACATCAATGTGACCTTTTTATGAGTCATAATGATACATCACATTGCAAATTTACAAGCATTTCTTCAACTTGCATTGCTTATAGAATCCGTCTTTTTGTAAGGAAGAATACATTTAGACATGAAGTCATAGGTGTGGTTGAGTAAGCTTTGTGAGAGTGCTTTTCATGCCATTTTGTTAGCACCCTATTCTTGCCTTAGTCACTTTTATGCTTGAGATGTGGACAAAAACCCATTGCTTGTGAAGTCCTTCCAAATAAAAATAAAGGACGCACCTTCTTCAAGCGAAAGCTTCTACTTTAAAAATCAAAGAGGTAAGATGAGGGTAATAGCCCCCCGCCGCCCACACCCCCCTCCCCAAAAAAAACAAAAACAAACACAACCGTTCCAGACAAGATAATAGCGTTTTGTATCCTCACTTTAGTTTATTTACCTATTAGATTTGATTATGCGGAGACAATGGCTATCTGTTTATTAAGAGTTAGACACATGGTGAGTTTAGAAGTTGCCCTCAAATTTCATTCCAAAGTTAAACTTTCTCTAATGTGAGCATACCATTTATGCCATGGTGTTGAAGGAAACCTTCATTAAATGTTTTGTAAAGCTCACCGGTCATTTAGTAAAGCTCAAACATGAATCATCTATCTCTAGCCATCTTCTTTGTCTCTTACATTTTATTTTTTGAATATGCAGAGGAGTTTTTGGAAGATTTTATAAGACAAAGTTTGTTCCCTTTGGCCATGCCCATAAACTATGAGACATTAAAGTCATTGAGTGATGATGAAAGAAAAATTGTTTTGACAATCGTGGAAGATGAGGATGAAGAGAAGTCTAAGAAACTTATCAATATTTTAAAATCAGCGGCATCTGCAAATCGGGACTTTGTATTTGGTTATGTTGGGATCAAACAGTGGGAAGACTTTGCTGATACCTTTGGAGCCAACAAGAAGACGAAACTACCAAAAATGGTTGTCTGGGATCGAATGGAGGAGTACATTACAGTAAGTAATTAGTTAAGACATATATGTTCTTTAGATCTCCATGCTAAATTTTGGTGAATCTATGTTTCATATCTTCGAGTAGATAATTTGTGATCGTTGGTGCCGTATGATATTCATTATATATTGAATTTAGTTTTGATGAAAAATTGTGATTGCTAATGGGAAGAGCGTTTGCTTTTGGGGAAGATGTTTGTGAAAGGTTAATCCTCTTTCGTCTTTATTTCCTTCCTTGTAGAGAGCCTCTTTGAACAACAATTCCACCATACCCACCTTAGCCTCCTTTTTATTGATGGGTTCCATTTCTCAGAACAACAATGCTACAATCCACCAACTGATGTCCCCCCATAGTACATAGATTAAATATATAAAATGGAAATATAAATTAGTGGCATGGACATGCAAAGAGAAAGTCGTTTTAGGTGAACATGGGTATGAACTCTCTCTCTCTCTCTCTCTCTCTCTCTCTCTGGATTTTCATGATTGGACAGGTGCTCTGTAGCTCTCTGGGCTGATTTTAACTTTGGTTTTTCTTTGGGTTTTTGGTTTCTTCTGATGTTTTTCTTGTTTCAGCACGTCTCATGTGTATTAATGTTAGGTTTGCCGCTTCAAGATTTCCTTGTTTCAGCTATTTCACTTGTATTTTTGAGACTTTTGCTGCTTTGGATGGTATAAATTCAAAACATGTAATGTTCCTTAACGTTATTTTGTAAAATAGGTAAATGGGTCAGAAAGCATTGATGAGGAAGATCAGGCATCTCAAGTCTCGCAGTTTATACAAGGATACAAGGAAGGAAGAATAATAAAGGAAAGAATTGGCGGTCCATCATTTGCGAGCTTTATGACTTCATTTATAGGGATTGGAACTGTGTACATAATCGTTTTTGTGGTTATAGTAATGATGCTTATTCGATCAATCAATAAAGAAGACGACGAATCCCCTGTGGCTCGTACTGGAGATCAGGTTGATCGCGCTACAAGCTCAACCGTTGAGGCCGAAAGCAAAGAGCACAGATCTGGAGAAAAGGAAGATTAGAGTTGGCCTTTTGGACTTCTAACCAGATCTGATTGGGGTAGCTGCCAAAGAAAAACAAAGGAGTTTATTAAACGCAACTGTGCAGTGTGCCGGAAACAGTGTGGAGTATGAAACATATATGATTTTGTAGAGACTAGAGGGCGATGAATTCCCGCGCACTGTTATGCGTACACCTTATAGAAATTCAGCTTTTGTGTTCACATTATCTTGGTTAGATTCTATACGTTGTATTGTCTTACTTTGAAGAGCACAAATTTGTGCCGAACCATGATAAACACTGCGTCTCTTTTTCCTTCTGTATCTGCTGATGCCGCCAGTCATTGTCCAAGCAAAATTGCATTGATCTTGTTTGTACGACATACTTCACCAATCTTGAAACTACCAAGCACCGGTCAACTTCATATCTTCAGGGACTCACTGAAGGAGTCGTGTTGACGGGTATGGGTCAGCTAGGGTAGGTTGTTCAAACCAGTTAACAGGTTGAAATAAAATTAGGAGAATAGGAATGTATACTACAACAGTAAGTGGAAGTGGCGCTAACAGCAGCCCCTTTCACGACGCTACCGTCTTGCTTTCTGATCATGGATGCCAACTCCATCAGTCGGTTTTTGAGATTGCTTGTGGAGTTGGTTTGCGAATCAAATTGACATTGGAATTTGGAATCATTAATCGGTCATTTGGTCTTTTTGCAAGGGTGTTAATAGATTTTGATCTTATGATTCTTTCGTCGTATTTGATTGAGTGGAACAATGATGGCCTCACCACTGTTCCGATCAATCCGCATTTGGGACGACAGAGGAACCACAAGATCAATTTTCTACCAACACCCTTGAAAAAAGGCCAAATGATCAATTTTGCTTCAAAACGAAAAAAAGTTCTTTGTGGTAAAAGAAAAATTAAAAAAAAAATTTTGAAAAAGAGGGATTGGTATGATGATAGCGAGTAGTACTAGGTTTCGTCGCTATTACTATACCAATTAATAGCCAAGGTCGTTGCTACTTTACTAGCGACTGGTACTGAAAATAGTCACTACCTAGTAAGCGACAGTTCTTGTGCACTATTGGTAGGGAAGTACCAATCGTATTCTTTTCTATTTTATTTATTTATTTTCCCCTTTTTTTTTCTTTTTTCATTGAATTTTTTTTCTTCCTACGTTACTTTATCTAGATTCAAATACCTTTAGATTTATATCCTTGTCTTCGAGTGTTTTGACATTCTTTTCTATTTTATTTATTTATTTTCTGCTTTTTGCCTTTTTCATTTCAATTTTTTTTTCATACATTATTTTATTCGGATAACCACTATTAAACTCAAATACTTTTAAATTTAGGTTTTAAATCATTGATTTCAAGTGTTTAAATATGAATCGTAATAGATTTTGTATGGAAAAATATATTTTGAATAACATAAATATGATAGTTTGTCGTTATGGTAGAGAAATAAAATAAAATTAACTAAAAAAAAAAAGGAGGAAACTTGAAATAAGTCCAAATTTGTAAGCAATTACTAGATATAGTCCAATTTTATTTAATTATTGATTTAAGTCCAATGACTCATTGTCCACGTCATTTTATTTTCATTTTTTGTCAAAATTACCCCTCTATTAACATTATCCCTTAATTCTAGATTTACTTGTATTATGAAATTAATTTTAATTGATTATTTATCTTTAAATAATCCCCTACTTGTAGAATTAGTTCTAAAGTATATCTCTTCTTCCATAACTCCCATATACAATTTGTGTTGTGTTCTCTGATCCCCTTCCTTCTTGTTCAGTCTTCTTCTTTCAAGCTCTTATGATTTCTTCCTCCTTTTTGAAATACAAGGTCACAATTTCTAATTTTTTTTCAATGGTATAGAGCTTTGATATGACAACCCGTTCCAAATTTTACGTTTTTATTTTATTTTAAAAGCGTGAATTTACGAAATTGCCCTAAAGGCAAGGACTTTGACTTCCGTTGACCATCGACTTGAGAGATGTAGGACTTATTCTTTTAGCATATCCTCGTAGTACTAGTTGGTACGAACGTATAGGCGAAAGCCATTTGCGAGTCCGGATTATAACGGTATAGTTACAGACGTTCGAAATTGGTTATTCAAGGTTTAGTTTTAATTAAATTAAATCCCCACTTTGTGGGGTGAAGCCAAATCAGAAATGAGGAAAGAAAGAAAAGAAAAAAAAAAAAAAAAAAAAAAAGAAAGGGAAGTGGCCTTCCCGTCCACCCACACCCACCGCAAGCTCCCATTTTCCAAGACCGATTCCGGCCAACTCCGGTGGAGTTTTTCGACGCCACCACCACCATCTTGAAGCTCTCATTCCCCTCTAGAAAACCCACCCAAGAAACCACGGTATGTGGCGCTTTGAGGCCACGAAAGTCGACGAAAATCAACGGTGCTTCGGCTACTCTTTTTGATTTTCCGGCAAATCGGCAAAGTGATGGCCGATGCCACCACTTGTGCTTTGTAGCCCATCATCCCAAGAGAAAAACCCAACCAACCTTGACCTCGTTGGACCACTGTAGAAGACGAATCGACATCGGGAAATTTTAGGCACCCGTCGACTTTGTGGGCAAAATTGACCATCTTTCGTTCACTTTTGGACTTCATGGCAGGTATGAAAGTTGCTCCACTCACTGAGATCTTCATTTCTGTGAAGTTTGAGAATTTTTGGAAATAGTTGGATTTTCCGGCGAGTCGAGGCGGCCGACCGCCACCTGCGGCGGCGCATGGCCAATGGGCCACCAATGCTATTTTTAGGCTATGTCGAATGTCTTGAATCCAGTTTTGTTATTTGAATGACATAGGTTGATCGTTGGAACCTAAATTCGTTACAATACGTTACTTGATGAAAATGTAAATCGACGATCCGACCGTTGGATCATCATCAAACTTGGATACATTATAATAAGTAATATTTAAAGATCATAGGAATTTATGGATCGGGAATCCGATGTACGGATCTTCCTGAATTGGATTTGTAAGTTAGTAAAATAAATGTTCACGTCCACTTGGTTTTGGGCAAATGGCAGAGATCCAACCGTTGGATCGTAATGAAATTTTAATATGTTATTCTAGAAACATATTGTGGATCGTTGGGAGTTGTGGATTGGAAATCTGATATGCGGATCTTCCGGGTCGAGTTATACAGGGTTGTAGACCCTATCGTCGATCTTTGATCGACTGTTGACTTGTGGTCAATGGGTCTCAAACTATTTTAGAATGCCCTTGAGGTTGTGTTTTATGTGAATTACGTATTCTACTGATAAGAGTTCTGAGATGTGATTCGATAATTGGTCACGGGCACTAATCATTCAGGACGTCTCGAAGCGTGCGCTAGAGAATCATAGCGTGGACTCCATGTAAGTGGATCTTTTCCTTTTTATCGTACGTATTATTGAGAGTTCTCTCGACACTTTTAAATTGATTAGGTATATTACCTTCATATAATTATTGTGAATGCTTGAAGTACTAATATGAACTACGAATGGCTTGATCCCTGTTTAGGGTATGTAGGCAGTCTAACGAGACGTTAGATGCAGCCATAATATATTTGAGACAAAAGCCTTATTTGGGAAATTGAGTAAAGCGAAGGAAATTGGTAAAGGCAAGTTTTAGTTTTGTGAATTAGTTAGTTAAATTAGTGTTAATTGGGTTGTTATGGATAATTATTCCTGAAAATAAGTAGTTCGAGAGTAGGGCGTTATTGATTGTACATTTCACACCGTATTGTATATAATTGAAAATGCTACGACATGGTTAAGTATTAGATTGCTTCATGGTATATCCATATGTATATTACTTGCACATAATTATTGGGAATGCTTTCAAGTGCAAAGGTGAACGCAGGACACTCAGGTAAGTTCAGGTGAATTTATGATATTAGTTGAATCGATGGAGTTATAGCATGACTACATTTATGTGTTAGGCAACTCTGATACTGTTGTACTGGTTACCATGAGTTGTACATGTTATATTGAGATGCATAGAGAGCTCATAACCTGCACCCCCGGTGTTAGTGCTCCCGCCCGTGGTCAGGGCACATTCCTTCACGTGATGTTCACCTCCCGCACCTTACGCTCACCTTGGACTCAAGGTAGGTGCACAGGCCTGTCGTATAGACCACTATAGGTGGTTCCGACTCGTAGGTGACCCACGATTATTTGCCGAGTTTTCACGTGATCGTAGCACTTGAGCGTACTTATTACACCCAGTCCTGTCGTACAGATCACTATAGGTGGTTCCGACTCGTGTGCATGGATGTTTGATGAGCTATAGATTAAGTCGTATAGGTCACTATAGGTGACTCCCGACTTGTATACTAGCATTGATTGATGAGATATGGATACCTGCACCCCGGTGTTAGTGCTCTCGCCCATGGTCAGGGCAAAGTCCTTCACGTGATGTTCACCTCCCGCACCTTACACTCACCTTGGACTCAAGGTAGGTGCACAGGCCTGTCGTATATACCACTATAGGTGGTTCCGACTCGTAGGTGACCCGCGATTATTCGCCCAGTCTTCACGTGATCGTAGCACTTGAGCGTACTTATTTACACCCAGTCCTGTCGTACAGACCACTAGAGGTGGTTCCGACTCATGTGTAGAGATGCTTGATAAGATATGGATAAGTCGTACAGGTCACTAGAAATGACTCCCGACTTATATGCTAGCATTGATTGATGAGATATGAATACAGTCGTACGGGTCACGTTAGGTGATTCTGGCTGATGTATCATTTTATATTGATTAAGTTCATTTGGCCTACTTGTTAATGCATTGTAGAGTCTATGGACATGGCATACCCGTGGTTTTGACCATTTTTTTATTAGCGTGGGTGGATATGTTGATATATATATATATATGTAATACTGTTCTATAGAAAACGATAAGGGATTTACAATGAAGTGTTATTACTGTTAGAAAGGTAATAGTTTTGGGAAGCTTGGTTTTATTGCTTACTCACACTTTCTGTTTTGTACCCCTTCAGGTTTTAACTGCTGAGTTCGTATCAACAAAGATATATGGCTAATCTTAGTATTGGTGGCTACATTTAAGGGTATGATTCTTACCCACACTACTGTACCTTACTTATGCTCTGACATCGCGTGTGAAATGGGTTCGCTCCCACTCGTAGCGCACTCTAGTATTTAAACACTTTTAAATTCAAATTTATTCACTTTTTATACACTATCACATTTTATAGCTTCTTCACCTTCCAGGTGTCAGCCAACACAGCTCGATTTGAGGTCCTAGTGGACATTCCGGGTCGGGGTGTGTCATTTGAAGTATGCCAATACACCAACAAAAGGTGCGTTGATGTACGTGGTTGATTTTGATTTTGTAGCATCAAATCTTGCATCTTCCTACTCGTCATCCCCACCAGGTCCTCCCACAATAGCACTAGTTAGGTCGTTTTGATTGGGAACATTGCCATGAAAAATGAGTTTCATGCGTGCACTGGTAATTTCTTCCTAATTTTTAGTTTGAACTTGGATTATACATATTTTTCTTTTCAACCTTTATAGGAAATGCATTGCTTTGTTTATCTACTTGTATTATATATTTCTGTAATGAATCTATTTGTATATTTTGTTTATTCTACCTATGTTATAGATTAATTGTATTTTATCTACCTATATATCACAAATTTTTCTTTCTCAAATTAATTGTGTTATCTACCTATACGGTATTGCTCATTAGTCTATTTATATCACATATTATTTTGTGTTATCTATCTATACGATAGGTTTTTATTCATAGTCTACCTATATCATAGATTAAGGGTTGTGATTTTCACACACCCTTAACTACTTTTCCCACACCCCTTCATATTTTTTAATACTTAATTGGTATCCTACTATTTAATCTTCCATATATACCCTTCCTACTTTTTGATGGTAATTAATGAAGGATTAAATAGGAAGGGGTATATATGGAAGATTAAATAGTAGGATACCAATTAAGTATTAAAAAATAGGAAGGGGTGTGGGAAAAGTAGTTAAGGGTGTGTGAAAATCACAACCCTAGATTAATTAATATTATCTACCTACATCACAAATTTTTTATCTACCTGGACAACGTTTCTTTTAATTTTTGATAAACTTATAAGATTGGTTGTAATGTGTTTTTAAAATGATTTTAATTAGAAAATGGATAGATAAAGGTATTTGAAGATTCAAAATTTTAAAATTTTAAATTCAAAAATAAAGAATTTAAATATTTTTTATTTTCAAGGGGCAAAATAGGTGTAATAAAAAATCAAATAAAATTGGACCTAATCCGAAAATAGGTGAATTTTTTGGACCTGGATCAAACTGCCCAAAAAAAAAAAAAAAACTAAAAAAAAAAAAATTGAAAAATGAGGGATCGGTATGATGCTAGTGGTTGGTATCAAGTCCCATCACTACTTGATAGCGACTGTTATCATTGACAGTCGTTATCTGGCTAGCGACAGTTTACGTGAACTATTGGTGGCAAAGTACCGATCGTATCATTTTCTATTTTATTTATTTATTTTCAGTTTTTTCCTTTTTCTATTAAATTTTCTTTTCTTCCTATGTTACTGATTTAGATTCAAATACCTTAGATTTGATTTATATTCTTGTTTTCGAGTGTTTTGACATGGATTATAGAAAAAATTTCACCGAAAATACATTTGGTAGAACATGGAGATGATAGTTTAGTGTTATAGTTTGGTGTCAATGTGGTTGGAGGATGTGAGGTTTTTACCACTGGTTTCAGAAGCTTGGATTCAATTTCATTTAAATGGTTGTCCTCTATTTATTCTTTCAGCTAAGTTATAACTCTTAAGGGTAAGTTAAAGAGTTAGAACTGAGGCTCATTTGGGAAAGTTAACTCAAGTATTGATAATTCCTTGCAGAACTATGATCAAATTCAAAATGAGATTGCTAGACTTGGTCCAAATGAGGACCAATTATCTCATGAGTCTTTGGCTCAAGGTCAGGCTCATGAGACACTTTGTATTCAAGAAATTATGTTGAAAGACAAGTCTAGAGTTCGTTGGTTATCTATAGGGATCAAAATACGAAGTTCTTTCATTATACGGTTGATTAGTGAGTGCTTGGTGGTCAGCCAGAATGAGCATGGTGTGGCCTATTTTGGCTAGGGTTCCCTCGTGGACTGAGCCTTGAACTTATGGGCGAGAAAGCCTTAGGGTTTCGCACGTTAGGGCTTGCGAAACCCTAGCTCCATTTTGAGCGAGGTGAGGTGCCATACTTAAGTGAACATGAGAACTCGTGGTGGCATCAATGCTAGGCATCGCAAGGCTTATAGTGGCGTCAGATGCTCAGATTGCGCTTTCTTTTGCGGTGGTGACAGTTTGGGAGCCACCGCTCTTTGCAGTATGGCGTAAGGCAATTGTGGTGGCGAGACATGACCTGAAGGTTGGGTCGTGGGGATTGGTTCCAATCAAGTGACGTATGGCACCAAATTCTACGGTGGTGCTGTCGCTGCTTCGGTGTTCCTGCTTAATGATCTTTGTGTTTCCACCGTTCTTGAATGGAAGAAGAAATTGGAGACAAAAGTTCCGCGTTTGGAGTTTTGCTTTCACTCAATTGGATGAAAAGTCGTCAGCGTTTTTCAAGAGCTCTCAATGAAACCACCAATTTGTGTAAGCAAATTTCCGCCCCAGATTGAATTGACGAAAACCTACTCACACAAAGAAAAGAGAGAAACAGAGTTAGACTAACACCGGTGTGGTGTTAGCTAAATGGCCTCTGATGCCTAAGTTAGAAAAAGTGTACGAAGTAATAAGAGTATGGTAAGAGTTCTTGATTACTAGAATAAAGTGGCTGACCTTGGTTATTTATAGAAAACTAAAGAGTTAACCCCATCGTCTAGGTTTGTTGAACCTATTAGTGAAGTGTTACTTTGTCTGCACACCAATGTAGGAGTATTCCTCTTAGATTCCTGGAAAATGCCTAAGAGAAACTTATCATGCTAAAAGAATGACAGGTAAGCCCATTACATGTAAGGGTAATCTGCGCAGGCAGGGTGGGGATCAACTTGGACCATTAAGTAGAAAGTTGAGAAGGAAATGGCCAAAGACTTATTTTAGCTATAACTTTTGTACTCTACACAAAATCTTACTTTACCTCTACACTCTATTTAGTCTCACTTTACCCAATGTGCTTTTCTTTTGGGAACGGGATCATCTCTGGATCCCTTCCACCAAATCCACCAAATCAACAAATCCAGGCCCTTGAAATTTGATTCAACGGCTAAAGTTATTATAACTTTTAAACGGGCCCCTTATTTTTAGCCGTTGGATCAAATTTCAAGGACTCAGATTTGTTGATTGGGTGGATTTAGTGGACGGGATCTGGAGAAGATCCCTTTCCTCTCTTTTGTGCTCCACTTTACTTCATTTCGTCAATTGAGTTTAACAGAGTTGAAGAAAAATGTTAGTGTTACTTACATGGCATATGTTCTTTGGTCTTTAGCATTGTTGAGGAAGGAATTTGGGGTAACTTTGCCTCTAATATGAAAACGAATCGAATAATTCAAAGAGCACCTGCATTGTCAACAAAACTAACGCTTCCAATCTAATTGCTGAAACAAGATAAAGTGAGACATAAAAAAAGAGAACAAACTAAACTACAGACTAAATTGAGATTTTATGTAATATATACGTGGCATAACATAAAAAGAAAAAGAAAAAAGAAACAGCAAACCATGATCAACCTAAACGGGCCATTAGTATTTTTTTTTGGTTAACAACCATAAACAACTTAACCGTTGAAATTAATCTGAGCTCTCTCACCAAAGCCCATCAATCAATTAATCCAACTTCTTGAAATTTGATCCAACAGCTACAAACAAGGGGGGCCCTTTAAAAGTTATAATAATTTTAGCCGGTGAATCAAATTTCAAGGGTACAAAATAATTGATTGGTGGGCTTTAGTGGGAGAGATCCGGAGGGGATCTCTTCCCCCTTTAAAGATCATCCATATGGAAATGACAAATTACCTTTAAAGTTGTTTAGTCACATGGGCAAAGCCACTAAGCGACTAGAATAGTCTGTGGCCCATCATGCCTTTTTTTTTCTTGCAATACTAATAGATGTTGCTGGTGCATATCAATTAAATACTTTTAAAATTTAAGTGTGTTCTTAATCCAAACTTTTTTTCGTTACAGGCTAGGCTTCACTTTTCTCTCCATCTCTTTTATGGTGGCACGTTCTTCACTTCCCCGTCTTATTATACCAACTTTTCTTTGGCTTTAACTTATATTGTTATGCGTACACCTTACAGAAAATTCAGCATTTGTGTTTACATTATCTTGGTTAGATTCTGTATGCTGTATTGTCTTACTTTGAAGAGCATAAATTTGTGTCGAACCACGATAAACACTGCGTCTCTTTTTCCTTTTGTATTTGCTGATGCCACCAGTCATTGTCCAAGCAAAATTGAATTGATTTTGTTTGTACGACATACTTCACCAATCTTGAAACTACTAACCATTGGTCAACTTCATATCTTCAGGGACTCACTGAAGGAGTCTTTGCTGACGAGTTTGGGTCAACTAAGGTAGGTTGTTCAAACCAGTTAATAGGTTGAAATAAAATCAGGAGAACAGGAATGTATACTACAACAGTAAGTGGAAGTGGCGCTAACAGCAACCCCTTTCACAACGCTGCCATCTTTCCTTCTGACCACCGATGCCAACTCCGTCGATCGATTTTTGAGATTGTTTGTGGAGTTGGTTTGCCAATCAAATTGACTTTGGAATTTGGAACCATTATCGGTCATTTGGTCTTTTGCAAGGGTGTTAGTAGATTTTGATCTTGTGATTCTTTCGCCATCTCAAATACGGATTGAGTGGGACAATGATGGTCTCACCACTGTCCCGATCAATCCACATCTGGGATGGCAGAGAAACCACAAGATCAATTTTCTACCAACACCCTTACAAAAAGGCCAAATGACCATTTTTTTTTTTTTTCAAAATGAAAAGTTCTTTGTGGTAAAAGAAAAATTAACAAAAAAAATTTTGAAAATGGGGGATTGGTATGATACTAGCGACCGGTACGAGGTTCCGTTGCTACATCTATACCAACTATTAACCAGTGTCATTGCTACTTTAGTAGCGACTAATTTTGAAAATAGTCACTACCTATCTACCGACAGTTCTTGTGGACAATTGGTAGGAAAGTACCAATCGTATTCTTTTCTATTTTATTTTATTTTTTTCCCTTTTTCCATTGAATTTTTTTTCTTCCTACATTATTTTATCTAGATTCAAATACCTTTATATTTATATCCTTGTTTTCAAGTGTTTTGACATGAATTTATAAGAAAATTCACCGAAATAGAATTAAACATAAAATTTCTTTATTATAATGAAAGATGATGATAACTTCAAGCAATCAATAGTATATCAGAGCATATTTAAAGACAACAATTAAAATATGAAATGATCGTCGTCTCCATAAAATTAGTTAGTTTATGACAATTGATGAAATGAAATCAACTGCTTGAAATGCTCCCAATCCTTCTCTTGCCCTCATAATCATCAGCGGTCGTGGCAGCAACGGGATCAACCACTGACTCGTTCTTGACGGAAATGACAAGCCGATAGTTGATGTCTGCCACCACCTGAGTGTCGCCCCAGATGAATGGGCGATGATCGATAGCGTAGTACCGATCTTTCCCTATTCCAACTTATTTATTTATCTTCTGCTTTTTATTTTTTTCATTTCAATTTTTTTTCATATGTTATTTTATTAGGAAAACTAATAAAAAGTCCTAAAAAACTTTAGTTTTTAATAAAAATGACAAAATAAAAGTATAAGTGAATAGTACCAAGAATGACTTTTCAAGGTAAAAATATCATTAACATTAAAAGTGAACAGTATGAGGAATGTTTCATTAAGATTCCCTATTTTATTTGGATAACCACTATTAGACTCAAATATTTTTAAATTTAGGTTTTAAATCATTGATTTCAAGTGTTTAAATATGAATTATAATAGATTTTTCACAAAAAAAATATATTTTGAAGAACATAAATATTATAATTTGTTGTTATGGTAGAGAAATAAAAAAAAAATTAAAAAAGTTAAAAAGGTGATCGGTATGATGATAGCGATTGGTATCGGTTTGCTTCACTATTTTGCTAGCGACAGTTGTGAGTAATAGTTGTTACTTAAATAGCGATAGTTCTGAATAGATATCGGTATCAAAGTACCGATCGTATCTTTTTTATTTTATTTATTTATTTTCTGTTTTTTTCTTTTTCCATTAAATTTTATTTTCTTCCGACTTTACTTTATTTAGATTCAAATACCTTAGATTTGGATTTATATTCTTGTTTTTGAGTGTTTTGACATGGATAATAGTAAAGTCTTCACCGAAAATACATTTTGTAGAAAATGAAGATAATAGTTTGGCATCAATGTGGTTGGAGGATGTCAGGTTTTTACCACTGGTTTCAGAAGCTTGGATTCAGTTTCATTTAATTGGTTGTCCTCTATTTATTCTTTCAGCTAAGCTACAGCTCTTAAGGGTAAGTTAAAAAGTTAGAATTGAGACTCGTTTGGGAAATTTAACTCAAGTATTGATAATTCCTTGCAGAACTTGGATCAAATTCAAAATGAGATTGCTAGACTTGGTCCAAATGAGGACCGATTATGTCATGAGTCTTTGGCTCAAGGTCAGGCTTATGAGACACTTCGTATTCAAGAAATTATGTTGAAAGACAAGTCTAGAGTTTGTTGGTTATCTATAAGGATCAAAATACGAAGTTCTTTCATTATATGGTCGACTAGTGAGTGCTTGGTGGTCGGCCAAAATGAGCGTGGTGTGGCCTGAAGATAATAGTTTGGCATCAATGTGGTTGGAGGATGTCAGGTTTTTACTGCTGGTTTCAGAAGCTTGGATTCAGTTTCATTTAATTGGTTGTCCTCTATTTATTCTTTCAGCTAAGCTAAAGCTCTTAAGGGTAAGTTAAAAAGTTAGAATTAAGACTCATTTGGGAAATTTAACTCAAGTATTGATAATTCCTTGCAGAACTTGGATCAAATTCAAAATGAGATTGCTAGACTTGGTCCAAATGAGGACCGATTATGTCATGAGTCTTTGGCTCAAGGTCAGGCTTATGAGACACTTCGTATTCAAGAAATTATGTTGAAAGACAAGTCTAGAGTTTGTTGGTTATCTATAAGGATCAAAATACGAAGTTCTTTCATTATATGGTCGACTAGTGAGTGCTTGGTGGTCGGCCAAAATGAGCGTGGTGTGGCCTGAAGATAATAGTTTGGCATCAATGTGGTTGGAGGATGTCAGGTTTTTACTGCTAGTTTCAGAAGCTTGGATTCAGTTTCATTTAATTGGTTGTCCTCTATTTATTCTTTCAGCTAAGCTACAGCTCTTAAGGGTAAGTTAAAAAGTTAGAATTAAGACTCGTTTGGGAAATTTAACTTAAGTATTGATAATTCCTTGCAGAACTTGGATCAAATTCAAAATGAGATTGCTAGACTTGGTCCAAATGAGGACCGATTATGTCATGAGTCTTTGGCTCAAGGTCAGGCTTATGAGACACTTCGTATTCAAGAAATTATGTTGAAAGACAAGTCTAGAGTTTGTTGGTTATCTATAAGGATCAAAATACGAAGTTCTTTCATTATATGGTCCACTAGTGAGTGCTTGGTGGTCGGCCAAAATGAGCGTGGTGTGGCCTGTTTTAGCTAGGGTTCCCTCGTGGACTGAGCCTTGAACTTGTCGAAGAGAAAGCCTTAGGGTTTCGCACATTAGGGCTTACGAAACCCTAGCCCCATTTGAAGTGAGGTGTAGTGCCACACTTGGGAGAACATGAGATGTCGTGGTGGCATCGGTGCTAGGCACCGCAAGTCTTATAGTGGCGCCGGATGCTTGGATTGCCCTTTCTTTTGCGGTGGTGACAGTTTGGGAGCCACCGCTCTTTGCAGTGTGGCGTGAGGCAATGGTGGTGGCACGACAGGACCTGAAGGTTGGGTCATGGGATCGGTTCCAACCAAGAGACATATGGCGCCAAATTTTGCGATGGTGATGTTGCTGCTTCGGTGTTCCTACTTGATGATCTTTGTGTTTCCACCATTCTTGAATGGAAGAAGAAATTGGAGACAAAAGTTCCGTGTTTGGAGTTTTGCTTTCGCTCAATTGGATGAAAAGTCGTGAGTGTTTTTCAAGGGCTCTTAATGAAACCACCAATTTGTGTAAGCAAATTTCCGCCTCAGATTGAATTGACGAAAACCTACACACACAAAGAAAAGAGAGAAACGGAGTTAGACTAACACCGGTGTGGTGTTAGCCAAATGGCCTCTGATGCGTAAGTTAGAAAAAGTGTAGGAAGTTATAAGAGTATGGTGAGAGTTCTTAATTACTAGAATAAAGTGGTTGACCTTGGCTGTTTATAGAAAACTGAAGAGTTAACCCCCAACGTCCAGGTTTGTTGAACCTATTAGTGGAGTGTTACTTAGTCTGCACACTGATGTAGCAGTATTCCTCTTATATTTTAGGAATATGCCTAAGAGAATCTTATCATGCTAAAAGAATGACAGGTAAGCCCATTACATGTAAGGGTAATCTGCACATGTCGCATAGGGATCAACTTGGACCATTAAGTAGAAAGTTGAGAAGGAAATGGGCAAATACTTATTTTAGCTTTAACTCTTGTACTCTACACAAAATCTCACTTTACCTCTACAGTCCATTTAGTCTCACTTTACCCAATGTGCTTTTCTTTTGTGCTCCACTTTAATTCATTTCGTCAATTGAATTTAACAAAATTGAAGAAAAATGTTAGTTTTACTTATGCTTTTTGGTCTTTAGCATTGTCGAAGAAGAAATTTGGGGTAACTTTGCCCCTAATATGAAAAATGAATCAAATAATTCAAAGAGCTCATGCATTGTCAACAAAACTAACGCCTCCAATCTAATTGCTGAAACGAGATAAAGTGAGACACAAAAAAAGAGTACAAACTAAACGACATACTAAATTGAGATTTTATGTAATAATTACGTGGCATAACAAAAAAAAAACAAAAAAACAAAAAAAAAGGCAGCAAACTATGAACAACCTAAACGGGCCCTTAGTATTTTTTTTGGTCAACAACCATGAACAACTTAGGAAAGTCCGCCGTTCTCATAAACAACCTCGTTACTGTCGTCCTTCGTCGTAAATGCCTCCCCCTCCATTCACTTTCTTAACACGGAGACAGAGATCACCCCTCCTAAGCAATGTCGACCGCAGCTTCCTCCACCTCCTTCACTTGCCACTCCCCGCTCCTTCCCCGCCCAAATGCTCCATCCCGAATCTCTGTCGCCGTCGCGATTCCCAGGTGTCTGCCGCCGTTGCCGCATTTGAAAACTAAGAGGAGGAGTTCAACCACCACCTATTGCTCCGCCGACGCTGCGAAAGATAAAGATTCCACCCCCATTGAGCTCAGTAAGAACTGAACTGATTTTCTCTTTTCTGTTCTTTGATTTCTTTGATGATACCCCACTACAACTTCCATCTGTGCAGGATATGAGGCTTTTCCTACCGTCATGGACATCAATCAAATTCGTGATATTTTGCCTCACCGGTCAGTGCCTTTTTCTGCACCATTTCCTGCGAAATTTTGTTTCTTTTTCAAATAAAAAAGGGCGACCCTTGCGAGGGTCGGGAAACGTCTCTCGGATGCAGTCTTACCCTTGCAAAGAGGCTGTTTCCACGATTCGAATTTGTGACCTTTCGGTCACAAAGTAGCAACCTTTCCGTTGCGCCAAAGTTCGCCCTCGGTTTCTTCTCCAAATCATTTGAATTAGTTTGAGTCTACATTTTGTTTGATCGGGTTTTGGTGGTGGTTTAGGTTTCCGTTTCTGTTAGTGGATAGAGTGATTGAATACAATGCTGGAGTTTCAGCTGTTGCAATCAAGAATGTCACCATCAATGATAATTTCTTTCCTGGGCATTTCCCCGAGAGGCCGATTATGCCTGGTGTTCTCATGGTTGAGGTAATCCTTTTTTTCGTTATCAAACTAAGCGATAGGCCGCTCTTTACATGCATTATCCTCAAACACTTCAAATAATAAGGTACATTTGTGTGTGTGTGTTTTGTATAAGTATATATTAGCAGAAACATGCTTGCATTAATAGAAGCAGGTTATGAAACTTGCAACATAGGGACATGATTTCCGCTAATCTATCTAGGGTACTGATCTACAGCTAACGAAAAAAATAGCAAGATTAGTGATATGTTAAAAGTGTAAAATTAATAGTGAATGTTAGAGAACTCCCGTGCAAAAACACTCATGTCAAGTTGTTGTACATGGTCCACTCTGCACAATTTTAAGCCTTTTCTTTTTCCTAAATCAAGGACATGTCAATGCTACTGAGATGGTGTCGCTGAGTGGCAGTAAGATGAAAACATGGGAGTAGATTTCACTTTGTATGTGTTTTAACATGTAGTTATTGTAAAAGATAGAGGACATTTGTGTAAATACCATATTTACACGACTTGTTGGATACAACTGAGCGGCTAACTTGTATTGGCATTCTGTATAATGTTTAGGGATTGCCTGGTGGCTATGCCAGTTGATCATCAACTGAAAAGTTGACCAAGTTATCTTAATCCCATCTAGTTCGTATAGGATTCCAGGATAGTTGCAGATTTTCTTAATCCGAACTAGTCAAGAACTCAAGATGGTTCTGAATGGCTCAAATTGTAGTCCTCGGAAAGATATTTCCCAGGGTTATATTCTTATTCGGGGTGTTGTCATTTTGTCCTTGGACGGGAAGATGACATTGAATTTAGGGTGGCTGGGTGAAAACTCTTTACAGAATCTATTTCCCAGGCTTTCTGATATATCTAAGGTTTCATTATAAGACTATTTCTAGTCTTGTGAACTCTGTTGAAATATCCTTGAGTTGGGATTTTGGCTTTTGAAAGATTTTGGAGCGGGTTTCGAAACTAGAGCATGTAGATTGGAGTCCTATAAATGAAAAGGAAGCTTGGTCAGAACGATCGTTTGAAGGAAGAGTTTGCTGGTTTCAATAATTGAGTGTGGCAGTAAGAGATCATCTGGACTGGACAGCATTTATTTGGCAGTTTTTAAGGATTGAAGGGAAGTGGTTATGGAGGATTTCAACGTTTCCACGAGTCCTTGCAATAGAGTTGTGAATTATTATACTACTTTGACCTATATAATTCGATCCCTAAGAAACCTTGTTGTGAACGACTTCTGTCCTATCAACTGGTCTGGTTTATGATGCGTTATTAATGTTGTCTTGCATCCTCTCTTCTTGATAGAAGCGTCTGTGCTATCCAAGATTCTGGGGTTTTTCTTGCAAGTTTTTCTGTCTTTCTATACTCTCTATAACCCAAGTTATCCCAGCTTTGGTCCTTGCAAGTTTATAGTTGTTTTTCTTTGGCTGATAGCTGATTGCAATATGGATTCATGTGATGTGCTTCAGAATACAATGCCGTGCGCTAAATTATAGCACATTGCAATATCAATTCATGTGATAACATCCTGTAATCTTAACAAAAAGATAATGCATATTGCTGCAGTTGACCAAGTTTCCCGTTAACACTTGGCTGTTGTGTTTAGATTAGTAATGATACATGTCAATGCTTGTTGTATCTAGGCAATGGCACAAGTTGGTGGCTTGGTTATGCTACAACCGGAAGTGGGAGGTTCTCGTGACACTTTCTTTTTTGCTGGAATTGACAAAGTTAGATTCAGGAAACCAGTGATTGCCGGTGACACATTAGTGATGAGAATGACGCTTATTAAGTTGCAGAAACGCTTTGGAATCGCAAAGATGGAAGGCAAGGCCTACGTTGGAGGTGAAGTCGTATGTGAGGGAGAGTTTCTGATGGCTACTGGTACCGGTGGTGACTGATCTCAAATTTTTCGATAATTTCCTTGCTAAAATTGGTTTCATGTATTCTTCACTTGACTCGTACTATTTTTTCTTCTCGCTTTATTTTCTAGAATAATACTTGGCTACTCAAAGATGAGTAGGAACTCCTACTCAAAATTCTTAGTATTTTAATCACAGAGCTTTGTGTTTATAATCAGAACCATTCATACAATCAATCACACTGTAAAGATCATCTCTGCAAACAATAAATTAAAACTAAGGTCGTTTAGTCAATCTATTGTAGCAAATACATAAACGGTTTGTAATACTTTTACTAATACCGTTAATTTGTTTTTAAACACTTTGATAACTAAACAATCTTAGTTTTAATTGATTTTTTTGGGCAATCTTTATAGGGTGATTTATAATATGAACAGTTCTGATTATAAATATGAACTTCTACAAATTGACAACGGACAATTTTGAGAAGTTTTGAGTAGGAGTTCTTACTTATTTTTGTGAGTAGCCAAGTATTGTTTTATTTTTTATCCGCTCTTGCGTGTAAACGTTTTGGCAGTTTAAATTGTGTTTAAGATATTTTTATGGTTAATTCTTGCCATGATTACGAAGACAAGATGTCGTTAACGACACTCAAGTAGCAATTAAATTGAAAAGGATAAAAAAAATTGGGTAATTAGTTATATCTACATATTGAAAAGTAAATGCCAAATGGTTTACAAGCCAAGAGCACCAAGGGGCGTCTTTCCTTGCCCAGCTTCGAAGTAGAAAATGAGCATAGCCACCATAGCAAGCCTTGCATGCTTAATCTCAGCCAGTTTCAGTCTCTCCAACTTTTCGCTGTCTGGAACGTAAACCCCGTCCTGGATGGAGCCGGCGAAGCCCAAGGGGTCGAAGAACTTGCCACCCGGGTAGCCTTGCTCTCCGGTGGCGTTGGCGAAGTTCTCCGAGGTCTTGGACCAAGGTGTGGCCCACTCGACGGACTGGGACTCAGGGTTGTAGAAGTCCACCCATCTCTTGCTTTCCACCCATCCCATGAGCAAGAGCTGAGTGCCGAGCAGTGAGCCGAAGGAGAAGGGTGAGATGGCACTGGGGTCAGCTCCGGCTTCGAACCATGGGATACCACTCCAGGCCTGGCCAACAAAGATGCCAACGACTGCCGCCATTGCCCACCGGCCGTGGATGAGCTCCGCCTCTCTGTACCACTTGAGGAACGCCGGGTCCTTGCCTAGTCCTAGTGGGTCAAAACCGTAGTCACCTGGAAGCCTGCACGCGTATATCAGATCAGATTCATACATATATCTGTGACAAACTTAGAATTATAATGTGGATGATAATATATGAAACTTACGAGCCATCGAGCCACTCGGGGTCGATGAAGTTGCCGCCGCCTTTAACCGCCGGGATCCAAGACTTCTTTGCCGCAGCAGCAACCACAATGAACCTCTTAGGAGTAGGAGAAGCACCGCCAACCCTGCTTCCAACGGTGGCAGCAGAGAGCAAGGCCTGACTTCTCTTGCCTCCACATAAGAAGGCTGCCGAGTTCAACCCGTTGAGGACTGCACCAGTGGTTGCCGCCATCTCTCTCTCTCTCTCTCTCTCACTAAGCAAAAACAGAGACTCAGAGAGTTTTTCTGGTGGCAATGAATGTTTGAGAGTTATTTGGGTGGTGGTGTTTTATCACCGTGAGCTTTAGAGAGAGAGGGAGAGAGAGAGAGTGGAGAGGAGAGAGAATCTAGAGGGTGGCGTTGGGAGGAGCCAGCTAGGATAAAGAAATCTGACTAGGTTGTGTTAGATAGATTTCGGACCAATGAGAACTAGTCCTCCATCCGCATGCATGCATTGCCGCCAACCACGTGGACTATCACTTTGTCTTCGTGCCACTGCCTCCACAGGCTAAGGTTACAAAATATCATTAAGGTCCTTCCAAAATGATGGAATTATGTCATCCACGATAATGTGCTGAAGTATAACCAAATGGTCCAAAATGACAGCTACGTCTGATTTTTTATTATTTTTCTTTCTCGTTTTCTACCCCGCATTTTGTTATTCTTTTAGATTAAGCCCACATTTAAACTTTGTAGCGTGTGCTTGTGACCAAATAAGACCAGAGACACCGCATGATGTCTCTATGTGCATCTATAGCTTATCTCGATACCAATCGACAAACCACTAGTATTAGGAATAAGCATTTCTGATGTGTTATTGTTTTGTGTACAATGTCATATGACGTTCTATGCCAATATAATAAGAACATATGAACAAAAACTTACATGTAATTTATTCTATCAACACAAAACGTCGTCGAACAGACATATCCAAGTTTTTCTCCTTTAAACATCCATGCAACGTGAGAACATGTGACTTGGCGGGCGAGAGTCACTCTCACCCATTAATTGCTACCCAAGCAATATCCACAACAGATAATGTCTCTCACTCACTACCCCTCTCTCGAGGTATTGTATCACACGGTTCACCGTTGCGTGATATTTTGTGTTAATTATGCAATGATTTGTATTATTGGCATAAAATACTATTATGATAGTAAACTCGTATCATATAAGCTGTTCTCTTCTGTCTCAATGTCATGAAAAAACCAATATTAAAAAAAAAAAAAAACTAAAAAAGACTATGAATTGTGCAACATGCATTTGGGACCTTGGCACTATAAATAAACAAATGTATGTGTGATCGACATAATAATAATAACATAAGTAAAATGGGTAATCCTTTCGTGAGAAGCGGGTTGAGCTTCTCCCCCATGTTTCCAACCCACATTCTCCCGCCGCTTAAACCCTTGCACGAAACAGTCCTCACTAGAATTCCGATTGGATTTCCGAAGCCCCGGCCGACGCTTCCGCCGCACTCCTCCTCGTCCTCCTCAAACTTTGATATCATTTCCACAAGCGGTACGTGGCTTGCCAATTTTCTCAGGAAACAAACAGAGTATTAATTAATAGTGTTATTTATATAATTCCTTTATGAATTGTGTGTGACAGAGTCGGGAGATGGTAGCTTTCTCTTCCGCTTTGGGGACAAGAGCGAGAAATCTGTTGCCACTGAAACAGAGATTGATGCTGGTAGTCATCTGGAGGATCCTGTGCAAGATTCAGAATTGAGCCAAACATTGTTGGGAAGCACAGGAAGTGGAGCTGGTGGCGGTGGTGGCGGTGCAGGTGCCGAGGAGAATGTTATTGATGCCGTTTCAGTGACGAGCACCGACAATTCGACTCACGGTGGTGTAGGTGAAGAAGCCACAACCACAGCAGATGAAAATCAGGTCAGCAATGAAACTCATGCTTATCCAGCAATTGGCGACGCCACGGAGGCCGAGAATGCTGTTAATGTGGTTGCAGTGACGAGCACTGGCAATGCGACTGCTGGTGGTGGTGGTGAAGAAACCACAATTAGAACTACAACCGCAACCACAGCAGATCAAACTCAAGTCAGCAATGAAATCCATTCTTTTGAAGCAAGTGGCTGTGACGGAGCCGCAAAGGCCGAGGAGAATGCTGTTGATGCGGTTTCAGTGACGAGCACGGAAGATGCAACTGGCGGCAGTGGTGGTGAACAAACCACAACCGCAAGCACAACCACAGCAGATGAGACTCAAGTCTCCTTCGTGGTTAGTAAAACTAATTAACTCTTGATTCTTGCATTGCCTCACTTGTTTAAGAACTTCTGAATTGGTCAGCTATTTCGCAATCCTAGTCGAAATATAGACTACCACACCCACACCACATATATATTTGTAGATAAATAGATACATGGATAGATAGATATGGAACACAATCATGATATTGATAAATGTCCAGCAGGGATGCTTGACTAGGTTTTAAATGCTGTATGTGAATATTTTTGAAAACCGAGAATCTTTCCAAGAAATGGATTAGCTTTAAGTTTTCTGTTTCTAAAGGGACTTGAAGAATCTAGTGCAAGGACTGTCTACGGTGTTCTTTCCTTCGTCTGTTGCACGCCGTTAAGGACGATTGATATGGGCTTCTTGTCAAGATATATACTAGTTAGTAGTAAGGTTTTGCAAGGTGACTCCCGTATCCCTTTTTTGGTTTTTATGGCTCGAGAGGAATATTACTGCATTTTAACGAGTGCAGCATTGTTTTGCCCAGAGCTGAGATCAATGTTAAAGTTTTCAGATGGTTTTTGAGGGGATCTTCTATGCTGTTTTTAAACCAACTGGGTATCTCAAGTGATTAAGGTCATGGAGCTAATTTCGAATTTGAATTTTGGATTCAGAAAGCTTTCAAAGTCCTACAATCTTTCATTTCATCTTTGTTACATAAATGAAACTTAGTGAAATTTATTTTCCAAATTTTGTCTGCGTTGTTCTCTCTTTTATACTTCCAGTTCTTTTGGATGGCACCTGGTTTGTGCCTTTTTGCGAATTAGTCATTACCGTAAATGTGTACATTACACTAGTAGATATATGAAAACTCAGCTGTGGGGGGAGCTGTATTTTGTTTTATAAGACCTCAAGACAAGAGATGTCTGGATTAAATCTAAGCCTTCAATTTGCACGTACATGCACGCCTGCACAAATGTTATACATGTTTTCTTAATTTATAGCCCAACCCAACTCAAGTTGGCAGTTGGATCATTTGGCACATATTTGTTTTTTTTTTTTCTTTTTTTTAGTCTGGCACATCACACAGTTCTTTCATGTTAAGGACCTCACGTGCTTTTGTTTTATCTTGTACATAGTTAGCCGAGAATGCCCCTTCCACAAATTCAGAAGATGAATTCACAGAGGGCGAAGCACATAGAAGTGACGTTTCAGAAGTATCAACTTCTAAGATAGTGGAATTCCATGCAGTTGAAGGCGCTTCTGATGGGTATGCTAGTTTTTCTCTTGATATACCTCTAATAAATAATCTCCATCTATTATTTCTGCTTTTGAAGTTCATCTGCTTCTAAAATTTAATTCTGTATGAAAAATGCAAGGACAATAGAAATCACCAGAGGAGTTAAAAAGTGGTGCAGCTGTCTGTGTACAATAGGTGCACGGACAAGGATAGCATGAGTTTATTTGTTGTACCAAATCGGTTCTTGGTAATGTTGGTGAAGGGATTAGATTTTGGGAAAAGCCTGGCTTGATGTTTTTGTTCATGCTTTGTTTTCCCCGAGGATTTTCATCAATAAAGCGTGCTAGGACAGCTGACCGTTTCTTTCTTTCACAGGGAGGACGTTTCTGCAGCTGTTCTTCAACTATCTTCTGGTGCTGCTTTATTACCCCATCCCTCAAAGGTATCTTCTCAAGTTTTAAATGTAGTCGTAGTACACATACTTTATATAACTTTTGGATAATTCAGAGTGGTACCTAATATTGACACTTTTATTTTCTTTTTTGATAAGAAACTCAAAACTTTTATTTTCGTTTATGGATACCACCAACTTGATGTGCATATGCATACGCATGTCTTATGTGACATATGAAGTGGACATAATAACTCATGTTGGCTAATAGCAGTATGGTGTCTATCAATGCATTGAATTGTTTGTAGGTAGACACTAGACAAGCACACATATCTAACCCACAGGTGCACATTGGATAAATGAGCTTTATGTTCGGTTTGTCTTGAATTCACTCGTCTATTTATACGCTGCTAGACACACACACATATATACATGCAAATCTGTGTGCACACACACAATACTTACTTGACCTTTGGCATGCATTTACTATAACTGTAAATAATTCAAGAATTAATAAATTCCAGGCATTGACAGGTGGGGAGGATGCTTACTTTGTTGCTGCCCAAAACTGGTTAGGTGTGGCTGATGGAGTGGGTCAGTGGTCACTAGAAGGTATCACCACCTTGAAGTTTAATTTTGCACGATAAATAGTGTTAGGAATATTGGATGGCCATACCTATATCTCAGTGTATTAGACTAACAGATTCTTTTCCAAACACTACCACTAGTTAGCCCACTTATTTTATTGCTGAAGCCAAATGTTTTTACTTATTTATCAAATACAGCTGTTAAATTATTCACTTCTGATTACACAATATGACGTTAAACCTGTTTGCATGTGGGTGCATCCTTGTGTCTTTTTGTGTGCATGTTTTTGGTTCAGTGTTCCCATAATTGTTGAATAATTGATAGGCTGATAGCCATACTTATATCTCAATCTCAATAGTCTTTTTTTTCCCGTGGTTTGACTAGCAGATTTTTTTTTTTCTAAAATCTACTGCTAGTTGAGCCACTTATTTCATCATGGAAGGCAAGGGAAAAAGTCAGATGTTTCTTCTTATTTATGCAATATGCCTGTTAATTATCCACCTCTGTATACACAAAATATAGGCTAAATTTGTTATACTTTGCTCCTTATATATTAGGGGTTAATCCTGGACTATATGCTCGTGAACTCATGGAGAATTGTGAAAGGTTCATATCCGATTGTAAAGGTTTACCATTGACTGAACCAGCAGAAGTCCTTATTAGAGGCTCATCAAATACAAAATCTCCTGGATCATCCACGGTTTTGGTCGCTTATTTTGATGGTCAGGTATGAACTTTTCCTTACCTAAGATTATTATTTCTGGGTCTTTCGTAAAGGAAGTACCCATGAGAGAGGAACTAGAAGGGAGAATTGGACAAATCCAAAATTAACATGCTAATACCTTAAACAAGTGCTTGTTTACTTTTATACGGCCCAAGTGAACAAAGGTCATAGATAGATTTTATTTCGTGTTATATATTAACATTGAGGGCGAGCCTTGGTGCAACAGAAATGTTGCTCCTTTCCTTTGTGACCAAAAGGTCACGGATGGTCGTGGAAACAGCCTCTTTGCAAAGCAAGGGTAAGGCTGTGTACGATAGATGTTCCTCCCCGGACCCTCACAAAGCGGGGAGCCTTATTGGCGTGGGGTCACCCTTTCTATATTAACATTCTTGCAGTTCTCCTTTTTTTATAGATGATTTTTATTTATTCCGTGTTCTCTACCGTTCTCATAGTATTTCCAGATGATTGTGATAAATTTCCATTAGCTGGCATGTCTATACATCCGCCTTGGTACAATATTTTTTTGGGCTATCCATAAGTAAGCCCTTCATGCTTACATAGTCTATAAAAAGACACTCTACAACCCAACCTTTATTAAAAACCCCATTTTGACATTTCAACCAGCTCAAACTAATTTAAGTGCCATGTAAACACTAAAAATTTACAGTTGGGGTTTCTTCTCCCATGAGGGTGGTATTACTAATTATATATAATTTTTTCTTCCTCTTATAGCATTTTAGGGTGTTCTTTCCTAAACCATGGTTTGGTTATTGCATATGACAACCTTAAAATGTAATATGTTAAAATTTTGATTTTCAAGGATAATGAAAATTTGCTTTTGCAGGCTCTCCATGTGGCCAACATTGGAAACTCGGGATTCATCATAATTAGAAATGGTGCTGTCTTTAAAAAATCGTCACCAATGGTTCACGCGTTCAATTTTCCAGTACGGATTGAAAGAGGTGATGATCCCTCAGAACTTATAGAGGTACGTGTTTTAAAAATTTATTGCCATTACGTGCCCAACAAAATTTTCCAAATTGACTCCTGATATGTTATCAATCTTAAGAAGTAGATCTGAACTTCCCCCCCCCCCCCCCTCTTGTCCGTGAAAGGTGATGGCGGTGTATTTTAATTTTCAATTATACCAACTCTTCTTGCAACTTGACTGTCTTACATGATGAAAGAGATTACGCTAACAAGAATAATCTGTTCTCAGAAATACCGAATTGATTTGGATGAGGGCGATGTGGTTGTCACTGCAACAGATGGCCTCTTCAACAACTTATATGAGCAAGAGATCACCTCAATTGTGTTGAAGTCACTGCAAACCGGGTTGGAACTACAGGTGCACGTCTCAATGGTTTTCTTGTCTATATTTCTTTTTCGTAAGCTTCTTTGAAAAGGAAACCGAAAAAAGAAAAGAACTGTCATGCATTCACTTAAAGGTGCCATAGACATTGCAGAAAGGGCATTTGGACAAAAGCATATGTGGCTTGATAATGGCGGTGCCACTTCTTTTGGTTCAATAACTTTTATACTTATGATTACCGAATTTATCAGCAAAACAGAATATTCTTTAGAATACAAACCTATGACTCCATCTTGAGCTAGGAAAACATTATTTCTGGCAAAACAGATAGCTTTATTTGTTGTAACGGTTTCTTATATCCAATTTCTTTTGGTTGTCTCTGTATGTGCATCTATTCAAAGGACATAGCAGAGGTCTTGGCCACTAGTGCACAAGAGTTGGGGCGATCTAAATCTACAAGGAGCCCATTTGCTGATGCAGCCAAGGCATCTGGGTATGCCGGACATAGTGGCGGCAAGCTTGATGATGTGGTCGTTATCCTGTCACGTGTAGAAAAGAAACGCATCGGTACTTTACGGTAAGTACATATGTATATGTATATATGTGTGCACACGAGTACGTGCTTGTGTATTTATTTATCTGTGTTTTGTATCATTTGTTTCAATTGCGAAGTACCGAAAGGAAACTAATATCATGTGTATCTTCTGTATAAAAAAAGTAGTGTGTCTAAAGCAATTGTGGTGTCAAAGTTCCGGTCCTTGATTATGTCAGTGAGTAGCTAATGTGGAAGCTTTGAAGTTCTCTTTTAAATGAAAACTCTTGGCTTGTGCATATATGGATATAGAATAGGAAATTGTTTCATGCATTTAATTTATGAAAGAAAATGATTTCCGCACGTCGTTTTTTTTTACCAGTATTGGAACTGGGGTGAAAAAAATGTTTTATGATGTAGATTTATGAGATTTTAAAATTTAGCTTTATTTTGGAATTATTGTCATTTTTTGGAAACATGAATTGATTTGCCCCCCTTCAGATATCAGGCTCAACAAGGTTGAGTAAATCTTATATGCCGGAATTGTGTAAGCGGGAAAAGGATCCTTGCCGGGTCCTTTTCCTAGAGATCCCGTGATCTCACCCGTTTATTGTATATCGTGTGGTCGGAAATCATTTCAAAATTTAAAATTAAATATGAATAATACCTAACGAAAACTGATCGTACTATATACAATGAACGAGTGAGATCACAGGATCCCGGATCCTTTTTCGTGTAAGCGTGCCACTACGAAAATGAATAGTATTGGACTGTAAAAGTTATTTAGCCGGTCAACTTAACATGTTTGATAACTATTTCGATTTCAGTTCAAATATCAGTTTCCAAATTTTAGTTTAGTTTTTATTATTTTGAAAATTGAAAATTCGCTTGGTGTACTCTCAATTTTGAAAAAAGATGAAAACTAAAAAACTGAAAATTAAACTGAAACGAAATGATTATTCTAACCTTTAGTTTTTGATATTGTTTCTTTGGATTTAGCGTTGGAAGCACAAAACTAGTCCTTTCTTGGCGGTTCAAGCTGTTTGAAAATTTGACTAGTGTGATCATGGAAGTTGTGTAGGATGATTTTACTTGGGAGCTCACAATCAATCACAATTCTGCTGAAGAATGCCGTGCTTGTGAGAAATTTTTAGTGTGCTGGAAACATAATTCATACACCAAGTGTTATAATACAATTAATTGAATTTTTCTTAAAGTTTTCAACCAATACTAGCATTACACTTGGTCTGCGGGGTCATATATCTAGCCAAAGGCGGATCAACCTTGGGACAACGTGGGTCAGCTGACTCCTACTCATAAATCCTCTATGAAAGAATTGGGTGTTGCCCTTTGAAATTTTGAAATGCCCTTGAAAGCTAACTCTCGACGAGTTGCCTTTATAAACACTGAGCAGGGTAGCTGTTAGTCTCGTGCCTTTGTATGTGTTGCTATGATATGTGTCAATAGGCTTATCTGGAATTGGTCTCTGTCGGCATGCTCGCTCAAAATCGTAGACAAAAAATGTTTAAGTGAACTGGTATCCACACATTTTATTTTTATGCGTATTTATGTTGATTTATCGTTTTCTTTTAATCATTATTCAATCTAACCACAAGGAAATGGAAGGAAATATGTGAATTTCATAAATGTCAAGAATGAATATGGTCAATCATCATTGAATTTCATACTAAAAGTGTGAATTTAATACTAAAAGTGAATAATACTAAATGTGTGAATTTAATACTAAACCAAAAATCATCGTTGAATTTAATACTAAAAGTGAATAATAATTTGATTTAGTATTCTAATCTCAATTTTCAATATCGAATTTAAACTATATACAGATTGCATTTATTGTAGTGGCAAAAAAAAAAAAATCATTTTATATATTATGTAAAAATACAATCTCTACCAATCTCGTTCCTAATAATAATTAACTATTTAACGTACTATTGATATCCTAATATAACAAAAATCTACCCGCAGATGATCAGGGAAAAGGATCTTACTGAATCATTTTTCTGGGAATCCTAAAAATTCCGTGATCATTACCGTTCTGTGTACATCGTACGGTCAATTTTCGTTAATTATTATTTATATTTAATTTTAAATTTTAAATTTTAAAATAATTTTTAACTGCACAATCCTAAGGATCCCCAGAAAAAGGATGCCACGAGGATCCTTTTCCCTATATATCATCGGTGGTACGTGGACAAGAAGAAAATCTTATTTAAGTAAGAGAAAAAAAATGGGGCGTACAAATAATTTCTACATAGAAAAAAGAGGCCTTTCCTACAATGGCATGAAACAGGAGCACGCGATGCGAAACACGTATAGAGTCCCTCCATCCCTCCCCAACTCACAACCTATTTCTGTTGCTTGTTAGATTCTTGAGTTTTCACAGAAACACAAGAAAAAATGGGAGGAGCAGGGAGGGTTTGGATCAGTACTGTGGTGGTGGTGGTGATGGCGGTGCTAGGGTGTGGACTCGGGGACTCTGCGTCGCCGTCGCAGCACGCGGCGCCGGCCCCGTCGGTGGACTGCATTAGCCTGATCTCGACCATGGCAGACTGCTTGCCGTTTGTGTCGAACGGGAGCACCGACACCAAGCCAGCAGAGACTTGCTGCAATGGCCTCAAGACTGTGCTCGAAGCCGACGCTTCCTGTCTCTGTGTGGCCTTCAAGAGCAGTGCTCAACTCGGCGTCGTTTTGAACGTCACCAAGGCCACGTCCCTCCCCGCTGCTTGCCAAGTCTCCGCTCCTTCCGTCGCCGACTGTGGATGTCTGTCTTTCTTCTTTCTTGTCTAAATACTCTTTTTACGTATTTATTTTATTTTAGATTTTTTGGAAATTAAGATTTGATGAATTACATTTTTTTTTAACCCTTTGTTTTGTTATTTTTTTTCAGTATCTGTCACTCCTGCTGGTGCCCCTGGTATGTTCTTAATATCATCTTAATGCTGCGATATTTGTGTTAATTCTTTATTGTTTATTTATTTAATTTATTCTTTTGTTTATTGTTTATTTCTTTTGTTAATTATACTTAGGTTTGGACAGCACTCTAGAATATTGAATTTATATTATATTTATTAACCATTTTATTTATTTATTAACTTGTCTGATTGGTTTGAGGCATTCTTCTTCTGGACTTTGCCTGATCTACACGACAGGCTACTGTTTAGAATTAAACGCATGTTTTAATCTTGAATAATAATTTAAGAAATAAACTTGGCTTCTCAATTCACTTCGTTTTTTATTTACAGAATTTCATGCTTATGATCGATACAATTTATATTATGAGGCACTTTGTAAAGACCATTTATGCAAAAGAATCAATAAAATAATCATTCAACTGTATCAAAACAGAGAATGAGTTTGATAAAAAAAATTACGAACTATTTATCTATTTGCTATTTTTAGTTGACTAAAAGATCTTATTTTTAAATGATTTTTTATTTTTTATAGAATGAAGGGTTCCTATTATAAGCATGAAGTTTCGTGAATCCACCACAAAGCATCTTGAGGAGGAGAACTCTCCTCCTTAATTTTAACGAGTCAAGCCTCTTTCATAATTTAATGACAGAATCTTTGATTTAACGAAAGGAAGCAATTTCTGCATACCCCTTTGCTATTTTTGCATTGTGCTCTTCATTTCTGTGCCTTTTATTGCAAAGAGAAAAGGGGCGTGCTTTAAATTATTTCTCTTAGATGAATTAATGTTTCTGCAAACTCCATAATGTCTACATTTACTACAGGGCTACTTTTGGTATGTGTGATGAGAATGTGGAATATGAGATCATCTCGAAATGAGATGTCAAAAGATAAATATCAAATGTTAATTTGATAGTTGATGTTGTAATGTCAGATTTTTTTTTTCTTTCCCAACCAATATTTTTGTTTTGTTATAAATGATATTGGTATGACTCATTTTAAAAAGAAATCAATTAAAATAAATTTTCAAGATCTATAATTGGTGTATTAATGAGATCCACACAATAAAATAATTAAAAATTATTTGAAATCCTCTTTTCTCATATGTCAATCCATATAGAATTGATATATCAGTTGGAGCTTGCTTCTACCTTTAAATTTGATTACATGGTATTCCACTTAAGATTTGACTTCTCCTTGGAAAATGAGAGATTTTTCAGTGTAACCAGAACACGAGGTGGTATACCACGTGTCACTATACAAATGATGGGATATGTGTTAAAAAGTTAATAACTTAAAAAATAAAATTTTTCATCACTTACATAAAAACACGTGATGTACCATCCGTGTTCCTATCATAATAAAAAACTTCTCGATGATCTGAGGCTTGGAAATGGGAAATCATTTCCTTTCCATGTTATATCATTATTCCAATTAAATATTGAAAAATCAATATCCCATATTAAATCTTCATACTCAGCTTTTTCCAATTTTATCCCTAATAGTAAATAGAAATACAAATTTGTCTTCAATTTTCACATTTACTGTTTTATCTTTACCATGCATGGTAATAAGAAAATGTTTGCCCATCCTCTAAGAAAAGACATGGGAATTATATGAGGGCATAAATTTGTTTTGATTTCAACTTTGGTGGGCTTGTCCGTTTGAGATTAGTGATTTGTATGTTTATAGGTGGTGGCGCTGGTGCACCAGAGTCGTCTGCTGGAGGGAATGAGCAAACAACACCTCCGGGAAACTCAGGTTCTTTTAGGCTCGCCAGTTCGGTTGGATCCCTGCTTGTTGGTCTTGTAATTGCATCATTCCCTTGTTTCTAATAGCTGAGTTTGGTGGTGACATTTTTTTTAGTTGAGAGGGATGATGATATAAGGAACTTATGATGTTTATTTTATCATTGGGTTAGTTCATTCTGAGGGGTGACTAAACTAGCTAGGTTTTAACGTTTGTTTTGGGGGTCACTCGAAACCTGTTTCGATGGCTTTTGTTGGTTGGATGTATATGTATTAATTGTTGAATAAAGCAGCAAGTCCCAAATCGGGCATGTTATAAGACAAATCACAACTTATATCAAATGATTCCACTTCTAATTGCATCGAGGCTTTTACCATAAAAACCCCCACCTATTGATTGCATGAGTGATTTAAGTGGAAACAATATCGATGCTGTTAGTGGTGGACCGTGACCTGTCTCTCTAAACATGGCATCAGAGCCTGCATGTGAAAGAGTTTCACCAGTGTTCCTCCTCATGCTATATGAATCAATTTTCACCACATTAATTTCCAATTCAGCAGTGCAAATCTAGATTTGAAAGCGAGCCAAAGCTAGTGTACTTTATATGCTCACTTTCTCGTTATGCATTCATCTCTTTGTTTTTGTCGCTTATGCTAGGTTGAAAACCCTTCTATAAAACCCACAAAATTGGAGCAAGCTAAGCTCTATTGGTTTGAGGGATTAAAGAGGTTGAGAAGTGAGTTTATACTTTTTAACCATTCTTCAGATGATTCTTCTTACCAAAACACACAATCTGTTGCTCAACATTCTCCGACGTTCTCAGAAACTTTAACATTAATCTCTATCCTGTTTCAGTATTTATGTACATTTTGCTCCCTTCCCTTTCAATTTGAAGTTTGAACAAAACAGTTCTTGTGTTGTGACTGCAATTTGCGAAAAAGCGGGATTAGGAAAAGCGGAGTAGAGCATAAGGCCTAAGTGGCAGGGTATTTGCAAGATGCATGATGTTGCAGATGTTGAGAATCATTAGGGTGGTTCCACTTGACAATCAAGTCGCAAATTTGAATTTTGTGATGATGTATAGATGATGTAGAAGCATTAGGTTGTGGGAGCTCCACAACCATGTCCCGATTTCAATCTTCTTAAGAACATGCCTGCTGTTCTCGTCAGTTTTTAGCAATTCAGCGTCCCATCATTCTGCTTGCAACGTCCCCGCCCAAATCAGGGTGGGGAGAGCAAACAATTGGTCCTTGGCTTGAGTACAAGGGTGATTCAGGAGTACAGACTGATTGTTTGATGTTTGAGTGGTATAGCTTACCAGCTCTTACCACCGCTGCCTATCGATATAGATGGGAGGTAAGCTGAAGAAAAAGCTGCGAGCAGACTGAATACTGTAGAAAGTGATCCAGTCGGGATAATAAACTAAGTTAACTTATTTGAGAACGCGATAAAAACGATGGAGAAGCTCGAGCTGAAACTCGAGGAAGAGGTTATTCGTAGTATCGACATGGCCAAACCATAACAGCCACTACTATCAACATTGATATCATCGTTTTACTTAAAGATAAACTATTCGTTGTGAAAATTTCAAAAGCGGTATAACTTACCAGCTCTTACCATTGTTGTCTCAGTAATGCACCCTTATACACATACAAAGTCTCTTGATTCTTTGACGTAAGGTTCACAATACATCCTTAATAACAAGTTTAGCAAGCTTATCGGTTACCTGATTCCCAGTTCGAGGTTGTGAAAGAAAAGAATACAATGGTCAAGTCGGCTATGCGCATTGCGCGACGACTTTAGAAAGCCAAAAAGTCCACCTCAAAGCATATTTTACTTTCGGCCGAGCGGTACCTTTTTTTATTACTAATAATACTACCATGGACTTTTTTTAATCTTTTAACTGAAACAAGAGAGCAATTTATATGATACAAGTACATTGTTTTAATGATATTTTGCATGTCAACAAGAGCAAATATATAAGGACACATGAGAGAACTAACCCAGAACACCACTATGACAGTGTACTCGTGCTTAGAGGTGGATGCACACTAGGACCTAGGTGGTTTCAGGACCACTTGGAGTTCAAAAATAGACATGTGAAGGTCTTCTAAAGACCCTCCGAATGTTTTGTACGAGTCCTTATTTACTTATTAAGTACTTGATGTAATACATGCTAAGTATATCTCAACAAGTTGCGTGAACAATACTCGACAAATTCTCTCGATATTACTCATATTAAGCATTCAACGAAACGCCTAAATGAATAAATTGATTTTTTTTATTTTTTTTTACGCGCTTTGTACTCTATTTCTATCTAGAAAACTTAGAACCACCCAAAATTCAAAATTCGAATCCTAAATGTGCGAATGCTCGTGCTATACAAATCCCTCCAAGACAAGAAATTAAAAGTACCGCAAGGCAAGACGACAGTTTATGATTCAACGCTGACCAAATTACACAGTACTAATAAAGAATATCACATCATATTATATATCATGCATTTATATAACACTACCTCGATGGTTGTTATGGAGAAAACGCGTTTTGTTTAGGAGTTACCGCTACTTAGCAATTTATTTTCTTCTTTCGCTGACCGTTTCTTCCTCGGACACGTTCCCTTAATCCATTTTTTAATGGTTGGATTATGATATAATTAAATATTATACAAAGATGGGATATGTTACTTTGTATATATTAGCCTTAACCCACATAACTCTTTTCCCATGCATTTCCAGAATCTTCACATAGCCATGAATACTTCTCTGCTAACTTCAAGCTGCGAAAACCCTAGCACCAGTGCTGCAGCTGCTAACCCTAAACCTTTTCTAACTTGTCATGCACGCAAAGTCACTAAAATTACATGCAGAGCTACAAATAATTACGAGAGCGATAGTACTAATCGTACCAATTTCTACAAACTACTTAATTTGAGTCCGAATACTAACACGAGCAAAGACGAGATCAAGCAAGCTTACAGAAGCATGGCGCTTCGCTATCATCCAGATGTATGTCACGATCAACATTATTCCAATATTTCCACCGAGCGATTTGTGCAACTGAATGAGGCTTATAAGACGCTATCGGATCCTCTGTTGCGCGATGAATATGATTACATGTTGGGTTTGAAAGATTATTGTAGGAGCAGCACCTTCAATATGGATAATTCTATTAGATATGATCAAGGTGCAGAAAATAGATGGCGCCAACAAATTCTTGAGTTGAACAGAAGGTCACAAAAGGAAGGATCGTGGGCCAGCAGAATAAGGAGAGGTCGCGATATTTCAACTATGGACTAGTTATTCCATCTCCTACTCATTTCATTCATTCGATCACATATTTCCTTTTTACGAAATTCTTGGACCAGTTCTGTACTTGCATAATAGTTTTTTTTTTTTTTTTAATTTCATTTGGTCAAATTGATTCTGGAAAATTATGGGGCCGATCTACTTCTTTACGATTTTTTTTTCTTATTCATATTAATAATTACTTTAGTCTAAAGAAGCTGGCAAAATTGCACTGTAGAAATGAACAGTGTTTTGCACCACATTTCAGTTTATTTACAAGATTACCACCGTCTCTTCAGTTTCAGATTTAAATTTTCAATTTATTTACGAAATTGCCACCCTTCAGCGTGTACGTGTCGACCATCGTAGAAAGGGTGGGGGATGGAAGCAAACCCGATGTTGTTCCAGAGATCTCTTCAACGACAAGCCCATTTTGCTCCAGAGCTCTTCAACGACAAAGTCGATTCAGCGCCTCACCGTCGCACACCTCGCCTTCCCCTCGCCTTCGCACACCTCGCCTTACCTCGCCGCCGCACTCCTTACCAGAACTCGAATCAATGGTAACGTGCCAATTGGATATATTTTTTGTCGATTTTTATCATTATTCTAGAAATTAGGGTTTGATCTAAATTTGGTGTGGGAGGATTTGTGGACGGATTTCAGGGAGAGAGGCGTGGGATGGCAGGGAGGGGAAGGGAGAGGGAGGAGTGAGGCTGCCAAAAAGGGGGTTAGGGTTGATTTTTTATCCCCAAATCAATTGTTGTTGTCGGTGATTGAACGAGCATTGGTTAGAGGGGAACTTTCATTTCCTTTGTTTCTGAACCGGAATGGGGTCGATGGGACCATGCTCTGTTGCACGTTCAGATGAGTGATTTGAGGGATTTGATTTGAGGGATTGGTGATCCCATCCCGTGTTTTCCCCTCATCTCTGTCACACTCAACCTCTCTCTAATCCTTTATGTTTCTCTCTCTTTTAGACTCTTCCTTTCTCTCAATTGTCCATCGCTCTCAACTTTAGTGCTAACCCTAATTTGTTCTTTCATTCCTTAATTTTCTCCATCCGAGCAATGAAAAATCGAACTGGGTTTTCAGATTATTGATGCTTCACGGACAGAGAATGGAGAGAGTTGATTAAGGGAGTTGGTGAGTATGGGCTTGCACAGAGGGAAGAACGCAGAAAGAGAGAGAGAGAGAGGGAGAGGGAGGGAACAATTGCACAGAGACAAAGAGAGAGACAGAGAGAGATCGCAGAAAGAGGAGGATGACAAAAATTGAGGAGGAACCCGTGTCTGCAGAGAATGAGTAAGTTCTGAACCAAAGCCTATTTTCTCTAATTTTTGGCTATGCGACAACAAATTTCTGAAGCAGAAGAATCAAGGAACCTTGCATTTAGAATTTAATCCTAATTTTTTTCTCTTTGCAGGACAAAAAACTACCAAGGAAGGAGGAGACTGCCAGGAATGTAAAACCCAGGCAGGAGAAGACAAGCAATGGCGGAGGAACCAAGGCTGTAGATCTTTGATAAAAGGTATAAATCCTTTTCGTTTCTGGTAGTTTACCCTCGCCTAAAAATGTGAAATTTAATATGGTGTTGATGAGTGTGTTTGAAGGCGGAAGAGCTGATCCTGTAATTTGATTGCATTGTCATGCTCGAAATCATTTATCAATTTTATTAAGTAATGTTTATATCTGCACCATCTTCTAACTCTTTTATAAATGTTTTAACCTTGATCTATTGTTTGATGATCGTTTTGTAGCACTGACAATATCATCGCTCTTTCCATTCCTTTATTTTTTGGTGAGTGCTCACTTATTAATATTGTTGTTGCTTTTAGTTTTTAAATTTTATGAAAAATGCAACCTTCAAACCCTGGTGAAGTCGATTTGGTATCTCAAGATTCCAAATTATTGTTTGCAGATTAGGGATTTGCATATTGCTAAAAGAGAGGAAGACATTGGCTATTGTGCTGGATATGTAGCTGAGTTGATGATTGTCGCTACTTACCTTTTGTATTCTTCACCGTTTTGTTCCTTAACAAGTGTCTTTCTTTGAAGGGGCTTCATAGATGCTTGGCAGAGTCCTGACATCAATTTTTTAGGGAATGGTGGCTGATATTGACTCAGATGAAGCCCCTATTTATATATCCTGATCATTTTTATGTTCTATCTTTTCTGACTTGGATGATATTGATCAAATGAATGAGTTAGAAACTGAAAGTTACATTTGTTCCATCAATATGTTGATCAAATGGATGAGTTAGAAGCTGAAAATTACATTTGTTTCTTGCTACTTTTTATACCGAACAGATTTTGTGTATGTATAGTGCTTTATTTTCAAGGTTATTTCTCTCAACACCATGTGAATGTACAAATAGTTCTTTCCCAATTCAACCAATTTAAAAATTGGGATTTTAACTGATGTTCGTCCATGGTTCCTTACTTTCCAGATATTGAAACATGCATAAATTCACCTGGAAATTATTCATGTCAATGTCCCAAAGGATACAAACATGAAGGCATGGATGAAAAGAGTTGTATCAAAGACAACAAATGGTCAAAGGCCATTCTCCTCATTATTTCATTAGGGATGCATGTTTTTTTTCTCATGTTAATATATTGCATATACAAGCCTAAATTTATTTTATTGGAGCCACTTTTGGATCCAAAATTCTCATAAAGTATGTCATTGATGAAAGTTATATTCTGGTGTCTTTTAGTGATCTTCATGTTTTTCGTACAAAATAAGATTGTTAGCTTCTATGGTAAGCAGTATTAACTATCAGGTATTTGTTTTCATATTGCATGAAATTTCCACTTTTTTCATCTTTGAATAGTCTCAAGCACGGTAAATATAATAGCACTAGAAAGTGAGGAAATCCACTTTCTTTGGTCAGGTTGGATTCTCTACTATGACTACCATTTTTATCTCTAAACAAATTTTTAATGGTATGTATGATATAAAAGGGTAGATTTAACTATTTTGGTTTCTTTGTTCTCACACTTTGGTGCCTGGAGTTTTAATTTTTCATAGTTGTGTCTGAGTTGTTTTCCAGTTACAATTCGGGTGCCATTGGCAACTTCTAGAGGACCAAAATTGTTTTCAGGTCAAAATACAGGAACCAAATTGTAACTAGACTAGGAGATTACATTACCAAAGTAGGAAAGTTCGGTCTTGATTCATAGTTTGGCAACATAATATGTATGTAGGATGTTGTTTTGGAACCGCTTGGTAAGTGTTAAATACATCCTATAACATGACTGACTAACAAGCATGGTCGTTCAGATATACATGCAATTGAGATCACTGATTAAATCAGATTTCTTTTAAATGGAAGCAAATCTTGCCTATTAGGTGTTTGTGAAAATTCCCCAGAGAGTTAGAAACAAGGATATGATGCAAATCTGAATGTAGGTTGTTTTGGTATGTGTGTGTACGTATAGGGGTGTTATATTGATATGAAATGACATAGAAAAGGATACACATCATTCGAATATCTCTATGTTCCTAGGTTGTTTTTCCATTTCTTGGTTGCTTCTGTATTTTTGGGATGCACTTATAAATTTTATTTTTCATATGCATGTAGATCCAGCAAAAGCATACACATCAAACCCCCTCATTCACACAACAGCCACCAAAGAGACCATTACTGAGGTATTTCTCAATCCATTTAAAAAATTTTTGTTAACTTTTGTTAACTTTTATACAAACTAATTTCTAATATAATTCTCCTTACTGTGTTTGGATACAAACTCTTTTTCCCTCTAATTTTTTGCCATGTCATGTATCCTTGCAGCTCAACCACCTGCAAGTTTTTGAGAAACAAAGAGCCTCATCCACAGGAATCTGTAATTCATAGCAGCAGGTATATCCTAAACCTTTCGTTATCATCTCCTTATTCATGAAAACTTTTTCCTTCTATTTTTTTGTTGATACAGTATATAGTGTCCTTTTTCTAACTGGGAGAGAATCATTTCGTATTATTTGGATTTGAGAACACTAGCATACACATGTCCTGGTTTTTTGGCATGCAACTAAAAGTGTGAAACATCAATTTGAGAAGAGTAAGACTAATTTCCTGGCTTTATTTATTTATTTATTTTATTTTAAAACCAAGCCTACATTCTTTAAAGCCACTATTAGTATTTAACTATGATTTGAATTAATTGATCTGTGGGGTGTTTCAATTGATCATCTGCAAATAAATATACAGTTCTTTAGTGGTACCAAAGGGTTGACAGTGGGAGTTCTTAGTCATCCAAATCTATTTCAACGCTGGACGAAGAGTTCAAACATATGTTATTCTCTTATATATTTGTATTTGAATGGTAACAATGTTGTTCTTCTGCTGCAAAAATCATCCTTTTAATCCATTTCAACTTAGGCTCAACTTTACTTTCGTTTCAGCTTCATTTTCATGTTAATCATGTCCTTGGTTGCAGAGAGAAGGTGACGATGGGTGCACGATTAGGGGGACAGAGAGAGTTGATTGGGTACAAGATTTGAGGGTAGGGTTGAGGGAATAAGTGTGTTGGCTGTAAAGAGATGGTGGGTTTGAGTTAGTATCTCCCTCTCTATTGCTTCTCTCTTCCTCCATATATGACATCTTCGTTTTGGCTTTGGGGTCAAAATATGTTTGCTTTTACATAGAAATTTGAGTGTTTTATTTATTTATTTGGGTTTTTGTAGCTGATACATATTATGTTTTGTGTTTCTGGGTTTTATCACGTTGCTGATGCATAAACCCATCAGTTCCTCTGTAATTCGTTCCGGTTTTCATTATTCTTTTTCGATTTCTTTTGTCAAAATTGAAATGGAATTTGTTGGCTTGATTTTGTATTAGGTTGCCAGAGGGTTCTGTTTTTAGGGTTCTCTCCGTCCCACTCACTCTCCCTCTCCCTCTCTGTTTCTCTTCTTCAATCAGTCTGACGTAGTTTTGCAATTTAGGGTTCAGTGCATTTACTGGAATATACATACATATAAATGTTTAAATTTGTTCAATTTTTCTATACACAGGCTGGGTTAATTTGATTCTTGACCAATGATTGGTTATTATATTACAATTGTGGGTTCTGTTTTTAGGGCTGGATGAAAAGAAACACCCGTCAGAGCTTTCAACAACTCGAAGGTCAGTGATTTCTTCCTTCTCTCTAATTCTGTTTCTGCTATTTCAATTTGTAGGATTTAATTTAGGGTTTTAAGTTGGAAAATTTAATTAAACATTTTCAGTTGGAGAGCTTGGTGTATTCAACAATTAGGGTTGTTAATTTTGATTGCTGGTCTACTAAATGTTTTAGAACATGTAAACAGGGAGTACATACTTTGTATGCCATGGATAGGGAATGGATACGTAATTAGATCAATTGATGGGTGCCGCTGTTTTGGATATCTACATCCAGCAATACCTGGTATTCTGTGTTTTGTTGTAATGGATTGGAATTTCTACTAGAATCATTATTATTATTATTATATATTTAGGGGTTGGGTAAATTGATTTTGGAGATTTTGTATATGGTTTGGGTTCTTTGATTTTGTTTAGATAGATGGTGCTTAAGTTTTTTTAGTATATTCCCTGCACATTGCAAAATTTTGGTACTATTTGGGTGTTTTGGTGTTGAAAGCTTAGGGTTTAGGGTTTAGCGTTTAGCATTTAGGGGAATGCAAAGAAGGCATGTCTGCGTTTTTGAACTCTTATGCAAATCTAATTTGAAATCATGAAACACATTTCCTATGTTTCTCAAATCTCAGCAATAGGTTTTAGAATCCTGAAATCTAAGTAAAGTTACATCATTCCTGTTTTCGTATTTTTTTAATTCCTATCATCCTGGCCACGATTAAACGTGAATATGCAAGCCAACCTTGCATACTCAGTGATTAATTTCTGGATGAATTTTTCTTTAGAGGAGGGTTTGTAGATATGAATACTTGAGGGGCAGATGCTCACCATGTCATGTATCCTTGCAGCTCAACCACCTGCAAGTTTTTGAGAAACAAAGAGCCTCATCCACAGGAATCTGTAATTCATAGCAGCAGGTATATCCTAAACCTTTCGTTATCATCTCCTTATTCATGAAAACTTTTTCCTTCTATTTTTTTGTTGATACAGTATATAGTGTCCTTTTTCTAACTTGGAGAGAATCATTTCGTATTATTTGGATTTGAGAACACCAGCATACACATGTCCTGGTTTTTTGGCATGCAACTAAAAGTGTGAAACATCAATTTGAGAAGAGTAAGACTAATTTCCTGGCTTTATTTATTTATTTATTTTATTTTAAAACCAAGCCTACATTCTTCAAAGCCACTATTAGTATTTAACTATGATTTGAATTAATTGATCTGTGGGGTGTTTCAATTGATCATCTGCAAATAAATATACAGTTCTTTAGTGGTACCAAAGGGTTGACAGTGGGAGTTCTTAGTCATCCAAATCTATTTCAACGCTGAACAAAGAGTTCAAACATATGTTATTCTCTTATATGTTTGTATTTGAATGGTAACAATGTTGTTCTTCAGCTGCAAAAATCATCCTTTTAATCCATTTCAACGTAGGCTCAACTTTACTTTCGTTTCAGCTTCATTTTCATGTTAATCATGTCCTGTTTGTGTGTGTTTTCTGTTGGCATTGGAGGGTGGTGCTTAAACTGAAAGCTCTGGGTTTATTTATTTATTTATTTTATTTTAAAACCAAGCCTACATTCTTTAAAGCCACTATTAGTATTTAACTACGATTTGAATTAATTGATCTGTGAGAGGACTGATTCCAAAATACATCTTAACAGCTTTATCTGGCTGATAATTCAGAACATTATCAAGTCTAAATGATTGGTCGTCAGTTAAACCCTTCTGAGATATACCCTTTGTTTGTTGCACTCTCACAAATTTAATCCGTTCCACCATCACAGTTTTTTTAGCTTTTACAGTTTTCCCACGGTTTCTGGAATGCTTTTTCGATCTTAATATTATCTGCTCTGTTGCTTGCTGTTATCAAATTTTAAAAATTGAAACAACGTTATAGTTCTAACCAAAATTTGTCAAGGCCAAGGATGTAACCATCTTTGGTTTCACATTGTTAATTTGAATTATGAAGTTATGAGTGAATAAATTGGGAGCCTGAAATGTGTGTCTGCCACATGGGTTGGGTTGGGTTGGGTTGGGTTGTATTAGCGACTCTGTGTGAGTGTAGAGGTGGGTGTGGAGGTGGAGGTGGAGGTGGTGGGATGGTGGTTTTGTTTTTGCGCCATCCCAAGACCAAGGAGAATGCATGTGAGAAAATGTGATGAGTTTTAAACTCATCACTCACTTATTAGTCAAGTCAACCATTTTCCACTCAACTCTGATCTGCCAATTTGCCAATTGGCATATGGTTTTAAGTTGAATAGGTTTAAGGATTAGGTTTGGTTGGATTTCAACCATTAGATTTCGGATTAAACGCATTAGGTTGAACGATTAGATTTGGTTGGATTTCAACCATTACATTTCCTAGATTTGAAATCTGTTTACTATCTCATTTAATTGTTGTATGTTACCTCATTTAACTCAAATTTAATGATATTTGCTCCTCCAATTTCTCGGATTTCCTAACGGATTTACTTTCTTTGGAAATTTCAGGAACCCTGATTCTGGGAGGAAGAATACACTGCATTGCCATCTTTAGGTATACAATTCTGCACACTGATTACATGTTCAAAAGCCTAATTAGTTATACACCCATTTTTTTTATTACCTTTGCAAAGCTTTTGTACTTAGATTTTAAATATGTGATTAGTTTGTAAAGAATAAACGAGACAACTAATCATGGGTACATACTTCTTTTTTGATTTTATCCTCTGCATTGTTTCTTGAATGAAATTGGATTCATAGATGTAGGGATACAGCAACAACTGAGGTGTGAATAAAAGGTCTAGCCTTAACGATTTTAGGGTTTAGAATTGATTCGAAAATATGAGAAAATGCTGCATTCTCTGTTTTTTTTTTTTTTTTTTTTTTATTTATTTTTTTGCTGTAGTGATTCCAACTTAGTATATACCCATTTTTATGGTACCATGAATAAAGAATATGCAATTGCTTGGATCTCAATTTGATAATCCGATTATAAATGGATCTATATAAATCAAGGCTAATTCAGTCCAACTTGATATAGTATGACTTAATATAACATATCCTTTGATCTTTATATTACTTATGGTTTTCTGTAGTGGTAGTTTAATTAAAATCGAAAAATATAATAAGAATGAGGTTACTCATTCATTATATTTTAATATTTTCTAGGTTTTAAATTAACTTTGATCTATCCAAATATGATGTTAATCGATTCTGAATCAATAAATAAGATTTGGTGATCCAAATAGGATTCAAAACTGTTAATTCGATTTCAAATATGATGTTACATGTACTGTAGATTGGTCACAGCCTAATAAGAAGACTAACTGGAAGTGATTTAGCCCTTCATTCTCATTTTTTTTGTTCAGTCCAGTGGCAAGAAAAAATAAGGGTGCCTGAAAATCATTTACCTAAGCATATATGTTTAACAGCTTCCTTCACTGTAGATTAATATCCAACGATTCTAACCTATATTATATCGTTTATATACTTTTGGAAGTATGTTATGCTCTATTTGATCCCGAATAAGAAATGACATAGGTTTGTGGCTTCCATTGTTATTAAGTTGTATCCTTTTCTACTTGGGTTCCAAGAAACCATTATAATGAATTAATCAATTTTTTTTATTCTAAGGAAGTATGTATTCATCATTGTTTTTTTTTTTTTTGAACAATTTCAATTAATATAACTATGACCATTTGTCTACTATTTTATATCTTCTGTTCTTTTTCCTTTTTGTAGACTCCCATTGCCATGTTGTTCTCTTGCTGCTAACTGATTTAGTTGGGGTATCTTAACAAGAGTGTTGTCTTTACGAAGCCTTTTTTGTTTTTTGTTTTTTTTTTTTTTTGTGGTGTTACTTTTACGGTGGGGATATTCCTTAATTTTTTCTTTAAAGTGAGGAAGATTTAACAACGCGTTTTTTTGTTTGTTTTGGTGGTGTTACTTTATGAATTTTTAGTTAGGAAGATTTAACAATGCCTTTTTTTGTTTGCTTTACTTTGTTATGTCTTGATAAACGCAAGTTCAGCAACAGGTTGCTGAAATGATCACTTATATAGCCTCTACTGCAAAACAATTTCCTAAGAAATGTGTATTACTTTGTCTTCTGGGTGAGCGTTCTCTAATTTAGATTAGACATCGGGACTCGAAGCTTGGTTTGTTTTCTGTGTCTCCTTCACTGTATCTGTTCTGTGGATGAACAGGTAGATGTCAACTCTAGCATTTAATGGTGTTGTGCACTTTGACAGGTATATGTGAATGGCTCACAGAGTTTTTCTGAATCTGTAGATCCAGTGGGCCCTCATGACACTGTTATATCCAAACCAAAGTTTGGCGAATTTGATATATGTTGGATACAATGGCAGTTCTGCTTCAGCTATCCATGTTACTAGAAGATCAGAAGATCATAAAAGGCAAAAAACAGAAAGAAATGTTAGCTGCTTCGTTTTTTGTCCTAAAAATGCAGAAAAATCTCCTCTTTTAAATTCATTCATAGGAAGGTATGGCTTTCCCCCTTCACTATACTCAACATAGTTATTGCTCCTGAAACTACCCAATTTTCTTTTCTTTTTTCTTTTCAAACTGAGACAAAGCTCACTGTGTCTGCTATCCCTTTCCTGTTTGACTCTGGTCTATCTTCCATTTTAGAAAATATTTGTGGTGACTAGATTTAATCTTTCATTTTGCTTTGTTAATTTGTTGTTGCCAATTTTGACCTCAGGCCTTTCTTAAAGAGCGAGACTATACCTACTGGTGAGCGTTATGCAGTGAATGTCATTAACCAGATTGGGGTGAGTACTATCATATATAACACTTTTTGCTTTGAGAAAGGTAACGGGTAAGGGAGGTATGAGTATGGGTTTTTAGGGCCGGTTTCTAGGGAGGTGGTCTGGTGTCAGTGCCTTCACGGGGTGGGGGTGTGTGATATGGGGGAGAGAGGAGAGGGTGTTGGTTCTGAAAAAACAAAGCAACATGTGGATTTCTGTCTTTCTATATCATGCTTATGTTGAAATGTTGGATAGGTAAATGTTTTTTGTTGTTCTGGTTTTAGGACTTCATTAATCGTTTAGAAGCGCAGCCAACGATGTGAGAGCAGAAGGGGAGCAAGCATGTGAGGTAATTTTTTGTGTTGAATTAAGTGGTTCTGAATTCAGTCGAACATTTGTGTGCAAGTTTGGTTTCTATATCTATCGCAATTCATGCTTGCAGTGATATTATTGTAACATCAAATCCTAAAATGTATTGTGTCAAAAACCAATAAAAGGAATGTAATGTGTAAGTGAGTTTGATTATTCAATTGCAAAATTTTTAATTTTTAGAATGAGAGTTGCAATTAAAATTAATGGAGTGCTGAGCAGAAGTTTAATTAATTCAGTTTTGATAAATGATTGAAGGTTGCTCTATGATTCTTTTGCTGTTTTGATAACGAAAGGGATAGAACGAAAATGAAAGCTTAGAATCTGGTGAATAATATGTTGGCATGTGTGTGTGTTCTCTTCAGGAGGATCGGTTGATGTTTTTAATTGTATAATTTATTTTCATTGGTCTAAATGCACGTCCGATTGCTTGCCTTCCCATAGATGGGTTAAGTTGGACATCCAGAAGAATTTGTTTGCATAGGAACTTTTTTGCTTCTTTTCGATGTGATCTGTTTTGTTAAAGGTGATGATAAAGATTTATCAACATTGTTTATTCGGAGTTAGGTGGAAATTGGGAGGGAGTAAATTGTGATTCTAAACAGGACCATCGTGAGATATTCTTTTAAACTATGATTTATATTCTTTGCTATAGTGCGGAAGACTTAGCTGCTTGAACAAGAACGACTGCTGCAGGGCGTTCTACATGTTTTTGGCTTTCAACATTTTTGCTTCGAGACTTTGCTGCTTGAACAAGAACGAAACACCATCTTAACTGCAAGGCAAAATACGTGTGGACTGGATGTTACTTCCGTTTCTTACTGAAACAGGCGTCTTGCATGTTTTTTGCTTTGCACGTTTGTGCTTGAAAACTTTGATGCTAGAATAAGAACGAAACAGTTTTTATGTTGCCTAACCTATAGGATATATATTTTGCCACATTGACTACAGGGGCAAGATTTGTGTGAACTGTATGTTACTTCTGTTTATTAGGGAACCAAAACGTTCAGTTTCGTCATGTTCATTATACAATGTCTTTTCATGTCAACTCAGTTGAATGTATATAAAAACGAAGCTGCATATCGTACTAACCTCATTCACTCATCTATCCCTTTCTTCATTTATGATTGTGTTGAATTTATTCAAGTAAAATGTATCTTATTCATGTAGTTCAAGGTGATGCATTCAAGTCCCGCAACAACGCGCGGGCACATTTTCTAGTTTAATACTAATATTCTTGAGATTTACAAGTCAATGTATTAATGTGTGAGCTGACCTTACATTACAACAAATTAATTTACAACACAGTTTTGCCCTACACTTTTGTTCCATATGGCATAGAAGATGATATATACATTTCATATATATATATATATATATATATATATATATGAAATTAAAATAGATGGTTCGAATCATTGTAAAAGAATGTGCATTTGGCATCACAAGTTGTCTGCATTTCTTATAAAAAATGGGAATCTATTTCCTTGACTCCTCACAGAGATCCCAACCCCTAGGTACATATGGTAGACTAAGGAAGATCAGCTCGACAAGCACAAATACAACTACAAAGTCCACCCGGTGCAGATTTGGACTCGGTGCTACGACTTAGGCCCATGACCAGCAATTTCCAAGAGAATGACATCAAAAGTTTAGCAGATTACCATGTTGTGCTTTATGGGTTTTTAAGCGAAAGACTGGCGATGTATTTGTAGAGTGCTCAAAGGAAAACTTTAATATTGTTACATTGTTAATTTTAAATTCTTTACTGTAACCTGAAAGTGATTTTCCAAAAACCAAATGCCTACCTCAATTGAGTGAGAATAAATGTCATTTGAAGACAATGGTCTATCACAATATTAACGTTTACAAACTCAAATTTAGGGAATTTGGATGTTTAGAAGTGTTTTTTCAGTCAGGATCGATGTATAATATCAACCAAGATCTTTAGTCCGTTACATCTTTAGCTAATAAATTTTCAATCATATATCTAATGGCTTTTTGTTGAAAAGTCTCAAACTTCTGTTGGCAATGAATGCCCACAAAGCTAGTCATCTGCATGGGCAAAGTTTTCAATGCCCATGCTGAATGAAAGTGTCAGATGTACATTTTAATTTTCAAGATGCATTAACTGCATCAGTTCGAATTGCTCTATAAATAGAGCACTCCGCATGTAACAGAAATGAGATGAAGAAGAAATACAAGAGAGAAATATCAATAACATCATATATTCCTCTGCCTTTTATTATCTGTCTGTGCTATAGTTTTTGTGTGGCATTTTACATCTACCTTGCACCTACCACTTAAAAGGTTATCTCTCAAACTTTAACCCTTTTATAACACGTTATCAGCACGAGTCTCTAAATATATTTATTCTTTCATCTCTCTTCGCCGAACGAACGAAAGAAAAAAAAATGTTTCCTTTAAGGTTTTTACTGTTCATCTTCTTCCTCTGCCTCAACTGCGCCGTGTACCCTCGCGACGAGTTGTTTGCTCCATGCCTGCTCATAGTTCTCCAACTAACGGTTACATACATCTTTGATTACTTGTTTGGTGTAGAGATTGATTACTAACCTAGTATTTATTTGTGTTAATTCTACTGCAATCCAAGATGGTGCGGTACAATCGCCCATCTTGAACTGCAAATTTAATCTTACTGCGATCCAAGACGGTGCGGTATCATCGCCTATCTTGAACTGCAGATTTAATTTTACTGCAATTTTTAGGTGGAGCGGTATAATCGCCTACGCTGCTCTGCATATTTAATTTTCCTGTTACTTGAGTGGTGCGGAATAATCGCCCATTCTATATTGCATTATTTCAATGAGAATGGTGCGGTACGATCGCCCTCCTCATTCACCCTGAAAATCTCGAGCCAGAAGTTTCGAGTGCTTATCATTTTGGCCTGAAGATCAAAATGAAAAATTTGTAAGAACCAGAAGTTCTAACATCATATTCCTTCAGGAATACATATTATTGCAAGTTCTTACACATCTCATTTTCTTTCAGAAAAGAAAATGGCGAACTTGGCGAAACTTGAATTTGCTGCCCTGGATATTACCGGGAAGAATTATCTGACCTGGGTACTGGATACCAAGATCCATCTGGAAGCAGGGAATCTTGGAGATACCATCAGGGAAGAGAGCAACTCATCCTCTCAAGATCGGGCAAAGGCCATGATTTTCATTCGCCGCCATCTTGATGAGGCGCTAAAGAGCGAGTACTTAACGGTTGAAGATCCGTTAGCTCTCTGGAATGCCTTGAGAAGCAGATACAATCACCAGACAACGGTGATTCTTCCAAGGGCCCGCTATGAGTGGACTCATCTGAGGATTCAAGACTTCAAGTCAGTGGCAGAATACAATTCTGCATTGTTCAGAATTACCTCTCAGATGAAGCTCTGTGGGGATATTATTACTGAGGAGCATATGCTGGAAAAGACTCTCAGCACATTTCATGCCTCCAACGTGCTCCTGCAGCAGCAGTATAGAGCGCGAGGCTACACTGAGTACAACCAGCTGATATCTGTGCTCTTAGTAGCTGAACAGAATGATGAGCTCCTGATGAAAAACCATCATTCCCGACCTACTGGATCTGCACCATTCCCAGAAGTGAATGCTGCTTCCCTCGGAGTGAACACCACATCCTCTGGTGGTGATAATCATAAACGAGGACGTGGTCACAAGCGAGGTCGATGGAATAGGAAAGGCAAGAACCATGGAGTTCAGTTTCATAACCAAGTCCCCAGGAATAATTCAGGCCCGAGTTTCAAAAATGTGAATCGCCACAAAGGCAAAGCTCATATGAACAATGCTCCTAGAAACTCTGAAGGAGCCTGCCATAGGTGTGGTGGCAATGGGCATTGGGCGCGTACTTGTCGTACCCCAAAACATCTAGTGGATCTGTATCAAGCCTCCCTCAAGGAGAAGGGTGTCGAGACTAACTTTCTCGACGAGGCTAGACCAATGGATATACCTGATCCAGTGTTTGACTTATCAGGGCAGTTGAACACAACTCATCTAGATGTTTCAGACTATATTGTAGAAAGGGGAAATGAAGTATATCGGTCCGATTGAATCATTAATGTACTTTTATTATGAACTTGTAGTATTCTCAGATTCAATAAAAGTGGCATGTAAATTTTCTTGTTATAACTTGCTTTTAAATCTGATTCTCTTACTCAGAGAGCATGGATAAAAACTGTGGTTATTCTCAGAACATGAGAAATGGTGGAGATATTTGTCTTGCAGACAGTGCAACCACACATACAATACTTCGTGATCGAAAGTATTTCTCAAGCTTAATACCTACAAGAGTAGGGGTAACAACAATATCAGGACCTTCAGATGTAATTCAAGGTTCAGGGCAAGCCCAGATTATGTTACCAAATGGAACAATATTGTCTATACATAATGCATTGTATGCTACTCGATCTACTCGAAATTTGTTGAGTTTCAAAGACATACGTCTAAATGGATACCACATTGAAACAAAAAGTGAAGAAAATGTGGAGTATATATGCATTACCTCCAATGATACCCAGAAGCGTATATTGGAGAAGTTGCGTGGTATGTCGAGTGGATTATATTATACATACATAAGGACAATTGAATCACATACTGTCATGAACCAGAAGTTCATTGATTCAAAGGTTTACATGCTTTGGCATGACCGTCTGGGTCATCCAGGATCTACCATGATGCGTAGGATCATTACCAACTCTAATGGACATCCATTAGTGAGCAGACACATTGCTGCCTCAAATGATAACCCTTGCAAAGCTTGTTCTCAAGGGAAGTTGGTAATTAGACCATCACAACTAAAGGTTGATGCTGAATCCCCATCATTTCTGCAAAGAATTCAAGGGGATATTTGTGGGCCTATTCAACCATCATGTGGACCATTTCGATATTTTATGGTTTTGGTTGATGCATCTACCCGATGGTCACATGTTTGTCTCTTGTCTACTCGGAATGTAGCCTTTGCGAGACTTCTTGCTCAAATAATTAAGTTACGAGCACAGTTCCCAGATTATCCTATTAAGTCAATCCGACTTGATAATGCTGGTGAATTTACGTCTCAAACCTTTGATGATTATTGCATGACATTGGGCATTGATGTTGAACACCCTGTTCCTCATGTCCATACTCAAAATGGTTTAGCAGAAGCATTGATTAAGCGGCTTCAGTTAATAGCTCGCACTCTGCTCATGAAAACCAAATTGCTAGTCTCTGCATGGGGACATGTCATCCTACATGCTGCATCATTGGTTCGATTGAGACCTATAGCCAATCATCAATACTCTTCAGTACAACTCGTGTTTGGACATCAGCCCAACATTTCCCATTTACGAGTTTTTGGTTGTGCTGTTTATGTGCCTATTGCACCGCTGCAACGCACTAAAATGGGACCTCAGCGTAGACTGGGAATTTACGTGGGTTTTGATTCACCATCTATCATTAGATATTTGGAACCCTTGACAGGTGATATGTTTACAGCTCGTTTTGCTGATTGTCATTTTGATGAGACAATTTTCCCGTTGTTAGGGGGAGAAAAGACCGTTCCAGAAGAACGGAAAGAGCTGACATGGGTTGTTCCCACCTTGTCTCATTTTGATCATCGCAACATTCAATGTGAAAATGAAGTGAGAAGGATCGTTCATCTTTAAAGCATTGCCAATCAAATGCCAGATGCATTTAATGATGCTATGAAAGTGACAAAATCAAATATACCAGCTGCAAATGCACCTGCAAGAATTGATGTCCCTGTTGGACAAAATAAAGTGGTAGCAAATGATTCATCTGGTGCACGCCTGAAGCGTGGTAGACCCCCAGGTTCAAAAGATTCAGCTCCTCGAAAGAGAAAGTCGAGGGCACAACTGAATCCAAATGAAATCATTCAGGAAGAGAAAATGAATGATACATCCACAATTCATAATTCTGGACTTCCAGAAAATGAAAATGTCCTTGATGAGACATCTGTCCCTGAAGAGACAGAAATACATGAAAGCAAAGAAATCTCCATAAATTATGCATGTACAAATGAATTGTGGGATCGGAATGAAATAATCATTGATGATATGTTTGCATTTGCAGTAGCCACTGAAATCATCTTAAGTGATGATATTGAGCCCCGCTCTGTTGATGAATGCAAACAGAGACAGGATTGGCCTAAGTGGAAAGATGCAATCCAGGCAGAATTAAATTCCTTGGAAAAGCGGAATGTTTTTGGACCAGTAGTCCAAACCCCGCCTAGTGTAAACCCCGTGGGTTACAAATGGGTATTCACAAGGAAACGCAATGAGAAAAACGAGATCGCAAGATACAAAGCACGACTCGTTGCACAAGGTTTTTCTTAAAGACCTGGAATTGATTATGAGGAGACATACTCTCCTGTAATGGACGCAATTACGTTCCGTTACTTAATAAGTTTAGTGGTTTCAGAAAGACTTGACATGCAAATTATGGATGTCATCACTGCGTATCTATATGGAGAATTAGATACTGACATCTATATGAAAGTCCCAGAAGGACTTAAGTTGCCTGAAACAAGTAATAAACCACGAGGTATGCTCTCGATCAAATTAAGGCGATCATTGTATGGTCTAAAGCAATCTGGACGAATGTGGTATAATCGTCTCAGTGAATATTTGATCAAAGAAGGGTATATCAACAATGTTATTTGCCCTTGTGTGTTCATTAAGAAATCCAATTCTGGATTCGCTATAGTGGCAGTATATGTTGATGATATGAATCTAGTTGGGACTCCTGAAGAGCTCAATAAAACTGCTGAATATCTGAAAAGCGAATTTGAAATGAAAGACCTTGGAAAAACAAAATATTGTCTCGGCCTGCAGATCGAGCATTGTGCTAGTGGAATTTTGGTTCACCAATCAGCTTACATTGAAAAAATCTTGAAGCGATTTGGTATGGACAAGGCTTATCCACTAAGCACGCCAATGGTCGTTCGTTCTTTGGACATTAAGAAAGATCCATTTCGTCCAAAAGAAGATGATGAGCTGGTCCTTGGTCCAGAAGTACCATATTTGAGTGCAGTAGGTGCTTTGTTGTATTTAGCACAATGTACTAGACCAGATATAGTTTTTTCAGTTAATTTGTTAGCAAGGTATAGCTCTGCTCCAACAATTCGCCATTGGAAAGGTATCAAAGATGTATTGCGATACCTTCGTGGGACAACAGACATGGGTCTCTTCTACTCAAAGAACTCCACAGATGACCAGGTCCTTGTTGGATATGCAGATGCTGGCTTCCTCTCTGATCCGCATAAAGCCCGCTCACAAACTGGATATGTGTTTAAGAATGGAGATACAGCAATCTCATGGCGCTCAACCAAGCAAACATTAGTTGCTACATCTTCAAATCATTCAGAAATACTTGCTTTACATGAAGCAAGTCGTGAATGTTCTTGGTTAAGATCAATGATCCATCATATCCGGAATTCATGTGGTCTAACTTCGAAGACAGACAATCCAACTGTCATCCATGAAGATAATGCAGCCTGTGTTGCCCAAATGAAGGAAGGATTCATCAAGGGCGATAAGACTAAACACATATCTCCAAAGTTTTTCAGTGCTCATGAGCTTCAGAAGGCTAAAGTTATTGAAGTCAGACAAATCCGTTCAAATGAAAATCTGGCAGACTTGTTCACCAAATCTCTACCAAAGTGCACATTTCAGAAGTTAGTGCAAGGCATCGGATTACGTCGACTTACCAAACAGCTAAATTTGGAAAATGCGGAATCAGGGGGAGAAACATATCAGGGGGAGTATCCATGATACATGCTTGTTGTACTCTTTTTCCTTCGATTAGGATTTTTCCCACTGGGTTTTTCCTATCAAGGTTTTAACGAGGCAACATAAGCATACTTGACACTATATCAACAATCCAGGAAAAGTTGTACTCTTTTTCCTTCGCTATGGTTTTTTTTTTCCCACTGGGTTTTTCCAAGCAAGGTTTTAACGAGGCAACTCATGTTGATATGTGGGCATCCAAGGGGGAGTGTTGAAAAGTCTCAAACTTCTGTTGGCAATGAATGCCCACAAAGCTAGTCATCTGCATGGGCAAAGTTTTCAATGCCCATGCTGAATGAAAGTGTCAGATGTACATTTTAATTTTCAAGATGCATTAACTGCATCAGTTCGAATTGCTCTATAAATAGAGCACTCCGCATGTAACAGAAATGAGATGAAGAAGAAATACAAGAGAGAAATATCAATAACATCATATATTCCTCTGCCTTTTATTATCTGTCTGTGCTATAGTTTTTGTGTGGCATTTTACATCTACCTTGCACCTACCACTTAAAATGTTATCTCTCAAACTTTAACCCTTTTATAACACTTTTCACATAATTTATATTGTGAGCAGTACCACTCATGAATTTTCGTTTTCCAGAACAAAGATAAAATGAAGAAACAGTACAAATTGTGCTTCGATTGTCAAACCATTGTACATCACCATCACTTTCAATTCGTGACCAGGAAAATAAAAGGAAAAAATGAAAAAGAAAAAAATAACATGTCAATATCAACAGGGCCATAGCTCACATGATAAAATGTGCACCCACATTTATGTCTTTTTATTTTTGGAAGACCTACCTCTTGGAGTAGTTACCCTTAAACAGAAGCTGATGACATATATTAAAATTGACCCATTTTCCTTCTGTCTGGGGTAACCTTTGAATGGGATTCAACCGGTTAATAACTCTGCCTTCTTCACTTTTGAAATGCTCTCCACTACTCCAACTGGTGAAACGTGTCCCCTAACAGTTACCATCTTTGTCTCTAGGTCTATACTGAATGATGTAACCCCTGGCATATATACAGAATCCCAAAAGTATCAATCATCAACTTCTATATCATTTAATTTCCAAAATTTTATCTATAAATTTAGTCTCTCTAACATTACCTTTCTTGAAAATGTTAAATAATAAATTGCAAGGATAAACAAAAAAGAAACAAAAATTGTTTAGTGAAAAGTACGCTTAGTAAACCAACTTTAGGAGATTTTAGTGTAATTTATCGAATTTACAAAAGTTTTGAAAAAACATGATAAATTTTAAAGGGTGTCAACTGAAATGGTCGAGGATCCTCTCCGGATCCTCTTTGTGGGGATCTGGAGGATCAACCGTTCATCGTACATTGTGCGATCAATTTTCATTAGGTACTGTTTATATTTAATTTTAAATAAAAAATTTAAAATGATTTCTAACCTCACAATGTACGATGAATGGACACGATTGATTAATCCATTGGATCCACACAAATAGAATCCGTATGGGATCCTATTCCAATTGAAATAACTCGTAACTAAGATTGGTCCCTCCCTTTGAAGGACATATAAAGTGAACCAAACCTTCTAAAAGAAAATTAAACACAATAGAATTAAGGAGGACCACTACAAAAAAAAATTAAAAAAAATAAGGTCTGGTTGCCTATAATTTTGCCTTACAACATTTCGTCAGGCAATGTTTGTCGCACAAAACACGTCACTTAGGCATTTGCCTGACGAAATTATAATTTCTTCGAGTAAACAAAGTTTGCTCAACGACATTATTTCGTTAAGCAGAGGGCGTTGACCAACTTGGCCCGATTCGTTGGGCAAAATTTCGTCAAGCAAATGGTAAATTTTGATGGTGACCCTAAGAAAAAAAAGTCTACATATTATTAATGTGATATTCATTTAAGATCGATAAAATATTAAAACGTACCTTCCATTTTAGAGAGATGTTTCTTCAATTTACCAGCACATCCATGGCAATGAATAGAAACTCTCATAACAACCACCTGCATATATATGTAACCAACACCTTAAACTACATTATCCCTTAATTGCTTTCTTATAAACTTGTTTGACTATCGATTTACCTTTTGTTTTCTTTTCTTTTTTTGGGCAGAAAGGAAAGTAATTATGGTTGACAATACAGGTCAAGATTTGTGAGAAACGGGTCACAAGACTCACAACAACTTACTAATGACGCTGACATAATTACTTCATAACTTGCATTTCACCGCGTAGGATTGGTGTAAGTGTATTATTTTACAAATTGCTTTGATTATATAATCATTGGAACCATTCGTTAGGTCATCTATATTAAGTGATGATGTAAATACCATTAATATATAATGTCCTTAATGTTAAGTGATGACGCGGACAAATATAAACTTATTTTCAATAACACGTCGTTTTTAGAGTTTTAAATCTGCAACATGGACCCCTATTAGCAAAGACAAACACTAAACTTGTCTTGTTAATAGGGGTCGGTTTAGGGATCTAGAGTTCTATAGATGACGTGACAGTGAAACTCGCTTCAATACTTGTTCAGGTCATCAATTAATGTTGTAGACCTAATCGATGTTTAAGTTGTCATACGTTAGGTAATTATTCAAAATGTTTTGAAAATGTATGACTAATTTAAAATTGGATCCAGATCCTCTCCGGATCTATGGATCCGGAGCCTAAGGATCAATTAATCCAGCCCGTTGAAATTTGATCAAACGGCTACAATTATTATAACTTTTAGTGGAACCCCATGTTTGTAACCGTTGGATTAAGTTTCAACAGGCCGGATCAATTGATCCCGGATCCTTAGATCCAGAGAGGATCTGGATCCTTTAGAATTACCTTTTAAAGTTGAGTAGTTATCAGTACTCAACTCTATATTATACTATCTACAGATCATATAGTCATTGTTACCCAAAAAACAAAAGAATGAAAATAAAGTTCTTGTGGAGGGCCTGGCCTTGCAGTCTATGGTTGCTTGCTTTCAATTCAGTACTGGATCTGTCTGTGGGCCTAATCTATTTCAACTGATTGATTGAAATCTGGGATAAAGGTGTTTGAGAATTTTTGCGTAAGACTAGACTGTCTAAGACTCTACAGTTGGAAAAATATTAAAAGTTGCTGATGGTTTGCAAATAAATATGTCATTTTACCTGGAAGACATTGTCGGCGGATGACGACGGTGGTAGTAAATCTGGATCAGATGATGGTAGTTTCCGGGTCGACTTTGACATTGGCCGCTGATCTTGGTGGTTAAGAATACTGCTGGTACTACCAGCGCTTCGTCTGCGACTGTGGTAGTGGGACGTCTCATGGCCATGAGCTGGAGGAGTAGTATCGAGGAGCCTGGAGTCGTAGTAGTGACCACCGCCGCCACCATTATTAGTACTAGTTGATCTTCTCATCATCATGTAATTCACATGGCCAGCACTGTGATTGTGGCGGACACTGGTAGCTGCAGCTGGTCTTGTCGGCGGTGGCACGATAACTGAGCGAGCATCAGACATGCACACCGCAGTTGCTGCTTGAGACTGACACATGAACCCCTTCATCATCATCTTCTTCTTCATCCTCTCCTTAGTACTGCTGCTGCTTTTCATGTTCATGATATATAATTGGTTGCTAATTAGTAACGCAAACTAACAGAGAGAGAGAGAGAGGGAGTGCGTTTGTGTGTATGATAACTAAGTTCTGTAAAAGGTAGCAGTGAATAATATAGATGAGAGATGCGCGGAGGAAAGGGAAAAACTTACGTAACACTAGTACTGTAACATGCTGTCTTTATGACTTAGCTAACAGATTTTGGCAGGCATTGCACTGCAAGTCTGCAACTGCCTCTGCCAGACGGTGTAATTTTGTTTCTAGTACTAAATGTAGCCTACCAGGCACTGTGTTTTGAATGACTTCACCACCCTGTCATTTTCTCTGTTTAATGTACTTCACAATTCACTGTTTATCTTAAGTTGTATATATATTTCGGGATTTTTTTAAGTGCTCCATAGTATCAGTTTTCTGAATACTCTAACTATTAATTTTTTGTTTAAAAATGTAAAAATTAAAATTTAACGTTTATAGCATCCGACGTAGTATATACTCTAAAATACTTAAAAAAATTTGTTATATCTCTACAGAGCTAGTTGGCTATTTCCTGCATCCATCCAATACCCACATATCACGTATCCTTGCTGTGTAAACGTACCACATCCTCACTAAATGCTACCCGCAGCAAAACCAGAATGGGGCTAGATTGATGACTATATATGGAATGGAAAGGTAAGCTAGTTACAGCCAACCCTAGTACAAACATTCTATGGTGCTCTGGCGTACTGTATTTAGGGATTGTTAACCGTTTTAAATATTTATTTTTGTATTTTTGAACAAAGTTCTAATGGTTAACAAGTGACTACTGCCATTTAATATTACGATCTAGTGATATTCCTCTTCATTTGTAAGTGAGAGGTCTTAGGTTTGATTCTCGTGTAAAGACGAATTTGAACAAAATTATTGCTAGCCCATTGTGAGGCTAAGCCCACCTCTCTTCTTTAGTGTAGATAATATCGTTTGTTCAAAAAAATAGTAACTACTGAAAGCATAAGTGATGAGTCAATTTCATATTATATATTTTACCCTATTCTTAGTATGTTTTTGTAATTAATTTGGAAGAATTTTAATACTTTGAATTGTATTTTCAATATAGGACTTTCAACTTCCTCTGAAGCAAAACATGGCCAAATGGACAAATTTTGAAGTAATTCTAGTTGAAGGACGTTCGTGAGTCAGTTAGCTTGATTGTATCAAAATATCAGATTTTTCTACCAAGCGATAATTTTCTGGCAATAAAATAAAGGAGCAATGCACAGTGCTGGAATAATGACGTTTTGGGCTTGACTTGCGTTTTTGGAGCCCAAGATGACCTTGGATAGGTTCGTGGCCTTTTGGAGATGTGTTCAAAACATCTTGATCTTCAAAACAAGCTATTATGGGCTGGATTTGGAGGGGATTTAAGGCTAAAACGTGGTTGGACAATGTCTGTGTAGATTCTCCTAGTTTAATTAGGACTTTATTTTCTAAGATATTTTATTATTATTTAGTTTCCTAGTTGGAATAAAGGACCTGGTTTTTAGGGTTTGTGCAATGGCTTAGCAAATATATTGCTTTGCCGTTCTTAGTCTCTTCTACGCTTCCTTTTATGCAACTTCGGAGACAAAGAGTAATTGCTAGGGTTCTTGGAGATTTTCTACTTTAAGGTGTTTTCATTCCTTTTATTCTTAATAATATTTTCTATGATTTCAATTATGAATATGCATAACTAATTCCTTTTGCTAGGACGAAGCCTTGAGCCTTAGCATGAATATGTAATTTTTATTTAATTGCTTATGATTGATTGCATGCATACTTTGAATTATTAATCACCGTAATTAAAACTATCTAATTGTCTTAATGCCTAATCACCATTAGGATCTTTAGAAAGGTAATTTGATGCAATTTTGGTCAGAAGGTTCCTTGAAATTGACGCTGGCTTCTTGTGATTAATAATTGTAATTTCACTTAAGATGAACACCACGTCTTAAGGGTTGCATAGTTTTTCAGAGGGTTTTCATAAAGCATAATGAGTCTCTCATGTTTAGATTTGATCCGAATGTCCGGACGGGTTGCATGTTAGATATAAATTCTATGTTGGAGGTTCCGAGTAGAATATAAATTAGGAAAACCTAACCTTCAAGGTGGCACGTGTAGATCATAAGTAATTGGTAAAAATACATAAGATTGCTAGGTGACAGTGGAACCCTAGTGCTTTTATAAATTGGTATTTAAAACTCTTTTCTTTTATCATATTTGTTTGTAATTAAAATTCGTTTTTAATATTACTCAAGTCTAAAATCTCTTTCTCAACTTTGAATTTTAAGTATTTAATTAGGAATTATTTTTGCATAAACTATCCAAATAGTCCTTGAGGAGAACGACCTTGCATGAGCATCTGTACTAAAACATCCTTGTATTCTTGCAAGTATTTCATTTGTTTTTATCCCTACTTTTATAGGTGGTAAAAATCCCATCAATAAGCATAATCTCGACCCTAGTAAATATTAATTTTTGAATTTTAAAACAAAGTTCTATTGAAAGCATAATCTCGACCCCAGTGACGACTTAGTTTGCAAATTAATTATACATGTGTTACCGGAGCAGTCAAAATACTTACCTTCAATTTGGATAAAGAAATTTAAGATTTCTATAAGGACATGTCTGTAATTGTATTACAAAAAGATTTTCAAAAAACCGTTTTGTAAAATGAAGACGACAATTAGAATTTAACATTTTTATAAGAAAATATGTATGGTAGTGTAATCTGAGAATAATTTTATGAGAGAGTAACATTAAAAACGTGTCCAGTATCAAAATCTAAAATGGAAAAAATTAACGAATTTCATGACGCTTGGCGTCGTGAAGGAAAGAGGATGATGCATCTTATGCGTCATGTACATTAAAATCTGCAGTAGTGGTTGGTTGCAATCTTTTTGTAATATAAATTTTAGCACAGATGCGCTTGTAGTTAGGATGGTGGTTGCCATGGCGGTGGTTCGGGGCAGTGGTGCCTGGTGGTAGGATTTTTTTTGTTACAAAAGTCTGGGAGGAAGCAATTAATGTTGGTGGGAGTGATGGCAACGATGACATGTAAAAGAGGGGAACGGGGTTGGCGGTGGTGGTGGTGGTGATGGAAATGGTGGTTGGGAGATAGTCGGCGTGAACACAAAACCTCTTCAGCCTCATTAAACAATGCAACTGTTACCTACTAGCGTATAAGGACCTCTTGAAGAAGTCCACAAACAACTACAAGAATACAGGGCCTAGCTATGAGGCCCTCAACACCAACCCAATAAGCGCCAGTACCGAGCGCCCGCACCTTGAGGTTTTCAAAGTAGTGGAACGCTCAGCGTGAACATTTCCCGACACAAAGTTGTAAAGATAGGCTTACTCAAGTGTCAACTCTACGTTACGTGTGTGGATCATGTACCCAAAAGTAGATTAATATTTTCCCTTAATCACTTAAGTTGCAAGGATTTGTTACATGCTCATTAGACTACTTTATAGAGTTTTTTTAGTGGAGGATGACATTAGCACTTCAAATTTATAAAAACTCAAGAAAAAGAAATTGAATAGAGATGAGTGCACGATAACCTTTTTAGAGTACCAACCCTAAAGAAAATAACAGAATATTCTAGGTTCAATACTTGTAAGTTGTGAATCTACTTGATCGTGACACGAATATGGTACAATTCTCAACTAGCCTCCTCCGATCCTGGAAAAGATGAATAACTCTAATTCGTCACTAGTTGTCCCCCATTCAATAGTCAAATTTTAGTTTGTACTTGGGTTAAAATTAACTAAAAGAAATGTAAGGAGATTAAGAGTGAATGTATAGGGTTTAGTTACAATTGGGGAAGCAAGCAGATTAATTCCTAACCTAAGTAACAACGAATGAGATGGAGACATAAGTTAAGATGTGGATTGTGTTGCGGGGAATCAGATGAATTTGGACTCGAGTCGAGCGCACTACAACTAATATGCTCAGCTTGAACCCTTTCCAAGCGTTCAAATTGAGTGACGGACTGGATAAAAGGACGTGAATCGCTATGATAAATTGAATCGCGCCAATATATATTGAATTTTTAATGTGCATTGGCTCATGCCAACATGATCTAAACTAAACATACATTGAATCCTTATGGTACATTGACGCACGTCAACATGACATGATAACGTTTCAACACAAAGTCTTAAAAACGAGAAACTTCATGCTATGTGTAGATTATGCTTAACCTAAAAGTTTGTCAACATTTTCCCTTAATCACTTAAGTTGTAAGTGATTTCTACACCCTTATTAAACTACTTTATAGAGTTTTCGAGAGGAAGATGTCATTAACACTTCAAATTTATAAAAACACAAGAAAATTCTTTTTTATATCAAGATGAGTACACAATAACATTTTTAGAGTACCAACAAAACGAAATTTTAGTTTGTACTTGGGTTAAAATTATCCTAAAGAAATGTAAGCAGATTATTTCGTAACCTAAGGCCATCTCTAGCCGACCCGGCCAAAGAGTCATAGGCCAAAATATAGCCTGTTTTGACAAAAAAACTGTCTCTAACCGAGGGCTAGGCCAAATGGCTTGTGAACCCCATCAGGCCATAATTCATCCACCAAGCCAGCGGGCTAGCCAAAAGAAGCCAGCCCGATTGCAGCAACCCAAACCCATTCCAACAGTAACCTGGCGTCAACATGACGCCAGCTAGCAACGGCTAGTTGACATCAGGTTATCGTTGGAATTTGATTTTTTTTTTTTTTTTTGACGAAATTTAAAATAAATAAAAAAGAATTATAATATTTTTTTTCCTATAAATACCTAAGTCATTTCTACACCATTTCTCACATCCTTTTCACCACCATACTATCTTACTTCATTTTAATATGTCCGAAAACTTTATTTTAATATAGTAATTTAATTCAATTAATCATATTAATTCAATTAATATAATAAATTATTGAGAGGGCTAAATAGCCCCTTCAATTGGAGATGGATTTTTTGTAAACGGGCTATGTTTTGGCCTATGACCCTCTCGGTTGGAGATGGTATATAAATATGGTCTGACACTGTTCATAGTTTCTTGCTGGGTCATAGGGCTAAACATGGTCCTTTGACCCCCTTTCGGTTAGGCCTTCTCCAACTGACCCGGCCAAAGGGCTATAGGCAAAAAAATAGCCAGTTTTGACATGAAAACCATCTTCAACTGAGAGCTAGGCCAAATGTCTTGTGGGCCCCATCCGGCTATACCCCCTTCCACCAGGCTAGCGGGCTGGCCATAATCAGCCAGCTAATCTGATTCCCTTAGCCCAAACACATGCTACCTTACGTCAAGTTAGTGTTGGAATTTTTTTTTAGATGAATTTTTTCTATAAATACCTAAGTCATTTCTACACGATTTCTCACATCCTTTTTACCATTCCATACTATCTTACTTCATTTTATTTCAATTCTATACCAATTTTGCACATCCTTTTCATTATATAAAGATAAAAATCTGGATGCTTATTCATTTAGTGGCAAGTGACACTCAAAATATGTTCAAAAATCTTATTTTAATATGATAATTTAATTCGATTAAAATAATAAATTATTGAAGAGGCTAAAAAATAGCCCCCTTCGCTTGGAGATGAGTATTTTTGTCAAACAGGTTATGTTTTGGCCTATAGCCCTTTGACCCCCTCATTTGAAGATGGTATAAAATATAGTTTGATATTGTTTATTAAAAAAATAATTGATTACAACGCTATAAGGCTAAATATGACCCTTTAACCCCTTCTCAATTTGAGATCGTCTTAGTCCTAGAGCAAAGGTGGGGACATAAGCTCCTAAGACCTGGACCGCGTTGCAGGGAATCAGATACGTTTCGCGGCGCACGCAAACAAAGTGACAAACAAAGCAAAACAGACGCGGGAGAAGAAACTGAGGGTTTCCAATGACTTTTGCTTCACCTCACTATTAAGCTTGGGGTTGGAGGGAAGCACCCAGATTCCATTTCCGAGGTGATCCACTGCTCTCGATTCCCTTTCTCCTTTTTATTTATTTGATTTATTTATTTAATTTTTCTTCCAATTTTGTTGATTGTGTGAAGTGAAACGATTGAATTTTGATTCCAATTGCATCAAATTTTTTACTTTAGTTGGTGGCCGAGAAAAATTGAGGCAAACAAAAAGGATTGGGAATTTGTGAATTTGTTTGCGAATTTCGGCCTGAAAATTAGATCTTGTGAACCAATTTTCGGCCTGAAAAATCTTAACAACCATTGATATTGTCAACGGAAATATATCTTACATAGATTAAGCTGACCTGTATGCCGGAAATCGGCACTTTCGATGATTTGGTGTCTTGAATTCAAGGTGGCAATTTAGTGTTTTAAGGTCAATTTTTCATTTATCTGCATTGCATTTTGTTACTTATGATTATTTGCATTCGATATTGATTCTCAATTTCTCGTGCCAAAGTTTTTTTATTTGTTTGTTCGGTGTGCTTGTAGTTGTAGGTATATAGGATTGGTAAAACTGTAATTGAAGAGGTTGAAGGAAGGTACTCTAATGGGGGCTAGATTGAGCTTGAACCATTCCAAGACTAGGGTCGGTGAACCGTCTCAAGATTTACGTAGTGCATCTTGCAAGAGGCCGAGGTTGTCCCAAGGCTTTTACGACGAAAACCCAAGATTGATTCCCTGCCTTCCTGACGAGATATCTATTCAAATTCTTGCTAGAATTCCTAGGATCCACTATATGAAGCTAAAGTCTGTTTCGAGGACCTGGAAAGCCACCGTTACAAGTGCTGAACTCTTCTCTTTGAGAAAAGAGCTAGGAACAACGGAGGAATGGCTCTACATGTTAACAAAGGTCCAAAATGATAAGCTCATATGGTATGCACTTGATCCTATGGCCGGAAGGTGGCAAAGGTTGCCACCTATGCCTAATGTTACTCTGGAAGATGAATCTAGGAAAGGTTTAACTGGCCAGAGATTGTGGAATATGGCAGGCTCCAGTATCAGAATTGCGGATGCCGTCATGGGTTGGCTTGGGAGGAAAGATTCACTAGATCGAATGCCTTTTTGTGGTTGCTCTATTGGGGCTATTGATGGCTGCCTCTATGTGCTAGGGGGATTTTCCAAGGCTTCGGCCCTGAGATGCACATGGCGGTACAATCCAGTTAAAAATACTTGGAGTGAATCAAGTCCAATGTCAATTGGTAGAGCTTATTGTAAGACCGGCATCTTAAACGATAAGCTTTATGTTGTTGGAGGTGTTACAAGGGGTCATGGTGGATTGACCCCTCTTCAATCAGCTGAAGTATTGGATCCAAAAACAGGTGTGTGGTCTCAAATACCAAGCATGCCTTTTATGAAAGCTCAGGTGTTACCAACTGCATTTTTGGCTGATCTGCTGAAGCCTATTGCTACCGGAATGACTTCATACAGGGGAAGGTTGTTCGTTCCCCAGAGTTTGTACTGCTGGCCATTTTTTGTTGATGTTGGAGGAGAGGTTTATGATCCAGAGGCAAATTCATGGGTTGAAATGCCAATTGGTATGGGCGAGGGTTGGCCTGCGAGGCAGGCAGGGACAAAAATGAGTGTCACAGTTGATGGCGAATTGTATGCACTGGATCCTTCTAGTTCTCTTGACAGTGCAAAGATCAAGGTATACGATTACCAAGCTGATGCCTGGAAGGTTGTTGCAGAAGATGTTCCAATTCGTGACTTCACTGAATCAGAGTCTCCCTATTTGCTTGCTGGATTGCTGGGGAAGCTTCATGTAATCACAAAGGATGCAAATCACAAAATTGCTGTTCTGCAGGCTTCAGTCCAGGACCATTTTGTGTCAAGCTCAGCAGCTTCATCCTCATCACACAATGACCCCCACGAAGATGTTGAACGACCAGCAGAATCAGAACAAGATCTCTGGAAAGTAATTGCCACAAGGAGTGCACGGGCTGCTGAACTGGTTAGTTGTCTAGTCCTTGATGTTTGATGTTTTGGATTCCCTTAAGATTTTGAATATGGCTCAAGACTTGAAAAATGTTTCGGTTGATGTAATCGCTGTAAGCTATCTTACTCTTTTTTTCCGTCGAAGTTTGAAACTAGTATCAGTGCATTGTGATAGCTCCTTACTGGATGTAATCATTCTATATTTGACCATTATGTTCAAAATTATAAAGGTTCAGGATATAGTGTATATAAGACCTGCTGTCTCAAGCTATTTTCTTTCCCGTTTGATGAATTTTGTTTTGACTTAATTTCCCCAGATCTGCAGTTAGTTCAATTATCTCTAGGCTGCATTAAAAACACTTTTTTAGCATTTTCTTTATCTTGATAGCGGTGCATCGGATTGTTGATGCATTTCTACTGACATAGATTGTAAAGTTATTTAAGAATTACTTTATTTTGAGGTGCAGACCTTCATCCCCTGGCATTTATCGTGAGTTGAAGCGATGTGGCCAGTAATTAAAATGGTGAGTGACATAAATATGTCAGCAAATCTTCGTAACATTTTCTTAGAGAAACAATATATGTGGTTTTAGTTGTTCATATCGGTCGGTTTCTTTTGTACGAAAGTAGGTAATGAATATTTTTGTCAAAGTTTTGCTTAACCATGTGCCTCGTTCCTTTGAGATTGATTGCTCTACTTCTGTGACAAGACTGTTTAATTCAAGGGTAACTGTAGCCAAGCAACTTAATATTTAGAAAAACCCACACACACTCTCAACGACATATATAACTTTAACATTAGATAGAAAATATGATAAATCACATTCTCATCCAACTTGTTGCCTGTGCCACGAATCATTATTGGTTTAGTAATTATTCCCTCTCATAAAATGAAGCCTCTAAGTTGTAACGTAGAACTTCTAGCGGGCCTAGCCATCCCAGTGGTGCCATGCATACTGATTGTGAATAGATGAAGTGAGAAATAGGGTGTTCCTAATTCCTATAGAAATAGGGTTTTAAGCCTAGCTGCGGCCTCTAGGATACACTCTCTGTGGCCAAAAGCACTAAGTCTCAGGAACCCTTCACCTGACGGACCAAATCCAGATCCCGGCACTGTAATTATGTGTGTTTCCTCAAGAATGTCTTTGCATACATCCCAAGAAATTGAGCCTGGAAAGTGCACCCAAATGTAGGGAGCATTTGCACCGCCGTATACTTGTAAACCAACAGAAGCCAGTGCTTCACCCAGTATATTTGCATTCTCCATGTAGTAGTCAACCAGAGAATTCACAGCCTGAAACCGCAAAATGTGAATTTGCAGACATGTACCTTGTTTGGAAGTTATTTATTTATTTTATATATATAAAGGTTTACCTTGAAGCCCTGCGAGGAAAGACAGGCGAGTCCACCAGCTTGAGCAACATTGGACGCCCCATTGAAGCAAGTGCAGACAATGCGATTAAAGTCATGTATAACAGGAAATCCATTTGAGTATAAGAGCTCGTCAGGCACAACTGTCCAGCCTAGACGGACACCGGTGAAGCCAGCAAACTTGGAGAATGATGATATTTCGATTGCGACCTGTCTAGAACCAGGGATTTCAAAAATGGAACGAGGGCAGTGATCGTCTTGTACATAAGACGAATAAGCAGAGTCGAAGATGATAATGGATCCATTGTCCCTGGCAAAGTTGACAAGAAGCTCCAATTGCTTCCTGGTTGCTGCATGACCAGTGGGGTTGTTTGGAGAGCAGAAGAAGATAACATCTGCTCTTGGAGTGGTTGCCAAGTCGGGAAAGAAGTTATTTTCGGGTCCACAGTTCATGTACTCGATGCTCCCATACCTCCCGCCATCGCCTTCAAGATCTCCAGCCTGACCTATTATCACACTTGAGTCGATGTAAGCCTGCCAGTGCCATGTATCGGATCAGGTACCATTCGTTCATTCCTCCTTCGGAATAATTCAACTACGCATTCGTTGATTGTGAACAAGATTAACATAACAACTTACCGGAAAGGATGGATCCTGCACGGCTATGGTCACTTTGGAACCCAGCAGCAACTGTAACACACAAACAATTCATAAATTTGTATTACTGCAATGCCCTTTGCTTCTAGCGTTGAACGGAATATGATAACGAGCTTTCATCCACCGAACTTAGATGGTAATCAAGTACCTGAAGCCGAGTAATGTCACACTGCGCTCCATCGGATACGAAAACTTCTGTGTCTTTTATCTGCAGATCCTTATAGAAGGCTTTTACAATTGCCTTCCGCAATGCCTACACAATTTAGGTAATTAGCAAGCGCGTGCGCAAACATATATGTATAGAGTGAGACAAAAAGGAGCAACGTTTTCTCGCTAGACTTATATTTGACTCTAGTAAAAACTAACGTAACCAATATTTGAGATTCACAATCTGACAAGAGAACAACGGTCGGAGCCCGGGCCGGAAAGCAAAAGAAAAAATGGTGAATGCAAGCAAGCAGTTAAGGGTATTAGTATAGTACCTTGTGGCCTTGCTCAGGTCCATACCCTGTATAGCCATCAGCAGTGGAAAGGGCATTTGCATACTGCAAAAACACCAAAAACCCCTAAAATATTAAGACATTGAAAATAAAATCCACCCAAATCTTTTCTCTTCTTTTCTTATTGCTCCTCTTCTTCTGTAATCTGTATGATTCAGTGGAAATTACTAACATTAGCCATGGTCGACGTGATGATTTGGGGTACTGGTTCCGTTGTGTCGCCGATTCCGAGGCTTATCAACTTTGCATTCGGGTACTTCTCAATGTGTTCAAGCTCCAGCCTTGAAATCTAAATTTATACATACGTATACATGTATGTATATATTGTTAGCATGAAATTCTGACCGATGCAGTGTTTAAAATATCGGTATTGGTAGAATTACGATACGCAAATTTATGAAAATATCGAAAAATATATTGATACCGATATCTGGTTGTCTTTGATAAAAATGATAGAAATTTGCTAAAAAACGTGGACATTTAGAATGAAATTGTAAGGATTCTCATATGATAATTTGTCAATACTTAACCGATATGTTGAATATATATACCGAATATGTCGATTTTAGCTGAAATTTAAGAGTGTATCCGATATCTTATGAAATTTAGACTTCACTCTTTTTTCATATATTTGTCTAATTTTTTGTTTTTATATTTCTAAGAAAATATCAACCGTGTCGAAAGAATTTTAACCACTAAACTAGTGTATTTAGAAACTAATCCAATTGCCAAAATTAACAAGACTGAATGAAATAACATGAAACCACCTCAGGAAACAAATAGCCATTCCGCAGCTTCTCCATGTTTGCATTGCGAGGTACATTCGTACGACAACCTGATTTTACAGCAGTTCATATTCGTGATCAGTTTCTGAAACTTCGGTCTGACAGTTGTGATAGATGTAAAGATTGAACAATCATGGTATGATACAAGGTGTGTGTGGAATAGATAATCGCGTAGTGTAGAAATCGTAAAGTTCATACCAAATCGCTCCTTTTCGATCTTGAAACTGCGTAATAACAAAAAAAAATGACAAACAAAAGAAAGGTTACAATGGAGCACAAGTATTTGTGAATGCAGAAAAGTGAGTGACAGATAAAAGCTCAAAGAGCAGTGCACCTGCAGGCCTGAATTCTCATGACAGGCTGCAATGTCATGGCAGCGGACATTGATGTCAAAGTTGTAGGAAACTTGTACATTTTGGATTTGGATTACTGATTGCTCCAGTCAAACTTATAGTGAAATATGCGTCTACCAGAAACCTAGTCTATCTAAAATTTTGACATATATTTATATGGCAAAGGAGGTGACCAGAGCAGGAGAGTCTGCAGCAGTCTGCAGTTCTCATAAGCAATCACATGTGAGATCCATTGGTTCACACCACATTTCAACATCATCCAATATTTGTACGTACTCTTTCACACCCACACAATTATGTGTGTGTGAATATGTATTATAAAATAAGATAGGATTAAGGAGAGAAAATCAATTAAGATGGTTTGGACACGTGAACTGAAGACCTACATATGCTGCAGTTAGAAGATAGGGTTACGAGACGGAGACTCAGGACAAAAAGGAGTAGAGGAAGATTTAGGAAGACTTTGAAAGATACTTTAAGAAAAGATACGGAGTACTTGGAGTTAAGGGAAGACATGGGACAAAATGGAATTGTAGTGGCGTTCTAGGATGAATACAGCCAATCCCACTTTGTGTAATAAGGTTGGTTGTTGTTGTTGTACATATTATAACATAACAATACAAAATCTATTTTCCACACCACCAACCACCTAAATTCCTTTTATTCCACAACTTTCTGCAGTGACCATATGGAAATTGACCTGTATAATGCATGGAAACTGCATTTGAGGTTCTTTCCTTGATGCTTACGTTGATCAGTTGTCTTTTTATGTAAGAGAAGATGAAGATGAAGATGAAGAAATTTGAAAACTCTCAGTGCCTGTCAAAGCGTACGTACATGTTTTCTTCTTTACTATACATACATACGTACGTACTGTCATATACATGTTTGTTCAGGTTGATCAGAAATCACAAAGACAAACTTGCACATATACATACATACATACATACATACATACATACATAGGTGTGCGCACATGTGCAGGGGCGGATGGAAATAGGGAAAGGTGATCTCATGACCACCTAAAGTCTGGAAAATATACATGTGAAGGTCTTCTGATGACCCTTCAAATGTTTGATACAAATTCCTTTTGTGCCTATTATATGTTTAATGTAAAGCTTACTAAGCATAACAGCACTCGACAAATTCACTCTTTATCACTCATCAGATTGTTTGCATATGCCGATATCTATTGACATGTGCGCAACATGGTTTGACTGAATAAAATGATTTTTGTTTTTTTGCGCGCTTCACGCTCTGTTCTTATATAAAAAAAACTTGTATTTAATACTGGAACTCCTAAAGTTCAAATCCTGAAACCGTCACTACGCGCGTGTATATATGTATATATGAATAATCGACATGTATGAACATAGGGTGAATTTCTCGTGGCGGCCTTCATTCGTCGTTCCGTAACTGTACCAGTTAATGCCATTCAAATTTAAGCGAAAGTCGCACAAGAAACATACACAGTTTTTCCGAGAAATTGTGAAGCAAGTAATAGCCAGGTGCATACGATATGCCACAGTTCTCAAATATTGACCGGAATAATTCACAGTCACTTGACCCTTGAGAGTGCTCTGCATCAAGACATATTGTCGCTTGAAATACTTCAATTTTGTTTTTAATAGAGCGATAACATAAATGGGTTAAATAGTTAAGGTTCGTTTGAAAACGTTTTTGGAAAAGAAAAAAAAATTGGGTTCTAAAAGTACTTGAAGTGTTTCATGTAAGAAGCATTAGTTATTTAATATGCTTCTTGTCAGAAACACTTAGAATGTTTTCTAAGATTCACTTATATTTTTACCAAGAAATGGTCTGAAAAACTTTTTTACTGAAGCACTTTCAGATATTTTAAAAACACTTTCAAACAATCCCTTAGTTAAGAAGGAGAAGAATTGTAAGGATCAAATCCTTATCAATGTGCATAAATATGATTGATTTCCACTAATACGATAAACGCCATCTGCAATCCACCTACTACAATTGACAAGTCTAATTTTTTTTTTTTCCACGAAATTATAATAAATTAGGACGTACATCAACCCACCATATGAACTGCTGCAACCGCATGCGGAATAGGAGGAAATTAAATGCATTGAAAACGACTTGGTCTCGTATCGGTTATGAATGGAAGGAAGGATTCGAAAATGTAATGAGATTTTCCAACTAACAAAACAACTAAAATTAATGAAATCAAATAGGCATGGGACGGGGACGGAGCAAGATCATATTTTAGCGGGGGCGATCTTAACCTCTAGTCATACGTGAAAATCTTTTTTTTTTATGAGAATAAAATATCTTCTATAATTTCATCACCTTGTTTTGTTCTCAAATTTCATTACGTCAACATGTTGCCATTTTTCTCATAGTTATCACTTATTATTATACATAATTATTTGAAAAACCGATCAGTTCAAGGAGAATGACTAATATGGCAAATATTTTATCTGCCCCTTCTGTAAGCATCGTAATTTTTAACTTTCCACAAAATTTCATTGCCCACAGCTGCTCTCAGTAGGCCTTAGCTGCCTTTGTTCTCGCACGGGGACAAATATATATCATTTGTACTATTTTAAACAAAGTAGCATCAACTACAAAAAGAATTATTCAATTAAAGTCTCATTATTTTAATTTAATATAATCCTTCCACATTAATAGGTATACTTAGAGAGCAAGCCAATGAATTTGATCTCTTTCTTGTGTTGGATATGAACCAACTTGTCTCCATTTTCTGGTTGAAGATTCTCTTTGGCCTCGTTTATTATTGAGGATCAGGTTGAAATGGATAATTTAATATTTTAATGATATGTTGAATAAAAAAAACTGAAACTTTGTGGTCAACTTAGAGAAAAGGGAAAGATTAAAATAAGTTATCAATTTCAATCTTCTTAAGATTGGGGGATTAAAAAGAAGTAAAGAGTAAGTCTGACAATTTTTTATACGACCCGTTAATCTGACACGAAAATAAGAGTTTCGGATTAACCTGTTAACGAGTCAAGTCGTTATCGGATAACCCAGCAAGAACCCGTTAACGTTTTGTGTCGTTATCGGATCACCTGTTAGGAACTCGATAACGTTTCGTGTCATTAACGGGTCACCTATTTAGACATTAGGCATTGCATTGCAAGATCAGTAACCCGACACAAAACAACATAACATTTTGACGATTTGGGTTATTAGGTCACATGTTAAGACCCCGTTAAGATAACGGATTTAACATGAAACGGGTAAGACACAAATACAAATACTACAAACATGACCCATTTGTTGGGCCTAGTTTAGAGAGCTATCCAACCCGACATACCAATTGGGTTTTCTCGGCCCGGAGAAGTAGTTCGGACCAGTCTACTTTGTCTCATTATTTTGTGGCCCTTGGTTCCCACTTCTTTTGCCGTTTGACGTGAAAGTGGGCAAAGACTACCCGGCCAAGCCCAAGAAACCAAAGTCCAGCTCGGCCCACAGACTTGGGCTTATGTTGATCGAGAGAGGAAAACTAGTGACGGGATGTCTTTGTTTGCATGATTCTCCCCGCACTTTTTACTTCAGAAAACTAACAAAAAGTCTTAAAAAAAATTTTAGTTTTAGTGAAAAATGACAAATAAAAGTATAGTGAATAGTATTAAGAAAAGGTAAAAATGTGATTTTTCGTTAAAAGTGAACAGTACCAAAAGTGTTTCGTTAAAACTTTTTTTTTTTATTTAGCAAGGGTATTACAGGTAGGGGCTAGGGTGAAAAAATCGAAAAATGAAAAAAAAAGATCCAAACACTGAATCGAAATCGAAAAAACCGAACTGAACTAAACATAATTACTTTTATTTATTTATTTATGCTGAATATTTATTTTTGACCAAATCAAACCGAATTAAACATAATTATTTTTATTTATTTATGTTGAATATTTACTTTCGAAGCCCAATTTCGAATCAATCACTATATAATTCAAAGCGTAGTAAGGAGAAAGCATGTGTTATCATTTTTGTATTGGATCATCAAGTGAAATGATTGAATAAGCAGGGGCAAATTTCTTTAGATCACCTTGGAAACTGAATAAGCAGTAAACCATCAAGTGAACTAACCAGCTGTTAGTTCACCTTGATATCAGAAAATCAAAACAAGACATTAAAGAGCTGAAAGTTCTCGTTTCTTGAAAACTAAAGACACGTATTGGGCAGTAAATCAAACTGTCAGATATAAAAGTTTCATCATTCTTCTCCACAGATACTGCACATAAAAGTATGTAAGAGCTTTTCGAACATATTACCTTCATATTATAGTCACATCCATAAGTGTAATGAATTATGAACTTCTCCACTCAATCGATTTATTTTTATCTTCGCCTCACTGTCAAGTTTTGAAAATTAAGATGAGGCTTTCCATGAGATTCTTGAGTGTAGAAACTCATTTGATAGTGTTTTGGGCCTCACTACTATACTTTTCACTTATTTTTTTAGTTTTCGACTTAAATATTCTACTAAATATACATTTGTTGCTTAATAAATCATAAAACTGCTTCCAAATTCCTTAAAAAGTTTAACTTAATGCTTAGGAAGAGTATTTTGCAAAAATAAAAAATTCCATTTCTGTCAAAAACATAGATGTTAGGCGGGCTCGAGCATGCAAAATGAGCTAGACTCAGCTCACAAAGAACGAGACGAACCATGACACGCAAAATAAGGCGGGCTCAACTCATAGAAAACGGGGCGTAGTGAGGCAATTCCTTCCAGTAGTGGATGCATGTAACTCACATAAAACCTTCTAGCACAGAAAACGAGGCAAGCTCCACGCACAAAAAATGAGGCGTCATACATCGCACAAATTGAGCCCAGCCTTGCACACAGAAAACGAGGATGGCTTTGTGCGCACTAAAACAATGCAAGCCACATGGAAGGGGCTGGCTTCTAGCAAGCGAAACGATACATAATCCTCACATACAGAGTGAGGCGAATCCACGCACACAAGATGAGGTGGGCTTTGCGCAAGCAGGAAGAGGTGAACTCCCGGGTGCTCAGAAAACAAGTCGAGCTCCACTCATGAAAAACGAGGCCGGATACCTCGCGCAAACCGAGGCTAGCTGAACACAAAATCAGGATAGTATTCTGACACGTAAAACAAGATGATCTCCTCACATGTAAAACGAGGCGGAAGCATACTCAGCTCACACAAAACGAGGAAACATTGGCACGCAAAACGAGGCGAGCCTGCACACAAAAAATCGGGTGGTCTTCTGGGACGTAAAACGAGGTGAGGTTAAAAACATTCGAGTACGCCGGACGCTGAAACGTGCCGAACTTAGGGTGTTATTTTTGCATTCCCCTTCTATTCACTTATTACTATTCATGCTCTATTATTCACACGCTCATAAACCCTAAACCTCATAGGCCTTCACTTCTTTTGCTGCATTTTCTTGCACCTAGACCATCAATTTTATTTATTTTATTTTTTTTTTTGTTAAACTTCTCTTTTTCTCTTACCCTAACACCAAATTATAATCTTCATATTCTACAAAATGTATTTTTGGTGATTTTTTTTTTTTATAATCCATGTCTTGATCTTTTGAGAATGGGTCGCAACAAGCATGTTATTGGTCGAACCGTTCTCGAAAGATCAAGACGGAACAAATGAGAGCTCGAAGTGGCTGAGACAATTTGTGACAGGTGAAGATAAATTGTGAACTATGCCCGAAGTCAGACAAAATTTGTTGGATGTGTGAAGCCATTCTGGTTGGTAAAATGTCGCGCGTGATTTTCTGTATTGGTAAGAGGAATAAAAGAAAAATGAACAAAAACGTTTGAAAAAAAAAATGTTTCAATTTCTTGAAAGTGCCAGAAAGTCACGCTTCTAGGCCTCACTACTATAATTTTCACTTATATTTTAGTTTTAGGCTTAAGTATTCTACTAAATATACATTTGTTGCTCAATAAACCATAACAGATCTTCCAAATTACTTAAAAAGTTTAACTTAATGCTCATGAAAAATATTTTTCGAAAATAACTAATTTGCATTTTTGTAAAAAAAACATAGGTGTTAGGCAGGCTCAACGTGCGCAAAATGAAGCGGAGTAAGGTTACGCAGAATGAGGTACACCATGGTGCGCAAAACAAGGTGGGCTCAGCTCACAGAAAACAGAGTCCGCACAAAGAAAACGAGGCGGAATACGACTAAAAAATAGAGGTGCGCACGGAAAACAAGGCTTGTTCTGTGCATGCCAAAATGATGCAGGCTCTGTGGACATAAAAAAGGGCGAGCTTCTGGCAGGCAAAACATTGCGGACATCTCACATGCAGAACAAGGCGAACTCTTGGGTGGTCAGAAAACGAGTCAGGCTCCACGCACGAAAAAATATATTTTGAAGAACATAAATACGATAGTTTGTTATAGTGGTAAGAGAAATAAAAGAAAAATTAACAAAAATGATTCAAATTCTTAGGGTGCCAAAACGTCAAACTTGACTTTCTGGCACCCAATAATTTGAATCATCCTTTTATTCCTTTTATCACAACAACAAACTTTCGTCTTCATGTTCTTCAAATATATTTTTCCGTACAAAATTTATTTTAATTCATATTTAAACACTTGTAATCAAAGATTTAAAATCTAAAGTTATAAATATTTGAACCTTTTTTTTTTTTTCTTTTTGCTAATTTTCCTTTTATCTAAATCTGAACTACATATTAATATAACTCTCTTTGTTAGCCAAAAGAGGTGAAAGATTGTTTAACAAAACAAAGTTTTGCTATTTTATGTTTAAGCCTCACCTACAAGTGATTTTAACATCTCTAATTAAAAATAAATAAAAAATATTCACTGAATATACATTTTAACATCATTATATTTTTCACTTATTTCGTTACTTTTGGGCTTAAATATTCACCGTTCAATCTCCTTTTTTTTTTCACTTTCGCCTCACTGTGAAGTTTTGAAAATTAAGGTAAGACTTTCAGCTGAGATTCTTGAGCGCAAAGAACCCCATTTCACAATGTTATGGGCCTCACTATATTTTCACTTATTTTTTTTAGTTTTTGGCTTAAATATTCTACTAAATATACATTTGTTGCTCAATAAACCGTAAAACAACTTCCAAATTCCTTCAAAAGTTTAGCTTAACGTTCATGAAAAATATTTTGCAAAAATAAAAAATTTGCAATTTTGTCAAAAAAAGTGGGTATTAGGCAGGTTTAATGCACACAAAACGAGACAGACTCAAGTCACGTAGAACGAGGTAAACCATGGTGCGCAAAACAAGGCAGGCTCGGCTCATAGAAAACAGAGCGGGCTTCTGGCACACAAAACAAGGTGAGCTTTGGGTACGAAAAACGAGGCTAGATACGACGCACAAATTGATGTGCACATGGAAAATGATGCTTGCTTCATTCACGCCAAAAGGTTGCGGGCTTCTGGCAGGCAAAACGTTGCGGACACCTCACAAGTAGAACAAGGCGAACCCAGTCACATAAGACGAGACAGGCTCCACGCACGTAGAACGAGGCGAACTCTCGGGTGGTCAAAAAACGAGTCGGGCTCCACGCACGAGAAAATATATTTTGAAGAACATGAATACGATAGTTTGTCGTAGTAGTAAGAGAAATAAAAGAAAAATTTACAAAAATGCCTTAAATTTTTGTTAATTTTTCTTTTCTTTCTCTTACCACTACGACAAACTATTGTATTCATGTTCTTCAAAATATATTTTTCCGTGCAAAATCTATTATAATTCTTATTTAAACACTTGTAATCAATGATTTAAAACCTAAATTTAAATATATTTGAATTTTTTTTCTTTTTGCTAATTTTTCTTTTATCTAAATCTGAACTACATATTAATAGAACACTCTTTGTCAACCAAAAGTGATGAAAGACTATTTAATAAAACAAAATTTTGTTATTTTTTTGTTTAAGCCGCACCTATAGGTGATTTTAATATCTCTAGTTTAAAAAAAAAAAGTTAATAAATATACACTAACTTTACATTCTAACATCTCTATATTTTTCACTTATTTTATTCCTTTTAGGCTTAAATATTGTACTAAATATATACTTGTTGCTCAATAAATCGTAAATCCGCTTCCAAATACATTATAAAGATTTCCCTAGTGGTATAGAAAATATTTCGAGAAAATAAAATTTTGCATTTTTTACAAAAAAATGTGGATTAACACTCATAGTTTTCAATCGGTTTTGCAAATTCGCATTGTAAATCACCATTCAATCTTTTTTATTTTCACATTTGCCTCACTGTGAAGTTTTGAAAATTAAGGTGAGACTTTCCGTTGAGATTCTTGAGTGCAAAGAACCCCATTTGACAATGTTCTAGGCCTCACTACTATATTTTTCACTTATTTTTGTAGTTTTCAGCTAAATATTCTACTAAATATACATTTCTTGCTCAATAAATCATAAAATTGCTTCCAAATTCCTTAAAAAGTTTTAACTTTAACGCTCAAGAAAAATATTTTGCAAAAATAAAAAAAATTGCATTTTTTGTCAAAAAAACATAAGGGTTAGGTAGGCTCGACGCTTGCAAAACGAGGCGGACTCAGGTCACGCAAAACGAGGTGAACCATGTCACGCAAAATAAGGCAGGTTCAACTTATAGAAAATGAGACGGACTTTTGACATGCAAAGTGAGATGAGAAAGTCACGCGTGTATTAAAAAAATATTTTGCGAAATTAAAAAAAATATCATTTTTGTCAAAAAAAACAAGGGTGTTACGTACAAATACGTATACACTGGGCGTTTGTTTGCCCTCACTAAGTTGGACTGGACTGGACTGGACTAGCTATTAGTCCAATACTATGTTTGTTCCATGCTGGGACTAACATTAATGAGACTAAAGGGGACTAGCATGGACAAAACTCTTCACTAAGAGGTCTTAGCGAGACCCCCCAATAACCATGGAACTAGCTAAGACTATCCTCTCTTTCTTGTCCTCGTCATGCTCAACGACCACTCTCGACAGACTCCTCTTCATCTCCGGTCACCTAGATCAATCATTAACTTTCCGACTCTCTTTCAGATTCATTTCACAACCAACTTTCATACAAAATATACCAAATTGAAGCTGGGAGTGACAAGATTACGATTTTACCTTAATCGAGGCCAAAATGTGGTCGAATGTGGCTGGAAAATGGCCTGGAAGTCTCGGCCTGTTTGGGCTTCTTCAAATCCATGACAGCTTCGAGCATTCAAAGCTAAGATCTCGGTCCAGGGATGGTGATGAATTTTTTGGCGGTGCTAACTTCATCCAATTTAACGAGGAAATGGTAGGAAAAAATGAAGAAAAAGATAAGATCATAATAAAATATTAATAATTTATATATTAAATAATATAATATTATAATTTGTTATTATCCAGCTTCTTAGTCCAATACTGCACCAAACGCTTCACTAAGTTAATCCAGTTTAGTCTAGTCTAAGCCAGTCCAGCTTAGTCCTTGAAGCTAATCCAGTCCGAGATAGTCTAGTGCAACAAACGCCCCTTATGAGTATTAAAAGAAAATACAACCGCCATAACATCTGAGAATGCTTAAGACCTATGCCGTGCGAAGAAGAGATCCTTTCCGGATCAAGTGATGAAACCTTTGAAATTTCATCCAACGGCCGATCTGTTTTGACCTCTTAAAAACTATAATAATTTTTAGCTATTGAATAAAATTTTAAATGGTCGGATACTTAAGTCGGTAATCTTTGTGGAAGAGCTCCGTGCGTAAAATCCACGACCGTCTTTATATATAAGTACTCATCTCCTCTTTCCTCTTGGACCAAAGTTTCAAGGCTCAGTCTTCTTCTCACATATTCCGCTCAGTTTCCTCTCCTCTCTCCTCCTTCAGCTAACGGTATCTCTCTCTCTAGGGTTAGGGTTTTACAGTTGTACTTCTCTGATGAATGCTCGCTAATTTCTTTATTTACAATAATATTTTTTTTTTTTTTAATTTTGAGATTTGGATAAGCGATTTTCACTTTACAGCTCTGAGTGCGAGTTCAATGTCGAATTTCATGGCTGCTTCGAATCAGAATACGAATCCGAACAAGTCCTTTGAGGTGAATTCGATTCACTTGCAGTTATTCTGCAGTTGTTCTTCGATTTTGCTTTTTGTTTTGATTTTTTTGGATTTTCTTCGTTAATTTAGTTTCCTTTTTCTTTTAATTTGTAATATTTTAGGTCACCCCTCCACCGAACGACTCGATATCGAGCCTAAGCTTCAGTCCCAAGAGTAACATTCTGGTCGCCACCTCCTGGGATAACCAGGTATGTGTGTATGTGGCCTTACATTCTGTTTGGTTGCTGAGAAAGTTTTTTTTCTATAGGATTTGATTGGATTTCTGTCATCAGACTACACTATGCTTATTGCTTATGTAAATACACCGTTGGGCATTGGATTGAATTTTACAATTTCTTTTCTTATCTTTGCAACCAAACGAACAGTTTATTGGTAGGATTAACTATTAAGTAATGACTGGTGGTATGCCCGTGTTTAGGTGCGATGCTGGGAGATACACCAGAGTGGACAAAATCTTGCTAGTGTGCCCAAGGCATCCATATCGCATGACCAACCGGTATCGTCTCTCTCTTTCTCTCCATATTACATGAAACTAGTTCGGTAGTCAACTTATTTTGTTTCGCGAGTTTGAATTCCAACATCTTGTGGAATTGTGGATACGTACACAACAATGTGTCAACTATAGTTTTTAATTATAACTAGGGTATGAATTAGAAATACCTGAGGTTATAAATGCTAGATGGCCTGCCTTTACTTGTGGAATTCAAACTTGGAACTTTTGTCTGCTCCACTGGCAGAGTTAGGGGAGTTTACATCTGGCCATGGCCCTCTGATATGATCCTTAACTTCTGCTCTTCATAGTGACTTAGGGTAATTCTGGTTGAATACAAAACAAACAAAAGTTTTGCTGTTTGTTTCCAGATGGATTACTCAGGAATTGAGATAAGAGTAGTTTTATGTGATACTAAATATAAAAAAACAGGGAGATATACATTGGTTGCAAATTTTTTTTAAGGTTACAATGGGACTCAAAATTTTGTTTGGGTAAAAAACAGTGCAATCTCTGTGTAGAAGGTCAAATTATGGAATTGTAATTATGGGACGTCTGAGACATGTCTCTGCAATGAAGATGTCAAGGTCAATTGCTTTACAATTGTTTTATGTTGTTGATTTTAAGGAAGTAATTTTTGTACTGTTATTATACGATCTGATTTAAAAAGATAAAGTCCTTAGAGTAAGGATCACCACTATTTCAAAGATTTATTGATAAATACATATGTTTGTGCATGCACAAGCATGTGCATTTAATTTGAGACCACATTAGATCAATGTATGTCAACTAAGGAAATTTTGTGATATAATGTGGAGTGATGTATGTCTATCTATATAGGTTTTGTGCTCAACCTGGAAGGATGATGGATCGACAGTGTTCTCCGGAGGGTGTGACAAGCAAGTTAAGATGTGGCCTTTGGCTGGTAACCAACCAGTGACCGTTGCCATGCATGAAGCACCCATAAAAGAGATTGCATGGATCCCGGAGATGAACTACTTAGTCACAGGAAGCTGGGACAAGACTTTGAAGTAATTTAAACATACCTGTTGTTTTTTATCTAGTTTGAGCTATCTGAATTTGTACACCAGAAATTTTATGGGGTTCTTGTTAAAATTAATTTCTTAAAGAAGTTTTTTTCTTCTTCTTTTAATGTATGACCTTTGCTACCCATATTCAGGTATTGGGATCTGAGGCAGCAAACTCCAATCCATACCCAACCTCTACCTGAGCGCTGCTACACTCTATCAGTGAGATACCCTCTAATGGTTGTTGGCACTGCAGACAGAAATCTGATCGTTTTTAACTTGCAAAACCCACAGGTATCATTTTATATGTAAGAGTTATCAGATAGCATTTCTTTTATCAATTTGATGCAGCAAGAATACATTGACAAATTAAAGCTGCTTAGTTCTTCAGCAAGACTTCTAGTTTCCAAAATTAACATTTGTCTAGGCTTTTAATTATTTTTTGCAGTACCCTGAGGATAAGCTTGTTGTTCTTTTTTAAGTTTTCAAGTCCAGTCAATGGATTTGCGATTTGTTATCTAAAAGACTCTAATATTTGACTGCGTGACCTTCATTGACATGCTATTTTTTGCTTCTGATTTCAATTATTTCCAATTACCAACAGACAGAATTCAAGCGAATTGTTTCACCCCTAAAGTATCAAACAAGGTGTGTTGCTGCATTTCCTGATCAGCAAGGATTCTTGGTAAGTATTTGATCTTCCCTTCAAAGTTGTTATTTACTTATTTTTTTGTCCTTGTAGTTTTCTGTTTAGTTTCTGTCTGAAAGTATAGTTGTTCTCTTAGTTATCTAGGGGAGGCGGAAACCATGAAAAATATGAGCGCTGACAAGTTAATTTAAAAAATTTTGACTTTGATTATAGTGCTATAATTTTTCACTATGAGATGGGTGTTTTCGTGCTTCCACTAAAGCACAGGGGAGATTGTGTAATTTATTTGCTCAAATGTATTATAGCCTTTTTGAAAATTTGATGTTGATATACCATAACTGATATATCATTTTGCCATCAGTTCTACCGTTTGCCATTGTACTTTCTGTTTTAACTATCTTGATTATTGAACATGACATAGGATCAGTCATACTCTCTTTCTATTCTTTTGATTCATAACCTATTTATCTTGTCTGAATAATTGTTGAATTATATTAATTATGATTCTGACATTATTCTCTGACCAGGTTGGTTCTATTGAAGGGAGGGTTGGTGTACATCATCTGGATGATGGACTACAAAGTAAAAACTTTACCTTCAAGTGCCATAGAGAGGGCAATGAGATATACTCGGTCAACTCTCTGAACTTCCATCCAGTAAGATTCCTTTATCTTTTTCCTTTGTTTGTAATTATGTTTGGACAGTGTATTGAGGGTCCAACGTATTTATTTTAGGTTGTTTATATTCTTGTTTTAAAATTTAAGATAGATAAGAAAAAGGAAAGGACATTAAGAGGAGAGATGATGGGGTGAAGGAGAGAGAAATACATTAGAGTTTGAAACTCAAAAGTCAAAACACTTCGAAGTGAAATGTTTGTGGTTTTCGCTACATGCATTCTTCTTCACCTCTGTAATGTCTCATCTTGCTCTTTCCTTTTTCCTGTTTCTTTTCACTCTCTTCAATTCTGAAAGATAAAAAGCAAAAATGTTTCTAAATAAACCTTGAATTACTATTTTTCTTTTGTTTTGAAGTTATCTTTTATATCATGTACTGGATTAAATTGGTTGTTGGATTGTCCTAGTGTATGAGAATCTGTAAAGTTACATTGCTATGTTTACTGGATTATTTTGTCTGAATAGTGGCTTTGGTCAAGTTAAATCTTACTTCATGTTCGAATTTGTCTTCTTTTAGGAATGAGTTTACTTCAGAATCAATATTTGGAATGCCTAATTATTTGACAGTTTCCATCCAACCAGTTTATACAATGTTCAGAGTCTGTTCATTATGGTTATTGTTAGGTTGTTGAGTGAGATGTTGGATAAATTCTGAGGCTTCATTTTTGGTTTTCTATTATTTGTCAAACATTAGAGCTTATTTTGTGTTCCTCGATCAGGTCCATCACACATTTGCTACCGCTGGTTCTGACGGTTCTTTCAATTTTTGGGATAAGGATAGCAAACAGAGACTAAAGGTTTCTTCCACATCTATTTTCTACTGTTTTTGTTTTTGTATTATGCTTAAACGATGAGCATCTTGACTGTTGGGTTCTGATCAGTTCAAGTTACCGCTTATCTGGTGATATATTTGGTTACTGATAATTTGTTTTGTATGCGTACAAGTGTCTAATAGAGGGTTTTCTGATTTTTTCAGGCAATGGCGAGGTGCAGTCAACCTATACCTTGCAGTGCTTTCAACAATGATGGTTCCATATTTGCATACGCAGTAAGTCTCTTTCTTTGTGATTTTGCAACTAATACGAGGGTTCTGTGTCTGAGGTTTGTCGTTCAAACTTTCATGGGACTGACTCATGGTGTACAACTTGTTTAGAAAAAGGAAAATACCATCCATACTTTTGTGGTTTTCCTCTTTTAAATCTGGGTTGGAAATGAATGGAGTCTGGAAGTTGTATACATCCATAGAAGTTGTGTTCTTCAACTGGTATAAAGTGGTAGAAGTAGGTTGTATCCACTGCAACTTCAGGCAATACCTTTGCGTATGCATTTTTATTGTACTTCTTGCAATGATGACAACCTTCATGCAATTTTGATTATACCTCCAATGAACCTTTCGCTCTGTAGACTTGCTTGTCTTTCACTATTGTTTCTGTCGAGATTATACTGCATGGCTTGCCATCGTTATTTGTGGTCTTGTGCCGTTGTAGTTGTGTCTTTCTGTATTCAAGTGACTGCTGGTTTATGGTTCTAATCTTTGAGAGCCAATTCGACTTGAAAACTGGTTGAGCAAATTCCTTATATTTTACTCTCATAATTTTTAAATATTTTACTGAAGATCCTTTCCGACGTATGTTTCTAGGTTTGCTATGATTGGAGCAAGGGCGCTGAAAATCATAATCCTGCTACCGCAAAGAACTACATTTACCTCCACGTGCCCCAGGTATGTTTCTGACGGTACGTTTCCAGTAATTTTGTTGATGAAGGCCTGGAAATACTCAAACTGCATTGTTACCCTTTTTGTGGCTGCAGGAAGCCGAGGTTAAAGGCAAGCCAAGAATCAACGCTGGAAAACGGTGAAGCTGTCATGTCGGGTATGAGCTATTTTGTGCATACGACGTTTTTTAGTTGGCAAACGTGTGTGATCAAGGCTGCATTCTGTATGTCTAGTTTAGATGGGAAGATTATTGTCTAGTTTAGATAGGAAGATTGTTGTTCTGGTGCTATTTTGAGTTGCCATCTCCGAAGAGGCGGCTGGGTTGTCGACACGATCTCGTTCTTGTTCCGTTGTGCTGAGAATTCAAAACATATAAATTTCTTTGCTAAATTTCAATGAGCTTGAGGTTTCTTGTTATTCTGATGCGACCTTACATGTTCTAAATTAGGCATTTACTCGACGTCGTGCCTAAACTGTTCCTAAACTTAACTACTTCAAATGCTAGTGGTTACGGTTAAATATTAACAGTCATTTTTAAAACTAAAATTAGTTTCTTTCTTAAATACAACGATATTTATTTAGTTAGAAGATAAATTGATATCGAATTCGTTATTATAGTAAAACGCTTTAATTGATTTTAGAAATACAAGAAGAGACCCATTAAACACCGAACCCGCGCGCATACTATTTAGAGAAACCAAACCCAGACTCAAACAACTGAGTACGGTTCATGCACTGGTAATTGTTTTTTCCGGCCGGTTCGGTTTATTTTTGGAAGAAAAATCAAACCCATTGAGTTGGGTTTTTTTGTCAGTTGAAATTTAATTTTATACATCATTCACATAAAAAATTAAACCAAATGGTGTGGAGACCATTTCTAATGTTTCAACAATGTGAAATTGAAATAAAATAACAAGAGAATACCAAAATTTCAATCAAAAGAAACGTAAATGAACATTATGATTCATTGTTCAAATGAAAACCAACAACAAACTTCAATTATTGTCATCCCTAAATGTGTACCTTGCTTATATATTACCAATCGGGATGTGTGATATGTCATGAGAAAATTCGGGTTGGAAATCGGATTGGGTTTGGGTTGACATGGGAAGGCAAGAACTCAACCCAAACCTAACCTAATAAATGAATGGGTTGAGTGGAGTAGAGTTTGAGCGAGTTTTTACTTCATATTAACTTGCTTGATTGGGTTTGAAATTGAGTTGGGCATGGGCTGATTCGAGTTGACCGAACTCAAGTTGCACCTCTAGATAAACATCGTATGAACAATTTCTATTCTATCACAATATAATATCTATAAATGTACTGTTATTCACACATCCACTTTTACTTTTCACATATCTGCCTCAATTTTTGGCCATTAGATCGAAGAAATTAAAAAAGATGAATGACAAAAAATAAACAAGGATGTGTGAAATGTCAAAATGAGTGAGTGAATAACACTATCCTATCTATAATTCTCGTGTCGATCTTTCTACTTAAGCAACATATATTTATAGAGTAATACTAGGGAGACAAAATTTGTAAACCAAATGATGTGTCATCAATAAAAATTGAACACGCTTATCAACGCTTAAGTAATAATTTAACCATCAATTTTCATGTAATTTTATTTACAAAAATTTATCTATAAATTAATTTTACTAACATTACTCATATTTATAATATATATTCCAATTTCCCAACCATTCTTGTACTCCCTAGTCGTGTTTACTCAAGGTGAAGAATAATGTTGTGCTGGCGTTCAAAAAAAAAAAAAGAATAATGTTGTACGTGCAGTCGAATGTCATCAAGTCAAGAAGGGCATATGGTGGGGCCGGGGGACAAATCGTGGTTGAAGAACAATTTTCACCCAAAAAATAATAATATAGTAATTGGAAATGAAGAAAAAATAAATATAAACAAAAGAAGAAAGGAAATTTCGAATGCGTGAATTGTTACAGCAGAGGAAATTTTCAATGCATCGAAAACACGGTTCAGTATATTAAATGTTATATTATGAGTAGTTAATTTTTTTTTTAAATATTCAATCTCTTATATTATAACACATAATATTAAACTTGTTCTCGACACGGAATAACCTTTCATCTTAATAATTAGTGTCTTTCTATTTTAACTCATCGTATCTCGAATATTTTTTAATACATAGATATTTTTACACTAAGAATATGGAAAGTTCGGTTAAACCACATGAGCAATCTAATTTGTCATCAAATTGACATCTACGAGATTTAAATCTAATACCTCTCACCTTCAATTGTATCTCAAATTTAAACCTATCACTTTCCCATAGTGTAGAATATTGCTAGTTTTCATGGACTAGAAATTTGAAGAAAAAATAAATACAAAGTAAAGAAGAAAGGAAATTCCAACGTGGTGGGCTGCGACTTTGACTGAGAGCCCTCCACCCGCAGCGCCTCCACTCTCCCCCCAAACCTTTTACTTTTCTTTCCTTCTTCTCCAAAACTACTGAGGCTCTGAGATTTCACTCTCTCTCTCTCTCTCTCTAAGCTCTCTCTGTAAGAAGTGAGAAGCATGCTTTGCCAAACGCAATCTGCAAGTTAATCAACAGCCAAAGCAAAAGCAAAAGCAAAGGCCACCGAATTTTCTGGAATCCGGTCAACGCAGAGATGCTCCAGATTTTGATCGGTCAACGCCAGCTGCTTCCCCAATTGTTAGAATTGGAATTAGGGATTCGTGTATGAGCTGAGCTCAGCTCCAATGGACCCAACACTGATGACGTCCTCCGCCTCTGCTTCTGCTTTTTGGCTGATTCTGCTGTTTGGCTTCTTTCACCTCCAGAAGCTTGCTGCCAACGTCGAAGGTACGTCAGTGTCTGTGAATTTGGGCGTGTTTGGTTGCGGGAATTGGAACGAACTAATGAATGAATGATTGAATGCCTGGTTGGATTTGACAGGTGACGCATTGAATGCTTTGAAGAGCAATCTAGCTGATCCAAACAATGTTCTGCAGAGTTGGGATCCGACTCTCGTCAATCCCTGTACCTGGTTTCACGTCACTTGTAATAGCGAAAATAGCGTTACTCGAGTGTAAGCAAACCCAGCGAACACCTCCTTTTCGATTCAATTCCGTTCAATTCAATTCTGTTCAGTTCACTTGTAATAGCGAAAATTGCGTTACACGAAATTTCTAACATTTTTGCTCCGCCCAGTGATCTGGGCAATGCCAATCTCTCTGGTCAACTGGTGGCACAGCTTGGTGTGCTTTCCAAGTTGCAGTACTTGTAAGTGTGTTTTTCGCTCTGCTTTTTTTTCGTGTCTTATCCAACTGTTCCATCACTGTTCCATCAGTATGCATTCGAATTGAAATTGGTATCGATACACTGCTGAATGAATTCACCTACTTCATTTGACATATCGAAACACTCTTTCTTGACAGGGAACTTTACAGTAATAACATAACTGGAACCATTCCCCCAGAGCTTGGGGGTTTGTCAAACTTGGTGAGCTTGGATCTTTACTTGAACAATTTACATGGTACCATTCCAGAGACGCTTGGCAACCTTGGAAAACTACGTTTCCTGTATGAACCCCCATCCTTTGTCTTTCTTTTTTATTCGATATGCTAATCTACTGTTTTTAATTGTTCCGTTGGAGTGACTTTCTTCCTTAAAAGTCCACGATAGGATTTCGGTTGAACCCAAAATATTACTTAGGTTGACCATGATCTCTCAATATTAACGTCAAGGCATATAGGCTATAGCTTGAGTTTTAACAATTTTGAAGAAGGAACACAATTAAACAAGTGATAGAACAATATGCAAAACGTCAACAAAATATAGGAAAACATGTAACTGGAACCTTGAAGGCAAATATTCCTTATGCCGGATGCATATAATTTATAGTATGATCCCTGATTTCAAGATTCACAAGAAGGGAGACTAGTTAGCTTGGTGATCGGAATTTGGAACTCTAATGCAAAGATGCATTAAGCTATAATCACCAGGTTAAAAATTCTAAAGATCTAACAGGAGCTCCTACATTTGTAGCGTCCCGTTTCTGTTATACTTTATATCTTTCTTTTATTTCTCCTCTTTTATAGATCTTCTACCCTAAAAGGGGAAGAAAAAATAGGAAAGGAAGAAAAATTTAATTTTGCATAGCTTTTACCATGACAATTGTGAAATCCCAGGTTGCATGGTATATAATAGCTCGAGCCTTGAAAAGGCCCCTTCATTAATCTTTTAAGTATTTTCGAGTGCCGTGCTTCTGAATTCTCTATAGAGTTAAGACTGCCTCAAAAGAGATTAATTGTGCTGGTAATCATGTTCATGAAGTTTGAGTATGAAGTGAGACTGTGAAGTTTCTATTTATTATGATTAACACTATCTAGTCTGTGTATATATCAAATTACAACAACAACAACAACAACAAAGCCTTATTCCACTAAGTGAGGTTGTGGCTGTATGAATCCTAGAACGTCATTGTGCTTGGGTTGGTGCCAAGTCTTCCGTGAGCTCCAAGTACTCCATGTCTTTTCTTAAAGTCTCTTTCCAAGTCTTCCTAAGTCTTCATCTCTACTCCTTTTGCTCTGAGTCTCTGTCTCGTAATCACATTTTTTTAACCAGAGCATCTGTAGGTCTTCGGTTGACATGTCCAAACCACCTTAACCGATTTCTCTTGGTCTTATCTTCAATTGTAGCCACTCCTATTTTACTTAATCCTGTCCTTGCTTGTGTGCCCACTCATCCAGCGAAGCATTTTCATCTCCGCTACCCTCATTTTTGCACATGTTGATGCTTGAGCACCTAGCATTCCGTGCCATAAAGCATTGTTGGCCTTATTGCCATCCTTTTAACATTTTCCTTTGAGCTTTAGTGGCATATAACGGTCGCACAACACACTTGATGCACTCTTCCCCTTCATCCACTCAACTTGTGATCTATGGTTGAGATCTCCATCCAATTCTCTGTTCTTTTGCAAGATAGATCTAAGATAATGAAGGCGTTCACTCTTTGGGATTTCCTGATCTCCAATCCTTACTCGTATCCCATTTGGACCCCTTTTCCCACTACAATTGCACACCATATAATTTGTCGAAGACCTTTAGATTCTTACACTTTCCGCCAATGGTTAAGCTTAGCATTTACTCTCTCATGCATTTCATCTATAACACTAAATCATTTGTTTAAAGCATACATCAAGGGATACCATCTTGAATATGTCTCGTGAGCTCATCCATTACCAATGCAAAATGGTAAGCACTTAAAGTTGAGCCTTAGTGTAACCCTATGGATATGGGAAAGCTTTCAGTTTGTCCTTCATGAGTTCTTACTGCAATCCTTGCTCCATCATACATATCCTTTATGGCTTGGATATATGCTACTTGCACTCATTTCTTCTCTAGAATCCTTCAAAGAATTTCTCTTGGGACTCTATCAGACGGTTTTTCTGAATCTATAAAGACCATTTGCAAATCATTTTGCATATCTCTATATCGTCCCATAGATCTTCGTAAGAGATAGATTGCCTCCATAGTCGAGTGCCCTAGCATGGATCCGAATTGTCTAAAACCCGTGTCTCTTGCTTCAATCGATGCTCAATTACTCTCTCCTAAGCTTCATTGTATGACCCATTAACTTAATACCCGCATAGCTCATGCAATTTTATATGTTGCCCTTATTCTTGCTGATAGGCAGCAAAGTGCTTTTTTGCCACTCATTTCGCATCTTCTTCGTTTTCAAAATCTTATCGAAAAGGTTTGTGTATATATCTGATTGCACTCATATATAGTGCAAATGGAAGTATAACATTAAGATTTAATTGGAGAGTATTATTGTTTTCTTTTTAATTTTTGAGCCACCCTTGTAACATCTTCTTAGGGTTACCCTAAGTAAACTATTTTGCTCTCTTTTTTGCTTCCCTGAAACTTCATGTGGAATTTTAAGGAGATTTCTTTATTTATTTAGATGAATACTGAGTGTACGTTACAAAGAGCACATCTTAAATTTCCAGAAATTTTGAGAATGATTCGTTTGTATTTCAAGCAGTAACAGTTATGAGATTCATATTATGTAAGGTGCTGAGCTAGAATGTGTGTGTTCAGGAAAGGTTTTGACTTTTTCTAGGAGTGAGTCCTAAACAGTGAAGGGCCTTAACACGCGGATGTTAATATCGGCAACAATAAAATTTTTAGTAAGAGGAAAATCCGTCGACTAATATCTGCAGAAATATATTTTAGGGGAAATAGAAAGGAATTCTGTAACCAGAGTGGGTGAACTCTCATATCTAGTAGGATGTCTTGAAAGTTTCCTAGCTCATTGTTCTCTTGTCTATTGTGTCCATATGTACTTTATGCACACTTAGAACTCACATACTCTTCTGTTGTTTATGGCGACTAGAAAAATGGTAAAGGAAAATGAATTATCACAAAACTCCGTTCACATTTTATTAATTGCGTCCCTTATTGTTTGAATAATTATGTATTGAAAATATAATATTTGTTGTCATTGCGATTATTTGTGATTTAACACTTTCTGTTCCATGAAACAGACGTCTCAACAACAACACCTTGGTGGGGAATATTCCCATGACTTTGACTAAAATCGAATCATTGCAAGTCCTGTGAGTTTCATGTACTTTCATCTCAATAAGAAGTGTGTAGAGAGAAAGGTTACTAATTTATCTGCCATCAAAGAATCCAAATAACGTGTAGTTTTCCCATGGAATGCAGGGATCTTTCAAATAACAATCTGACAGGGGATATTCCTGTCAATGGATCTTTTTCACTTTTTACTCCCATCAGGTTTGTTGAAGCAACTTTATTCTTTTTCTTTACCTTTTCCCTGCAGTAGCCGTCCCAGCTGATGATCTAAATGAGGTGCTGACTGCTATTCTTCATTTTGCAGTTTTAACAATAATCCTTTTCTGAAACAACTTGCAGTCCCTCCACCTCCTCCCCCTTCTCCCCCACCAAGTTCTCCAGGTTTTTACAAATACCGTTCTGTTCTTGTGATATTACCTCAAATTTATTTTGAGAGCTGGCTCTATTTTGTTTCACATACACTTGTGATATTGATAGTTAATTTTTTGGGTGTTTTTCTGTTAATTTTTTTCATAATATAACATTATTGTTGGAATCACTGCTGTAAAGATTCTAAGAAGATGCTAGTCAGGAAAGGAATGGGTTGCGGATCTGAGGGGATACTCCTAATTTTTTAGTGTACTATTTCACAGAGAGAGAGAGAGAGAGAGAGAGAGAGAGAGAGAGAAAGAGAGAGAGAGCATCTGACTCTAACTCTGGTGATTCATATTAGTACCACTGCTACTGGGGGGGGGGGAGAGAGAGAGAGAGAGAGAGAGAGAGAGAGAGCATCTGACTCTTAAGGATTTTTCATTTAAATCTGGTTCATGTTACGCAAATAACCCTTCCATTTTTACCTCTGGTGAATCATATTAGGCCCCACTGCTACTGGGGCTATTGCTGGAGGGGTTGCTGCTGGTGCCGCTTTGCTGTTTGCTGCACCTGCAATTGCACTTGCTTATTGGCGACGAAGAAAACCACAGGATCATTTCTTTGATGTACCTGGTTAGTGAACTATTAAGAGTAATATAGCTTGATTGTGTTGTAGTATGGGATGTAGGTTTCACTCATCTAATGTATTTGCAGCTGAGGAGGATCCAGAAGTTCATTTAGGACAGCTCAAAAGGTTTTCTTTGCGTGAGCTACAAGTTGCAACGGATACCTTTAGCAACAAAAATATTCTTGGTAGAGGTGGATTTGGTAAGGTTTATAAAGGACGTTTAGCTGATGGAACTCTGGTTGCTGTAAAAAGACTTAAAGAGGAGAGAACCCAAGGCGGGGAGCTACAGTTCCAAACGGAAGTTGAAATGATTAGCATGGCTGTCCACCGCAATCTGCTTCGTCTGCGTGGTTTTTGCATGACACCAACAGAAAGGCTGCTCGTATATCCTTATATGGCTAATGGAAGTGTGGCATCATGTTTAAGAGGTACTCTTCTAAATTATTTGCTGCGTTGATGAAATATTGTTTCACGACATTAAAAATTATTTGGATTACATTAATAAAATTTTATACACCTGACCAACTTGGTTTGGAGTATCACACAGATATTTTTTTAATGATCTTTTTTTCTTCAATTCTTTTAATGATCTTTTTTTCTTCAAGTTACCTCGTTTATGTTGATTTTATTTCTGTTTAATTTGAAAAGGATAACAAGGTGACCTTTTCTTGGGTAGGATGGGTGGTATAATATGTGTAAAATGAAACTACCTGTTGCTGGTAATTTAAAATTCTACTTCATAATTATGTCGATAAATTATTGTAGATCGTCCAGAAGGACATCCTGCACTTGATTGGCCAAAAAGACAATGCATTGCATTGGGTTCTGCAAGAGGCCTTGCTTATTTACATGATCACTGTGATCCAAAAATTATTCACCGTGATGTGAAAGCTGCAAACATATTGTTGGATGAGGAATTTGAAGCAGTTGTTGGAGACTTTGGATTGGCTAAACTCATGGACTACAAGGATACACATGTTACCACAGCTGTACGTGGCACAATTGGTCATATAGCACCAGAGTACCTTTCAACTGGAAAGTCTTCCGAGAAAACTGATGTTTTTGGATACGGAGTCATGCTTCTTGAACTCATCACTGGGCAGAGGGCTTTTGATCTTGCTCGGCTTGCGAATGACGATGATGTCATGTTACTTGATTGGGTATGTATTTTTGTCTTTCTGTCTGTTTATGTAGCTAATTTATTGTTATATGCAAGATTATTTCCCAACAATATTTGCATTAGGTCCACCTTCTGATTATATTTTATCATTCTATATTCCATAATATCTTTCGTATTTTATCAAAAAGACATAATGTTGTTGAAATTCAGCAATATTCTTCCTTCACTTTATTTTGTGTCCCTAAGTCCAAATCTTGGAAATTATCAAAGTTTCATACCTCAAAGTTATGAAGAAATGTTATATAATATACTGTTAATTAGGTGCATCTCCCAGTACCAGTGTTGCTATTTATTTTAGCCGAAAATGATGCGTCTCCACACTTTATGATTTTATTTCAGACCGCTAATCTCTTATGACATTCTTAATCATTCTGCATGGAACATTTCTGTAATCATTTTAGTTTGTTCTTTGTAAGGATACTTTAAAAACTTGTTACTCTTTATGCGGCTGGCAAGTTCCTGTTTGATTACTGTAAAAATCACTTGCCTTTTTTGGTCGAAATGTAGAAAACAGTTAGAATCATGGATCGAAGAAACAAAATTATAATTAGCGTTTAGAAAATAAGTTTGGTTTAATTACCTTTTGTTAGTTAGTGTTATGATTAAGCTGTGAAGATTTATTTATCTTTATTTATAGCAGCCTAAGGTTTAAACTGTTAAAGAGACTAATTTATTACATTATCTTAGGAATTATTGTTACTATTGTTGTTGCTTCTTTTGCCGATATATTGGCCTTACTGTGATTTCTTGAAGAATTTGGCATGTGTTTTGTGTCGATCCTAATTTCCTCATCATCTCTTTATTCTCGCTATTTGGCCTCCTTGCTTCTTTCTTTTCTCTCTATTTTCATTTGTCTTATCTTTGCATCATATCAATATTTGCATGACGATACATTATTGTAAGCAGTTTGATTTTCTGGAGAGAACTGCGGCCCTTCAAATTTTGAACATTACAACACATTTTTACTCTCCTAGGTGCCCTCACCTTTTGTTTCAAATCATAGAACTACCTCACATTTTCCTTTTTGTTTTAACGAAAAACATTAGGTCAAAGGACTACTGAAAGATCGGAGGTTGGAAACACTTGTTGATGCTGATCTAAATGGAAATTATGTTGAGGATCAAGTGGAGCAGCTGATCCAAGTAGCTCTACTGTGCACACAAGGCACCCCAGGGGATCGGCCCAAGATGTCAGAGGTTGTCCGAATGCTTGAAGGCGATGGTTTGGCTGAAAGATGGGAGGAGTGGCAGAAAGAGGAGGTGTTCCGCCAAGATTTCAACCCTATTCATCATCCAAATAGTAATTGGATCATAGACTCGACTTCTCATATTCCTCCGGATGAGTTGTCTGGTCCTAGATGATATGGTCGTTGGTTCCGTCCCCGTATGCATGTAAGAAGCCTTCCGAGGACGTGAGAAGGTCCATTTTGTATTTCAGTGATACCACATTTGTGTACATGTTTCTTCTTTGTTTTCGATTTTATTTTTGTCTCATGTAATTTTTAGATCACAAAACGGAGCTGGTGTTGTTGTAATTTTTATAGGGTCAACTGGCATTACGAAGTTGTATGGTGCTAGCAGGAATTAGGAAGGGCCATGAAAGCGCACCCCATTCCTTATAATTTATGTACCTATCTATCCAGAAATTAGTTCATATTGTTACGTAAATAACATCACGAAAAAATTGTCTATTTATTCTATATACTTAATGTTTTAAGGGGAAAGTTACTTTTAAAATTATCTTTGTATGATTACGGCTCTGTTTGGTATGGATTTTTTGTATCAGAAGCTGCTTTATTTTAAAGTTAAAGTTAAGCTTTAAATAAGTGTTTGGTAAAAATAAAATATCTTGCTTATTTTAAAAACAATGGTCTTCAGACAACAACTTTTAAAAACAACTTGTAAGTATATAAAAAAAAACCTTTTATGAACACCCCCGGTCATTACCACTATCATTGTTGCCACCATCACAACCACAATCATCACCAACCCCGCCACCACCACCACCACCACCACTTCCACCACTAACACCACCACCATATCCACCGCCATCGTTGTCGCTAGCGCGATCACCACTACGATAATCGACACCACCGCCGTCACAATCATAACTGCCACCACTGCCTCTACCATTGCCCATAGCACTATTGTGATCCTTTCACCTGAACCACCACACCCCAATATTGTCACCACCATCATACTGCCACCATTGTCGCTACCATCACAACCCCTGCCCTCGCTATCGCTTCCGCCGCCCACCACCCCTCTACCATATCCATTTTTGTGATCACGGTTAACATTCACATTACCTGGCAATTCATGCATGATATCAACCGTACTTGTGATACACTTAACCCTAAAATTATAGAGCACAAAGCAAATAAAAATTCTAGAAGTTGATATGATGCACACTGATTCTCTGAGTAGCTAGGGTTAGAGCAAGTAGTAGGACAATTTTTGGTGCCAAGTCAATAAGCATGTCTTATCCAACACCGCGGATCCCTTACACAATATTTTTTTTTTTTTTTTCAAATAGAAAAAAATTAGATGAAATTAGCTTTTCAGTAATAATCACGTGGAGATACCTACCTTTAGGATGAGGATCACTTCACAAATTTATTGATAAAGATGAAAGTAAAAGAAAAAGATACAAACGAAGAAACTATGCCAAAACTTCTATGTAAAGACAGAACGATCAATGAAAATGATAATAATGACAAATCCCCGACATATACTTACTTTGGGAAGGAAGACACCAACGAAAATGATAACAATGATAATAATGACAAATCCCCCTACAGTACTTTGCAGGCAACAGCCTGCAGCTGCTACTTATATAGATTCTAATTCTCTCCTTAAACCTCTATTCATCATTCATGTTTGATATTTCATGCCTAAGCGTTCTCTCTTATGCTTTTACTTTGAAGCTACACATAATTGCAAATTATTGTCCTCCTTAAAATTTATACACCTCATGTTTGCATATCTTACGTATGTATTCACGTGAATTTGTATTGAATTATGTTTGTATATGATGAAATTGGGGTTCCACCATAAAATCAATTGGTAATATGGGGAGTAACCCAAGACCATATAAGCACATAGCAAACCTTGTCTCTCACCGATGTGGGACAACTCTCAACACGCCCCCGCACATGTGGTGAATTTTCAAGCCTACATGTGGACAACAATTGGGTGACGTAGGCGCGTGTGGCCGTTGGGTGACGTAGAGCGCGTGTGGCCGTTTGGCTTCACATGAGGATAGCCTGGCTCTGATACCATGATGAAATTGGGGTTCCACCATAAAACCAATTGACAATATGGAGAGTGACCCAAGACCATATAAGCACATAGCAAATCTTGTACCTCACCGATGTGGGACAACTCTCAACAATATCATATTTCATCAATCCTAAAACTAGCATCGGTCAATTTTATACCTTCAAAGTCCCACTTGAAGAATTTGTGATGAACCACCCATGCCGAAGCACAAGAGCTTTTGTCCAACTAGGAGACCAATCATAACGCGGCACGTATCAACATCAGAATAAACTAGGTGACCGAAACAACCTCACACTTTGCATTGTTCCAAAATCAACTTGATTTTTTACATCAACAAAGTATATATGTACATATGCGAGATTCCGTGCATGCTGATTTTATAGGAGTTATGTTTATAGTAGTTGCGAGAGACGTTGACTGTAAAAGAGTATTTGCCAGTTCTTGTTCTATGAACGAGGGTATAACTAGTTCACAATGGAATCATAAGCCAACATCGTTAGAAATCTCCAAGAACTCTAATTTCTTAAATTAGTGAGTAGTTGTTATCATACTCTCGGTTTAATTTGACAGTTAAGTGCCCCAAGTTTAGTGCAGTGACACAAAGAATCGGAAGTGTCAAAACTGTTACTCAAAACTCGTTACTTCACTTCCATTTAGTGCATATGTTTTAGTTCGAAGTATTTTACACACTCGAATGCAGAAAAGCTACAACAACAATCAAGTCTTAACTCACTAAGTGAGGTTGCTGTATAGATCCTAGATCGTCATCATGCTTAGTTTTGTATCAAGTCTTCTATTAGTTTCAAGTACTCCATATCTTTTCTTAAAACCTCTTTTCAAGTATTCCTAGGTCTTCGTCCACTCCTTTTGTCCTGATCCCGTCTCGCAAAATCGTATTTTTTAACCGAAACATATATACATCTTTAATTTACGTTTCTAAATCATCTTAACCAATTTTCTATCATTTTATCTTCAAAATATACTCCTTAACTGGTATTGATAAGAATTGATAAGAAAAATAAAAAACCTGGATATACAGTCCAAGGTATGGAAACTGACCTTCCAACCACTTAAAAAGCTTCAAATATCCAAAAGCAATGATCTTCCATTTCGGCCTTCGAGTGAATGGAAAGCAAAGGAAAAGGCCATCATGTATGATGAATGATATGCCTGCCGCCATTTTTGTCTCAAACCTAATTATATCCTCCTTCATTAATTGGCTTCCAATTTACTCTTTAATTATCAGTAGCTTGTGATCATTTGACAACATATAGTAATAGCAGAACTACTTATAAATTGAGAGAGATTTTTCAATATGTCGAAAACATGGTCAAATACATCAACTACCATGATATAAGTGGTTGGATTTTTTTTATTAAGTATCCAAACACTTGTATTATAATACTTTGTACATCGAATTGTATTTCAGGCACACAAGTAACAACATTTTAAAATAATTTAAACTTTTTTATTTTTCAACATTGAAATAAAATTACAACGAGGATCCTATATACGGATCCTAATTTTGAGTATGTCAAAGTTTAACCTAGACAACAATAAAGAAGAAAATTAATAAACGAAATACGTATGGTCATATGAATATCCTACGAAAGCTTATCTATCTACAACTATATTTTGTTCTCGATAAACATGCATATAGAGACTCATTATATTTGGAATTATGAATACTGTTTTTTTCCAACTTTTATATATTGTATTGATTGATTGATTGATTGATTGCTGCTTTATGATTTTGATCGTATCAAAATACATACACGCTTATTGTTTTAATATATTCAACAACAGTACAGATCCTCTCCAGATCTAAAAAAATTGAGTCTAAGGATCAAATAATCTGTGCTGTTGAAATTTGATCTAACAGTTATAAACAGAGGGTCTCTCTAAAGTTATAATAATTGTAACTGTTGGATCAAATTTTAACGGTTCGGATCATTTGATTCTTAAGCTCAATTTTTGTAAATCCAGAAAGGATTTGTACTCATTCAACGGCACCAAATCGTATAAAGCTAATTATCATCTTCTTCATGTTAATTAAGCGATTGCGGGACCTCGACAGCCAGAAATAATCTTGACCACGAATTATCCTCAGGCATTTAACAAGAATACAAAAACTAATAAATCACTTGGTCCCATTTTTAAATTGTAAACAATTGCCACCAATAATTAAATACTGCATATATATATAATTTGCATTAATCTTCTGGCAAGGGGCTGGAAAACGTGATTCCAACGGCGAGCGACGAAGACTTGCGGTCAATACTCTACATAAGACGCTTTTAGACGTTTTAACATCGTCTTTAGAGGGTTACAAACAGCCTTTTAAGTTTATGCGAGTTTTAATGAAAAGGGCTTAGATCAAGATTATTTTAATAAAAAATCATCCTATAGTTTTCTTTAATCAAAAGTATTTCAAAATTAACCATAAAGATAGAGGCAACCAATTCTACATGAGCTGAATTACAAAGCCCAACAGAAACAAAAATAAGTTTCCAAAATTACCTCAACAAAGAGGCGCATGTCTGAAACTTGTTTGTTCTCATGAAGGAGAAAACTCACGTCAGCTCCAAGTAGAGCGTCGATCAACGTTTCGTTTTCTGGGTTTTTCTTCCTTCATTCTCGGTGCATATATCAGTTTTTGAATTTCCTTGTCCAAATTAGATTCAGATTTGAAGAATAACCAGACTTTGAGAAGAAAAAAAAATCTCAAATTATTGAATCCAATCTCCAAAAGTACAATTAAAAAGAAACGAACAAGAAAAGAGTTGTGGAATTGAATCAAGGAGGAGGACACTCAAACTGAATCCATTTTCCATGGAACAGGAAAAACCCAAAAATTCCAATTCCTTGCACCCATTTCTCCATAAAACTAGAAAGAAAAATATATCTCTACCTGTGATAAAATCACCTTCCCCAATTACAAAATCTAGAAGAAAAAAAAGAAAATAGAAAAAGTAGACGAGAAAGAGAGAGAAAAGTGACTTCAACCATGGCGTTCAATTTTCATAACACTGTTAATGTTAAACATTTCTAGGAAATAGTATGATTTTTTTGCCACTTTTTTTAGAAAACAATGCAACTCGTTATGTTTTGAATCTGTAACTGTTTCTGGAAAAACTAACACTGTCTCTACAAAAACTAACACTGTCTCTGCAAAAACCTAACACTGTCTTTGGAAAAACTAACACTGTCTTTGGAAAAATTAACACTGTCTTTGGAAAAACTAACACTGTCTCTAGAAACAGTGGCTTAGATTCCAGAAACAATGTTACTTAAAATCCAAAAACAATTTATTTTTACAGTCTAGAAACAATGACCCGTCGTTGTTATTGAATAGCATGCATATCTCAAATTTATTTTCTGGAGAAACAAACGATGAACTCCACTTATGAAGAAAATTGAAAAACATTACCTCAAATCCACTATGAATAATAACGACAATCACATTTCAACAAAATAATACAAAACATAAATTAAATAGTATGAGGATCTATATTTTTGTTTCAAAGAAAAAGAAGAACGTCTGCAAAACAACTATGAACTCCATTAATGATAAAAATCTGGAACTCAACCTAAAAAAATTAGGGGTAAAATCGACAAATCATAATTTATTATAGTTGAGCAATTTTTAGTTGTATTGCTTTAATATGGGCCTTGTACTAATCATTAAACAAAACTTATAACATGGTGTTTTATTAAAACTAAAACTTTTCAAACCATTTTCATTAGTTTTCCTTAAGTTTATTGGGTGCTTGAGTAATTTTTTAATCTCCCTTTTTAATTTCTTTTGCAGCTAGGGTTTTCCCAATGACTTTATATTCAACTGTTAGGGCTGTATTCAGTCTACTTTCATCGTATTATCAATTTAAACGAGAACTTTTCTTAATTCTATATTAAAGGAGAATCGTTCGTGAATCCTTAACAGAATACTTTTGTTGGTGTCATATTCGTACTATTATCCTCGGTATGTATTTCAGACTGTCCAAAGGAATCAACAAAGTTGGATGTAAGAAATAGAATGAGAATGTCCTTTTTATTTGTTTGGTCGAAAGCCAAGTGACAATCTAATCACGGCCAATTGACACCGACGTGGTCACGTGCACGTTATGTTTGTATATGATCTTCTTAACTGCATGCGGGTGCCTCTTTCTTCATAGAATTAAAGTTCTTTTATTAATGATTACTTGGAGAGTAAAGTAGGCTTCAGCTGGGACAGCTTGCATTCTGATCAACTGCTATGCCGTGTTTGTCCCGTAACATAATATCCAGAGATGCTTTTTCAATTGGAATGTAATAACTAGAGCTTAGAGATTTATCAAATAGTGGTATATATGCATCTTAGTAAGTTGATACGGTGCTAATAATCGTTTCTTATGCAATTCAAATCTTTAAAAAAATTTCATTTAAGGATCATCTCTGTAAAAGTTGATCAAAATAAAAAATTGATTGTTGTCATAACCAATTTACCATGTATTGAAAATATTGTGTTGGTTCATCGTATGATCATATTAAGATAATCAGTCGCTTTTGATTTGAATGAATTATTCTAAAGATGTTTTTTACTGATAGTTTAAAAACAGATCGTGAAATACATTTTGAAGTGGGTCTAGATTAGTGAACGTCAAATTATCTTACAAACAAAACAGACACATAATAAGTTCCTTTAAAAAAATATTCTCATCATTGGAAAAAACTAACTATATATATTTTAAAGGGTTAAGTACGAATAACTACCCAATTTAAGTCATAAATTTGCATAACTAAACTACGTCGATTTGAAAATTCAAAGATCCGTATACAACTTAAGAGTAAAACCCGTTTTAATAATTGTCCACATCATTGCCACTTAGTACTATGGTCTAATGGTATTCTTCTTCACTTGTAAGTGAGAAGTCTTAGGTTTGATTCTTACCAAAGGCGAATTTGAATCACATTATTGCTAGCCAATTGTGAGGATAAGCCCACCCCTCTCTCTTAGTGTAGATAATATCATTTGTTCAAAAAAATAAAAAATGATTGTCCACATCGTCACTTAACACTAGTGAGCCTAACAAATGTCTATTTTTAAAAACGTTAGATAGTTATTTACAACGTTTTAAAAGGAGTCAATTTGGAGAATTAGAGCTCCAAAGACGACAATTAGAAGAGACCAACTCTAGTGTTTGTCCACCTCGTCAATTAATGCTAGAAATATCATCACTTACCGTTAGTAATTAAAGTCATCACCTAACGCAGATGACCTTACAAATGTCTAGTTTTTTAAATATTAAGTAATTATTTAAAATATTTTAAAAGATTACGACAAATTTGAAATCACACCTAAAGATTAGGTACGTATCTAGACTTAATCCTATTTTAAAAGTACAAAAAATAAAGATCTCACTTATAAGGGTGTGCCTAAAACTTCAACTTCATAATGTAAATCAAGCAGCGTTTGAAATATCCTGGATATGCTCGATTTTTCGAAGGAAATATCCAAAAATTCAGGGAACGATATGGAAAGAGGGGGTGAAGTCTAAACTTCACCCCATATCCACTATATTTCCGAAAATCAGTCAATATTCTCGATATTTTAAATATTTTCAAGAAATATCTAGTGTTTGTAGACAATTTGCAAAAAGTTTGCACGAAATATCCATGAGCCTATGCATTCTTTATTTTTTAATTTCTTTCTTTATGGTATTAGTTTACTTCAATAAAACTTGTGTAGCTTTCATGACGAAAATTTCAATTCAGTTATGTATAATTTATTATTTCTAGTGAAATGCTTTATTTTATTACTTGTCATTCTAAGGAAGTTTTTCTTCTCACATATCACATACTTATTGTTTACACAGTATCTAATCATTAATTCTTGATTCATACATGTGTTGTGGCTTAATATGACATTCCCTAAAAAATAATTTTAAATTTCCATGTTTTTGAGCAAATTTCTATCATTTCCATCGAAGATAATCGATATCAATATCGACATATGATATATCCATTGATATTTCCATAAATTTGCTTATTGATATTTCCACCGATACCGATATTTTAAACACTAAAATCAAGTTAAAGATTTAATCATTGAAATCATATAAATTCATAAAATCATGTAGTTTAAATTGTTTGCTTTATGCACATGAAATTAATTTTTGCATAAAAAGAAAAAGAAGTTGCACTGCAGCTATATACTTGTTAATATCCATCTGGATCCATGGCTGGCATCAAAATATCCTCAAGCCACAAGACAAAGTTCAAAGTCACGAGGTTCTGTACCGAATGTCCATATACATGCACATCTAGCTGAAGCAAAAAGCATTTGGAACTTATACAATTACACATATAGTTAATACTCAGTTATTCAATCTGTAATGTACGTGTAAATTAATACAACATCAACAAAGCTTTATTTTATCAAATGGGATCAGTTGTATGAATTTTAGAATGTCACTACGCTCGATTTTGCACCAAATTTTTCGTTATCTCCAAATACTGCATATATTTTCTTAAAGTACGCGTAAACTAATCAAATAAATTTAACAGAAACCAAATTGCCTGCCTCACTCGATAATACTTAGTTGTTTCTTTTAGGAGTTATAAGGAGTAAGTAGACTCCACGCGTAGATGGATAATGCAAATGTGGGGATGCCTACAAATGGTTGATTATATAATTGCCGCTCGATGATTGCAACTAATATTCTTTTACAAAAAAATTGGTCCAATATTATAGTGCACTGCACTTTTTAGCTTGTAGCATGGAGCCATATTGGAGGAGAAAATGCTTTGAAACCAACTGTTGCTCACCAATGAGAATTGTGCTGAATAATTTACGAATGGGATATCGAACAATTGACAAAGTTAAATGTGAATTACATTGAGTTGTTTCATTTTTAATTACATTGAAGCCAACCGAAATTTTATTAAGAAGGATCAAGAACGTAGAGTGCACATTCATGTCAAACATAATCAAGAACCCACACACATTAACAAAACACTACGATTTCACAATTAAAAACTCATTAAAGATACGATACAATTTCTTAACCATAGAGGACTCACGTCCAATCAACATGAAAAATAACACCCACAAAAATTATACCACGCAACCTATGAAACTACCTACAGGTACCACGAGGTACCCTTTGAGGATCTTCCAATCACTGGCAAAGAAGCATTGCTGAGTTGCCTCTAACAAACTTAGAGCTTCCTCATCAAAGTATTTTCTCATGCACACAAATTACAAGAAACACAAAAATCACCCCTCATTCTTGGACGACAGATGCCGCTCAAAGTTTTTCACAGCTGCCCTATTATGCATGTGATAATTAAGAAGCAGGTTGAGGTACAACATCAGTGTAATTAATAGTGGGTGGTTGGCGGGTCTCTCTACTCTAAAGAGAGAATGTGGTTGATAGTGGGCTGTTAGCGAGTCTCTCTAAGCCCTAAACCCTTGGTCTCTTCAGACTCACTAGACAAATTCTCTCTTTTACATCATAGGATTTTTCGTTGCTCACTTATATATGTTTCTAGAAGGAAATGTTGTTGACGACCAATTAGCCAATTTAGAGCTATACTCTCTCCTCTACGGTCAAATTTTTGTGGGTTCTGAGCTTACAATTCTGTCCCACCTTCTCTACGTGTGGTTTTATAATTATTTGTTTATATTTGGTGTTTTGCAAGTTCTTACATATTCGTTGGGCTTTGTGATATAGCAATATGTTTACACTATATATAAAGAATAAATTAGTATCAAACTTGTCACTCACAAGATCACTTACAAGTAAAGAAAAATATCACCATAACATAATCCTAAAATTCTTAAAAAGACCCTAAAACGTCCTATTCGATGGATGAAAAGATTGAGAGGCAGCACATTGAGTATTGTGATTTGTAGGGCTGTATCAAGTGCATGACTTACCTTCCTAGGGTTGGCTTGGGTTAGTATAAAGCCGAAATATGATGAACGGGAGAATCTCTCTCACCGGCCGGTTCACGTGAGTGTATGTTACCGAGTATGCCAAAACCGACCCCATTGGCCAATTCTCAATCCCAAACAACGAGCTCAAATTAACCTGCAGCACTACTTTATACAACGTAAGCATCAAACCATATGTCCTATTATCCTCCTACTAGTCCTATCCTATGACTCTCTCTCTCTCTGTCTCTCTCTCTCTCTCTCTCATATTCACATGCATGCATGGGATATATGCTATACAGTATACACTCCCAAAACGCAGAAGCAGAAGACCCAATCCCGAACAGATAGAAAAGGGGAAATCCTTCACGGACTCGGACAAACCCGTCCTACCAAGTCCCAAATAGTAAATACCAGCCTAGCCAGCACCAAAACATGGCACTAGATTCTCTCAAATGGCAAATTTTGCTTCCTGCCACTGCCAGCATGTCATGCACTATTCCATTTAATGGAAGCTGCTATTAGTCCTCCCAATTGCCCTTCACGGGCTGCTAAAAAACAACGTGGTTTTATTTACTTGTACTTTCCTTTTCTTCCCATTGCTTACCTACTTTCTAAATTCTAATTATTTAAAATAACCCACAATATATTCTTTTTATTATATCATTATATATACACACACATGTGTGTGTGTGTGTAACAACCTGCTAGTACGAACCCACAAGCCCATGAGGCATTGAAGGCATAGGAGGCATAAAAGGCATAGGCATGGAGGAAATGCATTAAGGCAACAATAACAACCCTTTTGCTTCTTTGGGAACTTGTTTAAAGAAGCCACCCCATCCCTCCTTTCACAATTACAAACAATGGCTTCCTCTATCATTTGGTTCTCTGTTTTCCTCTGCTCCTTTTTGTTTCAATACTTGTTATTCTTTTCGCCAAATTTTAAGGGTGTTTTAGGCCAATCGTCGCCGGTTTTTGCTTGCGATGTCGCTAGCAACGCAACCCTATCGAGCTTCGCCTTCTGCGACACGTCCTTGGGGGTCGATGCGAGAGTGGCGGACTTGGTTAAGCGGCTGACATTGCCGGAGAAAATCGGGTTTTTGGTGAACAATGCAGGGAGTGTGAGCAGGCTTGGAATTCCCAAATACGAGTGGTGGTCGGAAGCATTACACGGCGTCTCATACGTCGGCCCCGGCACCAAGTTTTCGAGTCTCGTTCCCGGAGCTACCAGCTTCCCTCAGGTCATCCTCACTGCCGCTTCTTTCAATACTTCTCTCTTTGAAGCCATTGGCAGGGTAAGCACGCAAATGACACTACTTAATAACTTCATCTCTTTCACCTTCATTCTGTCAAATTATTTAATAACTTCCATCCCTTTCACCTTCATTCTGTCAAATTATATTCGTGCCATGCAAAACATTGCTAATTATTTGCATCATTTTTCGTTTGCTTTGGATATAATTTTCATTCAAATTTGATGCACACGGTTATTGGTGGCTAAAAAATAACTAATTAGCAATTTTCCGGCACCTGATCAAAGTTCAATCGATTAATCATGAATTTTGTTTTACGTCTTGAATCTTTCACTGCCATTTGTGTCACTGTCATCCTCACCATCATCAATAATCATTACTAATTAGATTAGTGTATTTATTAGTTTGTCTCTTGTTATGGTTGAGTGGATGCGTCTAAACTAAATGTCAAATTGCTTAAACCCGCTAATAAATTGTGACAGAAATATGTATGTAATGTTGTACACATACTTTGTATCCGAAAAATGCTTTTACAGCTGTTGAACAAAGTAGCATCCGTCAGTGGTTTTCCTTTTATATAATGAAATAGGAGAAAAATTGTTAGTGGTAGGGCTGCCCGATAACAGCATCCGCAGGTACCTTTCACAAACATAAGTACTCTATCTTTTTTTGGGTTCACCCAATTAGATTCCGGTCGCACTTGGCGTAAAAGGTGTCCTAGTCAAGTAGTCAAATATCACACCGAAATTTTTCTGTTGAAAAAGAATCTGCGATTGGATCGTAGTTGGAGATTAGTTGTTAGAGATTAGTTCCAAATTGAACAAAAATTGAGGAGGTTAGTTTAATAAATATCATCTGCTTTTACTGCTTCATGAACATGAGAGATTTGACCTTGATTTTTGGAGTTAGTTCTTGGAAAATAATAGTAGTTGCCGAGTTGGTGAGAAAGTTTGATTTTTGGGGTCACAGGTTCCCCAAGTAAGTACACTTTTTAAGGGATTCCAGCTTGCAGATGAAGAAAACGTACTATAAGGGGGTTGAATGGATGATACTGGTACTGGTCGACTGCCTGTGAACATGGATTACTTACTGCATATATAACTTATCACATCTTTTAAAGGGAAAGCGTTCCCCCAAAAATAATAAAACAAAATTAAAAAATTATATCATGTTTTGGACAGTAAACGAGCGGACAAATGATGAACATAATTTAATGAAAAACAAGCTCAATCATTAAGAGAATATATATATATATATATATACACGCATTTTTTTTGTTACAATATAAATATACACATAATTTTTTGTATACTAATTACTTTGTATAATCCAAAATGATAAAGTAGATTATTCGGATGCATAGATCCAAATTTGAGCAAGTATGTGTGTGTGTGTGTGTATTATATAATATATTGAAATAATTGCACATTGACCATTTTGTTTGAATGTGTCACACTTTTTTACTTTTTTTACACAAGGACTTGTCTGGTTGCATTTGGTTCCATTATACAGATGTTTTTCTAATATCCATGAGTTTGGTCGGTGCATTAAATGATCAACTCATTTACTGGTATTGTAAAAATTGAGGGATAGCATCCATAGGATCGAGTTCTATGAAGGTAACCATAAACCAGATCACTAACCCTAAGCTCTAAAGTGAAAATTCTGTACTTAAAACCCTTCAACCCTTCTTAGTAAGGATCTCATTCAACTTTCACAAAAAATAGGACGATAGTACCATCGTAGAGATTATATATTTACTGTATATTGACCATCATATTACTAAAAAAAAAAAAAAAAAAAAAAAAAGAGAGGGTGAAAGGTGAAATGTAAAAGAGGTCTTGCATAGTATATACATCATTCATACAGCGATCATATACCTATTCTGTTTTTACTATCGTAAAAGAGATCCCTACTAAGAAGATGATATACGTATATATATGTACATGGTAAGTCACTTGAACTTTAATGCGTAGAATGATAAACTTGATATATGCTAATATGATTAATTTTGTATTTGTGCAATTACCAATGCCATACATACATGTTACCTAAGCAGCTGTTTTCTGCACGGTCAGGTGGTTTCGACGGAGGCCAGAGCAATGTACAATGTGGGATTGGCAGGACTGACATTTTGGTCACCAAATATTAACATATTTCGAGACCCCAGATGGGGAAGAGGCCAGGAGACTCCGGGTGAAGACCCGGTGCTCTCGAGTAAATACGGATCCGGATATGTTCGAGGCCTTCAACAAACCGACGATGGTGACAAGAATAAGCTTAAGGTTGCTGCATGCTGCAAACATTATACAGCCTACGATGTAGACAATTGGAAAGGGGTTGACAGATACCATTTTAATGCAGTGGTAAAGAAACCAAATTTTCTCAACTTTTTTGAGTGTCGATTCTAATGTACTTGATTTAATTTGCACAAAGTTTTCGTCCCACTAATTTATCTTGTGTTGCTTGTGATTGTTAGGTAACGAAACAAGATCTGGACGACACATTTCAACCGCCATTCAAAAGTTGTGTTATCGATGGCAATGTCGCGAGTGTCATGTGTTCTTACAACCAGGTTAATGGGATACCAACCTGTGCAGACCCCGACCTTCTTGCTGGAGTTATCCGAGGCGAATGGAAACTAAATGGGTACGTATTATTTCGGTTGTATGATTGTTAATGTTACTGTGGATGGTTGAGAATATATAGGTGTTGAAGTTGAAGTTACATAAGTAACATTGGATTGGATTGGATACTGGTGCAGATACATTGTTACGGATTGTGATTCAATAGATGTGTACTACAAGCAGCAACACTACACAAAAACACCAGAGGAAGCTGCAGCTAAGGCTATATTGGCAGGGTTGGATCTCAACTGCGGATCTTTCCTCGGACAATACACGCCAGGTGCAGTCCAAGCAGGACTTGTGAAGGAGGCCGACATTGACAGGGCCATCTCCAACAATTTTGCTACTTTGATGCGTCTAGGCTTCTTTGATGGTGATCCCAGCGACAAACCCTATGGAAAGCTTGGCCCAAAAGATGTGTGTACCTCAGAGAACCAGGAGCTAGCCCGTGAAACCGCCAGGCAAGGGATAGTACTGCTAAAAAACAGTCCGGGATCACTGCCTCTGTCTCCCACGGCCATCCAATCCTTGGCAGTCATTGGTCCCAATGCCAATGTCCAAAAGACAATGATCGGAAACTACGAAGGTACCAATACGTACGCAATGCATGATAAATTAAACTAATTTTCTAGTTTGTATCAAACGAAACTACAACTACATTGCCTTTAAGTTATTGTTCTGAATTACAATTTTGCAGGCACGCCGTGCAAGTATACAACTATTCTGCAAGGCTTAAGTGCCTCAGTTACAACGAATTATGTTGCCGGCTGCGCCAATGTGGCTTGCGGTACTGCGCAGGTAGATGATGCTACCAAGATAGCAGCCTCAGCAGATGCAACTATACTTGTCATGGGTGCAGATCAATCGATTGAGAGAGAGAGTCTTGACAGGATTGACCTGCTTCTTCCGGGACAGCAAACACTCCTCGTAACAGAAGTTGCAAAGGCAGCAAAAGGCCCAGTAATCCTTGTCATAATGTCTGGCGGAGGGTTCGACATTACATTCGCCAAAAACGATACTAAAATTACAAGCATACTTTGGGTTGGTTACCCCGGCGAAGCTGGTGGAGCTGCGGTAGCTGATGTAGTTTTTGGTCAATATAATCCAAGTAAGCTAGCTATATATAGTCCTTATTTTCTTAATATTTCAAAATTTGCACTGCTCATATATAGTTATATAATTATATACCCTAATCGTAACTAGCTAAATGACATATATGATATTTATTGTTGCAGGCGGGAGACTACCTATGACATGGTATCCACAATCGTATGTGGACAAGGTTCCAATGACAAACATGAACATGAGACCGGATCCTTCGAACGGTTACCCTGGCCGGACTTACAGATTTTACACTGGTGAAACCGTTTACTCCTTTGGAGACGGACTAGGCTACTCTGCCTTCAATCACAAACTAGTTCGAGCGCCTAAGCTGGTATCGATTCCCTTAGAAGAGGGTCATGTATGTCACTCGTCAAGCTGCAAGTCACTTGACGTTGTGGAAGAAAGATGCGAAAACCTAGCTTTTGATATACATTTGGGGGTGAAGAACATGGGAAGGATGAGTGGAAGTCATACGGTGATGTTGTTTTCGAGTCCTCCAGCAGTGCACAAGTCGCCGCAGAAGCACTTGTTGGGTTTTGAGAAGGTGTTCGTGAGTGCTAAGAGAGAAGCATTGGTTAAGTTCAACGTGGATGTTTGCAAGCACCTGAGTGTGGTCGATGAGCTTGGAAACAGAAAGGTTGCTTTGGGAGAGCATGTGCTTCATGTGGGAAGCTTGAAACACTCTTTCAGCGTTAGGATTTGATACAAGTTTTCAACTCCTCTCTGCTGCTGTAATTCTTTTCAGTGTCTTCTCAATCATTTTCCGTGAGGAGAGATAGAGATAGCGGAATGGAAAATTTTGAGCAATGAATAAGTTGGGAGAGTTGTCAAAATTCTCTCAAATCTTGTTCAAAATCAAAGAATTACTAATTTGAAAAATGAAATCAAGTATTGGGTTTATCTTCAATTATTTTTCTTTGCCTTGCAATATTTCTTTGGATAAGAACAAATTCGCAAAAAAAAAATTAGAATTCCGCTACAATGCTACGTATTATTAAATGTAGAGCAGTTAATACATTAGACCCCAGCCAATGTCACAAGGCCTGTCACTTAAAGTTGGGCTTGCTACTCAATTAGGATCTTGCTTTTGATATTTTAATTTAGAATGTGGTTTGGTTGGTGTGTGGGGATAAGGGGGATCTAACAAGATCATCACACATCACTTAACTAGGCTTAGGTCAAATAAGCAATAGTTTTAGGCCTCTTTTGGTATGAGGATTGAATTGGGAATGAGACTTCTCTAACTTAAAGGAGATGTTGAGTGGAGAAATGAAAACATGATGTCTAACTGAAGGGTAGAATATGGATTACTCATGAAGAAAATTTATTTGTCTCGATCCTTTCCAAAATCGTAAGATTAAAAGGCATGAGTTCCTTTCATGCATAAGCCTTTTCTAATCCCATCTAAATGAAAAATCATTCAGTTTTACCTTCAATATGCCTTGAAATAAGGAAATTATCTATTACGGTCTAGCTTTACATACCAAACGAGCTCTTACTATCCTTTTATTTTATTTTCTCTACACTTTACAAAGAACTATTTTAATGAGATACATATTAAATTTAACTTGTGAAAAGTCATTCATTTATTCCATCCTTAAAATTAGATTTTTGGGCTAATTACATTTTACACTCTTAATGAATTTCTACTTTTTTAAATTTTATGGATCATGCTATAAGTACTTGAACTTGCGTACGTAGTGTATGTATATGTGACTAAATCTAGAATTCGATACTTGCCTCTAATGTTTGAGTATGAAGCTTGGTGGTGGCATATGAAACCCTAGTGCTTATTGCTTATCTTTCCTTGTTTATTTAGTTTCGATTTTGTTCTTGTTGCCTTGTTAATTTTCAAAATTCATTTGCTAACTTTTCCATGTTCGTCACTCGACTATGTTGATGGTTCTTACCGTCTATTGTCATGTTATTAATTTCTTACGTTTTATTTATTTATTTATCTTTGTGTCTTTAATCGATTAGTATTAAGTTGTAATCATGATGTAGAATAAAATCGGTGCTTTAGATGAGGAAAAATTAAAAGAAGGAAGCAACTTTTAATCAAGAAAAGTGATTGGAGAATTGGTAATTTATGGGTTAAAAAGTTATTCATTGCTAGCATATTCGGAAGTAAATGTTTTGGACTTTTCAGGTTGTTCAGATTAACGTACATTTTGTTTGACTTGTCAGTTTTGGTACCATTATATATGGATTCGAGGAAAACGACGAGATCTACAAGTCTTGTGTTTGACAAGAAGCCTAGTCAGAATTTGGCTGAATTTCAGTTTTTACTAGCCTAAAACAAGATTTTAATATTTTAACATCTTTTTTGATATTTTGTTATTTGTTTATTTATTTTTTCTATCTGGTGCTAGGGTTTATTAAGATTATTAAACAACTTTTAGAGTTGCATTTTGTTCATCTTATCATATTATTAATCAAAATTCGAAAGTTTTTCTCGATTCTATGGCGTTTGAAAAATCTATTCAAAGATAACTATTCGTACTTTCCTTTATTTATAACTTCCGTAGCGTCGCATCAATCCCAGGAGTAACAACCTGTACTTACATAAACTATAATATGGTGTGATTCAAAGCAGTTACAAGCTATTCAATTTAAATTTTAGTTAGCCTACTTAGGGTGTCCTAAAGCGACACAAGATTACCCAAGGAAATATAAAACTTAGACCTACCATATGTTACTATTAATGAGATGTCTCTCCATCTTATGAATGCATGCTAACATATAATAAACCTGATTTTGTGGTCATTTCTGATTAAACAAAGGTGTTGGTTGGGAACAGAAAATGACAAGGAAACATCCAACCTATTGAACAACCCAGGTAAGGTTAAGTTGCTAATCATGATTAGCATAGAAAACAAGCTAGTGAATGAAATGATCAAGTTGTCTAATGTCGAAAGTCAACAGATCCGTATCAACCAATGAACTTGTTTTTTCTGATAAAGAAAAGAAGAAATAATACTAATTCTAATAATGTGACACGGAGCTATGCGATGTTTGCTTAAAGAACTTAGTGATCGTTTGATAATCATTTTATTTTCATTTTTTACTTTTTTGAAAACTTAGTATTGAAATATTGTTTGGTAACTATTTAAAAAAAAAAAAGAAAAAAAAAACTAAAACCAAAATGTGAAAAATTAGTGCCAAATTTTAAAAACTCGGTGCCAAAGTTGTTGTTACTAAATAAGAATTTAGTTTTCAAAAAAAGTGAAAAGATCCCTACCAATACTCATTCTAATCTGAGATCATTTAGTCATATAAATGTATCAATTGAATCAACGTTATATGTACCAAGTAGCTATTAATAATGAGCAGTTGATTTATCTGATACATTTGGATGACTAAATAATCTCGATCTCGAAAGAATTTTTGTAAGGACAATCTTTAAATGAAGATTAAAAAGTTGAGCGGCTTCCAATTATAAATTTTCTAGGATGAAGTTACATTATTTTCAAGTGGGAAAATGAGCCCATATCCCAGAGGGGAAATTCAAGCATTATCCATACATAAACACTAAAAGAGAAATTTATACATGTCCTTGTATTACTAGCACGTAAAGTTATTGTAGAGGTGTATCCATGCAATACAAATTATTTTTACACAACACTAGTACACCGTTAATATGGCGCCTAATAGTAGTAAAATAAAGACGCGTAAATTTTTATCTACATAACCTTATTTTACTAATATGAACTCATGTGACGGTCGATTCGTGCCATTTAAGTTTTTGTTAATAATAGGCCAAGACAACTTAAGCACAACCAGACAAAGCACAGAGTGTCACACGTGCCCTAAATGCTGCACACTTTCCAATGAAACCAACGTAGTTGGGATCGAATCAGCATAGGGAACTGAACTATTATGGGAAGTGCTGGCCAATAGGACGACGACGCGTGTGAATGTTGTTAGATTCCAAGAATTGCAGTTGAGGACGTCTGCAGCAAACTGGCAATGAAGCCACCAGAAAACGCTCAATTAAATCTCATTCGTTTAACCAAATCGAGGGACAATTTTGTCAAAATACATTTACAGAGTGGAACCTATGGACGATTGTTGTGATTAGAATTAAAGTATTTGTGTGATTAGCCACTCAGTACTACGGTCTGATGATATTTTTTTTTCATTTAGAAATAAAATGCCTTATTTTCAAATCTCGTGGATGACGAATTCGATATCAAGCTAGACTGTCCATTTTGGGACTTTGCCGAACTCTCCCTCCTCTTAATGTAAAAATGTCAATGTACTAAAAAAAGTATTTGTGTGATTATATAAATTCAAATATACTGTATTTAAGTTTTTTTATATAATCGATAAGATATTAGACTTTCTTACTTGTATGAGAAGTAAGTTCATTATGTTTACGATAAGTATTTCCCCTATTACTCTCTTTTCTCTCTATGCCATAACACTCCACTTTCTCATTAGATTATTTTGTTACAAACCCGTTCACAATTTTCATCATTGCAATCTATGTCACTTCTAAGACATGAATTCAAGTTTCGATTTGTTTTCAGACTTGATTGCATGAAACATTTACCACGAGGCACGCCGCCAAACTGAGCCGAGAAGCCAAGCCGCTTCAGTCCAAATCCCAAGTCGAAATGATGCCACCGCGTCAATCCTTCCACAAACTTGGACTACTGCCTGAGCTTGCCTCCTATTGATCCAGCCATCACCTTCACCATTAAGCCACACGCTCCCATAATCCATTATATTTTTGTAAAATTTACTCTTTTCACTTATATTATGATACTTACTGTAGTATTATAGACTGGACGGAAAAAATCTCTCCAACTTTAGGAACGGCGACGTGGTTTTGCCCAAAACTACTGGCGAAAAGCCACACTACTTGGTTGTGGGCGAGAGGGCAATGTTGACTTTTCAGGAGCCGTCGTTTTCAAGGAAAAGTATATGGGTCGTCCCAGGCAATTAGGAAGCGCCACGCTCCCGAGTCCCGACAGTTGTGACCCTAAAGGCTATTTCTGGTATTTCACCAAGTAAATAAAATTACAAAATAAATTAAAATATAGGAAATGAAGAAAAATACAGAACTGGAGAGCCGTCTGAATAAATAAATAAAATAAAATAATAGTGCCGACATTATTTGAAAATACCTAATTGCAATTGGCACTCTGGTTGTTTCATATTTTATTTTTTTAGTTGGAAGAAAAATTGGGATGCATCTTCTCCCGCAGCTGCCCAGATGCGCCATTTCTCTCCAAATTTCCTTTGAATTTGTCACCAAGGTAATTACATCTGCCTCCTACTGCTGAATTGCTCATGTATTTCTTCATCTCCCTGCGTTTCTTTCAATTTTTTTCACTGTAGAAAATTGGGTTTTGGCTTTGAGTAATTGATGGATGATCATATAGTTACCATCTGTTTTGTTTATTTGATGGTTTTGGAGATTATGGAGTTAATTTCTGTTTGTTTGACTTACTGGGTATTTTTCTAAATTAATTTTTGTTGTAGATCTTGTAATTTTTATTAAGGATTTGCTAGTTTGTACAGCTAGTTTTGTGAAGGAAGGAGAGTAATAAATCTGAATTAGGTAAGATATTTGGATGTTGAAATTATATTATGGATGTTGACTAAGATATTGAATGGAAGTGATTTCAAACAAGTAACAACTAGAGCCAGGAATTCAATTTAAAGAATTCAACTCGATCGGAATAGAGTCTGGAAAGTTTGAATGACATGTACTAAAAGAAATATATTGCATCTGGAATTGACACTCGCTAGGCATAGTATTTGGAGCTAAAGGATGACTTGGCCCAAAACCAAATGCAGTAGCGTTCTAGGATTCATACAACCGAACTCACTTAGTGGGATAAGGCTTTGTTGTTGTTATCGTTGTTTGTTGCTGTTGCTGGAATTGGTACTTGCTAACATGATAAATTGGAGAAATACCGACGATTAATATGATACCAAATAAGTATCAGTTAAGAGTTATTAGAATTGAATTGAAGTCAATGTTTAGTTGTTCCAAAGGATGAATTCGTAGTACAGATAAAAATTGAATAGAACTTGTATCCGTATGAAAATTTAATTATGTTTGAGGTTGCGTAACCACTGAGTATGGGGATTGTGTCTCTGGAGTGACAACGAGTAGGTACTGAGAAGATGCTCTGATTTTGTCGAAATCCTATGGTTGCCAGGGAACTCTAGAAAAACCTTGATCTGCTACTTGTTTAGTTTAAACTTTGGTGTTTTGGGTTTAAGATTATTGACATTGAGTTATTTTTCTGTTCTTTTTTGAAGGTTGCTGTTTTCCTTAGGCAAATCAAAACAAACCTGATACAGTTGTCAGGGCTTGGAAGTGCTTTGTTCTTGTCAAACTCTGTTGCATCATGGCGAAAAATTTAACAACAGTTAACTCATCTATGCTTTATAAGTATTGGGTTATAAATGTCAAATTTATGTTATTGAGTTGTGCGATCTCCTGTTGCTGCTGCACCTTTGGATCATGGGTTCAGGGTTACAAGTTGTGAGTTTATATCGGGAATTTAGTTTCTTATTTTTTGGAAAATTTATATGTATTGGCATTTTAGATTGGATGTTTCCAAATTTTTTATACTTAGTTTGCTGGTTTGCAGAAAACTTTTGTCATTCAAATTCTTTCCAAGCTCAATGCATTTTCCAATTTTGAGTTTCTCCAAATTTTTCATTCTTTTGGCTAATACATGGAAAACTAGATACTGTTTGTCATACTCTGCACTTCAGTTAGATTCATACTCTCTTGCTTCTACTTATTATCCTGTCACATATTATCAGAATGTGTCATATTGGATTTTCTGAAAACTTTGTTTCTTCCTCTTGAATTGACGTTGGCCATAACCTAGAATATTTTCCTTTGTTTTTTTTTTTCTTTTAGAACTAAATTCCTGCAGTGGATTTGCATGACATTGTTTTATCTTTCCAGTTTATATCATTACCATCAGTTGGGTTTATTCATTAATTCAGTTGTGTTTTCTGTTTCCTCTTACTTCAGGGTTAATGAAGCTAAATGATTTTACAGCAGGGAGCACAACAAGCTCCAACGATCTCTGCACGCCAATATTAACTATTCTTATAAAGGGGTTCTATCCAAGGAACGTAGTCAGATTTTTTCAAAGTGAGATTTTATTGATTGGGGTGCTGGGGGTTGCGCATTAGCTTCTACTTCGTTTATTTCCATTGTGTTGACTTGGTAATTGTATGTGGTAAAGAGTGATCTGTTACTTGTGTCTCTTAGCGCCCAGTTTTGAGAAAATGGATTTGAACAAGAAGAGTATACTATTTTCTCATGATGGTCAGTTCACAAAAAATGACCACTTTGGTGATACTGCTCTATGCTTGAATAGTCCTGGCTCCGGTGGAAGCAACACACCCAGGTATAGGTGTAGAGAAAGCAATTTTAGGGTCAACTGTTCCAGTGCTCCCGATGATGGCTGTAAGTTGGTACTTGGATTGGGCCCGACACCGAGTGCATACTGCGATGATTATTACAATTTTGGACCCCCAAAGAATAGAGGATCAACCACTGCATTATCTCAGGGATTTGCTTCTGATGGTGATTCAATCCTTCAACTCGGTCTTTCTGGTGGGACTCTTGAAGCTTCAACCGTGCTTGATTTTTCAATTTCGGGAGAGACTGATGTTAATATTACTCGTGTATCTTCTGAAGATAATCAACTGCCAATTCCACTTGTTGATGAGGGTTCTACTTCGTCCAGGAAATCAGGTGGTTATATGCCGTCACTTCTTTTTGCTCCTAGGAGTGACAGTGTCAATCTTTCTCTGCACAGTAAAGAACTTTTAAACCTCAGGGACAAATGCCAGCTAACTGAGCTAAGGCATGAACCTTCTGTTACAACAGATTACTCAACAGAATCAATATCCGAGCAGACAACTACAGGGACATCTTCAGACAACCGAATTAGCAGTCTAAAAAAATGCAAATTTTTTGGCTGTAGAAAGGGAGCACGAGGGGCATCAGGTCTTTGTATTGGTCATGGGGGCGGACAGAGATGCCAAAAACCTGGGTGCAAGAACGGTGCTGAGAGCCGAACGGCGTACTGCAAGGCACATGGTGGAGGGAAGAGGTGTCAACACTTGGGGTGCACTAAAAGTGCTGAGGGGAAAACAGAGTACTGCATAGCTCATGGTGGTGGCAAAAGATGTGGCTATCCAGGTGGATGTACCAAGGCTGCACGAGGAAAATCAGGGCTTTGTATCAGACATGGGGGAGGGAAAAGGTGTAAGGTGGATGGCTGCACTCGTAGTGCTGAAGGACAGGCTGGTTTGTGCATCTCGCATGGAGGTGGTCGCCGTTGCCAGCACGAGGCATGTGCAAAGGGGGCACAAGGGAGCACTATGTACTGCAAGGCACATGGTGGTGGAAAGCGTTGCATATTTCAAGGGTGCACCAAGGGTGCCGAAGGAAGCACACCACTCTGCAAGGGACATGGTGGGGGGAAGCGCTGTCTCTTTGATGGTGGTGGGATTTGCCCTAAGAGCGTACATGGAGGCACTAATTTCTGCGTTGCTCATGGTGGCGGAAAGAGGTGTTCTGTGCCAGGCTGCACAAGAAGTGCCCGTGGCCGCACTGATTGTTGTGTTAGGCATGGTGGAGGTAAGCGTTGTAAGTTTGATAACTGTGGAAAAAGTGCCCAGGGGAGCACAGACTTCTGCAAGGCCCATGGTGGGGGAAAGCGATGCACTTGGGGAGAGGGTAAATGTGAAAAATTCGCCAGGGGCAAGAGTGGTTTATGTGCCGCTCATAGCAGTATGGTTCAGGACCGGGGGATAGATAAGGCAGGTCTCATTGGACCAGGACTTTTCCATGGGCTTGTATCTGCGGCTTCAACTGCAGGGAGCAGCTTTGACAACAATCATTCTTCTTCAGGAACCAGTGCCATTTCTGACAGCATGGATTCGCTGGAAAAGCCCGAAAAAACACATCTCATACCCTCGCAGGTATTGGTTCCTCTATCGATGAAGTCTTCATCATCCTATTCACATTTCTCGAGTTCTGAGAAGCCTGAGGAGGGAAGAGATGGGTATGGCGTCGGTGTTGGCAGTTGTAGCGGGATAAAGAGCTTTGAGTTCAAAATCCCGGAAGGGAGAGTCCACGGAGGACCTCTCATGTCGCTATTTGGTGGAGATCTGAAAAATGCTATCGATGGTGTTTGAGTGGTAATGTTGTGTCTTAATGTCTAGATTTATTAGGATATTTTGGTGGAATTGTATATAGCTTTGCCTCCTGTTCAAAGACTTGTATATAATTTGTGTGTTTTACTGTAATGCTATGGATATTTGTTCTGGTTTGTTGTTATTCTGATGAGTGTTTAGATTAGTGTGGTGCATGTTTTAAATCTGTAGGCTTAAAACTCAGCTCAGTTTCTTTTCTTTCTTTATCCCGAGCTGACATACAATAACTGAAAGTCTCGTTTGGTGTCGAAGATTGAATTAGATTGGATTGAAGGAAAGAAGTAGATGCAATGTGATGTTGAAAGAAAGAAGTTGATGCGACTTTCAATTTTGTATGGATTAGTTGCAAGGGAAGCTTTTTTGTTCCAATTTTGCCTGTTTTGTGGGGATTGAGAGGGAGGAGTCTTCTATTTATGACTAATTCATCTTTTAATTTCAACTTCACAAAATTTGAAAGTTGAAATTAATATCTTCATCTAGCTATACGTCAATCTAGTGAGTTATCTAATCCAATCCATTTCTAGACATCAAACGAGAAATGTTGGAACCAAATTCGTGCACAACCGTTGGTATACGAACAATTGCTGGAATCCCATGAACATCAGAGAATAGGGGGATATTTTGTGTGGTGTGATTGGATCCCAGGAATGATTGCCTACATATCTCCACATTGAAGAGGAAGAATCAAATCACGTGTAGTTCCATGTATGAGCATGTAGAGATGTGTTGAATATGACGTGTATTATCTCGAGATATGAGAATTGTGTTGGATTAGATATTTGATCCCCCTTTTGAGCCCTAGAGCGACGTATTTATAGTGTTAAATGAGAATCCTTACAATGATGGAAATCCGCAACTCCTTGCATTCGTCCTGCAAGTAGCACAATTGAATTCCACAATACTCTTATGGACAGAAATTTCTGATCAAAATTATTATTACCACAGCAACAAACCGATCTGTGTATTTCCAGAATTGCGAATGACAAAATATTTATAGCTCAAATGTTGGTCACGACGAAAAGTTAACAGTATGCAATATCCAGACGAGCCTGGATGCTGCTAACAAACAATTACCTTCAACTCGTAAAAGCTACGGAGAATTTGTCAGACGAAGCCTGGCGTCATTTTTCACTCTCACAAAAGTCTCCGGTAGCTTGCTTTCGGAGTTTTCAGGCTGCTTTAAGAACTCCTCCACTAAACTCCTCCTGAAGTAGACAAACTTCATATTCTCGGGAACTATGGATGCAAAACAACTTCTCTGGACGCGAGGACTCGCTTCCTTTTCAATAGACGCGATACCTGAGCTCACTCTTCGCTTCTTGCTTGCTGTCATTGTATCTTTCTTCTTGTCTTCCAGCTCACTATCATTTTCATCCGACATAACCAAGTTCTCGGCCATATGTTCCTCCGAAAGACCATAGATTTTTATCCTAAACAAATATGATCGTCTCCACATCAAACTGCGACAATTGTTTCGTTGTATCTGTACCAATTGATTGGAGGAACTCGATGAGAGCGTTGGATGCCCATCCGATATATTCTTGTGCCCTTCTTTCTCCCATCGGTCTCTGAAATTCTGTGTCCGAAGTGTCACTGTTAGATATAAGTTCACTAGCTTCTTCAGTCTCGCCAACTCTTGCTGAATCAAACCTGCATGTTTTATTTTCTCCCCTCTTTAACAGTAAATCTGCAGAATCTTTGAAGTCTATATTTTCGTTTACGATTTCCCAATGTTCTTTAAATAGGCATTCAAATGTATCTCGATCCTCCAAGTTTATTTTTCTTGAAATTCAACAACCATACAACCGAAAAACGAAACATAGATAATTAAACCATGATGAACATGTTTAATCAAGAGACTGAAACTGAAATAATAGATGAATTTTATGCTTTCTGTGGCTTTTAGTTCAAGGCTTTTGTCATTAATTTTACGCAGAACATTACAACAAATCGTAAGGATTTCCTATTTGCATTAACAACTAAACAGTCACAGATCTCAATCATAAGAAAATTTCCAAATGATGTGAAGAAAAAAAGGTTCAGATCAGGTGAAAATTTATACCTATGGTTATTAAAAACTATGATGCGAGAAATTCTTCCAGATGAATTGTACACAAGCCTACACTCCCCTCTCACTCTCCAGGAACAATTCTGATGAGAGAAAATATACAATGCTTTCGGATTGCACAAGAAAATGAAAAATGTTTTTGGGAGTTCTGAGAAGGTTTCTTTTCTGTATTATAACACATGCACATCACATTTATTGTCTGACTACATTCCACATGTATTATATGTCGTATAATTCGTGTTCTACTCATTAGATACACATCAAAATGTGATTAACTCAATACTGCTTTCCCTTTTCATGTTTCTTTATGTTTAAATATTTACCAAGTATAAATCATGTATGGTATACGATTTAAACTTGGTAAATAATAAAACAAGAAAAGGAAAAGTGAAAGCAGTATAAATAGAGTTAATCACATTTGGCATGTATCTATTAATCAGAACGCAAATTTTACAATATATAATACACGTAGGATGAAGTCAGACAATAAATGTGATGTGCACACATTACAATACTAAAAGTAAACCTTCTCAGAACTCCAAAAACCTTTGTCGTTTTCTTGTGCAAACTGAAAGTATTGTATATTTATCCAAGTTGTTCCCGAAGAGTGGGAGGGGAGTATAGGCTTGTCTGCAATTCATCTGGAAGAATTTCTCTCATTGTAGTTTTTACCTAAGGTATAAATTTTCGCCTGATCTGGACTTTTTTTCTTTCACACATTTGAAAATTTCTTATGACATTTAGATGTATATGACAGTTCTGTTGTTAATGCAGATAGATGGAAAAGGAATTTCAAGAAAGCATCTATCCAGAACGAGCTCCAAACACTCCTTGGAAAATCCTTTGTTCCCTCTCCTCTAACCTGTGTAAACTTAGAACCGCTTACGCAATGTCGACATACTGAATTCGGAAAACAGAAGCAGTAAAACTTTGGGGTACCAAGGCACAATGCACAAGAATGCTTCCCTGAAACATACAACTGCATCATCTTTCAAACTTAAGACATAAATTCTCCAGTTTTCTGCAAATATGAAGATAAAAGTCTTTTTTTTGGAAGTGCTTAATCGTGTGCATTTCTGTGACGGGAAATTTTCCGACAAAAAAAATGAGTTTATACCTTCCAAAATGTTAAGAACTCTTTCAAAGATAAAGGACCAAATCAACCAACCATGATCAGATATCCGAATGAAGTAGATGAACAGCTAGAACATTCAAATTAAAAGACACTACAAGAATTTCTACCATACGGAGCCTCCTTATAGGGGATTTGGAAGACGAATGAAGAAAGTTGAGGTTTCACCCTAAAACCAATTGGCAATATGAAGAGTAGTTCAATTACTTCTAGTACATGCAAGGTCTCTTCCTTCCTCGAGGTGGGATTAACACTCTCAACAACAAGCACTAATGAGTGCTCCGAATGGTGGCCGTTTGGCTAGTTAATTATGTTATTGCATGAAGTAAAGGCCACACAATTCCTTAGTTCTATTTATATTTGGGACATTAAATTCTTACAACGTTAACAAGCTTTGGCAATATTAAACCATGATGAACATGTATAATCAAGAGACTGAAGCCGAAATAAACGACATGAATTTTATGTTTTCTGTGGCTTTTAGCTCAAGGCCTGTCATTAATTTTATACAGAACATATATCAAGTACAACTAATCGTAAGGATTTCCTATTTGCATGAGTACAACAGAAACACTCACAGATCTTAATCATAAGAAAATTTTCAAATGATGAGAAGAAAATAAAAATTTCAGATCAGGCGAAAATTATACCATTGGTTTATTAAAAACTACATGAGCTAAATTCTTCCAGATGAATTGCAGACAAGCCTATACTCCCCTTTCACTCTTTGGAAAAACTCCGATGAAAGAAATCATACATTGCATTCAAATTGCATAAGAAAATGACAGAGGTTTTTGGAGTTCCGAGAAAGTTAATGTTAGGTACACCAAATTTTTAGACCAAAATTGTGACATCCCACATCGCCCAGGGGGAGTGATCCTTATATGTATATTTCCATCCCTACCTAGCACGAGGCATTTTGGGAGCTCACTGGCTTTGGGTTCCGTAGGAACTCCGAAGTTAAGCGAGAAGGGGGCTAGAGCAATCCCATGATGGGTGACCCACTGGGAAGTTGCTCGTGAGTTCCCAAAAACAAAACCGTGAGGGAATGGTAAGCCCAAAGCGGACAATATCGTGCTACGGTGGTGGAGCGGGCCCGGGAAGTGATCCGTCCCGGGCCGGGATTTGACAATTGGTATCAAAGCCTAACCCTAGCCGCATGTGTGCCGACGAGGACGTCGGGCCCCTAAGGGGTGTGGATTGTGACATCCCACATCGCCCAGGGGGAGTGATCCTTATATGTATATTCTCATTCCTACCTAACACGAGGCCTTTTGGGAGCTCACTGGCATTGGGTTCCGTAGGAACTCCGAAGTTAAGCGAGAAGGGGGCTAGAGCAATCCCATGATGGGTGACCCACTGGGAAGTTGCTCGTGAGTTCCCAAAAACAAAACCGTGAGGAAATGGTAAGCCCAAAACGGACAATATCGTGTTACGGTGGTGGAGCGGACCCGGGAAGTGATCCGTCCCGGACCGGGATGTGACAAAAATCATGTCATGTGTCCCAATAAAAAATAAATACTTTAATCAACACTTAAATAATAATTCAATCATCAACAAACACATTATATGATTTATAAAATATGATTTAAATACATGGTCTCTCTAACATTATCATTTCCGTATTGTAACGAATGCACATCATATTATTGTCTTTCATTCCACATGTATTACAAGCTGTATAAATCATGTTCTGATTAATAGATACACACCAAAATGTGTTTTACTTTGTACTGTTTTCCCTTATCCTTTTTCTTTTGTTTTAATATATACCAAATATAAATCGTATATCCTTATGAGCTTATTATCAATTCCTACTCTGTTTCTTCTCCTAAAAAGGTACACGATTTAAACTTGGTAAATAATAAAACAAGAAAAATGAAAAGTGAAAGCAGTATATATAATGTTAATCACATTTTCACATGTATCTATTAATCAGATTGCAAATTTTACGGCATGTAATGTAATACACGTGGAATGAAGTCAAACAATAAATGTGATGTGCATGCATTACAATATGGAAAGTAAACCTTCTCATAACTACAAAAATCTCTGTCATTTTTGTATATTTTCTCTCATTTGTTTATGGACAATGAAAGAGGAGTATAGGGTTTCCTGCAGTTCATCTGAAAGAATGTCTCTCATCGTAGTTTTTAACTCTTTATAAACCAAAGTATAAATTTTGGCCTAATCTGAACTTTTTTTTCTTCACATCATTTGAAATTTTTCTTATGGTATTAAGATGTGTGACTGCTCTGTTGTTAATGCAAAACAAGGAGAAAGAAATGTTGGGAGATGTGGATGGATGATTGACTATCTATGATTGTTATACTTTCTTTTAAGGCATATTATTTGATAGTGACATTCAAGTCAACTGGATGGTACAACACAAAACCGTCATCATGTTTTGTTAGAATTTTTATTTATTTATTTACTTTTGTGTCTAATGGAACAATTTTAAATTATTCTAATTCTCAAATCAAAAGGATTTGAATTTGGATGGCCTAACCAACATCTGAGCGAAAACATACGCATACGTATATATGTATTGAAATTACTCTGATTTTCAAACGAGGAAAATTCAAACTTGAGTGGCCTAAGGTCATGTACACATGCGCGCGCACCTTAACTAGACTAAAACGTTTCTTATTTTTAAACGAGAGAAATTTAAACTTAGATGGCCTAACCAAGCGCGCGAAAATACACACATACACTGAAACGCAATCAGGAAAAGTGAAAGGGAAGGGAGAGTGAGGAACTGACATGTAGTCGCATAGCATGAGGTATCCACCATCTTTGCAGGTGCAGCACCAATCCTCTACTGCATCTTCCTCCTCGTTTATTATCTTCTCTTCTTCTTCTTCTTCTTCGTCCTTGACCTTCTGCCTCTTCTTCGTCCTTGATCTTCTGCCTCTTCATCCTTGGCCTTCTATCTCTCTAGATCTCTGGTCTCTACACACAAAATCCCCCAAAAAACACCATCAACACCAAATAAATAAACAAATTACTGCTTATAAAAGCTCACATATACAAAATCCAATCCTTCCTTTTACTTTAACATAAATAAAAAGCTCACACACACATATATATAGATACATACATACATACATACATACATACATGCAGAAACAAAAAAGTGAGTAGTGAGAGAGGTAGAAAATACCAAATTGCAGAATTGTAACTTTACCACTACCATGCATGTTCCAGAATCCCCAGTGAAGGAAGGAAGGAATCAACAAATAATAACACAGCTTGGGATTTTTTGTTTTGAAAAGAATTACAGCCTAGTTTTTTATTTTATTTAATTTTATTACCTAATGTCTCCCCCGCTTATTCCGATTGTCTTGTCCAGTCCTATCCAATCGATATTTCCTTTTCAATCCACCCACTAGGAAAATTTAGGGAACATTTTTTCTCAACACCTTATTTACCATCGTTAAGTGAGTTTAAATTTCAAAATTTATGTAGTGTATAGACACAAATTTTAAAATTTAAATTATCTAACGATAATAAATAAGATAATGAGCATTACTACACATATATTGAATAAAATAACAAAAAGAAAGAACCTGCTTAGTGAGTCAGTAATTTGTAACGCATGCATGTATTGGGAATCCAGATATATATCCGGCCGTTTTGTTTGGCAATTCGAGGCTGCAGTTACATTCACACTCTTTATGCGGTGGCACCAGCACAACCCCAGGGCATATCATTGTAGCTCTATGATGATTGCATTGAAGCAATATTGGATCTGATAACATCACAAAACTCTTATATTGTTATCACTTTTCAGCTTAGACAACACCAATGCATATACACTTGTCATATAAGATTTACCTAATCACTTTTAACATTCAAATAAAATAGTTGTTGCTACTTAGTACTACGGTCTAATGGTATTCCTCTTCGTTTGTAAATGAGAGGTCTTAAGTTCAATTCTCGTCAAAGACGAATTTGAATCATATTATTGCTAGTTCATTGTGAGGCTAAGCACACCTCCTCTCCTTTAGTGTAGACTCAAACTTGATTTTAGGGTTTTCGGGCGATCGCACTTCTCTAATTCCCTCCTCCGTCTTTTCTTACTTCCATTCTTGACTTACCTAAGCGCACCCCCTCTCCTTTAGTGTGGACTCACTCTCGATTTTAGGGTTTTTGTGCGATCACGCTTCTCTAATTCGCTCCTCCCTCTTTTCTTACTTCCATTCTACAGTTGACTTACCACGTTAGGTTGGGGTGTTACAAAGGCGACTACCTTCTAGTGTGAGTCTAGTAACTTGACGCTGCATCGATCCCTCTTTTGCATTTGTTTGACTAATGCATAGTGGATTGTTTTCTAACTGAGAAAGAATACTTAACACTTCACACAATCGTCTGTGGCAGAAAGGAACCACAGACTTGATCTTTGTTTTAGCTTCTTGACAAGAAAATGAGAAACATAAAATACAAACATATCAATACAGTAACGATAGTCGATTTGCTGGCCATGTCTTAAACTGCAATGAAAGCAGTTCTATTCCAAGCTTAAAAGGACAAACGACATACAGACTGGAAAACTAACAACGCACATTGCAGCCCTTTTAACACAGCAGTCTCATTTCAATATGCTGGTCGAGCCTAGTGAGGAAACACTTCATCGATTATCAGCTTTTACGGCATCCACAGGACCAGATTCAGCCTCTAAAACCTCCGCAGTGACCTTTGGCACCTCCTTTAGTAGACCAACTTGAACAGAGGGTTGCTTTAGCATCTCTCTCTTCTCCATAAGTTCCCACAGCGTTGAACATAAAGTTGGTTAAGGTCCTCTGTCGTTCAATGAGACAAATTGGCATAACACAAATGTAGGTTGACAGATGCTCAAGCACTTGTGCGTGTTTGTGTTTGTGTGTGCATGGAGTAAAAGTGATGCATGAAGAACCAAAACCAGATATTTCCAAGAAAATATTATCAATAACTAGAAAATTTGGCATCTCGTTCGACCACTGCTTTTGACTAGATGCCATTCATGGTTGAAAACTGGGCTCTGAGGTGTAACTTTCCTTGAGAGTAAAAAGTAAAAAACAAAAAACTGAAAACCAATGGAAGGACTTCAATCTATTAAAAAAACAAACTTGGATTAATGCACTCAAAGCTATGAAAATTTAACTATGGAAGTTTTGTATAGACTATGGAAGGATATTCTCTTCTCCGTCCTTTCTCGTTTGCTCGATCAATGCAGTTCTGTAATCTGACCAACTCTCTCTCAATCCACTGATAACAATATGTCAATTTAAATCAGAAAAATGATGAGCAAGCAATTTGCCTCCATGGCAGTGCACTAGTCCTATCCAGATAAACTCGATATGACAAAAGCTTTCACATTTTGTTATAGAGTGGGGGCATAGGGGGAATAGGAAACAGATATAAGAAATTAATGCCATAAAGTAGAACTACTTACATGCTTAGTTATATCCTCATGCAGAAGTCTTGCCTTCTGTTCAAGCTCGGCCTGTCGAACAATAAATTATGGTTAAAGGTTGAAAAACCATCGTTCACAAAAGATAGATATACATATGTATATAATGCACTAAACGAACTTTCATGACATTCGATTTTTAAATATATATAGTTGTCCATATGAATACAGATCATGGTGAGCCACACAAACCAGAAAGAAGATAATTAAACTGAAAAACAAAGAAAACTTGTTATCCTAACTAGACAGATTCAAGAAGGGAACTTAAACTTACAACTGTAGGTTTCCTTAGCAGGCCATTTGCCACATTTTCCCGCAACTCCTTACATTCGTCCTGCAAGTAGCACATATTATTATCAAAGCAACAAACCGATCTGTGTATTTCCAGAATTGTGAATAACAAAATATTTATAGCTTAAATGTGGACAAGACAAAAAGTTTAGTTTCTCAGTTATCAAATGTGTATATGAAGTACCAAATGTTCAACACATTGATGCTTGAAATCTTAAATCTCTATATAACCAAAGGGGATTGATAGAAATTGGTCTCTGTAACCAAGTCGTACTCCTCCCCCTCAAAATATGTAAGGTTGAGGATTTGATTAATAGGAGTGGAGAGCTCTCCAATTACTAAACCTTCTGAGGAAATTATGTTACGTATACGGAAAACTGAATAGTTCTTATACTGGTCAATTACCTCAGTGAAGTCTGAATCTGCCAGCCTACAAATGGGAATATCTCTATTGGAAACTTGCAGGAGAATTTCACCATCCATTCCATCAGCTGTTGAGCCTTTCTTTATGCCTGCGAGGATATAAAAGAAAAAAACTTGAATAAATCAAGGAATTTCAGCACCTTAAAAGCCTGTGGAGAAAATAAGAGCATTCCCGTCAACATAGCACCACCGTAATGTTTGAAGATCAATCTTACATTGTATGCCGAGGAGGGGCATATCCAATCATTGATGGATCAGCATGTTACATATATATTGAATCGAAACAGATCAGACTACAAGGCTAACAATTTTTCCAATCTGACATTATTAACACAATAACAGATTATATATTTCCAAAAAACAATACCTTCAACTTGTAAAAGTTGGTGAGAATTTGTCAGACGAAGCCTGGCATCATTTTTAACTCTCACAAAAGTTCCCAGTAGCTTGCTATCAGAATTTTCAGGCTGCTTCAAGAACTCCTCCACTAAACTCCTCCTTAAGTAGACAAGCTTGATATTTTCAGGAACTATGGATGCAAAACAACTTTTCTGGATGCTAGGACTCGCTTCCTTTTCAATAGATGCTACACCTGAGCTCTCTCTTCGCTTCTTGCTTGCTATCACTGTATCTTTCTTCTTGTCTTCCAGCTCACTATCATCTTCATCTGATATAACCAAGTTCTCGGTCATATGTTCCCCCAGAAGACCATATATTTTTATCCTATCCAGGGACTTCTTTCGGAAAATAGAATAAAGCTTCTCATCACATATAACCTTTTTCTTCTTTATTGGATCAAAAAGGTTTCTCTCTTTGATATAATCATAGATGATTGAATCCACATCATACTGCGATAACTTGTTGGTTGTATCTATACCAATAGATCGCAGGAACTCAATAAGAGCTTTGGATGCCCATCCGATATACTCTTGCGCCTTCCTTTTTCCCATTGGTCTCTGAAATTCTGTGTCTGAAGTGTCACTATCAGATATCAGGTCAAAAGCTTCTTCAGTCTCACCAGCTTTTACAGAACCAAACCTGCATGTTTTATTTTCTCCCCTCTTTAACAGTAAATCTGCGGAATAGACATCATCTAAAGTCAAACCTTCGTTTTCCTTTATGATTTCCCAATATTCTTTAAATAGGCACTCAAATGTATCTCGATCCTTGAAGTCTATTTTTTCCTGAAATTCAACAACCATACAACCAAAAACGGAAGCATAGATAATTAACTATATGATAGATGGACATATAATCAAGAGGCTGAAACTTAAATAAAGGAGATGAATATATGTTTTCTGCGGTTTTTAGGCTTTTAGCTCAATGCCTGCCATTACTTCATACAGAACGTATATCATGTTCAAGTACAACAAATCATAAGGATCTACCATTTGAATTAACTACAGAACAGTCATAGATCGGAAGAAAAAATTCTAATGATGTGAAAGAAAAGTTCAGATCAGACAAAATCTATACCTTTGATGTGAAACAAGAAGTTCCAATCAGGCGAAATTGTACCTTGGTTTACAAAGAGGTAAAAACTCGATGAGCCTTCCAGATGAATTGCAGAGAAGCGTTCTCCCCTCTCACTCTGTGAACTCAGATGAGAGAAAAAAAATATACCATCCCTTCAGATTCCACAAGAAAAAGACAGGTTTTTGTAGTTCCGAGAATTTACCTTCATTATTGTAACGCATGAACATCACATTTATTGCCTGACTTCATGCCACATGTATTACATGCCGTATAGATACACGCCAAAATGTGATTAACTCTATACTGCTTTCCCTTTTCCTTTTTTAAATATTTACCAAGTGTAAACCGTGTATCAGAGCTTCAGATAAGAACAGCGAAAATAAAATCAATTCATATTCTGTTTCTTCCCCTTTTAGTTTAGCTGTTCTTATCTGAAGCTCATAAGGATACACAATGTATACTTGGTAAATAATAAAACAAGAAACAGGAAAAGTGAAAGCTATTAATCAGAATGTGAATTATACAGCAAGTAATACATGTGGAAAGAGTTCGGACAATAAACATTATGTCCATGCGTTACAAATTATGATACTGAAAGTAAACCTTAGTGAAACACCAAAAACCTCTATCATTTTCTTGTGCAATCTGAAACTGTCGTAAATTTTTTTTCCCATCAGAGGTGTTCCCAGAGAGCGAGAGGAGAGTATTGGCTTGTCTGCAATTTCAAGAAAGCATCTATCTCGGTGGTAAATGACAATAATGTAATTTCTAAAACAATATAACCTTCCACATAAATCTTGACATAACCCAAACAAAGATGCAACATTATAGAACTACATGCTAGAATTTCCTACAAATATAATAATTAATAACAGACGGAAACATAAACTTGGAGATTTTTGAACTAGTTAATTAACAAAGTGAGATTAATTATCTTACTCCATTTAAACCATATTCTGAGTTTTGCTCTGCCAGTAGAATAAGCTCCAAACACTCCTTGCAAAACCCTTTCTTCCCTCTAACCTGTGTAAACTTAGAACCACTTATGCAATGTCGACATGCTGAATTCGGACAACAGAAGCAGTAAAACTTTGGGGTACTAAGGCACAATGCACAAGAATGCATCCCTGAAACATAAAATTGCATCATCTTTCAAACTTCAATACACAAATTCTCCCAAGTATTGCAAATATGAAGATAAAAATCTTTTTATGGAAGTGCTTAACCATGTGCATTTCTGTGACAGGAAATTTTCAGACATAAAAAATGCATTTATACCATTCTAAATGTTAAGAACTCTTTCAAAGATGTAGTACCATGTATACCAATCATGATCAGATATCCAAATGAAAAGATCGTAAATAATATGGATATGTACACTTGTGAAGTAGATGAACAGCTAGAACATTCAAATTAAAAGATGCACAAGAATTTCTTGCATACAAGAGCCTTCTTATGGGGGACTTCGGAAGACAAGCACTAATGAGTGTATGGTGGCCGTTTGGTTAGTTAATTATGCTATTGTATGTTAATTAAAGGCCACACAGAGGGCCTGAAATTTCAACTCTGAACACTAGTTTGAAGTTGGGGTCAGTGCCATTTACTCTGCTTCAAGAAGTTCTCTTCGATTCTATGGATTTGGGTAGGAACGACAAAAATTTGGTTGCTGAAGCCCTTTATGTGGTTCAACACTTGGAACAGAAAAGCTTCATGGTTCTGCTTAATGAAGAGCATCCCAAAGAATTGAGCGCACGATATAATTCCTTTAGTTCTATATATACATGTTGCATCAAAATCTGTCTTTTACCCACATCCCACTCTGCACCCCAAAACTGATAGAGACAAAGAAAGGGACTCATGGATTTTACAAGTTGGTTTGGAACGAAACAAAATGAAAGACAAAACAGTCAGAAGCATCACACGAGCATTTTTTAACATGAAACCAGTGATGGTTCATCAGCCTTCATGCATGCATAATACTCCATGTGCAATGATTTCAATTGAAACACTCATGTATCCTCATTGATAAATGTGAAGTTTCTTACTACAAATCCAGCGCTTTCCGGCCCCAGCAAAGGATTTCTTTTTGCCCACGCATCGAGCATGATATACTTTTAAGCAGCCCCTGAAATGAGTCAGGTTGTTAATAATATAGAAGTAGAGAGACATTCTACGTCTAGGCAAAGAAATAAATCATTGAAGAAATGCGAGAAGGAACCAAAATGTACAGGTTGAGGATCGATAGAAGATGAAATGTCTTTGCTTTAGATAAACATAAAACTCAAGAAAAATGGAGAAAGGAGTTTATGAATTGACTTGTCATGAGAACATTCTAGTATCGAAAATCACACACACACAAGCAAATGCTCTCTTCTTTCTCGATTATTGACACGTTATCAAATAATCAACAAGACAATCGATTAAGTTAAAGCATGTTTGAATATAGCTTTTAATTCAAATTCTGACAACAATAAATGCTATGGAAACAGTATCTTCATCTCTCTGTGATGATCGTTTGCCAAATATTTGGCACATAATAATCAGAACCGCACATTTGGACTTGATTTCACCTATTGATGTTTCATATTTGACAGTTTGGGACCAGAAGGAGAACATTTCCATACAAAAATACAAGCTTATTTTCCCTCATAAAGAACTCCGTTACATATGAAGAGGTTGTTGCTTAGGTCGTTTGGATGATCCTCTCTCAATATCTTCTTGAAAGGGAATGTTGTACTGTTAAGTTAAAAGTGATATTCAAGTCACTAGGATGGTACAACACAAACCCATCACTATGTTTTGTTGGATTTTTATTATCTATTTATTTATTTATTGTGTCTAACGGAATAATATTCTAAACTACTCTAATTCTCAAACAGGGAGAATTCGAAATGGATGGCCTAACCAACATCTACACGATGTGCAAAGACCTATATATATATATATATATATATATATATATATATATATATATTGAAATTACTCTGATTTTCAAGCGATAGAAATTCAAACTTGGGTGGCCTAAGTACGTCTACACGCGGGCACGAAAGCACCTTTATCTAAATTGAAATGTCTCTGATTTTTAAGCGAGGGAAATTCAAATTGGGGTGCCCTAACCAAACGTGCGCGCAAACACACACACACACACACACACACAAATATATACACACATTTTTGAAACTCAATGAGGAAAAGTAAAAGGGAAAGGAGAGTGAAGAACTAACGGGTAGTCGCATAACATGAGGTCTCCACCATACACACACACACATATATACACATATTTTTGAAACTCAATGAGGAAAAATAAAAGGGAAAGGAGAGTGAAGAACTAACGGGTAGTCGCATAACATGAGGTCTCCACCATCTTTGCAGACGAAGCACCAATCTTCTTCTGCATCTTCCTCCTCCTCCTCCTCCTCCTCCTCCTCCTCCTCCTTGTTTGTTATCTTCTCTTCTTCCTCCTCCTTGCTCTTCTGCCTCTTCATCCTTCCCTTCTATCTCTCTAATTCTCTAGTCTCTACACACAAAATCCCCCCAAAAAACACCATCAAAATCAAATAAATTAAGTAAATTACTGCTTAAAAAGCTCGCATAAATAAAATCCAATCCTACCTTTTGCTTTCAACGTTTGAAACCGAAAAATTAAAAGGCATATACATACATACATACATACAGCGAGAGATACATAGATACATGCAGAAACACAAAGGTGAGGAGAGAGAAACTGTATACCAGTACCATGCATTGAATCTATGTTCCTGCAGAATCCCCAGTGAAGGAAGTAATCAACAACAACACAGAGAGCTGCTTGGAGTTTTTTTTGGAAAAAAAACCTGGGTACAACTCAAACTAGTTTTTATTTATTTTTTTAATTTTACTACCTATTATATCCCCTTCTTACCAATAAAACAAACAAAAAAAAAAAAAAGGAAAAAATTGATGCACTCTTGCTAGACACGAAACGAGGTTGCGTATTCCAACAAAACGAAAAAAAGAAGAAACGGAAATTGTTGAGAATCCCAAATAGTACCCCCTTGGTCTTTGGTTGGAGAAATTTTTCCAAAGTACTTGAGGTAGAAGTTGATTCTTTACATGGAAAATGAAAAAGGAATTTAAAATTAAATATAAATAGTATCTAATGGAAACTGACAGCACGATGTACGGTAAACGATTACCACGAAGAATCTCAGGAATTCTTAAAAAAAAAATTTGACGATGATCCTCTTCTACTTTACATGTCATAATATAAGTGTAGAGATGTACCAACTTGTATCAGATTAATCAAAAATTTTCTCTTGTTGATTGAGATACAAGGTTTAATTTTTGTTTATTAATTTTCTCTAATTTAATATGACAATTGAAAGTTCAGAGTAATATATGAGATGTAAAAATGAGTATGTAGATAGTATCATCTTAATTACTGTTTAGAGAGTTTGTGATTTGACATTATTTGCTCTTCCCAAAGTGAATGTCTCTTCAATCTTCAACCTATTTTTTCTAAATCCAATCTCATTCGGATTGTCTGTCTTGTCCAGTCCCCTATCCATTCAATATTTCCTTTCCAATGCACCCACTACACGACTACATCTGAGGACGTCTTTGATTTTGTCGGAAATGAGATATTCTGAGTGTTTTATATTTTAAATATTTTGATTATTATACTTCAGAAATCCGTATTTCGATTATAACCACATAACGGAATTAATTTGCTCTTCAATGGTTGAAAAGGAATTCCCCTCCATTTCACTTTGAGGTTAATTTATGAAACTTCGAGTTTATGATTAAAATCATTGATATTATAAATCATTTTATCTTGATCACTTATACAAAAAAATCAATTTTAATTGTCAAACCACACAAAATCATATGAACATAATCAGTAAAAGCATTATGAATGGTCAATTTGTTTGCTATCGTTGATTAACTAAACAATATTTGTTTTAATTAATTTTTTATAAAAAATAATCTTACAATGTAATTTATAATGTATATATATATATATATATATACACGATTCCTATTATAAATACAAAATTTTGTAAATTGAACACGAACTAAATTAAGAAATGAAAAGGATTCTCTTTGGATCCACTTAGTGGAAATCCTAGGAATCTTTACATCTTAACCGTTCATTATACATCGTGTGACCAGTTTTCATTAGATACTATTTATATTTAATTTTAAATAAAAAAATCAAATAATTTTTTATCGCATAATACATGATGAATGATTAAAATGTGCAAAACCTAAGGATCCCAACAAAATGAATTCCCATGAAATTCAATTCCATTAAGAAAGAAATACTATAGTTATGACGCATGTATTAGGAATCCAGTTGTCAGGGTCGTTTTCGAATTAAATTGTCTTTTTCCAGAGCATTAAATTATAAGTCTAAAAGGTTATAATTTTTCTTTCGGTAAAAGTAGGGATAGAGTTTTTTGCCAAATTACTATACCAATCAAATTACCAATCCTACCATACTAAAGTTATATTAAAAAATTTGTATCATATATTTTTGGTACGGTAATGGTATTCAAAATCATTACCAGTGGGCTACTATACCGTACCACAACTATTAATATTATATCATTTATTTATTCATTTATATATAATTAGATATTATTATCATTATATATGCATTTTATATTTTCTTTCTAGTCATTTATCCAATCATCTCACCCTCTAACCTCTACTTTTCCAATTAAAAAAATAAACCTTTTTGTGCTACGACTCTTCATCTTTTCACTCATCTCGCCACCGACTTCATTTATGTTGCTCCAGTTCTGACGACTCTCTCTCTCCGAAGTCCATCTCATCTTCTCCTTCATCAACGTGGGATATTTTTCTCCTTGGCTACGTCTATCAAGCTAACTTTTTTACAATTTTAAAGAATGTAGAGATGAAATTTAGGAATATTTGTACCATTTTTTTAGGGATATTGGTTCTTTCATCAATTCTTCCTTCTATTTACTTCTTGTTTCTTAAATGAATCTCTATAAAATTCTCATAATTAAATAAAAGAGTTTTAGAAATCCAAATGAAGTGGTCAAAACACGTTTGGGCTTTGAATTGGGTTGGAAAAAAAATCAAATTTTGGCCCAAAACAAAATAGTAATTACCATTATCATACCATGCCAACCAAACTATTTGGCATACCAAAATTTTGGCATGGTAATGGTAATAGATTTTGTTATACCAAAAGTTTGGTATGATAATTGGTATATGGGTTTTGTTACGGTAATCGTACCAATACCACCCTTAAGTAAAAGTGTAAAATTTTGGTTTCAAAGGATGTTAAGCCTAATTTACTTAAAAAAAAAAGAGATATTAAGAATAAGTACCCCTATAAGTATTAACTGGAGTTGAAATTATTTTTCAGCATATTTAGGGATTATTTTTTTCTGAAATAGCTCAATGGGGACTTTACATAATTTAACATATCAACCAAATTTTGTCAATAATGCATGCACTGGTCACGTGAGTAAATTTTTTAACGAAACATAAATAATAGCATTAAGTACTTAAAACTTTCTAAAATTTTGGTGTGATTTCAAATTAGTCTCAACATTTCAAACGTTTCAAAAGAGTATCCAACGTATAGGAAATATCACTTCCGTCAAGTTCCAAGTTAGGAGAACCGTTAGGTGCTTACGTGACATTTCAATCATTTTTTTTTTGTCTTGAAATAGTTTTGTACATAGCTAAATTGATATTGTTTAACAAGGCATGGAGATGATGCCACCATAACATTAGACTAAAATTTGAAAAGAATTTTCTCTTGTTTGGGAGAAAAGGGAAAGAGAGAGAGGAAATTTTGAATGTTGAGACTAATTTGACTAGGGTTGGGCACGGGCTAGGCCGTCCCGAATTTTGGAGGGACCAGACCGAACCGAATCTTGGCCAGGCCAAACCAGGGATAACAGATTCTAATATAGGAACCAAACTTAACCCGGCCTGGTTGAAACAGGCCGGGTCCACGGGTCCTTGGTTTTTTTTTTTTTGTTATATATATATATAAACTAACATTTCCATATATTCAAATTCATTCCCAACAGTTCACATTTGCATAGATTCACAGTTCACTTCACTATCAAATATCAGTGCAGTGTAGATTTTGCACTACTCCCTACACAAATCACATCCAATCCAAATACAAAGTCCAACATCCAAGTTCATAGATTAACAACATCACATTGTCCAACATCGTTCGATAAATTAAATCCGAAACATTCAAAATAACATTCATATCCATTTGCCCCCTGAAAAGTCAAAAGAATGGAGTGAATACCTTGAACTCATAGCAACATCAAGAAACTTTTGTATTTCATCAATATCATTTGTTGTTAAGGTTGTGGCAAACTGAAAAAACCCAAAATAAGAAGAATGGTCAGAATCTCAATGTAATCAATATAGACTTATGGTACTATTAAGTAAGATGACACCTTGTTTTGTCTTTCTTGCACCTTTTTTTTTTCTCATTAAAGTTGCAAACTTGTCTATGAAATAATATTGTTGATGCCCTAAGGCATCATCAACCAACACTAATAAACTACCAGAAAAAAGGATGAAAAGAAACAGCACAGTTGTATTAATTAGTTTCATGTGTCTAATACAAAGACACATGAAACTAATACAAAGGCATTGAATAACAAGAAACAACACAACTTACATTTCTAACAAGAAGTTGAATAACAATGGTAACAACTTACATTTCTAACAGCTTACATTCCTATTAAAACTTGTAATCAAGAATTCCACATATCCATCCACATTTTGGATGAACAAATACAGGTTTAATTCAATTGATTTCAAAACAAAATTTGATAAAGTAGAGAAGAAAATAAGGGTTTGGTTTTTACCTTTGAGACTGAGTATTAGATTCAGATCCTTAAAATGATGGCACTAATCACATAAAATTGACCTAATCTGGTAATTAGTTAGCATAATAAACACAATAAGTGATTCAAATTACAACGAAATGCCGAAAAACAACTAAATCAAACTCGACCCATATAATATTTATGAATTTAACACCCGAAATAAAGCAGAGAACTCGAAATGCAAATCAATTATATACACAGAGGTTGGTTCTTACCTGTGAGACTGAGAGAAAGGTGACAAATCGAGAAGATGAGTGGTGGGGGTGATTGGGTTCTGCAAGTCTGGGATGTCGTCAAAGTTGCTGGGCCGTCGTGATGTCAGGGTGGTGGAGGGGAAGGGACGATGCACTCGAGATGGCGAGAGAAAGGTGACAAATCGAAAAGATGGGTGATGGGGGGACTGGGTTCTGTAAGTCTGGGATGTCAAATCGAGATGGCGAGAGAGAGGTGATAGAGAGGTGACAAATCGAGAAGATGGTGGTTGCCAGGGCTGTCATGATGTCGGGGTGGTGAAGGGAAGGGGACGATGCACTTGAGACGGCGAGGAGAGTCTCAAGTGACAGAGTCGAATTTGATGGGTCGAGGACGAGGAAACCTAAAATCAACAATTAAGATTGGATGGAGATCAATCTCATCTGTCTATTCTAATTACAAACGGGCCGGTTTGGGTACCCACGATTCTTATACTTCAGGAACCGGCCCGAACCAAAAATTTCAAAGGCCCGCCCCGCCCTGTTTCTGTTTTTACAAAATTAGGAACTAGCCCGTACCCGCCCTGAACCTTGATTACCAGCCCCGACCTACTCGTTTGCCCACCCCTAAATTTGACCATGAATGCCACATCACGTCATTAAAAAAAAAAGAAAAAAAAAAGAAAAGGAAAACTAATAAAAAAAGGCTTGCAAACTTTGAGTTTTAATGGTAATGACAAAATAAAGAGTAAAGTGAATAGTACCAGGATTGACTTTTTAGTGTAAAAATGTGGTTTTTCGTTAAACTAAACAGTACCGGGAGCTTTTCGTTAAAATTCCCTAAAAAAAATGATCAAGAATGCCACGTAAACACTTAACGGTTCTCCTAACTTGGAATTTAACAGACGTGATATTTCCTATACGTTGGATACTCTTTTGGAATGTTTGAAAATGTTGGGACTAATTTGAAATCACCAAAAAAAGTTGGAGGTTTTACATATTTAATCCTAAATAATATAATTAATTAAAATATTATAACGTATATAAAACTTTGAAAAATATAGAAGATTTTTTTTTTTTTTTTTGAAAAAGGGAGACAACTGGTGACAAGTTACATTATCCATCCGTTCCGGATTCAGAGAGGCTATAGAGAATTTTACCTTGCATATGACCACATTCAAACAAACTCACCAACTAAGTTTTTTTTGTAATAAAAAATATTTTAGTAGGTAAATTTAGTGCTCAAATGTCAAAGTGTCTCCTAAACGTTGACGCTAGGTGTTATTAGAGCATCTCCGGCAATTTTCAATTGCCCTTGTAATTGAGTGAAATTGCTTTTTTTTTTCCCCAAAAAAACTTGCTCCAACAGTGAAAAAATGAGAGGGCAATTGTGTAAAGGGCATATGCTCATCTAGCCAGTCACCTTACCAATTATTGAGGGTGCTTGCGCCCGAGTGGAGTAGCATATATCGTTGATCTTTAATTATTAGGAAACTAATGAAAAGAGTTCAAAAAGTTTATATTTTAACAAAAAAACCGGGCCATAAATTTATGTAATAGTTAGTACAAAGTCCAACATTTAATGAGTCAAATCAACATGGCCCAACATAAACAACCTTGTTGTTTTTCCAAATTTACCCCTAACGACTTTTTATTCTATGTTTGTATTTTTCCGTTAGTGATTTCAGTTTAAATAATATACATCATTCTGTTTAAACTAGCTCAATTTAAAAAGAACGAAGAATGGTAAACTAGCTCAATTTACTTATAGTGGTGTATCCGTCGATACTTCTATTACTGCAGAGTCTACGCTCAACCAGATAAACTCTCGAGGTCGAATTTGCCCATTTTTTTTGTCTTCAATGATAGTGTATAAAAACAAAAGCTTGAAAAACCGATTTACATCAGTGTCAATGATCATATACCTTTGATAGGTGGCTTGTATTTTTGATCAGCCTCAAGATAAGGCTTGAAACACTGATTTATACACTACCGTCCATATAAAGCTTTATGAGACTTCAAAATGGAGTTGTTGCCGACTGTTGGCATATATCTTGGCGTTATTCAAGCATCGGCTTGTACAACTGCATTGAATCTGCAAAACAAGTCATGCTGCAGTGATATTGTATAGATATGCTAACATATGATATAAGAAGCAGGTCTTGGTGATTACATACCTCTAAAAATATGTGATTCAAATCTTGTTAGATCATCCAGTTAGAAGAACCTAGCAGAGATCATTCTCCTCTTCATCGCCATGCTGTATTTTTGCTATCTTAGCCTGTGTTCTCTCCATAATCTGCCTCTTCTGCAGTTCCAAGTCCCTGTGGAAATCCATCCTCATCTTCTCCAAAACAAAATTAATCGATTTTGTAGTGTTTTTTTGAAGTAAAATTCATAGATTTATGGAATCACAAACATTCAAATATATACCTCTTCGTCGACAGTGTGCTCGGATGAAAATTCTGGCTTTTGTTCGACTTTTAGAGGTATTCAACTTGATTTTGTTCTTCCGATTACTGAACGTTGCTGGATTTCGAGCTTCAAATTTCAAATTTTAGGGTTTCTGGTTGGTTTACAGTGGAAGAACAACCGTTTTCAAATTTTAGGTATTTTTAAGGGTTGAGTTTGGTGGGAATTGATGGTGCGAATTCAGAGAATGACAGTATTGTAAACTTATGAAACTTTTAGCTGGCTCTGTAATTTTCCGTTAGGGATGTTTTGGTAAATTGATTTTTTAATGTTTTGGGCTTAGAGAATTCAGCCCATGTTCAAATTTTAGAATTTGTCCTTATTATTAATATTTAAGCCCTTTTGATTAAAGAAAATTTTAGAGCGATTTTTTTGTTAAAATAAATTTGTGCCAAATCCTTTCTATTAAAGTTTCCTAACGTCATTATTTAATGGGGCTTTTAGATCCAGGTCCAAAAAAGTAGAGTGTTTTTAGGAGTGAGTCTAGTTATCTAATTATATGTTTTTATTTCTTTCATACTCATTTTATATTTTCTAAAAATATTAAAAATCAATTAAAATCTTCTAATATTATGCATTTTCCAACTCCAAAATAATATATTTAATATCTTGTAAAACAACTAAAATAAATTTATCTGCAAAACATTCTACCCTAACTCAAGTAATTATAACAAATATATGAATGTATATAATATACCTACACGTGAGATATGAAACCTAATTAAAGGGTAGAAAAAACATAACATACCTACAAGTAAGACACATTAATATGTGACATGTTGATTATAAAAAAAGAATCTGTCATATAGGTAGATAAATATAATTAACCTGTAATATAGGTCGATTACAAAAATTAAAAATAAAATCTATAAATGGGGTTTAAAGTATGAGGAAGAACGAGAAATAACAAAAAGATAAATAAAAAGAAATAAGCAAAGAGATAATTGGGAAGAAATTTGATTTTTATAATAAATCTTATCATTGAACAGATAACTATTGATAATTAAATAATTAAATATAACAAATTGGACTTTTTTTAATAAACTGGACTATTCCTACTATTGGCTCAAAAAATTGGACTTATATCAAGTTTCCCCTTATTTAATTAATATGGTACGTGGCCAAAACCTCATAGATTTTACTGTCATTTATAAGGGAAGGGTAAAATCGCCTTTTCAGGTCCAAAAAACCCTTCAAAACCGTTTTATTTCTCCCGAAATTGCATCCCGGTCCTTTTTTTTGAACGAACGTATAAAGGGCGGGTAAGAGTCTAGGGTTTCACCAAGAAATAGAAAAGATGAGAACTTTAGTACGACTACTTGTTCGCCGGAGAAGACGAGCCAATTGAGAACGACGGCGATGCATTTCCAGCTCAAACCCTAAACCTAAGAATCGAACGAACGAAGCCCTAGCGCTGTTCAGCCTCTTCTCTTCTCTGCCATTGCCACCTCTCTTCTCCGTCTTCTTCCTCTGCGATTTTACGTCCACAACCCTAATTTTCCGATTGCAATTGGTACGAATCGGAAACGATTTAGCGATTTTTATTACTTTAATTTCTTGCAATTTATCTTTCTTTTTTTTTCTTTCAAGATAATCGGAGATTTGGCGGGAATGGAAATTCGTATGAACTGCGTTGAATCTAATGTGTTGAGTGTGTGATTGTTTTTGCGCAGAGTGTGAATTCGATGGAAAACCTTCACAGCAACTCGAAAATGGCGAAATTGGACACACGATTGCTCAGAGGGAACTTGGAGAATGTGGACGTCAACACGCCGTTGTTCAGGTACTTGTGCGCTCAGTCTCACTCTCCGTCACTTTCTCCGACGGACACCTTGAAGCAACGTCGCCGCCACCACTCGCTGCTTTCGCCTCTGGAGAATCTGATGCAGAGGTCGCCGCTCTCGCCTGTGGAGAATCTGATGCAAAGGTCGCCGCTCTCGCCTCTGGAGAATCTGATGCAGAGGCCGCCGCCTCCGACGGTTTACAGAACGCCGATAGGAGCGGTGGAGAGGGAGGAGGTTTTGGTGATGGACGGTGTTTTGGTCACCGGAGGAGGAGGGAGGAGTTCGAGGTCCGCATCATCTTCGGATTATTTGGGGAAGACTCCGTGCAAGACTGATCTTTACAGGTCCTGGGAGGATTCTCGAAGTTACACTTCCAAATATCAGGTCTCTCTCTCTCTCTCTCTTCTTGTTCATCGATTCTTTCTTAATATTTAATTGTTTATTTGCTAAGGAGGAATGTTTAATGCCTGGATTATTGTTTTAGCAGCATTATGATTGTTTCTTTAGAAGATTGGTGTGAAATTATTACTTTTTTTTGTTGTTGTTTTTTCGTTGTTTTCGAGTAAAAGATTTCTGTTTTTGGAATTGAAATTCGACAAATCTTGTATGCTGGTACTGTATCCATGCCACACCTCTTGCTTCTTCGCGTATTGATTTCGGTAGTTTCCTCAAACTCTCGCCTCCGTTTTTGTGCATGTACTTATTAACTGGTAGAATAAATCTAAGGCCTCATTCAGTCTCTAGGATTGGATTAGATTGAGAAACTCTAAATTCTTAGAAAAGCGATATTCGCTTGATTAATATGTTAGGACTAAAGCAGAAAATGTTGTTAATTGCTTCCTCGAAATAGGTAAACATACACGAAAAATATCTTCCAACATTAAAAATGCTTTGAGATTGCAGATAATGCTATGGTTAATCAAAATGATGGTCCATGCATTATGAACTTCCGTTGATGTTGGAAGGTGTGTACAAAAAAGAACTTAAATTTGACCATCTGTTATAAATATTGAAGTAGCAGATAGTTCCAAAGTGGAGGTTAAAGTCTGAGACTTGTTCGAAGATTTGTACTTGTCAAACTTAGCCGGTTTACTGTTCCACATTGACTGTTTGGATGAAGTTAAACTCTAAAGTTTACGTCTTTCTCATTGGATTATGCAAATGAACAAAGGTTCAGTTGGGGTTGAGTTGCAGTCTCGTTAAATGAGGAAGTACTGTAAGTTTTGCATTCTTGGTTCTGCCTTTATAGGCCATAGTCAATTCTAGTGTTCGAGTGTTTTCCTTGTACTCATATGAACGTTGCAGTAAAGTTATATTTCATTAAGTAGAGCTGTGTTGGTTGCTGTCGACATGACTACCTTTTTTCATCATACAGTCTTGGAATTAACTAATTGAACAAGTTTTTCGATAGTGAAAGGAAGCTGGTATCTTTGGCAGAAAAATGAAAGCTGTTAATTTCTACTTGGTTTTGTTTTGATTTGTTGGCTGGTGCTTTATTTGAGATGTTGGTTTTTTGTACTTTTAGTTATTGTTACAAATTGGTTTGTGTTGCGGTACTTTTGGTGATTTGTGTGTTTTAATATGTTGGCTCCTGCTGCTTGTATGTTTTATGATAATGGTATTTGGTGTTTCAAGATGATTTGTGCAGAAATTTCTTTCCCGATGGTGAGTATGTAACCAGAATACAATTTGCTGCAGATTTGTATTGATAAATTACCATTTTTATCTTTCAGTATGCTCATGGAAAAGAAAAGCAGCGTCCAACTCGTTGCCCTGTCAAGAACAAACCTGAGGTGAACAGCTGTGCAGTGCATTTTTAGCTGTTGGCTATTGATATAGCTCACCTACTGAAAATGCCATTGTTTCTTGTGTGTTGGTTTGTCCAGGCACATATGTGCAAGTCATACACTGCCACAAGTTATCCATGCCCACCCAGCCCCAAGTCCCGATTTATCCATCCCGTCATGCCATCTGCAGTTACACAAGCAGCAGGAGCCACAACACAAGCGGCCTCATTGACTACCCCCAAAAACACCATATCAATCCCTGCTACCCCCACCATCTGCCTGGACTGGTCACCCCAAGATGACGGCATTGAGATTGTATTGCCGCATTCATCAACTGGAACACCTCCATCAAGGGAAGATATAGATTCCTACATCAGCGGCGTTCTTTGTGGTCCCACTAAAGGAAGGAGATTACGAGTGTTTGCTGAGATTTATGCAGTGCAGTGAACTGATTGGTACGGAGAAGCTTCCACTTAAGACCGAAGGCATAACAATGTACATTCTTCCGATTTCTTCTTCTTTCAGTCTCAACTTTTTTCCGACTCGCTGCTCATATTGTAGTACGGAACAGGATTCGATCGAGCACGAATTCTTGTCAACGAAATACTTGTTGACGGGGCATTATCGATGCTGTTACCCCAGTACACTGTACAACAATGGATGATATATTAGCTATAAAAACTTCAAATTCCCAGTGTAATTACGCTTTGTGAAAACTAATTGGTTTTCTAGGCCATATTCGTTAAATGAGGTCTTCTGCCTGTATCTTCTTCGTGACTCTTGCCTTATTTTTTGGCACTGGTGGTAGGAAAATATTTCTGCTCACCGCGGTTTGAGATACGGTGACTGGTGAGCATTACTGCGACATTGATTGCCATTGGATGAAATTAAATTTGACATTTTATGCCCCAATAAATTAATTGACACTCATCTAATCGCACTCAGTGTGGTCATGCTCACCACCATACTACGATGGTGAGTCAAATCTCTACCGTCTACTTGCCAATTTGATGGGGAATACCAAGTATAATATTGTGCAGTCCAACTAAATGGACTCCACAACTTTGGCTCAAATCACCAAAGTTAACCTTGTCTAGAAATTCGAACAGTAGTCACTAAAACGATCATATTTTATTGTAGGAATATCAGATTGACATGATTCCAACACCACTGAAAATAAGACTTCTTTAGCTTTCCAGCCATATATGGTGTTCAATTTGGTTCCTCTAGATGAATAAATGACAGCCCACTAGTAATCATAAACCCTCACATTTCAGAGTATCCAAATTGTCAGATTTAGACATCGTTTTGATATCTCGAGATCTTACTTTGAATGTACAAAGACCATCTTTAAGATCTCAAAACTCCACTTTGATGCATTAATAGTATATTAGTACTTTCATATTAATTTTTGGTTATAATTATTATAAACTTAAAAAGTTTGTTATAATTCTATATAAGCTCCAAATTTCCCCTTGAAAATCCTTTGTTTGCATTTAGTCCAACAAAATAAGAAAATTACAAATAAACTACTATTAATGGATGAAAAATATACATAATCGGTAATAAAAATATTAGTTCGAACACTATAATTTAATGATATAATTTCTTCAAGAAATACCAAGAAGACTTTTTCAAAATAAAACTCTCAATAGACTTTTCGATATCTTATATTTTTTATACTTAATATTTTATAATGCTGTGTCGAAAATTAAGCTAAAAACATAAAACAAAAAGTAGTCGACACTTGAGAGACAGAAACAAGACAAAAACAAAATCATTTCGAGTAGAAAGAGATAACGTTTGAAACGTCCGACTCCGAGTTTCCATCTGAATAACCGTACGTACACTATCAACTGGCCGACGCCACTTCACTCTACCAGTAACAGAAGCAGCGGCGCAGCAATGTCGAGGGAGGAGGCGGAAACGGCGGAAAATGAAAATAATTGGGGGGTGGAGGAGGAGGAGGAGGAGCAGTGCCGTCTGTACGAAGCCTACAACGAACTCCACGGCCTTGCGCAGGCCTTCGACACTCCATTCGACGCTCCAGCGGTGCTTGTGGTGGGCCACCAGACCGACGGCAAGAGCGCCTTGGTGGAAGCACTCATGGGGTTCCAGTTTAACCACGTCGGCGGCGGCACCAAGACCCGCCGCCCCATCACCCTTCACATGAAGTACGATCCCCACGCCCATTCCCCCGTCTGCCGCCTCCTCCTCCCCTCGGATTCCAGTTCCGATTACGAAAAGCCTCTCTCGCTCCAAGAAATTCAAGCCTACATTGAAGCTGAGAACATGAGGTTGGAGACGGAGCCTTGTCTCTTCTCCTCCAAGGAGATCATAATTCGATTGGAGTACAAGTATTGCCCAAATCTTACCATTATCGACACTCCTGGACTAATCGCTCCTGCTCCTGGTCCAAAGAATCGAGCTTTACAGGTTTCCCATTGTCAATAATGTTTGAATTTCGAGTCGAAAACATGATGGTTTCATTGGTGACTGTATTCCAAATTTCGATAATGTTGCATCGTAAATTGTAATTGATGATGATGACAGGGCCAGGCTCGTGCTGTCGAAGCACTTGTACGAGCGAAAATGCAGCATAAAGAGTTTATAATTTTGTGTCTTGAAGATTGCAGTGACTGGAGTAATGCAACTACAAGAAGGGTTGTAATGCAGGTATTGCTTCTTTTGTTCTGTTTATGTATTGTGTTGTATTGATTCCGGTCAAGCTTTACCTTGGTCATTGTGTGCAGATTGATCCCGAGCTCTCAAGGACTGTGATTGTCTCAACAAAACTTGATACCAAAATACCCCAGTTTTCTCGTGCCTCGGACGTGGAAGTATTTCTCTCACCTCCCACTTGTATGCTCGATGGGTGTATCTTGGGTGATTCTCCCTTTTTCACTTCTGTGCCCTCTGGAAGAGTTGGTGTTGGCCAAGATTCGGTTTACAGATCTAATGACGAGTTCAAAAAGGTATTCATGCTCACCCTCTATTCATTTTCGGAGAGTTAAAAAAAAGAGAGGAAGGGTTGTGATGTTCATTCGGCAACCTAATTGATGGTTGCCAATATTCCGCTGCAGATTATTGTTTTTATCATTTAATGATACAAACATTAAGCTTTAAAGTAGATCAGTATTATTTAGTAACTGTATTTCATTGAGCGTGATAATTTAATCCACTGATCCTCAGAGCAACGTTTGAAGTCAGAGTTTGCTTCTTTATGGCTCTAAATGATGGCCGGTTTGCACCATTTTCTTATGCAGGCAATATCATTAAGAGAGATGGAAGATGTTGCAAGCTTGGAGGAGAAAATGGGCCGGTCACTGTCAATGCAAGAAAGAAATCGAATAGGTGTAAGCAAACTTAGGTTGTTTTTGGAAGAATTGCTACAGAAAAGGTTATTAATGCTTCGGTCCTTCCTATTCTGATAATAATAATGACAACTTGCTAAGTTCCATGGCTAAAAGTTTGGGAATCAAATTTTGCAAGGTATATGGATAATGTGCCACTAATCATTCCACTTCTTGAGAAGGAGCTCCGTAGCGCAACAAGAAAGATGAATGAAATAAATCAAGAACTCAGGTCCACAGTTTTAACTTACAAAGCACATTCCTTTAGGGCAGTATACAGACTGGATGAAATTTATGGCACTTTATTTGCTTAAACTTTGATCAGACCATTGACCAGGAAGGTTAAGCAAATTTTGTTTTCTCTGATATTATAAATGTTTTCTCATTGATTTCTTGTATATTGGTTGGTTATATTGTGTTATTTTTTTTATGCAGCACTTTGGATGAACCAAAACTAAAGGAGAAAGGAAGAATATTTCATGATCTGTTCTTGACAAAGGTTACTGTAGTTTAGACGTTGTCATTTTTGAGTAGTCATTTGTTATTGTTATTCATATCTTAGTATCTGAATCTTCTGTGGCTGGTGTATTGTACTTTATCTACGGGCAGTAGAATGGCCTCACGCAATTGTTCTAAAGGTTAGGACCACATTGAGATCTCCCTCTAAGTACATCGGTCAAAAGAAGATTAGGGTCTTCCTTTTATTTCCCTTCAAATTGTTGGGGCGGAAAAATTCATGTGACTATTCATAATGCTCAGCTGTGTTTGGTTTGTGCTTACAATAGAAGTCTCATAATTTTATGAAACCTTTTGTGTTATCGTTTATTTTTTTTCATTAGTTTGGCTGTTTTAGATTTTAGTTTTTCATTTGAAATTTTATGTTTTAAAAACTATTGTTTGGTTTTATGTGTGTTTTTACTGACAAAAGTTTGCTTTGTTCCTCAGTTATCATTGCTACTAAAAGGAACAGTTGTTGCACCTCCAGATAAATTTGGTAAATAATGTTAATCACAAACTATTTAAGCATATGGTTACTAAAGGTGAAACAGTACAGGATGAGAGGACTAGTGATGGGAATTTATTTCATGTTGTGTTGCTGGAGTCTTTGCTATTTTACTTTCATTTATATACCGTTCCTTTCTCAAGGTGAAACGCTACAAGATGAGAGGACTAATGGAGGGGCATTTGTTGGCAGTGATGGCCTTCAGTTCCCTTACAAGCTTATACCTGTAAGTTATAGAATTATCAGAGTGTAAATTTTCTTTTGCGTTTGCATGGCTTGTGGGAGAAACATTGCCACACTGAAATCTCTCTCTCTCTCCCTCTCTCTCTCTCCCCTCCCCCTGTTTTGTGGCTTGTTTTGTTTTTCTTTCTAAATGTAGGAGTCAGCCTGGCTTCTTGCTGTCCTTTCCAATATGAACACCAAACCGTGCGATGCTACCTTTTCTGTCTCTCTCGTAAACATCTAGGTTAAAGTTTCTACTAGGCTGAAAAATGTAGACTTGTTTCTTGTCTTCTGGACCCAAACTGACTTGATTTTTATAGAGTTTCATATACATGCATGTAAGCACTGTTTACCCATTTGTGCAGAATGCAGGAATGCGTCTATATGGGGGTGCACAATACCATCGTGCCATGGCTGAGTTCCGTTTTGTAGTTGGAGGTATAAAATGCCCTCCAATTACGAGGGAAGAAATTGTAAATTCATGTGGAGTGGAAGATTTACATGATGGAACAAACTACTCAAGGTATCTATGATTTTATTATATGTCATACTTGTGATTCTGATTTTTAAGCTGCAATATTTGTGGTCCAAATTTTTTCTTGAAGTTTTTGTTTTCCTTTCTAATACTAATCCCTTTTCCATTTCAAATTTACTTTTGATAAATCAGGACAGCTTGTGTAATAGCTGTTGCAAAGGCACGTGATACGTTTGAGCCTTTCCTTCATCAGGTGATGAATAATTTCTCTCAGTAATTTACTAATATCCCATTTTTCATTCCTTCCATATACACAAGGTTGTGTGTGCGATGTGCTGCTTCAAATTATACTTTTTTTGTGGTGAATCAGACTACATATTATTTCGCAAGTAAATATCTTGTTATGACCATCATGTTCTTAGCCATCTGTGAGAAAATTAATATTTGGTGAATCAGACTACATATTATTTCACAAGTAAATATCTTGTTATGACCATCATGTTCTTAGCCATCTGTGAGAAAATTAATATTTCTACTTATGCAGTTAGGTTGTAGGCTCTTGCACATTCTGAAGAGATTACTTCCTATATCAGTCTATCTTCTTCAGGTATGGACTACACCGTTGTGTAGGTTAGCGGTTTCCAAATCTTGTGTGCATATAAACTCCTCAAGTTCTATGCAGTTAATTCTTGCAATTTCTATCTTGCTTTCTACAGAAAGATGGTGAGTATTTAAGTGGCCATGAGGTGTTTCTGAGGCGTGTTGCTTCTGCTTTCAATGACTTTGCAGAATCTACCGAAAGGGCTTGTCGTGAAAAGTAAGCCACTTTGTTACTTATTTATATTACTATTTTAGTAAGTGAGTACCTGCTGTGTTTTTTTTTTAATTTTCATTTTTGATACATAAAAACAAACATGTCATAACTAAATCAAAGGAATAAAAATTTATCAGTTTACGACCATAGACAGAAGATTTTATGTTAATCTTCTAGTTTGCGTCAATAGTTATGGGGGGATCTATTGAAGCGCTGACTTCTCTAAATTTGTGTTAGCCACCACATGATCAATGTGTGCTAAAAGAATTAAATGTCTCAAATTATAGTTGCAAGGCATCCAACATGGTAGATTAACCAGTTAAATCAGCTACTAACATACAAGGAACAAATATTACGTTACCTAATCTTTTTATAGCAAATTCTAACTGTTCATCCAAACCATCTTTCAGAGGTCTCCGTTTAGTCATTAAAACAGTATGTTACACCAAATTTCCTGTTCTTTAGAATCACAAATGATAAAACGTATAAAATTTTCGGTAATATGTTTTACTGATTCATCAAAATTTATTCGGGAAATGTAGGGCCTTTTGAGAGGTTTCCAAATGGAATGCCACTCATTGATCCAAGAAATGCATACTGCCTCTCTTAAGAAAAACCTTTAGTCACTATGGAGCTAGGGAAATTTTAAGAGGAAAAAGTGCCCAAAAACAAACATCTCGACTCCCATTAAAATCTACCAAAAACCAGCTTCACCTAAAGATCTAATCTCAGTTCATGAAGGAAATGTCTTGCATTCATCCAACCTGCACGAGGAAACCAAGAAACAAATGTGGAAATTTAGGAGGAATACCCAATTACTGGTCTGCATGGATGCAATGAACCACACCTAACCGATTCCCCAGATGCTGCATTTTCTAAATTACATAAATTACAACTAGGTTGGAACTGATGAGCTAGAATTCTTGTACATGGCTAATGCTATCCGCTAAGGTTATTTTCAGTCAATCTTTCAAACTGGACACATAAAAACATTGTTCAGGTAATTAAATATGATATTCTTTCATTCAATGCAGCAGGAAAACATTAATGTGCAGTTTATTGGTTGATTATAGTTCAAGTGAAATTAAAAATTGATGCAATCCCCAAGAATGTGTATGTCTTGTATATCCCGCTCTTCTTCACCTGAACCATTTTCTGTTAAATGTGTTTTTGCTGCAGATGCATGGAGGATTTAGTAAGCACCACCCGTTATGTGACCTGGTCTCTTCACAACAAGGTAATTATAGTTGACTATGAAGGCATTCTTACATGTCTTATGCTGTAATTTCAAATTGGTGTGTTTACGAAATTTTGAATGAGTTTGATTGTGCAGTGATGAAATAGATTTAGAAGGAAGATGTAGCAGTGAAAACGGTTAACGAAGGCTCATTTCTAGTTGAACTACCTGGAAACGAGGAGATAACTTCTTTCTCACGTTCTGGCTGAGAAAAAGATAAAAAAAAAAAAAAAAACAGAAGATTACTGTTGTAGACCAACTTGGATAAATAGATTAACATCTGAAATACTAAAAGTCCGTGGGGATTTAAAAAAATTGTCTTTTATGCCATATAAACGCTAGGTATGATCTCAACCCCCTAAAATAACTTATCAGAAGGAAATGGACATAATATTCCAATTAATATGCTGTTAATATAGCTAATAACCCACATACGAATGCTTTATGTATATATTTTTTTTTATATTGTGGAACCTGAAAAGGGAGCATTCAAACCTTATTATTTCTACAGGATTCATTATATTGCATGATTTTCCCTATCAAATCTACTTGCTCTAATAATTTGATGTCATTTGATGCCTAATTAGTAGAATCGAGCTGGGTTACGTCAATTTTTAGACTCTTTCACTGGAACAGAACATGCCACGACAGGTGGTAGTGGTGCATCTGCTGGTCTTTCTCAAGATTCATCCTTTGGGTCAGTCACCAGTGAGAAGGATACAAAGTCACAGGGAGATGTGAAGCTCAGTCATGTGGCATCTGGCACGGATTTGACATCTTCTATTCATTCAACAGAAACAAGGCTGGCTGATCTTTTAGATAGTACACTTTGGAATAGGAGGCTTGCTCCTTCATCTGAAAGGATCGTTTATGCTTTGGTGCAGCAGATATTTCATGGCATAAAGGAATATTTCTTAGCCTCTGCAGAATTGAAGGTTTGTAATATAAACTGCTTCTTTCCAAATGTAACTGAGTAAGTGAAGTGGTAACTAGGATGCTATTTGGTCGATGTTTCAGGCGAAGTGAATAATGACTTGTTTCGTTAGTTTTAAATCAGACACACACACACACATATAAACACTATCAACCCTCTAATGGGACTTTTTGTTTTGTATAATAACTTGTGCCTTTGTTTTGCAGTTCAACTGCTTTCTTCTGATGCCTGTTGTAGATAAGTTGCCTGCACTGCTTAGAGAAGACTTAAAATCTGCTTTTGAGGATGACTTGGATAATATTTTTGATATCACCAATCTGAGACGCTCATTAGGCCAGCGAAAGCGAGATGCAGAAATTGAGATTAAAAGGGTATTTCAATTATGCCTTGTTTCTATTTCACTTATAACCTCTCAAATTTCTGTCTTTCTTACCCACTTCACGCGTGCTTGCACACATTTGCCTGACATACTGTTGAATTTGCAGATCAAGAGGCTCAATGATAAGTTCAGATCACTACATAAGCAGCTTAGTTCGATTCAAGCGATTACTGCCTTTTCCTGACTACCATTGATATCGGAGGTCAAATTCGTTGGATAAGTTCTTTTCTTTTTGATAGTTTGCTTATGATAATGACATGTGTGGTGGCTTAGAGAAGTTTATTGGAACAATCTTACATGTTTATCTGGACAAGAGGATTCTATTTCATTGCGTGGACCATGTTTTGTAAACTATAATTTCTCGTTTACACTTGAGTCATGCTTTCGTTGCTATCTAGGATGGATTGATGTCGACTTGTGTCATCTTCAATTCACATCACTTGTTTGTTAGTTTAAGTTGACAGCTATAATTTTTTCGATTTTTTTATTTTTTTTATTTTTTTTCGGAAGTTCATTGATATTGACATCGATTTTTTTTTTCTTTTCTAATTGGAGACATCGAAATTTTGTACTTGAACAGGCTTCAGAATTTTGAATTGGCAATGGCATCATCATACGTTTTTTCTACTATAGGAGAAGGATTTTGATTAATTTCCTATTTCTTATTAGATTTTAGAGTAAATTGTAGCAATGATCCCTTAACTTTAATCAAATTGGAGTAATGGTTTCTCAACTAAAAATCCATTATCATTGGTCCCTCAACTTATCAAAATGTGTAGCTATGATTCTTTTTGTCAAAATGAGTTATGTTGGAAGGATCATTGCTACAATTGGAGTCCCTCTACTTATCAAAGTGTGCAGCTATGGTCATTTTCGTCAACTTCGTTAGAATTTTGTCAAAATGAGTTATGTTGGAATGACCATTGCTATATTTGGGTCAAAGTTGAGGGACTATTGCTTCAATTGGGTTAAAGTTGAGGGATCATTTTTCCAGTTGGATTAAAGTTGAGGAACCAATGGTAATAGATTTTTAGTTAAGGGACCATAGCTGCACGTTTTGATGAGTTGAGGGATCAATAGTAATCAATTTTTAGTTGAGGGACTATTGCTTCAATTGAGTTGAAGTTAAGGGACTATTGCTACAATTTACTCTAGATTTTAAGATTTGCTCCCTTGTTTTTTTCAATATTAAATTTTTATAAACTCACTTCTTGTAACTACGTAGAAAATAAAAAATAGGGTAATTTTAGGAAGACCAAATTTTTAAAACCAAATTTGCAAACTAAATGATATGTTGTTGATGATTGAATGATTACTTAAGCATTAATCAACGTGCTTATTTTTTAAGGAAAACTAATGAAAAAGGCTTGAAAACTTTAAGTTTTAATCAAAATGACAAAAATGTGTTGTAAGTGAATAGTACCAAAAATGACTTTTTAGAGTAAAAATGTCATTTTTTGTTAAAGTGAACAGTATCATTTTTTGTTAAAGTGAACAGTACCAGGAGTGTTTCGTTCAAAACTCCTTTTTTTTTTTATTGGTAATACATTGTTTGGTTTGCAAAATTTGGTTTAAAAGTTTGGCTCTTTGGTTATGTAGCCGTTTTGGTCACATACCACAAGGCAAGTGGTTAAGTCATGGCGTTTCCAACGGGAATAAGATGATCTCAAAACTGCACCACCCTATTAGAAGCTGGCATCCAAATATCCTCAATAATAAATCTGAGCTTCCAAATTACTACACATCTTCTAAGAACAACTTCAATCACCATTTCAAGTATGTTTAGACATAATATTTTTTGATGAGCTAGTTTTAGTACATCTAAAAAATTACTAGTTCGAGTCTACTCTAGATGAGAGAGAGAGAGAGAGAGAGAGAGAGAGAGAGAGAGAGAGAGGAGAACATGTATAAAATAAAAGGAGGAAGAATCCATTAGGGTTAGCCCAATGATGAAGGCGGATAGAGTTATACGTGAAAGTAAGTTAGAGATAAAGAGCTGAAAACCATCATTCTTAACAAAAAAAAAAATCTGTAAAATTACTAATTCGAGTCTACTCCAGATGTGAGAGAGAGAGAGAGAGAGAGAGAGAGTATAAAATAAAAAGAGGAAGAATCCATTAGGGTTAGCCCAACGATGAAGGCGGATAAAGTTATACGTGAAAGTAAGTTAGAGATAAAGAGTTGAAAACCATCATTTTTAACAAAAAAAAAAAAAAAAAAAGCTACATGATAGAAATTAAAGAGAATGTATGAGATAAACTTGAAAAATAGAAACTCCCAAAGTAAAGAAAAAGTTTTGCGTTGACTCTGAAGACTCCGATTTGTGAATTTAGGGTTGGGGACATTGATGACTAGTGTTCTTTAATAGAAGCAAGGGAAAGCAAAAGCCACGAGTTAGTTAAAACACTTTTTAATAATTATTAATGATAATTATTGGTGTTTCGGCACACTCCAAAAGGAAGATGGCCCATCGAATTCGAACCTCAAATTGGTCCACGACCAAACCCACATTCGTGTGTGCCACGTGGATGAGGTGCATGATATCAGCATGAAGTGGGATGATGAAGACCCACAATATATTTTCCAAATTTTCTGATTTTATCAAATTCCAAATATACAACATGATTGAATATATAAACAAATAAAAATATTAGACTTTGCTCCTTATTTGTGAGGATGATTTTTTTTCAATGACAGTGTGACATATTTTACTGTATAAACGTTATAATCAGAATTATCTATTCTCTTCAACCATCTAAAGATCATTTCAAGAAAATTCGTTCAATTCATATATCTCTGATTCTTCTATGTGTCCAACAAATTGGCGTAACGTACAAGTAACATCTTTATACTGAAACGTAAATTTATTTTGATTCTTATAAATGATTAAAATTTTCTAATCGAATAATTTTTCCTAAAAAATGAATAGTTTCAATTATAATATTTGTTTGATACAATGATATTACATTGTCATTGAAAGAAGAATGACTCCTACATAAGTTAGTGTCCAAAAGAAGTGTATATGGCACATCCACTTACTCTTACAATCAAGTATTTTTGGTTTTTTCATTTTATTTTTTGTGGGGGGTGTTGCACGCAGACATGTCCCTCCAAACCCCCAATCCATTCGTTGGCCGCCGCCTTGCATATCATCAATCAAAGCACCTTTATCATCAATCAAACCATCAACTCAACTCTCATTTCTGATGAAAACCCACCTTCTTTTTCACGTCACGTCACTCGCTCACTCACTCACTTCTCTTTTATATTTATTTTTTTATCTTTTTTCTCTCTTCATCTCGATCTATTATTGCTTTCTTTATGGCTAGCTATAAGTATCACCTTCAGCTAAGACTTCGTTTACAAGAATTATATATCCATAGCTTAGATACTGTATCACATAACTTCGTCGTCTTCTTCTTCTTCTCTCTTCTTCTTGTTATTGTTTGATATTTGATCCTAATGGGAGATAACCAGTTTAAGCTCCCTCCTGGTTTTCGATTTGACCCGACGGACGAAGAACTTGTAGTCCATTTCCTTCAACGTAAGGCGACTCTCTTACCTTTCCATCCCGATGTCATTCCCGATCTCCATCTCTACCCATATGATCCGTGGGAACTAAATGGTATGCTTGTTTTTTGTACCATGCATAGTAATGAATAATTGAATATATATAGGTGACAATGAATAGTTGATGTACATACAACTAGCACACATTACATGACTCTCTTGCCAAACTTGTATACATACGTTGCCACGCAAGTATCCGATTGATTCACGTACATATTCAGACTAGCAATATAATTAGTGAATATTGTCAAATTTTCTGGTAAGAGAACAATTTTTGTACATTAATTAATGAGTTTTTTCACTGTATATATGCACATATAGGTAAGGCTTTGAGCGAGGGCAAGCAGTGGTATTTCTACAGCAGGAGGGCACAGAATCGGGTCACGAGTAATGGGTACTGGAAAACATTAGGCATTGAAGAACCTATCTTTTCAAGCTCATCTTCTAATTCAACTAGCAAAGTTGGGATGAAAAGATATTTGACGTTTTATGTTGGAGAAGCTCCAAATTCAGGCATCAAAACTAATTGGATAATGCATGAGTATCGTCTATCTTCGTCAGCCTCAGATTGTGCTTCTTCTTCCACCACCACCAGATCTTCCAAAAGAAGAGGGCAACCCAAAACAGTTAGTAATGCATGCGTGGCAACTCACGTACTATATTACGTCAAGAAGCAAAATAATTATATCATTTTGCGTACATATGAAAAAAAAAATTGTATTTTCGGTTATTCTTATTTCTATATATTTTTTTCTTTCTAGGAATACAGTGGATATGTTCTATGTCGAGTCTACGAGCGTGATGAAGAGGAGGATGATGATGATGATGGGACAGAGCTTTCATGCTTGGACGAAGTGTTCTTATCTTTGGACGATCTTGATGAAATAAGTTTGCCAAATTAATCATAATTAGAGTAATTAAGAGAACTCATCAAGAGAGAAACTAGAGAAGAGAGAGGGACCTAACTAGTGCTCCATTATTACTGATGAGCTTTATCCAATTGTATAATTTCATTACTTCAAGTTGTAGCTAGATTAACGTTGTAAACAATCTCCATAAGTTACACTCCGAGTGGGTAGACTTATATGTCGCGTTGCAAACTGAAGCAAAAAAATTGTACGGAAGTTTAGAGTTTCGCCCCCTCACTGTTCAATACATTGAATTTACCTTCATACATTCCTAAACAATGCTAATTAAACACACAACGACTGTTCTAAATATCCCCGTCTAACGCCGTTTAGGCGCCAGGCCTTAGTTCGCCGGCCAACTAGCGCCTAATATTTTTTAAAACTTTGCACACAACAAATTTCATATCTAACATATTTTTAATAGAAATGGACCATATTATTGATTGTAGAACTCAAAGATATTAGAAAGTATGTCAACAATGAGATCGATCTGTTTTACTATTTTTCCAACACTGGCAGTCACATAGGGAGGAGTAAGCAATCCTACACGTTTTACATATTTTGATCTATTCTCTTAAAGTAACCATATTCTTCTCGATGTGAAGTGGCATGCAGCCGCTTAAGCATTATTTGACCATGAATATATGCGAATCCCACAATGAAGACCACATTCACTCATGGTCAGAAAATTTCAAGGCAAATACAGAACGGATACATATGTTTTGTGTCTTTGTTTTGTCTTCGTATCAGTGTTTGTCTTTGTTTTGTGTCTTTAGATATGAATCTCACAGTGAAAGCCTCATGTAGCAGTGTTTGTCTTTGTTTTGTGTCTGGACCTACTCAACCTTGTTTACTCAAGGCAAATACATAATAGATACATTTGTTTGTAACCAAAATTTGGCATAATAAGTTGTGTAATATTAAGTTATTTTGCAATAGTCCACGACTACTGAGTAGTTTAGATAATGAACGGTAGAGATTAACTTTAAAAAAATTAAACTATAAAAATTGTTTAAAAGATCGGACTACTTAATAGGCTGAACTTTTGAAGACAAACCTGATATAACGAATATCAAGAGGAGTTGACTTGTGCTTAATTACACGCTGCATCGAGATTTTTGGGTAGTGTTGGTCCTCGATCGATCGTCCTTTAGTGGGACTTGGAATGCTCACTTGTAGAAATTATTGTGAGGAGGAGAGACGTGAGGGAGGGAAGTGGAGCCCAGGGAGCACTGTAATGTAATGTGTAAGTTTGCAGCCAAAGGGCCATTGAGCATACCTCAAAACTTTCCTCTATCTTTTTCTGCTTTATAGCATTTGGGTAATATTTTGCACAATCCCAAGCAACAATTGAGTTTTCGGGTGGCTGCTTAGGGGAGCATGACACATGCATGATGCAAATATTCCATGCTTAGGAGTGATGCACACTTTGTTGGTAAATAATTTCGATCTCATATATTAGGACATACAAAATTGATACACTGATTGATGTATTCTTTAATAAAAGTGAGGTTCACATATAATAGTATGATCTACTTGTATTAAAAATTATTAGCATACGTATTAATTTTGTGTGTCAAATTAACCAGGTATCAATTGTAAGTAAAGATTTCAAGGAAATTAAATATACTCGTAAACTAAATTGATTAACATATATTAATACAAATGAATTTTCTAGTAATATATATGTATATGATAATGAAAAAGTTAGATAGAAAAGGCTTTTTCTCTTTTACATTCATATTCTAAAATATTCTTGATCATAGGATTATCATCAATAAGAATTGACAATCTTCGAAAATCAGTACATATTATGCCTTCATATTTTAGAGAATGATTAGTCTCGAGTTAAATTGGTGTAAATTAGCTAAGATAAGTATGTTATTTATAATGGAGGATGATTCTCTCCCCTTCCCTTCCCTCCTACTTGAACAGTTCTGGTTAAACCATGTTAACATCTTATATTGATTTTTTTATAGAGCCAATAAGACTAAAAGTAATGTGTGAGAGGAGAGGATGGAAGGGGATGAGAATAGGAGGGGGAGAGAATCCTACTCCATTTTTAATAAAGTAAGTCTAGTAAACTCTATTAGACAAAATTTTCTTATATTCATGTTTTACTTACTTGTCGAATAAGAAACTCAAAAGTTGTAATAATATAGTTTTTAGACCTGTGGCATCTTATTTGTCTTATGAATACGTCATAATTGTACACTGATTAACTTGAGTTTTGGAAGGAAACAAAAAATGAACAAAGTAATTGAGGATGTAACTTGGGATCAAGAGATTTAATATCACATGAATTAATAATAAGTTAATCAATTAAGCGAGAAAAAGATTGGGGTTTTTTTGGGGGGGTGGGGGGCGGAGTTCTGTATAGGAATGAAAAATTTTAATTGAAGGACAGGAACAGAGATACAAAATATAAAGATTGTCATTTCATAAGCATCGACATTTTTACCAGTTTTGCTACAAAAAAACAATAATTATTATGACTTAAAACTGCAATTGTGAGATTTTTCTTTGAAGATAAATTCTTTTAACAACACTCTATACATACAAAATGGTGAATTAACTATGGAGTACTCAACCAAAAGCACACAAATTTAACAACACTCTATACATACAAAGTAATGAATTAACCATGGAGTACTCAACCAAAAGCACACAAACTGAAGTTAAATCTAACAAATACAAGCAAAAGCTTACAAAATAAAGAAAATGCAAGAAAGGTCCAGGCCTATCAGGTCCTCATGTGGCTTCACCACTGTATGTTAGTGCAAAATTGACAATTCATGACAAAATGCCTAAGCCTGTAATAGCTTAGATTTGTTATATATTTTCAATTGTAATTGTTTAAGTCTAAGGATGTCTCTCACACTTTCAATCGCAAGGATGTTACATAAACAAGATACTTATTCAGGTACGTTTGCACGCACGCATCCAACTACATTCATTAGATATCCCATGTTACTGTATTTGGGATAAGACTCTTACCCATCATGTGTTTTATCTCTTTAAGATGAGTTATCCTTTCTACATTTATTATTAAAACACATCTTTTGTTGGTGGGATTTATCTGATTGCATGCTTTCAAAATAAACTTATTGTTTATCTGGATGTTGAAAAGGTTTTGCCGTTCGGTGATTTTTGTCTATAAATTAGAAGTCAGGTCTTTGGAGAAAGGGTGCATGAACATTGGTTTTTTTTTTTTTTTTTTTTTAACAAAAGAATCAAAAAGTAGCAGCTTTGTATTTTGACCAAGAAAAATAATTTTTATACTACTGCTATCTTATGTTTTCGACATCATGTGTTTTTAAGAGAAAATATTATTTTTCATGCTGCTTTCATTTGAGTTTTTAATTGAATGTCAATTATGAAAATGTACCTTGTGATTTTCATAATTGATTGTTTTTCAACAAACACTTCATCATATATACATTATGCATGATCGAGTTAGTATCTTGCAAAGTTCGAGGGAAAAGTGATTGACGACCGCATTAGTATCGTGCCACTTCAACTTGAAGGCTGAAGAAAAATCGAGTAGCAAAGCCCGAAGACAAAGCTGCCAGCTAGTATGGGTGTCTAGTTGATGAGTTTTTGTAAGTCTTTATGTACTAGTGCTTCCTGGCTTGGTAGCCCGATGATTTTCCCAGTGATGAGTTTTGCCTCGTTAAATCCTACATCATATGCGCACTCTTTATATTTATGCTGAATATTTGTGCAGAATTTAGTTTGCATAACTAGTTAATTTAAATGATAATTTGAATTAGTTTTAAGTTGGAGAGAGCTTATACCAAGTTAGTACTCATCCTAGGAGTGTCACTGCATTCGAACACAGTTGAGAGAGCTTATACCAAGTTTATCAAGCTCCTTCACAAGTTGAAAGAAGGCATCAAAGGAGCTTTGAACTAGATTCCGCGAATTTTTCCCATTTAGTAGGGCTTTAACTTGTTAAATAAATAATCATGTACTCCTCGTAAGATTGAAATTGGTCTAAAGATATTAACTAATTTCTCAACAGTTTCGTCTCTCGTCGTAGTTTGTGTTCATCCACGTTTTAAGTTGAAAAATTCCGGACATAGTAGATCAATTCGAAAAAGGAAAATTTTGCCAAAGACCCCCCGGATCCCCATCATACTGTTGGTGTATGATTGAATAAATAAATCTACTCAATATTTATGTTTATCAGTACTTCTTATAGAAGGCAAGAAACTCTTATCCACTAAAACCTTCGAGTTTGACAATTTCAGTCCCTAGTTGACAAAACTCAACCAGCAACAATCAACCGTTGAATCTGTTTAATTGGGTAGGGTATGGTCCTTATAGGTCGGAATGAGATCCCCTCTAAATTTTAGTGCTCGAAGCCTGCGAATCGAGATATTTGGACCATTAAAAAAAAAAAAAAAGAGATCGAGGCTATTTAAATTTTTGAGTTTTTGTAAAGTGAATCAGTGAGATAAGCTAATAGGGGTTGTATGATTGAAATTGAATGATCTAGATCTCTCGGTTCGCATCTCCAAACACAGTTCTGAAGTAGATCTCAATCCCTGTCCTCAAACTTTCAGGCAATTTTTCTTTCAGGTAGCTGATCACCGTTGAATCTCTCGGCCCCTATCGTTTTCGTTACTGAGAATTTTTTTTTTTTTGGTTCCCAGGGATTTTTTGAATGTAAATCGAGAATATTTGTGGAAATTGAGAGAAAAATAGGAGAAGAAAATTTAGAAGATCCAGCTGCTTTTTCAACACCACCTTTGACGCACCAATCATTTCTTGGTCCCAAGACCGTTTAAATGGTAAAATTGCCATGACAGGCTAAGAATGTCCTTTGACCCCCCAACAAAAGACAGGTAAATAAAAACTATGTTTATAAACTCAAGCAGTAGTAACAATAAACTGGCAATCATCATGTGACACGTGGCTCTTTCACTGCCATTGAATTTCCACATTTTGATGCAACAATATCGCACAAGAATGCATGGTTACATTGAAAGGCGTAAAAACTTAGCTTTTGAGCAGTAAGGGAGGAAATAGGGACCGAGAAAGGAGAAGAACAAAGAAAACAAAAAACAAACAACAAAAGAGGAGAAGAGAGGACAATCTTCTCTTCTTTTCTTAATTTTTATCAAATAATTTTGCTTTTCCTCGATCTTTTTAATACTGCAAATAAGGTTCTTTTGATTTGTGACACCTACTGCTAGGTGTGTATACATAGAAAAATATATAGAATATTCATGGCTTCAAGCAAATTTAGAAGAGCTTTGGGGGCCGTGAAGGACCAAACCAGCATAGGCCTCGCCAAAGTTGGTAGCAGCGCCTCTTTGGCGGACCTAGACATAGCAATTGTGAAAGCAACAAGACATGAAGAATACCCAACCGAGGAGAAATACATACGAGAAATTCTCAGCTTAACATGCTACTCACGCGAATTCATCAGCGCTTGCATCAACACCATCTCCCGGCGCCTAAACAAGACCAAAAACTGGATCGTCGCCCTCAAGACCCTCATGTTAGTCCAACGGCTACTGTCCGAAGGCGACCCTGCTTACGAACAAGAAATATTTTTCTCCACAAGGCGCGGCACTCGCTTTCTCAACATGTCTGATTTTCGCGACACCTCACGCTCCAATTCGTGGGACTATTCTGCGTTTGTGCGGACGTATGCATTGTATCTCGACGAACGGCTTGAGTTCCGAATGCAAAGCCGGCGCGGGAAACGTAGTGCATTCGGGTTTGATGAAGATGAATTCGAAGATCCTCAGGAGGCGGCCAATAATTTTACCAACCAGCAATCATGTCCGAAAGCGACGCCGGTGCATGAAATGAAAGCCGACAAGTTGTTTTCTAGGATGCAGCATTTGCAGCAGCTCCTTGAGCGCTTTTTAGCATGTCGCCCAACAGGTTCGATCAATTTTATTTTTCCTCACCCAACTCTAACAGACGTGCATGCAAATATTTCATCCCTGCATGCATGGCCACGTACGCATGATATATTCAATTCTTTCATTCTATTGTATAATTTCTACAAGAAAATCATCACCACATTATATGATCGACTTATTAAATACATACACGGTTAGAATATAGAGGAAATCTTATTTTGGTATCATGTTTTATAAACTACATTATATTTGGTATTATTGACATTTGATCATCTTTTGTTGATACTTTATTGAATACACTGTAGATTGTCATTCGATACCCGCCAATCACTCTCTATTCTAGAATTACGTCTTTTGTACTTTTGTTTTCTTTTTCTTCTTTTTTCACAGAGAATTACACATTCCTTGTAGAAAAATTAATATATTAATTAAGCATTTCTAACATTTTTGTTTTTGTTATGTGCATGAATTTTAATCACAGGCGTAGCAAAGAACAATAGAATTGTAATAATGGCCTTATACCCGATAGTCAAAGAGAGTTTCCAGGTATATTATGACATAACAGAAATAATGGGCATCTTAATCGACCGCTTCATGGAGCTGGAGATCCCCGACTGTGCCAAGGTGTACGAGATCTTCTGTCGCATCGGAAAGCAATTCGATGAGCTGGACATGCTCTATGGGTGGTGCAAACAAATCGGGATTTCACGCTCCTCAGAGTACCCAGAGGTTGAGAGGATTACACCCAAGAAGCTGGAGGTGATGGACGAGTACATACGCGACAAGTCGGCTTTGGCACAAGGCAAGAGATCGGTAAAGGAACTACTAGACCAGCAGAAGATTGATGAGGCAAACAAAGATGAAGAATCAAATCATGGCGAAGACGAAGAAGAAGACATGAATGCAATGAAGGCCCTGCCACCGCCCGAGGGTTTCGTTGAGGAAAACAATAACAAAGAGATAGAACCAGTAAAGGAAGAGGAAATTAAGAAACCACAACAAGAAGAAGGCGATCTGTTGAACTTGGGAGAAGACGCTGTGTCGAGCAACGAACACGCTGACAAATTGGCATTGGCTTTGTTCAACGGCGCCACTGAACAAGCACCAGCAGGTCCACCGGCATGGGAAGCGTTTGCTAACGAAGCTGATTGGGAAACCGCGTTAGTCCAGTCGGCAAGCCACTTGTCAAATCAAAAGGCGTCCCTCGGAGGAGGTTTTGACTTGTTGTTGCTGGACGGATTGTACCAGCAAGCGGAGGTATCAGCCACGATGGCAGGCCCAGGGTACGGAGTGAGTGGGAGTGCAAGCAGTGTTGCATTAGGGTCTGCAGGACGGCCTGCAATGCTAGCATTGCCTGCACCACCATCATCATCATCATCGTCATCGTTAGATCATCCAAGCAAGTCAAGTGTACACGTGGACCCGTTTGCTGCATCGTTAGTAGTGCCGCCGCCATCATACGTGCAAATGTCAGACCTGGAGAGGAAGCAGAAGCTGTTGATGGGCGAGCAGTTGATGTGGCATCAGTATGCAAGGGATGGGATGCAAGGACAGATTGGATTGACAAAACTACAACATAACCCTCATCATAACATAAACATGGGAGGTTACACACACACCTACTAATCATCACTTAATTAACACTTAATTATAAGCAGACTTATGCAGTTTCAGTTGTTAAAGATCATTAATTAGGGGTTGCATGCATGTGTATTAATTTGAACATTTTGTTTAATTTTTTCCTTTTTAATTGTATAGGTGAGGTTCGTTTAGTAGCATTTATCTGGTACATATAAACACACATTTTCACTTAATCGATGTATCCTCAATGTATGAAACGTTTATATTTACAGATATGCATGTAGCTAACCCCCTCGGCAACCATTGTCTTGAATCACACTAGAATCATTGTTGTTGCCTGGGACCTAAAACTATCAACAATCACTGTTGTTGCTTGGGACCCAAGAATTCCCACATGAATGGGAAATTTGGAAAAATAACCATAATATGGACCTCATATAGAATTATAACCACCCTTTTAAGTTAATGATAATTATAACCAAAGTTTGATATGAAAGTACTAATATACCCCTAATGGGTGAAAAGTTTTAAACTTCCTCATGTTCTTAACTGTGAAAAACCTAGAACATCCAATAGCTCTTTGCACTAGCTCGTCCCTTCCCCAAAAGCTGGTTACCAACAAGAGATCAATGAACACCTTAAATGCTAATAACTGGAGTTGGATCTCAACCGATGAGCTATTGTTAACTCTAACCTTATTGCCTAGGGAACGAGAATGAACCTTAGCAGCAGCTTCTACCTTCAAGACCTCATCTCCATTGCTGGAGGCACTATGCAACTTATCAAAAATAAAAATGGTAACCAATAAAGCAAATGGCACATCAATTCTAGGATTAAAAGGAAATAGATGGCAAGGTGCTCAGCAGACACAATAAACAATACCGCACTACACTTGTAGTTCAAAGAAAATAAATAAAAGGAGGGGGACATCCAGGGACTTCAAGGAATAAAATTTGTTGCATTAATGGTGTATTAGTACTTTCATATCAACTTTTGGTTATAATTATTATAAACTTCAAAGGGTGGTTATAATTCTATGTAGGCTCTAAGTTTTGGTTACTTTTCCAAATTTCCCGTTTCTTCCAAGTCCTCTAATTGATAAAATGACTTATATGACATAGATTCATCGCTACTATGGCGTTCCAATCCTAAGGTGGTAACTATGCCAATGGAAAGGATATTATCTAATACGCCCACTCCCCCACGGGTGGGTAGCAAATCACCTTGAAAGCACAAAATATAATTAAAGGAAAACTAATGAAAATGATTTGAAAACTTTGAATTTTATCAATAAGAACAAAATAATAGGTAAAGTGAATAGTACCATAATTAACTTTTTAGTGTAAAAATGTAATTTTTCGTTAAAGTGAATAGTACTGGAAGCTTTTCGTTAAAGTTTCCTATAACTAAACATAAAAGTAACAAGATTGCTGACTTTTGAGATTAAAGGCTGCCCTGCCCGGAACACAACCAACCAAATTGAACAACAATTTAGTTCCCACAACATTCCAACAACTCTAAAATGCAACACTAAATGCATGATTTTGTTCCATGGAGGTCAAAAATGGAACCTAAAAACCTCACTTTTTGAGCATGAAAACCTAGTATTATTTGAAGTTGACATCAAATGACAAACAATTATAAATTAGAACTAGCTTTTGAAATTCCAGATCGAATTCGGGCTACATGATATATAGTTTTTGACATGTAATTTCAACTACAAGGGAGATGAAGGGTTAAACAATGTGTAAAAGCAACTAATTAGGAATACAGTTTGTTTAAAGATCACAGGTCCCAAAAATAATCCTCCTAGAATTTGACCTTGATCAAAATTTCCTATCAAAGAGGGGGATGGAACTTCCAGGTTCATGCTGTCATGTGAGCTGTGGCGTAATAGAACTCCATCTGCTGTATATAACTCTGCACGGCCCATTGGCCAAAAATGTCAATGTGGTTTTTCCCGGCATCAAGCTTGTACTCGCTCACAGTTGTTTCTTCTTTTCAAGACTGGAAGCAGCAATGCGTTGTCGCTTCTTCCATGCTGGAATCTTGCCCGGGAAAGCCCACCGTAAAAATTTCTCCCATGAGTAGCAGCTTACAAACATGAGAAGCGCCCATAACAGTAACTTGTTTCTCAATCCCACTGGCAAGGGCACCAGCCTAAGCCAGTCATTCAAGTCCCTAAATAGGTCAGAAGTGATAACTGTGAAGAAACCAGCAGCAGCCACGATGGCATACAAGAATGGCTTGTTTTCTGTGACGCTCTGATTGAACGGATGACCCATGTAGTTCACAGCAAAGGTGGCCACCTGAAGCATCATGCTTACCATGTACGAGACTGTATTTACAAGGTTGGGATGAAAAGCAGAGTCTGGTTCAATGCATTCGTCCGGCATGTATCTCTCAGCTTCGTTCACAGAAGATATCAAGAAAAATATGTGGATTGCAAACTGTCCTAACAGAGAAAGCAAGACATAGGAGCAAAAGACATTCGGATGAGGCCGTTCAGCTGAAAGAGTTGGAAGAGGACGCGCATGTGAGATGAACAGGAAAAAGGCTGCTGTAAACACACCGCTGATTGTAGCCTGCACATCACCAAGCTTGACACCATCCAAATACATAACACTCAACACATAAGCTGTCGCAAGGCAATTAAGGCCAAGTATTTTAAACATCTGGAGGGTAGTCACCAGAGTACTGCGACCTTGACGAATTATGTCAGTGGTTGGAGCAACGGATGCATGCTTTGCCGTGAATGGTGATGCCATGGAAGCGTCTCCAAGCTTTACAATTGGAGCTGAGCGACCATCTCCCTCCTCATTCATCTCATCCATTAGTCTCTTTTGCAATGAAACTAGCTTCTGTCGTTTCAACTCAGCAGCCGATAGATTCCGGTTACCAGCTGGGTTGCTAGTGGGATCCAATTTTGCAGTGGCTTTTCCCTTTGAAGAGACTTCTCCATTTACACTAGTAGATTTACCTACAACATCTAATGCAGACTTGGACTTCTTTGGCTCTTTAGATGTTTCACTGGGCGACTTTCCACTCTGAGTTGGAGGCACCGCATTCAATAGAGCAACTCCCACATGGGCCTGACAGGCGAGAAACAAAACACATACTTTATTATTTCACAGCTTAATTATGAAAAAGAAATACACAATTCCAGCCATAACTTGATTTTCTTATATTAAATCCATATATTAAAATAACAAAAAAGAGTACTAATAAATATCTAAAAAGCTATTAAGGGAAAAAGTGAAACAACTCATCTTTAATCTGCATTTTGTAGAGTGTAAGCGAGTACCCTGTGTGCAAGTGTCAACGTGTGTAAGCGAGTACGCTATGAAGAGTGAAACATATTGCTACCCCCAGAACTTTAATTAGTCTTATGTAGCTTGAAGCCATGATAACTAACTTCAAAGTTTGATGGAAACCCAATAGTTCTGGAGCGAATACAGAGGAAAACATCCTGAAGCCTTGTCTGGTGCCCAGGCTTTAAGTGGATTGTTGTCAAGGGAATAGACTAGATTGGATAGGATAACTTTAATTTTTCTTATAAGGATAGGATAATTTACATGCAACTTTTGAGTATAAGAATAGGATAGTTTTAGTAACACCCGAGTTCATGGACCCAGTTCTTTGGTCTTGGGTTCAGGGTTGGTGGGAATAATTATAAAACAAGAACAAAACTGATGAGTTTGGTTTCTATCCAATCCCTATTACTTTTGAGTACAAAACATAGGACTGAAATAAACTAATCCAATTCTACTATCCTTACTAATTGCCATTATGTCCATAACTGACTTTTAATACTTAACCTTAAGGATTTATTATTTCAAATAAGTCGGTTGTCTTGCTGAGAAAAAACAACACAATAAATAGTTGAATATCCATAAAACATATTACCTGCTTCAACGCTCCAACGTCATTGGTTCCATCTCCACACATCAATGTTATCCTCCCCACTGTTTTGAAAGTAGTCAAAATCAGCTCCTTCTGCTCAGGAGCAACTCTGGCATAAACCTAATAAGATACTCTGGTCAGCAACGTCAAGATAAAGCCACTACTCAAAGATAAGCTTCACAATTGGTTATAAACAAGCACCTTGACGTATGGAATGACTTGTATAACAGCAGAGGTTTGTTGCAACATTTCAAAGCAGTCGCCACCAATACAGAGATCATGAGTCTCAGACAAAGCTTCCACCTCATTTTCACTAAAATAAATTTCAACAATTCCAGTCAGAGCAAAGAAGGAAAAAGAAATACGCAGGTGAATCAGCAAAAAGAGTGCAGACAGGAAAAAAATTTACAAAAACATAAATAAAAACCGAAATGGGGAGCAACCTCCAAATCAAGTTTAGTAGGTTTTAAAGCCAAGCAAAACATCGAGAGTTCCAAACTAAATGAATCCATTAACAAGAACAGCTTTACTTGTAAGGAATCATCTCAGTCTCGTCAGGGGATATCCACTCATATCCTTCCCCGCCGCTCTTTGGACCAAGAATTAATGCTGGTTTTGATATAATATGAACTTGGCTAGCAACATGGCAAGCTGTCAGGGCCTGATCACCAGTAATCATCACCTAACAAAAGAAAAACTCCAAATAAATATATATACTTAAATTTTAAATCTGCCCACACAGCGGCTCTGTTCATTACAAAATTGAATGAGACTGATTGTACCGTACAAAGGAAGACAACAAAATACGGGGGAAAGGAACACCAAACCACAGATCCGTGGGCAAAGACAATAAAACAAACTACACTAATTCTGTAAACAATCAGGACAATCCAAAAGCAAGCAGTTCGTAAATATCCTTACAAAGATATGCAAGAATGGTTCTCTATAAAAGGGTAATAATGGCCCTTATACAGCAAAAACACGGTTTGAGTTTATCAAATAAAATAAGATATGCGTGAGTGTTCAATCGTAAACATGATTTCTATTTATCAAACGAAAGTATTTAAGAATGGCTACACCAAACTCCAATCTAGAAGTCCAAAGTGCTTATACAGACATCACAAAAGAATCAACACCCCAAAAGCAAGAAGTTGGTCAAAAATCCTTAAGAAGATATGCAGAATGGTTTTCTGTAAAAGGGTCAAAATGACCCTTGTACAGTAAAACGTGGTTTGAATTAATCAAATGAGAGTATTCAAGAATAGCTACACAGAACCTAGAAGTCCATAGTGCTGAATTCTGCAGCTATCACCATACAAAGGCTCTTACAGTCTGCAATATTTCTTCATTGGAATAGTTCCATGAAATGAAACGTGATCCATGATATTTCCATAGACTCGCTTCTAATTGTTTATGGCCAAATATAACTATTAAATCAAGAAAATGATTTCTACACCTCAATAAATGGTTTACAAACATAGTTTCTTTTTGTCTAGCATCTTAAGTGATGGTAGTTAAGGCCAAGTTACAAGTTTATTCCTTTATACAGATAGACCACAGACTATTTTAGTCAGGAAAACCACATACCAAGTCATGCGAGGATCCTTTTAGCTCAGATAAAATAGTGGCTGAATCTGCTCTAATAGGACAGTTAAAAACCTGAAATTCAAACGACGAGAATTTAGTGACGTGAAGCAGGAAGAAACCAAAAGCTACACCAGACACTAATACAAACGATTAATTCACCGCAAAACCAGCAAAGGTAAGGCCACTCTCCACCACATCCCTATCCAAGCTTCTGGCTTCACTAACCTTCAAGCAATAAAAAGATATAAAACACCTCAAATACAATATAGAAAACAAAGCCTATAAAACTTCTTCAGAGAGAGAGAGAGAAGGAACACACTATTTGCTTCTCGGACCAAAACCTTTCAAGTATAAGAAGTGTCATTGAATTTAATTTCAGTTACTCAGATATTATACATATGTATGTAACAATACTGTAGAAAAGTATAGACAAGCTTTGTTTAATTCATGTTTTTACTTGAGATCATTATGCACGTCAAATTACAAAACTAATTCTATATTTTAAACCATTTCATCATTAAGGTTAAATTTCTAAAGTAAGGAAAATACTGATTCTAGTCTGTTCTTGACTTGATCATATGCCAAATAAGGTTTGCTTGAAATTTAACATGCATTTTGTAGAAGATCAAAGCATCAAATCCAAAAGTTGGATTTTGGCTAAGGAAGAAAAAGAGTGTCCTAAAAACTCTGTAGTTATGATTAATAGCTTCAAGAGTCAAGACATAAACTCAAAAGTAAGACATGTGAAAAAGGACCATAAGATGGGCAACAATTTTTTACAGTTTTAAGTACTGTACTTAATGGCTCAAAAACTCTTCCTTATCCAACCCAATTTAATACCATGTTGTGTGGCTACCTTTCAACACTTAATCATATGACATGGTATGCCAAGCATACATAAGTTATTTTCTTTTAACATAAACCACCAGGACCTATAATAACAAAAACAAAAAGAGAGTATCATCGACACTAACGTGTGTCCTCAATGCAAAGATACTCCCTCATACATGACCTCTCTAACAGATCTCAAAACTATGATACCTTCAAAACTAAACAAAAACGAGTAAGCTTGCTACATAAACATTATGCATTAAGAAAATGCTATCCAAAGTAACTGAGAAATAACAAATCCAGAAACCTTACTGTCATGTCAGGAAGAGATTTATAGGCAAGGGCCAGAACGCGAGACCCTTGTCGAGTAAATTTCTTGTAAGTTTCGACATAAAATGATGGCACCTCAGTGAGTCTACCCTGAATAGTTTCAGGAGCACCCTGAAAAGACGACAAAATCATTGTTTACAGCTATTAATACTGGAGTGAACATCTTTCCTACTGCAAAGATACAGCAAAGGGAGTAATTTGATTGTATCGTATTAGTATTACATAGGAAATAGCCGCTGAAATTGGAAAAAATGGAAATAGTACAAAACGGTGAACCAGAAGGAGGCTCAAAGAAACTAGACTGTAAAATATATATCAAACAGACAAATAGCAACACCAAGGACAGGCTAAAACCACCAAAGGAGCCTAAGAAATTACTTTCCAAGTTCACATTCAACAAGAACAGTCACCAAACTCATTTTAAACTGAGGCTCCCAGATTTACCTAGCAGATCCTCCACCCACACCCCTCCATAATCTTCAAAAGTTTCCCTGTTACTCTGCATCAAAACAACTTATATTGCAGACAACTGCAACCCCAAAAGAACCTTAGCCTTCTTCCCACACTCAAAGCCCGTATTATTTCACTTGATAATCAAAAAATTTGGGATTACCCAGATTGAAATTGCTTCCCAAAATAGTTTCAGCCACAAGCTTAAAGCTAGAAGACAATAAATATCAGTTACTACTTTCCCCCTATTCCCTACACTTTAACACCAACATATTTGTCTCCTCTTCTGTGTCAAATAACATGTATTGAGCTCTACAAGTGCAGAAATCCAAATCACATCTGACTTTAAGAGTAGACATAACAAGATATGACAAGAATAAAAATGATACAATTTCTTCATACAATTGATTGTGGAAGTTACAAGATTGATGCGTATGGTAGTCAGGTATCATAAATTGCACTGCAGTACTGATGAATGACTGACAAACCTTCACAAAAGCTAAAAAATTATCTTCAATGCGCACTACAACTGCCATTCTTTTCAAGTAGGAAGCAAAGTGATGTCTCTGAACAATCAGCACAGCCTGACCACTTCCCCTGAGTTTAGTGAAGAGTACAATAAGTACGATGTAAAAAGAATTATCACTCATACATATTGACAGAGGAGGAATGACTGCCTCAGAAAAGAAGAATGAACAGTAACATAATCGAACTTCAGATTAACAAATTATTGATCATCTATTAATAAGAAACTAATATGTCGGCCCATTTTTCATTTTTTGAAGTATCAAATTTATATCTTACAGCCGAGTGCAGTGGCATTCCAGGATTCATACAGCTGAGCTAATGGATGACTTGGCGCAAAACCGAGCACAGTGGCATTCTAGGATCATACAGCTGACCCCACTTAGTGGGATAAAGCTTTGTTGTTGTTGTATATCTTAGCACATCGCAGACTGAGTTTTCACTAGACCAACCTGGTAAATCTAATTTCTCCACAACCTCTCATACTGTACCTGGCTTAAGGATAAACAGAGTTTGATGTTCTTTTGTACAAAAAAAATTGACTAAAAAAATTAGGGCAAATGACGATAACAAAGTTTCCCTAAGAAACTAACTGGCTTAAGGATTAACGATTGGGTTGGACATTCTACTAAAAATACCATATAAATGGCAAATTCATATCAAGATGGATCCTGGATTGTACTTTAATCAATGTCCTGCTGAAGGTTTTCTTTGGTTAAACAATTTTCTAAAGGATTAGCTCGCTTTCAGTCTATTTAAAACATTATCATTCCCATTGAATTCAACTATTCAATCAACGGAGTCAAGGATGACCGTTTAACAACCAGCCTATGGGAAAATATGAGAAAAAACGTTGAAAAATATATATGACATCAAATGAATCACAGGATATTCTGGATTAATCCAGGAGTGCAAATATAACTGCTGACATATAGATATAAACAAAAAGACAAAAGATTGCAGCTTCAGCTTACTTTTTTGGCATGGCCTTCTCATCAGATTTGAAGGTCCAATCTATTCCTTTAAGTGCAGCCTTTTCAAGAGGATCACCAACCTACATGGAGTTGTGCAGTATCACTCAAAAATTTCCAAACAAAATTGAGAAAACAATACCACCTGTCACCAGATCCTGATGGAAAACATAACACCATCCTGAACCAATTCAATATTACGGATAAAATTTCTCTTCACTGAAATATCTCTTGTTTCATCTTTCAGTAAATGCAGCCATTAATTTTCTAACAAGCATGATAAATTGATCTTGACTGACTTGAAAGTTAGAAAATCCAGTTAAATAAAGAAGGCACTTTCAAGAAATTAAATTCAGACTGGATGATGCAGTTAGCAAAACAAAAATAGACAAAATTCCAAAAAGAAAAATGTTCACTAGATTTTTTGGATAACTCCAGAAACACAAACCCAAAACACAAAAGGAAGAGCCTAGATCCCTTTTATCCTTCCTTTTTGTTCACATAAAAAAACTAACTGATTCAGTAGAGAAGAAAATCTAGGAAAGGCTTTATAGCAAAAAAAAAAAAAAAAAAAAAAAAAATCAATTTTATTATAAGAAACAGACTTCAATTAAAATAAACAAACAGAATTAGGGAAACGGATGCAGGATATCCATAACAGACCAAGAATCCTGAACAATAGAAAAAACATAAGACATACTTTTTCTGACCAGTCATTAACAAACTGCAAAAATGATTGATTTCTGAAGTTCCTATATTTTTTGCAATCCCAGGAGCAAACATTTCATTATGATTACAAAGGAGAAGATATCCAGCGGTTATAGATAGGTAGAGTTTTTCCTTTTTTTTTGTAATTTTACCTTTGTGATTAGCATGCCTTTAACAATACAAGTAATCAAATACTAAAAGAGCTCGCATCATCAACAATCATACTGCATCCGACATGCTACATAAAACAGAATACAACCTAAAACAGACTGCTTGTTTGGATGATAACACTAGCATACCAGCTTATTATCCACAAACACCAAGGCATGGCAAGAAGCCAAGATCTCTGCTGTGCGCACAGGCAAGTTACTTGTTTCAGCTTCTAAATCTGTACTGCTAGTCGACCCAACAACTCCGCAAAACTCCTGGAGAAGAGCAAGAGAAAAGCAATAAATTTTGTATAAATCCAAGGCAATTTAATGAGCAGCATATACTAAATTAAGATGGACTACCATGTCATCTGATGTAAGTGTTCCAGTTTTGTCAAAACAGCAGATATCAACCTGCACGGAAAACAGTAAATAAATGTATCAAAATATACTTTGTACAGCACAATTAGACTGTATGGTACGGTACGTCATATTGGGCAACAGCTTCGTCAGTACAAACAAACAGTGAAAATAAGGTAGTAAAAGTCAGGTACAAGTATCGAATAAGTATGGTTGATGTGTAACCGAAGAGTAAAGTATGGTTGATGCCTCTACTAATTTTAAGGATAGTATCACATTATGTAAATCTCTAGAACACATTTTCTGCTTGAAAAGGAGGAAGATGTCAGAATGATGCAGGCTAAGCAGTCAAAACTTGTATTTGTCGTCTAGCACACTAGAGAAATGAATTCATCATGAATAAAGAAACTCTATCCAGTCTTATGGTGTTAGATGTGTAAAAACTGCTGCTTCATTGTCCCATTGTTTTGACCCTGGGGCAAACTGTTCAGGGAGAGAACAACGTGAGCTGGGTAATTTTCATGCAATGCCTTATTGTATGAGAGTTACAAATTCATTGGAGGGATAAAGTGGGGCCCGGTGCTGGTCTCACAATTTTCAGGGTGGTGCAGTTGGAAATGAATGGGATGAGGAGGTTGCTCACTTTGGGCGTCAGTATTCTCTTCAGAGCTGATGGATAGTTCATTTTGCAATACTTTCAATGACTGGAGAGTTCTGTGTTATAAACTATTACTTTATAAAGTTTCATTATAATATAAGATCATCTTTATTAGTTGTAGATCAGATAGCTAGATAGCTTCGTGGATGGTATTTTTTTGTTGTGCTTTTCATCTTTATAACTAGATACATCAGTTACAAACCAAGAAAAAGATTACAGCGGTATAGTCAAAAGAGCATCCTTTAAACAAGTGAAAGAGAAATTAAAAAAAAGGAAGACATTATTATGCAGTCGCAACATACCTTTCCAGCAAAAGGAATTCGGAAAGGTTCGGTGCAAAATATTCCACGGCGTGCAAGAGCAATCAGAGATGTATTAACAGCTATAGATAATTCCATTGGCAGCTCAGGAGGAATCACAGAAGTAATAATGAGTGAACAACTAAGGAAAAGCTTGTACTTGCTCCTAGTGGGATCCTCAAGCCCCTACATCATAGACGTATTGGTTGTCAGAAAATAACACTACACAAGCATCAAGCCTCACATCTACCTATTAAGGGACCACTTTTACCTTCTTTAGTACATAACCAGCAGCTATCACTGCAAATATGACCAAGAACAAAATGAACAACCCACTTTCCCAGCTGTTAGCTGTCACCTACAGTAAATCGTATGTAAATACACTATATAAAGTAAAAGTGAAGTAAACAGTAATGTATATAGAGTTGAGTAGTCATTGCAAAAATACCCTCTCTGTAGAAAACAAAATTGTACGCATAAGTTTCCCCTGACTTGTTTCAAACCCAGTTCTCAGAACAACAGCCACAGCCACCATCAGGGGTTTTTAAAGGAAAGCCCTGACTCCATTGAAATAAGGAAAGCATAAATACAGAACCCATGAGATTATGAAACATTAATGATATTCAATAAGAAAACATTAATGATAAAGTTTGTTGGCTGGCTTAAACATATTTTTAACATAAACTACCTTATCCGGAGTATGCTGCAATATCTTAGTCCCACCAAATAAGACATGACTTTTATCTCGCTTAGTTGATAATTTCTCCTCAGTTCCTCGGGCCATGATTGATACCTGAAAATAATCCTATACTTATATTGCTCCAGCAAAGCTACAACGTTTCATCAAATAACAGTCTCCACAATAAGCCATAAGTGCCGATGCACGCTTGCCTGAAGAATAGCCCCATTTTCTAAATGCAACAGGAAAATGGATATAAATTATCAATATTTTATGCTACCTTTTGTAGATAAAATACACGAGAGGATAACAGACATGTATTAGGTTTCCTTGGGTTGGATAGTACTCATCCCTACATATGAGAAATTACCCCAGCAAGACCTTGTACCTTACAAGGTACTGCAGCTTTCCATATTATCCAAGAAGGATTGGGTAAAAAAGGACATAGATCATTAAATGCTGCAAAAAAAGTTGAGGTTCCACCCCAAAACCAATTGGCAATGGGTAAGTACCCCAACTCCTTATAAACCCTTGCAATGTTTCTTAACTTTCCTACGTGGGACGATTCGTCACAACCTCACAATGACCACCAAAGTAATCATAAAAATTACAAACTTTGCTGCTACCTATAAATCCTATATCCAGATTTTACAGACAGAAAGTCCTGATTACTACCCTTTCTTACAAAACTGTATCCCGTTCCAGCGCACAGAATCTCCAAACTTTCCTAAACCAAATTTCATCAAATATAGGGTTTAAGATCACAGTGAACTTAAAACCCATTATTTTCAGACAGTGAATGAAGTTTCATTCAGTTCAGGACCAGTTTACCATGAGTCGTGACTTCCTAATATTGTCCCTCTTCTTCTTTCTTCCTCTGCCTCTCAATTCACCTACCTTTACTTCTATTTGCAGTCTTAGGCTCTTAGTTCTAATTTCCTTGTCCAACTCATGCCAAGAATGATTCATCAACCCACACCCTAATTATCCTCACAAACTTTGAATCAACCCTACATCTTCAAATTTATACAAGAACATTAAGCTTTTGTAACTGCATCAAGCCTCAAGGAAAAAGGAGAAAGTGTAGACAAAGATAAGACTAAGAGTAATATTAAATAAAACGAGAAAACTATACCAAAGCAATTTAGCCAAGCAATCACCGCCACGAAGAATTTATACACATTGAGATGCATAAATATATGCGTGTGTGCACATGCATAAATTAAGAAACCAAAGTGCTGCAATGACAGACATTTAACACTTTATAAGTTGACAAGAGGTGAACACCTTCCACTGGGGAGTAGACTCGCCTGTGAGAATAGCTTCGTTGACAATAGCGTTTCCAGCTAATAGAAGCATATCTGCTGGCACAGCCCTATCTTCTCCATTTGGACCAGTAGCTCGCCCAATAGAAACAACATCTCCGGGCAAAAGATCAGTTCCAGCAAGCTTTATCCACCTAAAATTTACAGCAGTCAATGCATAAAGCATAAACAGCTTAAATATTATGACAAATAAATAATTGCCGCGTAGACAACGTACTTTCCACAGCGATGCACCATGAGGGTCTGGTTATCCACTCTGACACGTCTTAGCTCAGTAAGAGTCTTTAACTGACTCTTAGCCATTGTTGACTCAAACATAAACAGCATAAAAAGCGTGAACAAACTATAATACCAATATTCATCCAAACACCAGAGACCCACACAGAAAACCTACACGCAGGGAGCACAAAAGAATGTAGTTAAGGAAAGGGAGCATGCACGAAAAGGAACTCTCACATTGGAGAGAGAGAGAGAGAGAGAGAGGGAGAGAGAGGGGGGGAGAGAGAGAGAGAACCTGGAAGACAAAGAAGGGCTCCATGCAATTTTCTTTCATTAATTTCTGGAATGTAGGCTGTGGATATTCAAATCTGCAAAACCAAGAAAAGTGTACAACAAGGACCAGTTAAAAATGATAAATTAACCGGATCATGCTCATGTACTGCATGCTCCACTAAGGAAAAAATGGGAAAAAATGGGAAAAAATGACAATAACAGAATCATTCCTAAACAATAGCAGCTATTCTATCTAAAAGTGGGCCAAAGAATACATCCAGGAAGGAGCCTATCCCGCAGCACCACCTCCTCCTCAGCTGTAAAGCTTCAAAAACCCTTACCCTTAAGTCAAATTTTATCATTCTAGACTTAGATTTCAAATACTGAACATTTAAGTTTTTTTCTGAAAATTGCTGAGACCATTCCATCTAACTTATCAGGGGCAGTAAGAATCATCTCAACGGACCATGCTTTATCATACGCTCATCACATAATTTTTGTCAAAACATTTTAAGTATTTGAAACAGTCATGGAATTTGAGTTCTTAAATATATAACTTAGTTCAATTTACAGGGAACCAAATGAGGTTTCCTTATGTTTGCAAGCATGCACATTGACAGGTTAGAATGAAACAGACAACAATGTTTCCCAGCACTATTTTTGCTAATGTTATAAAAATTGGATAAGGGATGGTCAAGACTAACATTACTGCATTCCAAAGTATGAGCAAGAAAAATCAAAACAAAGATGATGATTCAACAAATACGTTTTCAAGAAGGAAAAGGGGAAATAAGAAAGGTAACTAACGCATTCCGTCCCCATTTTTCAGTAGCAGCAACAACTTTAGCTTCAGAGCCATGGCCAGTACTTTTTAAATAGTAACCGAATGATTCCTTGGTAGGGTAAGGAAGCTTGCAAAAGTTATCGTTCTCTTTTGAAAAGATATAACGTTGCTTTCTGAAGTCAAAGTAAATCTCTTCAACATCCACTGAGGATGAGGAGCCTCCCTGAAAATTTCATGCATTACATCACCAGACAAATCAAGGGCTAGCTCCCATAGTGGGGAAAAGTAATTAATAATAGAGATAGTTCTTAGTAACCAGGAACCGTAGAACAATATTATCAATTGAATATCTATGATGAAATTAAAAGAATGCATAGTTGAAGTATTCAACTGTATAATTGACTTACAAGCTTACGGAAACGAAGTGATACTATTTCTTTAGAACCAGAAAATTTTGCTGGCGTTATTTTGCATGCACCTGCCTGGTGAATATCATTTACCTGAAGACCAAAAGAATCACCAATTACAACAAATCATCAAAAGAATGCCATCAAGTTAGGTTCCAATTCATGTCTTCCCATACCAGTTAGGATATACATATATATTAAAGAGTAATGCTATTTTGCTAGTCTCTATTATTGAGGCCCAGAAAAAAGCTTTCTTTCCAGACTCTCTCCTATCGCCATCAAAATTGTTGATGATTATGTATACGGTCCTCACTGACATGCCAAATCCTCACTCAGAATAGAGCGTCGCTATATACTTGTATATAAATACATATATATACGACATATTTTAAACACACATGAGAAGCGGCAGCATGAGACACCCACTCTAAGGAGAGTGGCAATTTTCGTATACACGCAACAGAGTGGTTGTTTCATGCCAAACCAACAACCTACACTATCCAATGGAGCAACTATATAGTTGTACGGTAAAGCACACACACATAGATGAGTAGTATACATACACGGATTGAGATGCGTACATGAAAAGTATATACATACCTTGCTATAATGTACAAAGCATTTGAAATCGACGGACCAAACAGTAAAAAGCCAAACGAGAATGTGAAGCGCTACGAGGGTACCGAAAACAATCCCGGAATCCACAATGTCAATGCTGGGCACAATGGTAGTAAGCCAGAGAGCGTAAAGGATAGCGAAAGGCCAGACATCGAATCGCCACAGCAAGCTCTTAGTCCTCAACAAATCAACCTTATCCACCACCTTCCCTCCCACATGGAGCCTCGACATTCCTCCCTATCACTACTACATTCACCATTCAATTCAAATCAAACCCTCTTCAACAAAACTACAAACTAACAAACCCTCTTCAACAAAAATTAAAAAATTGACAAATTAAATTAACAAATTACGAAAATTATATCCGAAATCAATTTCTTTGATGGTTTCCATCGGTTTGGGCAAAAATCAAATCTTTCTGCGACCCCAAATCGCAATTACGATTACCTGATGAGTCCTTTGGATTTCAATGGCGATCGCAAGCAACAAGTTCCTGTACGCTGTGGGATTTAAAGGTGTCGAGGAGGATGAGGGTGATGCGTATCAAAGCAGCGATTGAAAACGGATTCCTAAGTCATTTAGCCCTAATTCACTTCAGTTTCTGAGTTAAACCTTGTTAACCCGACTACCGGCCCAAATATTACACTTTGTTCTTCCTCATATCTCCTTTTCTTTTTTCTTCTTTTTCCTTTTTCTCTTTTCTCATTCGAGAATCACAATTCGATTGTGTTTGTCGTTTTCGTGTTAACATGTTAATTACCAAAACCAAACCGAATATATACCGAAGCGAATACACTGAACTATTCGGTACCCTAAAACAAACCAATAACGAAACTTTTGGTACGGAAATGAGTATAGAATTCGTGTTTGTTCGGTAATATTGTACCGAACTGGTATAAATATTAATATATATATATATATTTAATTATAAATAATATATAAAATTAAAGGAAAACTAACAAAAAAAATCCAAAAAAACTTTAGTTTTAATGAAAAATGACAATTCAAGGTGTAGTGAATAGTACAAGGAAAGGTAAAAATATGGTTTTTCGTTAAAAGTGAATAGTAATATAAGTGTTTCGTTAAAACTCTCTAAAATTAAAAATTATTAAAGTCGCTGAATCGGTTGAGATTTAATCTCAACCATTGATTTGATACCATCTCTATCTCACTCGACACCTCTTTAGCTTCACTTCAGTCTCGACTCTCTCGACCTTCGTTTTCTCCTCTGCTTTGCCCAACACAACCTCTTCTTTTCCCTTAATGGCTAATTCATCCATTGAGTCTCGACTTTGACCTCACCCATACCACACCACACTTGACCACACATCGACTCTCTTTCCCTTGAGAAGCTAGTTTTTAAAATGACTAGAAGTTGGTTTTGGGGTTTTTCTGAACGGCAAGAAATCTAAGATGGGAAGGGCTAAGCACGAGGTGGAAATAGCAAAGCGGAGCAGAGAATCAGAGGGTCATAACAAGTCTCATGGTTTAGGGAGGGTCTCACTAAGAACTTCTAGCGAGGCCTCTAGTCCACACGAGTCCCATTTAGTCTCATTTAATTTAGTATCAGCACGACCAAAACGTAGGACTAGATTAGTAAGTAGTCCAGGCCAACCCGTTAATTAACGGGCCACCAAGAATGAAAGTTTTTTTTTTTAGTACATTGATATATTTTTACATTAAGGGGAGGAAGAGTTCGGTTAAGCCGCACAATGGGCAACCTAATTTGGTATCAAATTCGCCATCCACGAGATTTGAACTTAAGACCTTTCACTTTTAAGTAAAAAGGAATACTACCAGACCGTAGTACTGAGTGACAAGAATGAAGGTTATTTACCAACATTCCACACTTATCTTAATTTGTGCCTTCAGCCAAACCCAAATAATATGGGCATTGAACTGTGTTGATTTCCTTATGGATTTTTAGTTTGTACACGTAGCAGTGGCAAAGCTACATGAGGCTGAGGAGTGGTGGCCGCCCCTCCCCTCGCCGGAAAACACGTCTAGGAACACTAGTTCATCCCCTCCGCTCTCGTCGGAATTCATGGCACTTGAAAAAATTAGTTTTGGCCAGTGCACTGGCTTGGTCGAATTTGTTGAGGAGTGGTGATAGTTTGGTTGGATTTGCAAAGGAATGACAAAGATAGAGGGTAGAGGTTGAAAGGATGAAGTTGGGATTGACGGAGCGGCTGGCATAGGGAAGGGAGTAAGTAGATAGGTGTTTGGTTTTTATCAATGGTCCAAAAGGGTGAAGATGGAGGAGAGATATCGGAGGTCTGGGGTTGGCTCGACCATTGGAGGATGGATTGCGGTATGAGGGTGTGATCGACGGAAGACAGAGGTTGGAGGAGAGATGGGAGTGGGTAGTGGGAGGTGACTAGTGAGGTTCCTTGAAAGTGTGTGGAATGTGGAAGGTCTGCATCTAGGAAGAAGAAGATGAGCGTTTGGTTTATGGTTTAAGGTGAAAGGGTGTTTGGTTACCAATATAACAAGTGTGCGGTGGAAGACGGATTGTATTTTTATTGGGCCACTTAAGAAGGTGAGTAAATTGGGTATTGGCTAGCCAGTATCCAAGTATGATCATTTGGGTGTGAGTTTTAAAGACAAGTGTTGGAAAATTATTGGGCCACCTAAGTCAGTAAAAATTGGGTACTAACACCTTACCTAAGTATTATCCTGCTGACCCACCACTTCTCTTCTAGTCTTTTATCTTTTTGCCCCACTTGTTTGTTTACCCATTTCCCACCCCTCCCCCTTTTTTTCTCTTCTGACCCCACCATTTTTTTTTGTGGTGTATTAACTCATTTCTCTCCTTGAAAAAAAATAATTCTTGTATGTACTTTTATTCTCTTTTAAGACTCCCACCGTATTTATCTTAAACTCTCACATTATTTATAAATATTGTATTACTTTTTAATTTTAAAAACACTGTAACTATTGTTTAATGCTTATTTTACAATAATTTAAATTCATCTAGGCTCTTGCCTAGATCTCGCCTAGGCATCTAGTTGCTAGGTCACAGTCCGTTGTTTGACTAGCACCTAACATTTTTTAGGATCTAATCCTAGCCAATTTAAGCTTCTTACGTTGACTTTGATATTATTTACTTACAACTGCTTTGGTTGAGATACTATTTTCTACTATGAATATTTACTCAAAATTTTGCACTCTTCAATGTGAAAGTAACCGCTTCGATTGAAGGTTGCACTCTTTTGAATTTCGCCTCTGCCCTCGGTAAATCTTGGCTTCGCCACTGCTGATGAGGTTGATCAATAGAAACTGTTTCCCTAGGTAAGTTGATTGAGTCGGCTAGAGCATGGATGCTCAATTGACATTCACATTTTTGGTTGGTCGAAATGCTTTTTAGTAGGCAGGATGTAAAATACTCATCTTGGTCGGAAAATGTAAATAAATTGGAGTTGAGTGTGGCCAGTCAAAGAGAAAGAAAAAAAAAAAAAAAAAAAAAAAAAAAAAGGGATCCCAAATTTACATCTTCCCATTGAAGTAGAAATCACACTAGCAAAAATTTTAAAAAAAAAAAAATTTGAATTTGAACATGAAACGCAATGAGTTGAAAAAATAACCAAGGCTGGGTTATAATTATACAAATTTATGACTATTCATTATAAATAAGAAACAAAAAAACGAAAAATTGATTAGCAAGGCGACAAATGCTCATGCATTCTATTTGACACATTGCATGCGGTCCTATCCTCAAAAAACTTGTCAAGCAGAATATGCATGTTAGGCTTTTAGCTTGGTGCATGCGTTTTGACTAATATAAATTACCTTGCTTCTCGTCTGAATCAGTCAGTAGCCTTTCCGACTGCACCTGCTCGATCTGTCAGCCCCGTTAATTAAGTTATGGCATTGGTTTTGGCTTTGGCTTTTGTCTTTCTGGTTGGTCTATCTCAGGCTGACGGGCAGCTTATGGTGGGTTTCTACGGCGAAACATGCCCCGAAGCCGAGTCCATTGTTCGTACCGTTGTTAGAGATGCCTTTCTCTCCGATGCCAATACTGCAGCAGTCTTGCTCCGACTCCATTTTCACGACTGCTTCGTCCAGGTGATTCATCCATCTTTCACCATCTCTTATGATAATTAAGTTAACATATTGTTAATTAAGTTGTGTACTTGTGTTATATATATATATGATATACCATGATGAGATCAGGGGTGTGATGGTTCAATTCTTATTGAGGATGGTGCAAACGCGGAGAGACATGCATTTGGTCACCAAGGCGTTGGGGGATTCGAAGTGATAGAGAAAGCCAAGTCACAGTTGGAGGCTGCATGCCAAGGCGTCGTTTCTTGTGCAGACATTGTGGCCTTGGCAGCTAGAGATGCTATAGCCTTGGTAGGTAGTTTCACTTTTGCAGACTTGAGTTTAATTCAGTTGGTTAGATCAGTGTGCTATACACTTAGCGCCCAAGATTAACTCTTGTTTTTTAATTTTGTTCGTATGATGAATATACATGTAGGCTGGTGGCCCTGCTTATGAAGTGGGTACAGGTCGAAGAGATGGTGTGGTATCAAATATGTCTCTGGCTGACAATATGCCGGATGTCAGTGATTCAATCCAACAACTCAAGGCTAAGTTTATGCGAAAGGGTCTCACAGAAAAAGACCTTGTCCTTCTCACTGGTACTACTCTCTCTCTCTCTCTCTCTCTCTCTCTCTCTCTCATGAAAGTTGGATGATAGCCAAGGTTGGTGAAAAACCAAGTTAACGTGTGGTTAACTTGACATGCATGACCAGTTCGACCAAGTGAACAGTCATCACTGCAAGTACATAGTATAATCCTACATCTAATTAATTAGACTCAAGGACAGGTTGTGACCGGTTTGGATATGTTGTGACCAAGTAAAATAGATTTACTTTTAGTCTGTTTGTTTGTTTTGTTAAAATGTGAAATGTTCAATACTAGACATGATGTATTATGAATCTACTTTATAACCTATCATTATACACACGTTACAAGTCTTATCTTATATAACCTTATTAATCTCTGCAGTCTAATCGTATCCCTAAAATCCAATCCAATCTCATTCAGTCCACCAAACAAGTTATTATAATATATAGACTTGTCTCTAATAGTACGAGTTATGTGTCATATCAACAAAATAAAAGGTTCAATATATAAGACATATTAATCATGTTTTTTTTGCCTTTTCGCTGAGAAGTCTTACTAGTAATGTTACTTGTTTCAGCTGCTCATACAATTGGAACGACAGCATGCTTCTTTTTAACAAGAAGGCTCTACAACTTCTTCCCAGGAGGGGGACCTGATCCAAGCATCAACCCTAACCTCCTCCCTCAACTGAAACAAAGGTGCCCTCAAAACGGCGACGTCAACGTCCGGCTGCCGATCGACGAAGGAAGCGAGCAAATATTCGACCTTCATATTTTGCAGAACATAAGAAATGGGTTCGCTGTGTTAGAATCTGATGCCAAGCTTAACGAGGACGCAATGACCAGGAGCATAATGGACTCCTACTTTCCTTTGTTCAATATTCCCTTTGGACCATCTTTTGAGGCTGATTTCATCGAATCAATTCTAAAAATGGGTCAGATTAGTGTCAAGACAGGATTCCAAGGCGTAATTAGGAGAAATTGTGGTAGGTTTTAGTACAAGGATATTCGTGTATAATATATAGAAAGATTTAACCATATGCTTTTGTGATGCTTTTATCAATGTAGCTAATGTCCTTATTCAAAAGGGCTCTATATGCAAGTCATATAATTAGTGAATGAAAAATTAATCTAAGGGTGATTTTCTGCTTTAAAACAAGTATTAGGTTTGGTTGTATTGATTCTGAGTGAATTCATGAATAACGAATGTCAAGTAAGCTCTGTTGTTCTCGGCTGAGCAAATCTCAATTCATCTATATCCCATTCTTTCGATACACCCTTGCCCGTCCTGCATCATTTTTTGCATGGGCAAAGGGATGAAAGGAGTAGACGGACCCATCCTTGCATTTTTTTTTTACAAGCCTCCCCTTCCAAGCCTCTTTGTTTTTTTTTCTGAAAATTTGATATTACCCCTTGAAACTATATTTTCCTCTACTAAAACCCATCTCCTTTTGTTTTCTTGAATAAAGCCCATTGACTAACCTTCAATCAAACAAATTCTTTAATTAAGTTTGACTTTTCAAATTGTGTATTTTTTGAATGCCTAAACTACCCCTATTAATACTTGGATGGGGTTTTTGGATCAGTTACTTGTTATATCCATTTAATTAATTTTATATATTTTACAAAATAATTCATGCCATTCATTGTATATTCAATGTATTAACTTTCAAATTGTTATAACGTGCTAATTGAAAAATAATAATACTAATTTCATAATTTGGAATAGGTAAATTAATTTCAATGTAGGCAAATTAGTATAATATTAATAAGTAGGTAAATTAGTATAATATTAATAAGTAGGTAAATTAATTTAAATGTAGGTAAATTAGTATAATATTTTATAAGTAGGTAAATTAATTTAAATGTTGGTAAATTAGTATAATATTTATATGTAGGTAATTACATGATTCAAAATGCAGGTTTATTAGTATAATATTTTATAAGTAGGTAAATTAATTTGTATGTAAGTAATTACATAATTCAAACAATATTATTTTTTCCATACAAGATTGTCTTTCTCTTTTAAATTTGGTAAATTAATTTATATATGTTGCTAATATTTATGATACAAGAAAGGTAAAATATCCATATGGATTTAATTGCTCATCATAATTAGGATGAGTAATAACATTTATTGACCAAATTAGGATTCTATGGCATAAGTTGTAATTGTATTGTAATAGTTGGTCATATATTTGTCTACATGGTAGGCTATTTGAAATTTGGGTTTTATTTGAATGTTTAAATTTAGATGGGTTTTTATTTGGAAAATAGGAGTTTCAAGGGTCTATATCTAAAGAACCCTTTTTTTTTTTGTGGAACCAACTATGCTGCTTGGAGCAAGAAGTTTGAAATATTTTTTTGATACCCATGATGAGTCGCCTGCCCCTAATAGTGCTAAGGGACAACTTTGGGAAATTTGCAAAATTAACCAAATTTTGGACCTTATATTGAATTATAGCCACCATTTTAAGTTATGATAATTATAACTGAAATTTTACATGAAATCACTAACATACGCCTAAAATGAGTTTTCCTATAAAACCAAAATTCAGGTTCGAGAAATGTTCATTCAGATCGAATCTGCCATGTCGGTCGAATCTAGCCAGAAAACTGTCATTCTCCGACCACATAGCAGGGAATTCAAAACCCATTTAGTCAATCTTCGATAGAGTTGATTATTTGAGAAAAAAGAAGAGGAATTTATCTCCAAAAGCAAAGCAACGAGCTTTATCGGATCACACAAGCAATCACGGATAGCAGCGTTGATACAATCAACTCCGCAGCCACCGTCATCTCCACCGAAGCTAGCGCACAGCCCACCATTGTCTTTGTAACTCTCTCTCTCTCTCTCACTCTCTCTCTCTCTATCTCTCTCTCTCTATCTATTGCATACATATCTTTATGCATGTGTGCTTTTTTTTCTCTTCTCATTTGCACCAAAAAAGTAGAATTGCTGCATTTGCAGAAGCTTGAGAAGGGCTTATCATCCCTCGACGCACTGCATTAGGGACTTACATGTGAACAAACAAGTAAAAGCAAGAAAACTATCAGAAAAAAAATCCACGTAACACAAATTGAGAGAAGAGATATCAACTAATATGACTTTTGGGTCCTTGTTATACTCTGTTTGGTTGCTGAGAAACTCCGGGAATCTAAAACACACATATATAGACAGTTGGATTTTGCGTTCTTACACGTATTTACAATCCTAAGAATGAAAACTATCAACATTTGAGTGTTTTTGTAGGATTTTGTTTTTTGGTTGTTATGGGAAAACTCATTTTAAGCGTATATCAGTTATTTCATATCAACTTTTGATTATATTTATCATAAACTTAAAAGAGTGACTATAATTCTATATAGAGTCTAAATTTTGGATTTTTCCAAATTTCCCAATAACTTTCCCTTAATTGTCAAACAATTATTAAAACTATCAAAATCACTTATAATAAAAAGTTTTACAAACAATTACAATCAATTTTGTCCAAAAGTTGATTTCAATTTCTTTTAGTAGAGTGATAGCGTTACGAGTTAAATAATTAGTTGTTAGAGATAATAAAAATTGGAGGAGATCAAACTTGCACTAGAATGCATAAATATGATTGATTTTTGGCACTGCCACGAAGCATTATCTCCCCAATTTCAAAATTAGTTTATAAAACATTGTTCAAACTCTGTCCCAAGCTGATTTCTCTCTTATTTGATTCTTCTCAAAACCGATTCCTCTCAAAACCTTACCAAATTAGGTCATCTTTAGTCATGGAGCCTTTGACTTTGTTTTAGTCATTAAAAAATTAATATTTTAAAGTATACTATCGGGCTAAATTATTTTTAAAGTATACTATAAGGCTAAAATATTTTTCATCTCTAGCCATGCATGGCTAAATTTTTCCCTTAACTTGGGATGCATATTAGGGGTGCGGATAGGGTGTAACGACCCGTTCCGGATTTTAAGAAATTTTGTAATTTCACTTTGGTTTGGATACTTATTTTAAATGTCTGCTTTTTGATCTTGTTTAGTGTGCCAGTGGGGCCCACCCCTTTGTTTTGGTCTCCTACCCACCTTCTCTTTTTCTCTTTTACCTTCTTCTTCTCGTGAACCTCATCTCTCTCTATTTCTTTTTTTCTCTCCCTCTCACCTCTACTCTCTCTTTGAGCTTAACATACACAAACACAACAACAACACTCCCACTATCGCCCAAACCTAGAGCACCACAAGCTTCGTCTCGTCCTCACGAGCCCGGAACACCTAACCTTAACTCGAACTTCCTTCCGGATCGTCAGGATCAAAACTCAAGTTGGGCCGCGATCTTTCAGGCCAAACCACGACGAGTTAGTTGTCGAGAAAGGTACCATTCTCTTCGTCTCGTTGAGAAGTGTGATTTTCGTTTTTGAATCACTTGATTTCATTGAGTTGTAAACTGAAATTTATCGTCCTTTTAAGGTATCTCATAAGCCTCTCTATAGCATGCCAATGCTCCAAAATAGGTCTGCTAGTAAATCTGCATAAAACTCCTATAACATAAGATATATCAGGTCTAGTGCAATCAGTAGCATAACGAAGGCTGCAAATAATACTTGCATACTCAAATTGTTTAACATTGTCACCAGTGTTCTTAAACAGTTTTACACTAGGATCATAAGTAGTACATGCTGGTTTACAATCAAAATAATTATACTTTCTTAAAACTTTTTCGATGTAGTGGGATTGATCTAAAGAAAACCAAGTATTACACTAGATTCACCCAAGTCTTTCATATCAAAATTAGCACATAACAAAGTTTTGACGTTATTCACAACATGAATGTTCAAGCCAAAAATAAGCAAATCATCCTCATATAGGCATAGTAAAGTGCACATATTATTTTCAGACTTATAATAGATGCATTTGTCACTTTCATTTATTTTAAAACCATTCGAAGTAACCAAACCATCAAATTTTGCATGCCATTGTTTAGGGGCCTATTTCAATCCATAAAGAGACTTATCTAACTTGCAAACTTTATTTTCTTGTCTTGGAATAATAAAACCCTCTGGTTGATCCATATATATTTTTTCCTCTAATTCACCATTTAAGAAAGATGTTTTAACATCCATTTAGTGCACAACGAAATCATGAATAGAAGCTAAAGCAAAGAATACACGAATATATGTTATTCTAGTCACAGGTGAATGAGTATCAAGGAAATCAATATTTTCTCTTTGCCTATAGCCTTTGGCAACAAGCTGGGCTTTAAATTTTTCAACAGAACCATCAGGTCTTAATTTTCCTTTAAGAATCCATTTGCAACCTATTGTTTTGCAACCAGGTGGAAGATCCACCAAGCCAAGTTTGATTTGACTCCAGGGAGTCCATTTCATCATTTATAGCTTCTTGCCACAAATCTGCATCTAAAGAAGTTAAAGCTTCTTGAATTGTATTAGGATCTTCTTGTAAGTTATATACATGAAAATCAGGTCTAAAATATTTAGTTATTCGAGCTCTTTTACTTTTCCTAGGTTCTATTGCAGATTCACTATGTTCTACAATAGCAAGTTTATAAATTCTAGAAGACTTAGAACCCCCACTATTTCGAAGATTAAAAGGAAGTTTATTCTCATAAAAAGCAGCATCGAGTGACCCAATTATGACATGGTTTTTCAAATCATAAAATCTATATGCTTTGCTATTACATGCATAACCAATAAAAACACATTCATATGCTCTACTAGCCAATTTCGATATTTTTGGATCAGGTTTACGAACATAAGCTAAACAACCCCAAGTTTTGAAATACAAAACATTTGATTTCTTATTTTTTTTCAAATTTTATAAGGAGAAATATTCGTTTTTGAGTTAGAAATTTTATTTAACACATAACATACAGTCAACACAATTTCACCCACCAATAAGAAGTATCTCCAGAACTAAGTAAAGTAGCAACAGTCAATTCACAAAGTGTTCAATTTTTTCTTTCTGCTTTACCATTCATTTTAGGAGAATAAGGAGCAGTAGTTTCATGAATAATTCCATGAGACTTGAACAAATTAACAAATTAAGTGGATTCATATTCTTGTCCTCTATCAATACGAAATCTTTTAATCTTACGATTAAATTGATTTTCAACTTCAATTAATAAAGTTTTGAACATGTCAATAGCTTCACTTTTATTTTTCGTAAGATAGACAAAGTAGTAATATGAACAATCATCAATAAAGGTAATAAAATAACGTTTTCCATATCTAGTTAACATTCTATCAAATTCGCATATATCAGAATGAATTAAGTCAAGTGGTTCAGATTCTCTATTGACAGATTTATGCGAAGTTCTAGCGATTTTAGTTTGACTATGATATTCACATTTTTCAAAATCATTCAATGATAAGTTGGGTAAAAAGCCTAAGTTACTCATGTTCTTAACCAAGCGTTTGTTAACATGATAAAGTCTAGCATGCCAAGTATTAAAAGAAGATAACATGTAAGTAAAAGCAGATATTTTATTAGCATCAACATTCAATTTAAACATTCTATCAGTAGCATATCCCTTTCCCACAAATATCCCATTTTTAGTAAGAGTATATGTATATGCTCCAATGGTTTGAGTGAATCCAACCTTGTTGAGAAGAAAGCTCGATACCAGATTCTTCCTTATCGTTGGAGCATGCATCACATCTTTTAGTATCATAGTTTTTCCAAGGGTGAACTTCAACTCCACCTCTCCAGTACCAGCAACATCAGTTGAGTGCAAATCACCCAACAACACCTTCCTTCCTTTTGCCACATAATAGGTCTTGAAAAGAGAACGATCATAGCAAACATGATGAGAAGTGCCAGTGTTCACCCACCACACCTCGAATCCATCAACTAGGTTGATTTCTAATATCATTGCAATTAATTGTTCTTCAACAAGATTTGCCTGTAGAGCATGGCTTTTTTTATTTCTGCAAATTCTGGGCAAGATGGCCCAGCTTATGACAGTTATAGCATTCAAACTGTCTCAAATCAGAAGCAGCACTTGAGGGGGGTTGGTACCTATTCTGAAGATGAAAGGGATTTCGATTCTGAACCTTGTTGTTGTTGTTGTTGTTGAGGTGCTTGTTATGATTCTTGTTCTGAATCTTCATGTTCTTCCCATTTGGCTTCAACACAGCTAGAGTCCGGTTCTGGTTGAAGTTGGTAGTCTTCTTGTTGTTTGACACGACCAGAATTTCCATCTTCAATTCTTGTGTCATGGCCTCTTCCTCAATGCGAAGTCGAGTGATCAAGCTTTCCAGAGAAAACTCTTTTGTCATGTGGCGGAGTGAGTTCTTGAAATTTTTTCAAGTTGGTGGCAACTTATCAATGATGATGGCAACCTAAAATTGATAATCTAAAACCATGCCTTTAGAAATAATTTCACGAGCAATTTTCTGTAATTCATGAGATTGTGCTTCAACAGATTTATCATCAACCATCTTATATTTCAAATAACGACTAACATCAAATTTCTTAGCCCCAACTTCCTCAGTCTCATATTTTTTCTGAAGTGCCTCCCATAAATCTTTAGCAGTGCCATAATCAGAGTAGCAGTCATAAAGGTCATCAAACAATCCATTAAGAATATAATTCTTGGCAAGAAAATCATTTCCAATCCAAGTTTGTGAAGGTTTGGTTTGTGCAATAGTGGGCTCTTCAGGGAAAGTTGGTTTGACAGTGGTGAAAAGGAAGCCAATTTTTTTGTGGTGAGAAATAATAAGTTAACATCTTCTGTCTCCAACACTTAAAGTGGAGACCCTTAAACTTGGAAGGCTTGTTAAGGTCGGGTGTGGTATTGTTTTCAGAATCCATGGCAGATTGAATACGTCTTAAAATTGTTGTAAACTAAAGTAGAAAGGAACGAAGTTACCCGAAAAAATGTAGAAGCCTTGAGTGATGAATGATTATTGGGATGAGTCGCTGACTAAGTCGCTCTTTTTAAGATGTTTCGCTGTTCTGCCCAATATGTGCAAACAGTTCACAACTACCACGTCATTCCTAGGATAAAACTGCCCAGAACTTTCTTCTTCTAATAAGGTTCTTCCTTGCACAACAGAAGAACCTTCGAACTCACACCCTTTTAATATTTTGCTATTGACTCAATATATGTAAAACTTGTAGTTTTTTTTTTTCGACTCTCGGGACTAATATATATATATATATATATATATATATATATTAATATTACAAAGAAATAGATGTTAAGGGTTGAGTTATTTGGGACTTGAAAACCGTAAGAAATCAAAAGGAAAAACAAAACGGAAGAGATCAAAATAGAAAAAAATCAACATGAAATGATTATGGATAAAGACTTGTTATTCTTCTCTATACAGAGAAGGAATCTCAAAACATATTTATGTGGTGCCAATTACTCCTTATTAATTGATAACGTTAATAGCAATTAGCAATTATATACTTAATCTTTCTAATAAAACAAAGCATAAATATATATGAATATTTAAATAAAACCATAACTGCTCCAACTGTTAAGTATTGAAGAAATTATGAACGTTTAAAGTTTACCTAATTTCCGGCGAGTTCCCCAGTTTTCCAGCGGACCAGTCACCTTTCAAGCTATTTTTTCGACCATCTCTGGTAACCATTGGGCTTCCAAATAGGTATAATCTTGTTCTATACTTTCCTAACTTCGTTTTGATAGATTATAGATTGAATTTGGTTAAGAAACAAAGAAGTTACGAAGTTTTGAAAATTACCTAAACTTTCGGCCAAAAACCCTAGTTTCGGTGAGCTCCGGTGGCTCGGCTCGGCTTGGCTGAGTTAGCCGTTGACTTTCCAGTCAACGCTGACTTTTTCAGGTTTCGCCCGGGACCCCTCCTAGACTAATTTTGATGTCCTGATTCCAAATTCGCGCTCTGTTTTCCCAAATTCAATTGTTTTAGTAGAGTTTTATTAATTGGTCCTTTTATGTGCTTAGGTGCTTTTGTTAGTGGCGTTTCTGTCCTACCTAGTTCGAACGACTATTCGGTGACGGAGTATCTGTGAATGGACCCCTTTCAAAGTGCATGATTTAATTACTAGAAATGCATACAAGAAAAACATGATTTTATGACTACGTTTATGAGTAAATCGGATTTACGCTTTATGAATTATCATGCCTTATCAAATTTATGTTTACTGAGATATTTATGAATATGATTTATGATATGATGTTTGAGCTATTGAGCTCCGATGAGATATATTTTAGAAATATTATGTTCATGATTTTTTTGCTTACTTAGTGGTTATTCATACTATTTGCCCATTGGCGAATGATATTTTTATATGGCTTCGGCGGGGAGATGTAGTGCCTACTGGCGGAAGATATTTATATGTGACTTCGGTCGGGAGATGTAGTGCCTACGAGAGGAAGATATTTATATATGGCTTCAATTGAGAGATGTAGTGCCTACGTGCGATTGTGATACTACTACTAAGCACACTATATACGATATATGTTTTATGAAGGTGTTATGGCATGCTAGGGTTTTTGGAAAACCTATTACTTATTATGCTATATGAGTTTTCTAAAACTGGGGATTAGTACGTTGAAGATTAATTGTTTTAGTATTATATATATATGTGTGTGTATATATATATATGTAAACTTGGTCCACTCATGTTTTGTTTTGCGCCCCTTCAGGACTTAGAATCGAGGTGTACAATCCCGGTGTCAAGGCATTCCTGCATTAGTATCTTGGAGCCTTCTCAGCGTAGGACCCATTCCTTTGTTCGCACAGTTTTATAATATTCCTTTTACAACGTTTTGGGTTAGTTGTATGCTCTGAACACGTTTCACAATTGCATATTCATTATAGTCAAATTTACGAGTTTTATTTATGTTCGTTCTTTCTTCATAGTTCTCATGCATGTTAGTATGGCTTCATCACCTTTGGGTCTCGCCCAGCACGTGCCTACCCTGTTGTTTGGAGGATATCGGGGTCAGGCGTGTCATAGAGGAACCGCGGGTTAGGACGGGTAGATAAGGTTTGAAGCGGGAAAGGGCGGGTCCATTTTTTTTAGAGGATAAGCGGGGCGGAGACTGTGTATTTTAGGGGCGGACGAAGTCTTATTATTTAGAATAACGGGACCTTGGATCGGCCCGTTCTAAATATAATGGATGGACTCTTTTTCTGCACTCTCTTTAAGAATCCAGAGTTTCCAGACCATCCACTCCTGTCATATCCTCCTTAACGACATCAACCTTTGCGACTCTGCACTTGCTCTTCTCACCACCGTCTCGACCACCACGACGGCACCATGCACCTATCTCTCATCCTGGATGACATTCCAGAGAACCTAGGTCCCAAAACCACGACGACACCATCCGTCTCTCCTCCTCGACGACATCACCGCCATCGCGACCACCAACAACACATCACCGCCATCGAGAACACTGATAGCAACCATCATCCTGCTAACATTTAGGAAATTATGAATTAGGGTTTTTTATTTATGTGAATTTCTGGTTTAGGGATTTAGGGTCTTTTTTAGGATTTGTAGATTCTGCCATGGGTTCTCAATTTGGTGTTTACAATTTATTCTTTTAAATTTCTAGGCTAAGTATTGCCTGATAGTGCTTCTCCGATTGAGTTGGCTGCTGAGACCAAATTGGAGCGGTGGCTCCTTGAGGAGGAATCTGGTAGAATTCTGTTTGCGTGAATGTTCTTTCTTCAATTCTTTTATTTTATTTTAATTAATTATCTTTGCTTTCTTATATATTTTGTGTTGCTCAGTTTTAATAATTAGTTGATTTTCTCCATTTAATAAAGCTTGATCGCATTAAACTTAATGGGATAGTTGATATGTACATGGATTTTTTTAAATATTATTTTGTTTTTAGATTACTATAATAGATGAGTTTGTAAATTGAATTTCTATATGATGTTCTTCAGAGATGAGTTTACATTCAAAGCTTTATATAAGATGTATCATGTATGAGTATATTATATTATATATATTATATATATATATATATATATATATATATATATATATATTACATAGAAGAATGTGTGTGTGTGTGTGTGTAAGAATATATGGGGGCGTTTGTTGTGCCGGACTATCTCGGACTGGATTAGCTTCAAGGACTAAGCTGGACTGGCTTAGACTAGACTAAACTGGACTAACTTAGTGAAGCGTTTGGTGCAGTATTGGACTAAAAAGCTGGATAATAACAAATTATAATATTATATTATTTAATATATAAATTATTAATATTTTATTATGATCTTATCTTTTTCTTCATTTTTTCCTACCATTTCCTCGTTAAATTGGATGAAGTTAGCACCGCCAAAAAAATTCATCACCATCCCTGGACCGAGATCTTAGCTTTGAATGCTCGAATCTGTCATGGATTTGAAGAAGCCCAAACAGGCCGAGACTTCCAGGCCATTTTCCAGCCACATTCGACCACATTTTGGCCTCGATTCACGTAAAATCGTAATCTTGTCACTCCCAGCTTCAATTTGGTATATTTTATATGAAAGTTGGTTGTGAAATGGATCTGAATGAGAGTCGGAAGGTTAATGATTGATCTAGGTGACCGGAGATGACAAGGAGTCTGTCGAGAGTGGTCGTTGAGCATGACGAGGACGAGAAAGAGAAGATAGTCTTAGCTAGTCCCATGGTTATTGGGGGGTCTCGCTAAGACCTCTTAGTGAAGGGTTTTGTCCATGCTAGTCCCCTTTAGTCTCATTAATGTTAGTCCCAGCATGGAACAAACACAGTATTGGACTAATAGCTAGTCCAGTCCAGTCCAGTCCAACTTAGTGAGGGCAAACAAACGCCCCCTATATGAATTGATGTGCAGTGCACCCTCAATTTTTAAAAACAGCTCCTGTGTGCAGATGCATGTGAAACAGGTCTTGTAATTTTCTAAAACATGTTAGTGTTGCTGCAGTGCTGTCGTGCAGTGCAATTTATAAATTAGAGAAAAAAAAAAGAGTTGGATCCATGGACCCATCTTGAATCGGTCTGTTTCAAACACACTGAGTTAGGCCCAGTTTAAAAACTGAAAATCCTTCTACCTGGCCCATCCCGCTCTGTTACTGTTTAAAAAGGATAAGGTCCTGTTTCTTCAAAATTGGGCCCGACTCGGCCCGGCTCGTGCCCCCTAATGCGTATGTTGGAGCCTGCAAGAGGAAGAAATTTTTTAATGTGATTGGAATACGTGGTGGACGCCATATGTTGTTATACAAGTAGAATGAAGATTTCTTTTAAGTATTTATCCGCTTGTATAATGACACATATTTTAAGTATTTACCCGTATTCTAAACACATAAAAAAATCTTTAAGCGAGAGACCGAAAGGCTTGAAGGCCTTCAATATGCAGTTTACTCGTGGCTAAATTTAGCACTGATTCAAAGTGGGCAAGTGGCTTTATAAAGAGTGGAGATTGGACCCATTTAGAAAAGTGGAAGGCGCAGAAAGGATATTCCGATTGCAAAATCAAAAGAATTTTTTGCTCGCGGGCAAGTGGCTAGATTAAGGACCGATTCAAAGTGGGCAAGTGGCTTATAACCCTTGAGTGAAGATGGGGCCCACTTGGAAAAGTTCAAAAGAAAAGACTAATCAGAAGATATTTCCAGTTCGGATTTGGATCCTCTGTGGATCACAGATCAAGACACAAAAATCGTTCATCAAAGATCGTGCGATCATAATTAAATATTTTTTACACAAACGAGATTGCTTTACTTTTAAAAATATAAAAAAATATTTAATTGTGACCGCACGATCTTTGATGAACGGTCCTTATGCCTTGATTCCCGGAATTCTTGGAAAGGGGATCCCGGAGATCAAGATACAAGGACCGCTCATCAAAGATTGTGCGACCATAATTAAATGTTTTTTACGCAAATAAAATTGCTTTACTTTTAAAAATATAAAAAATATTTAATTATGATCGCACGATATTTGATGAACGGTTATTGTACTTTGATTCCCGGATCCCCTCGGATCCAAATCCTTCCAATTACAAAAGAAAGTTTTGCTCGCGGTCACTTATTATATCACTATCGTCGGTCACTTGTTATACCAGCAACCCAAAATTTAGAGAGAGAAAGAGGGGGGAGAGAGAGAGAATGGGGCATGGAAGCTCGAAAGAAGAGAGTGAGAGCAGCCTTGCCGGTTCGGAGAAGTCTGCGAGGGGATCGCGTCCCTCTCGGCTGAGGCAGCGACTTCACCTTCACAGTCGTGCAAAGTCGTCGTCTCATCACAAACGCCTTGATGATGCCGGCGATTTCGCTGGAATTGCTCTGCTAACCCTCGTTCAGGTATATACATATCTATATCTATAATATATATGCAGTGTTTAAAATATCGGTATTTGTTGAAATATAGATATGCAAATTTGTAAAAATATCGGCAGATATTGATATCGGTCGCTTTTCATGAAAATGAAGGAAATTTAAAATGAAACTTTAGCCATTGTCAAACATTAGTTTGAACGAATTAACAGATATGACAGAAATATTGACGATACCTGTCGATTTTAGCTTAAACTGAAAAGTTTCCGTGAAGTTTAGACTTCAATCCATTTCCATATTTTTCTCTGATTTTTTTTATAGATATTTCCGTGGAAATATTTGATGTTTCCTCCTCCTTCTCTTCTTCTTCGTCTGTTAACATTGATTAAAATTGGATTAACATGGCTCTGGGCTGCTTAATTATCTGTGTTTCTTGCGCAGGCTGAAATGAAGTTCAAGGACAAGTGGCTTGCCTGTCTTTCTTTTGGGGAGCAAACCTTCCGTACCAACATCTCCCCTCAGTAATAATCCCATCTCCAACTTCTCTGTTTTTTCCTTTTATTTTATTTACTTGTGTATTTCAAATTACTTTATATATATATATATATATATTTATTAGCGGTAGGATTATTGAACTAGATTCATCTAAACTATGGAGAGGGGAATTTGAACACGAGTTTAGTGCCCACATATATTTTATTTTCTTAAAACAACCAAAACAGCAGTAGTAGATGTATGGTCACGGACATGGATACAAGGATACGACACGATATGGGGATGCGTCAAATTAACAAGAAAAAAATTGCTGTACGACCACTAGGGAATACGATACGACACAGGGATACGAGGGAATACCATTGTGTACATGCATCGTCACAGTACATAGATAAAAACTCCAACATGGAAAGTCATTAAAAAAAGGAAGGAAACAAACAAGTACAAGACAGCTTCTGGTTGCGGAGCATTCATTTCTCTATAATGTTACATTGTTATATTGTTCTTCAATAACGTTTCGGCTTAATTCTGAACTTTGAGTATTAATTTGTTTTACTGGTGTTGGTGTTGCAGAACAGACAAGCCCGTCTGGAACTCTGTAAGTACCCGAAACCCAATACAGTATCTTATTATGGAAAAACACGTGTGCTTTGATTTTTTTTTCTTAATCTTAAATTCTTAATATATTGACTTAGTATCTGTGAAAAAAAGGCATGCTCATTGCTTAGGTGATGGTTGTTATACCGGTTTTGTCTGACTTTCCTTTTCGATGGAGTGTTTATGGATACCAGATGATTGTGTTTTTGATTGTTGTTCACTGAAGGCTGTTTATCTTTACTCTAGTAAAGCTATTGGGACATCTTTACACTTACGAGATTTAAACTAAAAGTCTTGCTACAAATACAGCTACACACAGCAGCCTTTGTCTTATATGGTTGTTTTTTACACAAACATTGCTCTCTCCAGGATGGTTTATATATCTTCTGTAGGATTTTATAGAGCCTCATTCATGGTTTAGGAACAAATTTCATTGCTGTTAATTACTATAGCAACAGTTGAATTGAAACATGGTGTCTATTGCGCGCCCTTTCTTCCTGTTAATTCTAAACATGGAGCAACAGTTCTTTTGGCACCTATGGTATGTTTTACCTGCATGCTTGAGAATTATTTCGTATTTTTATTTTTGCCTTCTTTTGCTGGATCTCCTTTCTATTTTTGTACAGTTTCCAATTATTCTTAATAGGGAAAATCATATATATGTCCTGTTTCCGATTTAAAAATAAAAAAACTACATACAGTTTTAGATTCTCCCTGCATTTTGTCTCCTTGGTTCTCAGATCTCCATATATTTTTTATTGTTTAATTTGTGATGTACAAGATGTTCAGATTGATTTTTGAATGATATTTTTTATGATAGGCCTGACACCCTTGTTATTATTAAGTAGTCTTTGTTTCTTGGTATGAGCTCTTGAGCTGAAAATAAACCTCTGAAACCCCTTTGATTTTCAGGAAAAGAAACTTCTTTTGGAAAAAAATGGGCCTCATGTTGCAAGGATCTCCATTTTCGAGGTATGCAGTTAGTTTATCTATTTACCTTAGTGTCCTGAAACACACAATTTCTTCCTTGGTAAGTTTGGTATCATGTGGCAAGGACAGATATGGCTTTGGTATCTGGGACTGCATGTGTCATAGAATTTGGAATGCTTTTTCACCTTTTTTTAAGAAGAAACAATAGAATTTTATTAAAACAACAGAAGGAATTACAACAAGTGGATAAGAAATCCACCAACTAGCAAAACTGGCTAAGACCTCTCAAGTAGGACTACTTTACAAGTAACTAAAGCTGAACCAAATTCATTTTACTGCTGCTAATACATCCATTACTAAAGGGCGACCCCAAGCCAATAAGGTTCCCCATTTTGCGAGGTTTTTTTTTTTTTTGGTTTTTTTTTGGGGGGGGGGGGTGTGTTTAGGGAAACACAGCCTTACCCTTTCTTTGCAAAGAGGCTGTTTCCACGATGAACCCGTGACCCTTCGGTCACAAAGGAGGAACATTTCCGCTGCTAATACCATTTTGAGAATTTGGTTTGTGTACACGTCTGTGTTTTCATAAGGCGTGCCATGATTATTTCCTGCAGAATGCCATGGTGTTTTTTCTTGCTCTATTACAATTTGTGTATATTTTTCACTTATTCAAGTTATTATGTAATGCAGACGAATAAAATGTCCAGAAACAATCTGGTAGGATATTGTGAGATTGATCTACTTGAATTTCTAACCAGGGTGAGATACCTTCTTTGTTGAGCTAACTCTCTCTCTCTCTCTCTCTCTCTCTCTCTCTCATTTCCACGATTAACTTCTTATGGTTTTATTTCTTACAATTGTTTTATTACATGGAATAATGAGGTAAGTATTCTGCAGATAGGTAAATCCCATAACAGTTACATTTTTTGCAACTTAACCCCAAAGCACCAGATTTCGATAACTAATGGAAGTTAATGGCAGTTGTACAAATCTGACATGCATTGTAGACTTCTGAGAAACATTATATCGGATACAAATCTGTTTCCAAGTGTCTTTTGTTTACAAGTTTCCTTGAGCTTGCTTAAGTCTACATCATATTTTCTCCGCTGTACATTTGTTATTTATGACTGAGCTTTGAAAATGGAATTAATTAGTTTTCCAACTGATTCTCATACTCTCTCTCTCTCTCTCTCTTTCTCTCGTCTGTACCAGACTACCTCTCTCTCGCCCTCCCTCCGCTGAGCATAAAATGTTGTGGTTGCAGGATTCAGATTCCAATTCTGAGACGTTGGACTTGTTAGATCCATCAACATCAGACAAAATTGTCGGAAAAATTTGTGTTTCATGCTCTGTTGAGGTGTGCCATGTATAAATCTAGTTTCTTTGATTAGTCAATCTATTTAGGAGTAATAACACTTTGCTGGAAAATTTGACAGGACCCTATTGAAACAGAAAAGAGTTTTGCAAGGCGAATCTTATCTATAGTGGTATGTTCCAATTGCATATGTACTCATATATTAGAAAATGTTCTTAAATGTTTTATTAACATCATTTGATCTTCACTTTGACACATCTATGTTGATCTTAACTGTTCTGCTATATTCTACTTCTTGTCCACTATGTCATTGCATGTAGTTAAGATATAGTTTCTACTGCACTGCATCACCTTGCGCTGAAGTTCTAATTATGCAGAAACTTTAGTGACATTAAAACTGTTTTTCTTATCTTCTTTCCTTGATTGGAAAATTGCACTCTAAGGTTACATGGAAGAGAAACCTGATTCACTGGTAATTTCGTGTAAATATTACTTCAACCACCTCATTAACGACCCATAGTTCAAAAAGTTAAAAGAAGCTCAAAGATGCAATGACAAGGTTGGTTTATTGCTCATGAGAAAGTAATGCTTTTGCTATTGAAAGGAAAGGAATAACATGTAAAAGAAAAAATAGAAAGGAATAACAGATATTTAATTCGGGGTTACTAATGGAGAAGCGGTGGACTTCTAATGGGAAAGGGTTATCATTTTTGTGGGGCTTTATTTCTCATGATTTTAGAGACGGGCCTTTCTTGTTGGATGTTGGGTGAGAGTCAGTAGAATTAATCATGTATTTCAAGTTTGTTACATTGTTTGATATTATTTCCTAGCTTGAATGGAAATATTTGGTTTCTTGAGTCTATTTTCTTGCATGTCTGTTTTCACTATATTAATTGAGGATCATAATGTTTGTATATCAAGCTGATCCATCATTTAAAAGGCCAAATTTCTTGCAACATTCAATTTTGGCTTCTATAGTTTCTCATGGAAAGTCCTTTTGGATCCTCATATTATTCTCAGTTTTGGCCAAAGAATATCATGTTTTTCCAATTCTTTTCAAACATCTATTGTTTACAACCCATGCATATGGCCACATGAATGACGTTCATCTTTCTTTTGGAAGTTCAAGAGGAGAATATTTGGGCCTGTTTGATAATATGTATTATTTGTTTTTTCAATTAATGACTCAGAGAGGTAGAGGAAATAAATACCAAAGATGAGAGAGGTGAGGTAGAGAGATTTTAGATGGGTTTTAGTTTTTGTTGTATTTAAGTTCTGTTGTATACTTTACCATTGTCTGTATTATCTTTCTATAAATTTAGTCCATCAAGTGACAGAGAGGCATGGCCAAACTGAGCATACGGAGTACATTTGTCGAACTAGGCCTCACACTCGTATAAGTGACTGCCATCCACCCTAAAACTTGTAATGGGTGGAGTGATCTTATATATTATCAAGCAACGCTTGGAATTTCAGATGCAAAACTTTATATTCTCAACATCTATTTTCTCCGATTTTTCCCCCAATTTTGATAATCCTTCTCAACTCTTTAATTGGAATATAAAAACATAAAAGGCAATAAAACAGAAACGTCATCAAACGAGCCAGTTTATGTGGGTATATATGATATAAGGGCTGCTGTAGTTTGGATTTCATTCATGAAATGTTAGGATGTTTAGTCTGTTTTTCTGTTGTTGGGCAGTCTAATTTCTGTTGTTTCTTTTTATAATGAATCCATGTTTTTTTCTTCTATTGATTTTTAAGCTTTTATTGCCCTTAGTAATTGAAATATGATCTTGTCATATGTCATATTGATGCCTTGTATTCTTATAGTGTAAAGCTGAAGATTCTGAGATATTGTACTGTTCACAGGACTATAATGAAGATGGAAATCTTTCTTTCTCTGAATTTTCTGATTTAATTAATGCTTTCGGGAATCAAGTGGCAGCTAACAAGGTTTGGACTTACGTATTTATTTATATCTTTGTATCTATATTTCTATTTTCACAATTTGTTTGAGATCTCTACTCGTGGACCTTATGGAGTTTGCATGGATGATGTAATTTGTATTCAGCTAAACGAACACGTATATAACCATTTTTAATCCAATTGAGTTCATTTCAAGCTCACTGTAACACACTCAATACACATTTTTAATTTGTTCACAGGTCATGGCTCATCTGAGCCTAGCTCCTAAGTCTAAGTGCCTTTTGGTGTGTGCTTAAAAATTGGTTCTCGGTACATGAAACTAACATCCACAACTATACATTTGACCTCCAATTTCAGATGTCTTTGTTACTTTGTGATACATTTTAAGGCCTGTCTGTCCTTTTCTTTTCCTTTGGTTCAATTGTCTCAGAAATGTCTTCCTTCCTTACTAGAAAGAGGAGATTTTTAAAGCTGCTGACAAGAACGGGGATGGTGTTGTTAGCATGGATGAATTGGCTGCCCTTCTTGCCATTCAACAGGAAAAGTAATGATACAAGTAGAAGTTAGAAGAGTTTTGAACCATGAATTGCCACTGTATATGTTACTATTTTGATCTCTTTGCATATAATCACACCTCAAAACAAGACAAAAAAATATCTCTAAGCCTATGCAGTGTTGAAAATGTGAATTTTATTATTTTTCAGCTTCCATGGCTGTAAACATATGTCCATTTGGGGTTATATGTCATACTCATAGTTGTTTTATGTTTTCAGACGAGAATAAAAAATCTGTAGGTTTTATACTGTTTTTAAGTTTTGGAGAAAATTCCCTTAGAAAAGTTTATTGAATTGTTTGATAGGTTTTAGAAAAATACTTCTTAGTTTTCCTTACATTTAATAAAAATTATGCGTACTTCTGTTTGGAATGGCTTCAACTCAACATTAGATCTAGGAAGAAGAATTATTTGACAAAACTAGAGGCTTTGCTCATGTCTTGGAAAAGGTTAGCTCATAAGGGTAATTTCTGTTGACACAAACTTAGATTAATTAAAAGATTGAAAGAATTTCCAGCTTAGGAAACTATTCTCTGTTCAAAGAAAAAGAGCCTTACTTGTTTTGTTGCTAACTTCAATTGCTATTATGTTTATCACGAATATGACTTGAGACCATTGGTCAGCACATTCTTGTTGGGCTTGTGAGAACAATTATGGCTAACTGCTCCAAAACTAGTTCGGCCCATCGATTATATACTTTGGAAACAGTTTTATAATTCTTACAATTTAGGTTCTTTCTTACTATGACCCTTTTTTATGCCAGACCTGAGTTTTCATTTTATTTATTTTATACCATGATTTTCAGTTTAATGTAAATGCAACTTGTTTGAATGTAGAATTTCCCTTTAGTTCTCATTCTTGAGAAGATGAATAAAACTATTTTGCTTTTCAGGGAACCACTAATGAATTGCTGTCCTGTTTGTGGTGAGACTCTTAAAGTCTCTGATAAGCTGAACTACATGATCCATTTGACCCTATGTTTCGATGAGGGGACTGGAAAACAGGTCATGACTGGAGGTTTTTTGACCGATAAACAGGCTTCTTATGGGTAATAATCTTGTCATATTAACAGGCTTCTTATTGTTGGTGATTCATTTCAGTTGAGTGGATATATCAATCTGTGCTATACTTGGTATACTAAGGTCATACATATCTGTAGGTGGATGTTTAAACTCAGTGAATGGGCCCATGTTTCATCTTATGACATTGGTTTAAACTCTGGATCGAGTGCTGCTCATATTGTGGTATACTTTCTTGGTTTAGCTTATTTTTAGATCTGCTAAAGGTTAGATAGATATTTATTGTTTTGTTCGTTTTAAATGTGAATCCCATTCCATAATGGTATTCATGCTTGTGGTTTTTAGTTGCGACACCGTTCAGACTTTCTCCCTTGCATTGTATATCTGCCCTGCCCTGCCCTTCCCTTGATGTTGTATGTTTTGTAGACTGTTTTAACCATAACGACAAATTGAAAGTTTAAATGATGCACAAGTTACAAGAGACGGTCATGTTCAAACCTTATAATTTGCATGAGTTGAATGAACTCATGTACGATTATGAAATGTTTTCATAAGATCATAACAGTACCACAAGAATGGTACCTCTAGTGGTGAGGTGTTGAATGTTAATGCTGTGTTTGCTATTGTTTTTTAATTATATGGATCACTTCCCGTGTTGGCAAGTTAAAATAATTGGAGCATCCAACCCAAAACCAGTTGCATGATATAATAAAACATTGATCATATTACCAGAGAGCTTAACTGGTATGCATCATAGTGGTTGTTAACCTGGTAAATTTGTTCATTTTTCTCCTCTAGCATGCCATTGAAGCATTGTAGATGTGAATCAATCTGCTATGTTCCAAAATGTAATTCTTTTGTACTTTATTTTTCGATTAACAGTTTATTGCTTCAGGTATTTGATCGGAGGACAAAGAGACTTGTGGAAGAACTGATAGATGAAAAGATTGTTTTGTCTATGAGAGCTATTTACCAGTCAAAACTAGGGCTTGGCCTTTTGGATACAGGTCTGAATTAATTTGAAAATGTAAATACATGTTGAATCTAATGAAGATGCAGAGCATGTGTTGTGATTCACGAGCACCTTCCTCTTATCTCAATTGACATCTTGTATTACTCAATAAATTGCTTATGACCATTGACCTTATTTACCTTCCATCTTTTCTATCAACAATGTCACCTTCCTTATCCTCTAATAAGTGCAATTTGTTTTTTAAGTGCTTTTGATTTAAGTTCAATAATCTTATATTAACAACTATAGTTTCAGTTTGCTCATGGTCTTTACACATGGCCGTGGGGACAGGTTTGGTTGTAACTTGTAGCTACGAACTCTATCATTAAATCTACCCACTCTAAATCTACTTTCAGAGGAGACTTGTGGCTTTGAACTGACTGTCAATTGCCTATCCAAATAATAATAATAATAATAATAATAGTTCCTAATTTTTAGAGTTCTTTTGCTAGCTAGAAGCAGGTTCTAGTTTCTCTGAATTCTTTGGTCGCTTTTTATTAACCTTGTTTTTATTAATATGGTTCACCAATTTAATGCAGGGGCAAAGGAGCTCCTGCAGAGCATCTCTGAAAAGCAAGGGAGGAAAATGAACTCAGTTGAATCTGCTAAAGATATACCAAAATTCGTCGAATTTTTTAAGGCATGACACTTTTGTTAGAATAACATTCTTATTAATCTGTTATGAACTTTTTTGAATATGCTGCAATACATGGAAAAGACTGGGTTGTGTGTGTGATGCAGTAGCTACAACATTCTCATCTCTGGAAAGCCAAAATTAAGCTCTTTATTTGACCAGATGTTCTTTCCTTTTGAACTGTTTTTTATCAGTAATGCTCAAGTTCGAATAATGTTATTGTACATTCATGCTAAGCTGAAGTGACATCCATTTGATGAAGTTTAACTATTTTGTAGGATCAAATCAATTTGGCTGATGTTAAGCACCCTCTGGAACATTTTAAGGTAGGCTGGGGCTTTGGAGTTGGATAAAATTCATCATGTTTACCTATGTATTAAAACAGTTCATTCTTGTTTGGCTAATTGATGCATTCTTCACTTTGATTTAATATGTTTGACCAAATGTATCAAGGGGGTGTTCATGTTTTTCCGCTAAGCTGAAGTTGCATAAAGATGCGTTAGCAGCCCTAACACAAGGCAACAGGATGCCTATATGAATAACTCTTACATATTAGTTGATTTGCAACCTCTTTTTCATTACTATTTCGTACTTTATAAATTACCTTATGTTTTATTTCTGCATATTCAGTTCCCCACATGCATGTGCTTTCCTACCTTTATATGTGCAGAGTAAGTGAAAAAATAACGTACCCTGTTTCGAGTCTACTTTAGTGTTCCCAGTTCCCCATGAATGGCCTTTCTTCACCCTGCTAGTTTCGCCAGTTGGCGTGCAGGTAAATGCTGGTCTGTTGGGTGTCCTCTGTTGTTTTTATAAATCCTGGACTCAAACGCTGAAGTTTTTGTATTTTGTAATTTTTATGTATTTTACTTTCTCTTTAACAGATTGGCTGTTTGATCTAGTTTAGTTTCTTTTGCTTGTGAAATATTCTTGCTTTTGCTGGAACGTTTGACATTTGACATTTTCCTTTACATTGTCAAGATGATAAACATCCCTAATTTCTGAATTTTTGCATGTAGACATTTAACGAATTTTTTGTGAGAGAGTTAAAGCCTGGAGCAAGACCAATTGCCCGTATGGATCGAGATGATGTTGCCGTATGTGCTGCGGATAGCCGTCTTATGGCATTTAAATCTGTTGATGAAAGCCTGAGATTTTGGATTAAGGTTATTTTTATCATTTTTACTTGAATTCTTGTTGATGACTTCATTATTTTCTCAAGATTTGTTGGTGCTTGTCTCTTCTTAGTTCCGGGGATTGAATTGCATAATTAATTAATTTGAAAGCACGAAAGATGGAAGTTAAATGATAAATGTGAACACTTATTCAACTCGACCCTTATTCACTACCTTCTCAGAGACATAAGATTATAAGGAGCTTGTCTAGAAATATTAATATACCAATGCAAATTATGCAATAAAGATATAGATTCTAATCATATATCTTTGTTCTGCCACTTTGCCTTCAATTGGTTAAAATAATGATTATTCATGTATTCATACTGTTAGAGTACCCAAGTATTGACTGTTTGAGTACCCAAGATGTTACTGTATCATGCACTGAAACCATCACCTCAAGTTGTTCAAATTGATTGTTGTGTTTTGTCCAGTCTGGTCATTAAGTGTTTGAGTACAGTATTGAACTTGTCACTTGATGAAAGCATCAATTTGTGGGAGCACAAATCTTACGTAGGTTAGAATTCTCATCTAACCTCTGAAAATAACTTACATTAACTAATCTTGAAGGTTACAACGATTCTGGTGTAGCCTCTGTATTGACATCTCTTCAGAAAGCAAGAAAGTTGAAATTTGAGAGGCTAGGTCTTTGGAATTACGATTGATGCGAAAACGATAATTATATTCCCCTTAGAGTATCCCAGAAGATTGGAATCCTTTAGGAAGGAAATGCTAATGGAAGTCGAATTGTTTGTCAAGATTTGTAGATATTATGTTGTTTTATTTGGGGACGAGTCAACTTTATTGCTAACAAATAATAGAACTACAAAGAGTATAGCAAATGTGTTAAAATTAATAGGTCTGTTGGGTAATATTTCTTCTATATTTGGAGCTGTAATCCACTTCTTATGCTTCTTAATATTGTTCTTTTTATATTTCTGATTCTATGTTCTTGGTTTTTTTAAAATATTTTTAGGGTCGAAAATTTTCAATTCATGGGCTTTTGGGGAAGGATCAATGTTCCAGTGGTTTTATTGATGGATCATTGGTAATATTTCGTCTGGCACCGCAGGTATTTGTTATAATGTGCTTTGATTGCCATGTACTATGAAGTTTAACTTTGCATTATCTGATTTATATTTTGATATTAATCGTCTCTTATGGTTTCAGGATTATCATCGCTTCCATTTTCCCGTTTCTGGAACTATTCAGAAGATTGTAAATATACCTGGATGCTTATATACAGTATGTGATTGTAGATGATAGATATGACATGTTGGAAATCCTTGATTCGTATTTTCTACAGATTTCCTTTTTCCTTTTCCCTTATGTTTTTCCTTTTTCCTTTTTCAGGTTAACCCCATAGCTGTCAATAGCAAGTATTGTAATGTATTCACCGAGAATAAGCGAGTAGTATCAATTATATCAACTGCAGAATTTGGAAAGGTTTGTTTCTACAATCATTTATATTTCCAAAACGTCAATTTCATTTCTGTTCACATAAGTGTTCTCTTGGACATTAAGTAGTGATACATGCTCAGTCTATTCTGCTTGTAAAAATGAGTTATATTGGTGCCTTAGGATGAAAAACTTTGACCGAAACTTTGAAATATCAGTCAATGTTTTTCGGCAGTGATGACACAAACATAGATGGAAGGTGGACCATTGCATCCTGTTGCCAGTCTTGGTGGAAATCTGAAAATTCCAATTTTTCCACATGGTGGAATGTATTGTATCTAGGAAGATTTTTGAGCTGTTTAAATAAGCAGGGTGCGTTATGCCGGATTCATTATGTGGGTGTGTGGTGCACGCCATGTTTAGAAAGTAGTTTACAGGAAAAAAAAAAAAATGGAAAACAAGGGACGATGCAAAAGCAACCACTTTCATGTGAACCAGCTGAAGAGAGCAATTTTTGGACTATAGATCCAGGAAACAAATTTCAATTTACTCGGCAAAAATTCGCCCATAAAATGTGGCTTGGGTTGGACTATATATAGCTTAATTAAAATGTGGATCCACAAAAGTGTTGGCCTTAATGAAGATGTGAGTCCATCAAATTGTTAGCTTACAAATATTACTTAGAGTAGGTTAAGCTTAAATAAGTATTATCAAAGATAGCATTTAATTCCAAAAATTGCTTTCACAATGATAGTTAAGATTCAATGCCATGTTGTATCTTTGGGATTCCATTTTAAAGATTTTTACATGTTTAATTGATGGATTATGAATTGGTTTAGCATTTTCTAAGGGGTTCGTTCAAGATTTTCATCTTTTTAAGCTTTTCTGTCTCTTGAATTTTTTCATTGCTACCAATATTTTCTGTAAAATCTGACTACCAATTCTTTCACTGACATTGACATTCTCAACCTCTAGCTAACATCTACTAAAAATATCTGACTACCTAGTGTTGCAATGCTATGTGATTTCTAGAAAAGTAGAAGCATTCAGACTTGTTTCTTCAATGGCCAATTTCACTTGGAAATTGGGCTGTGCTATTATAATTTAAAATATTTATTTCCTGTCACAGCGATGTGTGTTCACTTGTATTGGACGAAATCAGCGCTTTTTTGCTTTCCTGATTAAGAAGAGATTTATTTTCCTTGAGTATTACTATTAGTGACTCAGTAGTATTAACGGTCTTATCTTTTTGCATTACAAAATGGATGTTTAATAAGTTTTCTGTACTTACTATTGGAGTGCCAATAGCAGTAGTGTAATTGTTTTGATCATCATTTTTTTTTTTCTGCAGGTGGCTTTTGTTGCAATTGGTGCGACTATGGTTGGCAGCGTTACCTTTTCAAAGAAGGAGGGGGACCATATTAAAAAAGGAGAAGAGGTTAAGATTCAAATTTTGAATTATTTTTCTTTTGCTTTAGACTTTGGAGTAGATGTTAACTATAGTCCTTGAAAACTTACCTGATTCTTCCTTCACAGCCTGTTAGTTTTTCTGTAATTTCAAGGGTTCAAAAATGTCTACTTGCTTCATATATACTTGCCCAGCCTATCACCCTCCGCATTCCTTCTCCTATTTCCCCAAAATTGGAGATTAACTTCAATTTGAGATGAAAAAGTGGTTTACAACTTCAAACGGGAGAAGAAAATGAGAGGTGAGAGGTTAGAGAATGTATATAACATGAGTGGATATTTGTAACCCTAAGTTTTGACGCAAAGAAAAAACACTGACAGAAGGACCAAAGTGACAATTTAATGTTGGATGACTATGCAAGGAACTTGTAGTGGTTTAGAGCGTTTAACCGCTGCACGCAAGATCCCTATGTTCAAATCGCCAATAAAAATAAAAACTGTTGGATGACTATGGAATTCAAAAATGTTGGACCAATGTTAGAATCGGGTAATGGTTGAGAGAATATAGCTACCGTTTACTCTATTTGATACATGTATATGATTGTACTTCACACATACTACTGTACACAGATAATGTGCTGATGTGTACTGTCTTTGTTTCTTATTGACATTTATGTTCATTCAATTTGCAGTTTGGCTATTTCTCATTTGGTGGTAGCACCGTAATTTGCGTTTTCGAAAAGGTTGGTATAATGATTGAAAAGGTGTTGGATGCGGATATAAACATTGTCGCATCACCATTCTTCTGTTTTGGCCTATTTTCAGAAAATTGACATGCCTAGCTTTTCTTCTTGTTCCGGTTGCTTTTGAGTCTTTGACACAGATGGGGAGTAGTTTTGGGATTGTGCGAAGAGTTGAGAGAAATCGATTATGGTTTTTGAAAATTTTCCGGGTAGATGTGTTAGGTAGGTTTGCGGGTGAGATGGGTATTTTCTAGGGCGGAACAGAAACTCTCCTAATCTAAAATTTAGGTGGTAAATCGTCGTAAGTTTGCTGTTTATGATTTATGGTGTCATGCAAGCGTATATCGGACTTTTTAACTGCTAGAAATGATTATTTCCATCTGGCTTATTTTGTGGGATGTTAACCATAAGCAGGATGCCATTGAGATAGACGAGGACCTCCTAGCAAACAGTGCGAGATCACTGGAGACGTTGGTTTCGGTTGGGATGAAGTTAGGCGTGTCCAAGAAACAAGCCAAGACTGGGTTGCCGAACTTGGAAAAATGTGTGCTGCAAGATTGAGAGGGCTAATTCTTGTATGCTATGTTTCCATATTCATGGTCTTGGACTAGGATTTCAGCGTACTCGACCGGTATTTGTAGTCTTGTAATAAGGATGGTGTTAAGGAACTGGTTGATGTGAATTCGATTCATCGTAATAAAGCTGTGTATCTTATCAATTCGAGTTGCTTATTTTTGTGAATACAAATTGATACTCAACGAAAATGAAAGCCTATGAATGCAAGTCGTAAACCATTGCGGGGGTTACTAAACCAAATCGTAGTTAATCACTTGCATCAACCGTAGCATTCTCGTCTGATTGTCGACTAAACTAAAACATGCTCCACTCACTGTGAACCTTGTATGATCCAGTGCAAAATATTTTACACGTGCGTTCAACGACAACAAAGTCTTATCTTATTAATTCCGGATGCACGCGCACAAACGCATAAATTTCAGCAAGAATATGGAATACCTACGGCTTTAAGAGGATATTTTCTATGGACGGTTGCACCCGTGGGTTCAGTCATGTCCAGGTCCTCTCCTCTTGCACCACCAGGCAATGCCCAATCAAACTTGTGCACTAAATTTGCCAAGGCAATCTCTTTAACAGCCACGGCAAACTGAATTCCGGAGCAACCCCGTCTGCCAGCTCCGAACGGAATCAATTCATAGCGAGTCCCCTTATAATCTGTCACTACCCAAGAACCTTTCGGGCTCGTATTCCTCTGGGTTGTTGTATGACTCGGAATCTCTTCCAATCTGCCATGCATTCACAATAACTTGCGTGTTGGCTTGACATCCTGGGCAACAGTAGCGGAGCTGGAGGATGCAAGCAAAGAGTCTCCTTAATCACCGTCTTCAAGTAGTGCATTCCGACTAAATCATCCTCTGTTACGTCCGTTTTGTCGCCGACTATTCCCCGTATCTCGTTCTGCAATTTTTTCATCACTCAAGGGCTGTAGATGTCGTATCAGCGCCAGCCACAAACATATCCTGCAGAGTATCATTAACTTAATTTTATTAAATCCTAAACATATACTGCATTGCTTAGTCATTATCATTTGGTAGAAGTAATTCAAATAATTTTCAACCATAAAATCAGTTTTTAGAGCTTTATGTCACAGACGCCCAGCAGTAGAGAGAATGTTCATTACCAAGGTAATAGCTTTGATACAAACTCGATCGACAGGAACAGCAAGCATGTTTTCCTTTTGAAGGGAAAGCAAAACGTCGACAAGATCCTTTTCGTCCCTGTTCTTGGCATGACCATCGCCATCCATTTTCTTTTGAACAACTGTCTCTAAGAAGTCATCAAATCGTTTAGCGCGATCATCTTGTTTAGCATCCAAACCATTGAGACGTACGTGAGAACCAAGAAAGCCCTGGGATACAGTCACCAATATTGATGCGTGACATTAGCTCCGTCAACTCCTCGGTAAGCCCCTTAAAAATCTTCCCATCTTTGTCACCATCGCGGTACTTGGTCCCTCTAGAGATAACATCATTAGTAAGCGTCAGAAGGATTTCGCTTAAATTAAAAACTGACGACTTAGTTGGCGTCCATTGCTTCATGATATTGTCGATCATGGATTTGACTTCCTCTTCTCTAACAGCACGAAAAGAGCGAACCCTTTTGCTGCTCAGAAGATGTGACACACATATGCACCAAGAAGTTTAACTAGAATTGGTGATTTTTGTTGTTTAAAGTTGACAAGGAGGTCTTGGGTTTACTATATGTGCATTTATTTATTTTTCATTTTTTATGAATTTCTTTCCATAAGCGTATAAAATTATAAAATTTGGTTAAATGATTAAGAAGCTCAATTATAAATGGTGGTGTATAATGTTTAAAATTAAAGGAAAACTAATGAAAAGGGTTTGAAAACATTGAGTTTTAACGATAAGAACAAAATAAAGGGTAAAGTGAATAGTACCAGGTTTGACTTTTTAGTGTAAAAATGTGGTTTTTCGTTAAAGTGAACAGTACCGTGGGTTTTTCGTTAAAACTCCCTAAAATTAATGAGGCGTTCCTAGGTTTGAACCTCTGTGCGTTTTTTTTTATTCACTTTGCAATTTTTACGAATTTCTTTTATAAGAGTAGAAATTGATAAAACTTGGTTAAATGATCAAGAAGTTTAGTTATAAGCAGTGATTTTTGTTGTTTAAATTAACGAGTGGTCATGAGTTTGAAATGTTATGTGCATCTTTATTCTTTTCAATTTTTATGACTTTCTGTTTGGTTGTTAATTTCTTTTAAATTACTAACGAGTGGTCCTTAAGTAATAATCTAATCATCAACAATGGCATCATATGGCTTACAAAATTTGGTTTAAAAATTTGGTATCCCTACCGTTAACCTTCAAGAAGTTAATGTATGTATGCCTTTACCAATATTAGGTTTAATTTAGTGCCCATTCATTGCTTTTACATATCAATTAAAGACTTGAAAATATGATTATTTTTTTAGTCCCATATTGATGAGGTTAGTAAATAAGAAAAAACACATCACAATTTATATAAAAACACTTTAAAAGTTTAGATAGAAGAGAAACAAAACTCATCATCTATCTACTTGTAAGCCCGGAGTTTGAAGTACCTTTATAAGTATAGTTTTATCGAAATCTTATGTGTGCAACAAATAACTTTTCTTATATGAAGTTAAGGCACTTTTTTTGAGTGTTTCCCCGGGCCTCAAAAATCTCAAGACCGGCCCTAGCGATTCCCTTCAAAATGACATATTATACGCCCAATTTTGAGACCAGAATATTAATTTTTGCTACCTTTTTTGTCGCCATATCGATTTAACCCAATATTTTTTAACTTAAATTTTTCTTTTTCAGAATCTAAAACCTTTTATTTTCTTTATCTTTATTCATCTGAATTGACCAATATCTACTACATCAATATGATATCGAGTGCAAAATGCTTTACACTTGCACACAAACACATATTTCAGCAAGAATATGGAATAGCTACTGCTTTTAGAGGATACTTTCTATGGACAGTCGCACCCGTGGATTCGGTCATGTCTAGGTCCTCCCCTCTTGCACCACCAGGCAATGCCCAATCAAACTTGTGGACTAAATTTGCCAAAGCAATCTCTTTAACAGCCACAGCAAACTGAATTCCGGGGCAACCCCGTCTGCCAGCCCCAAACGGAATTAATTCGAAGTCCTTACCTTTATAATCTATGTCACTACTCAGAAACCTTTCCGGCTCGAACTACTCTGGGTTGTTGTATGACTTGGGATCTCTTCCAATCTGCCAAGCATTCACTATAACTTGAGTGTTGGCCTTAATGTCGTAACCGTTGATTTTAACATCTTGGATTGACATCCTGGGCAACAGTAGCGGAAATGGAGGATGTAGGCGAAGAGACTCCTTAATCACTGCCTTCAAGTAGTACATTCCGACTAAATCATCCTCCGTTATGTCTGTTTTGTTTCCGACTATTCCCCGTACCTCGTTCTGCAATTTTTTCATTACTCTGGGATGCCTTAAAAGCTCAGACATTGTCCACTCTAGGGCTGTAGATGTCGTATCAGTGCCAGCCGAAAACATATCCTGCAAGAGTATTCATTGAACTATAAAATCAAGTTTTAATGCTTTATGTCACACATACAGCAGTAAGAGAGAATGTTCATTACCAAGGTGATAGCTTTGATGCAAACTCGATCGAGAGGAATAGGAAGCACGTTTTCTTTCTGAAGTGAAAGCAAAACGTCCACAAGATCCTTTTCGTCATCGTTCTTGACATGATCATCGCCATCCATATGCTTTTGAACAACTGTCTCTAAGAAGTCATCATATCGTTTAGCAAGATCGTCTTGCTTAGCATCCAAACCATTGAGACGTGAGCACCAAGAAAGCCATGGGATGTAGTCACCAATATTGATGCGTGACATTATCTCCGTCAACTCCACGGTAAGCCCCTTAAACATCTTCCCATCTTCGTCACCATCGCTGTACTTGGTCCCAAGTGTAATTCTAGAGATAACATCATTAGTAAGCGTCAGAAAGATTTCACTTAAATTAAAAACTGACCATATAGTTGACGTCGATTGTTTCATGATGTTTTTGATCATGGAGTTGGCTTCCTCTTCTCTCACAGTGCGAAAAGAGCGAACCTTTTTTCTGCTCAGAAGATTTAACACACATATGCCCTTGACCTGCCTCCAATACTCGCCATAAGGCGCCGTTGCCACGTCTTTGAAGTCGTAGAGAAATTTCTTAAAGAAGGTGATCTTGGGTCTGCTGGAGAATGCGATGTCATGGGTCTTCATGACCTCAGAGGCAGCCTCAGCCGACGAGACCACGAGGACTGGCATGCTTCCGAAATGGAGCATCATGAGAGGCCCGTGGCGTTGAGCTAAAGCTCCAAGTGAGCGATGAGGGTACAACCCTAGCTGGTGAAGGTTCCCGATGACGGGCAGCTTTCGCGGAGAAGGTGGCGATGAGTTTGGGGTGGAGGTGAAGGACCATTTGTATATGAGGATGAGGAAAATGGCCACTAGTAAGAAATATTTGAAGGAAAATGGTTGCAGTAAGCATGATAGGGTTTCAGTTATTATTTTCATCAGCTCCACCATTTTCTTTTCTGTTAATCTCTTCTCCGTCTTCCCTAACCTACAGACAATATTTATAAGATCGATCGGGCTCCGGCTTTCGACGAAAGAGGTTGGACAGCACTTATCAAAGGAAAAAGAATAAAGTAACAAAAAGTCATATTTTCAGTAATAATAATCTGTCTAGTAGAAATAAAGACTGAATAAACAAACAAATTACCAGATCAATTTTAATCAAGGACGCCATAAAATGCGGGAAACCTGGTCGAAATTATTTATTTATGCATTTTGCATTTGTTTTCTGAGAATGACAGTTCACGGACCAATAATTATTCTTTCCAATACAAATTAGACAGGTTTTTTTATTTTTTATTTATTTTTTTTTAAGTACATCGATTACACTAAGGAAAGGGGAAGTTCGGCTAAGCCACACAATGAGCAGCCTAATATGGTATCGAATTCATCATTTACGAGATTCGAACCTAAAACCTCTCACTTACAAGTGAAGAGAAATACCTCTAGACCGTAGTACTAAATGACAACATTAATTAGACAGGTTGAATCTCTTTAAAGTTAAGTTATTTTGAAGGTAAAGGAGAATGGCAAAGTAGTGATCTGACTTGGGAAATATAGGGTCTTTCTCTTCAACCAATGCGTCTTGAGATCAGACAATTATCTTCTTATAAATTAGATCAAATTAGTGTAGAATATCCATCTTTTTTGATAAACTTCTAAAAAAGTAGAGGAGAATGATTTTTCATTTTAAGGGGATTAAACCAAACTTTTCATTTTTTTTTCTTTCAACATAACTTGAAAATAAGTACTCATCTATTCCAATCCAATATCCTTCAAATCAAACGGAGGGATTTTATGTATTATTCTTCTACAAAGCAATTCTCATGAGTTCTTTCAAGTTGGCGGTCAATCTACGTGAATCTCACGTCAAGGAATGAATAATAGACCTCTCATACGCTTCATCATAAAGAGTAATCCAACTTTAAATTGCAACTTGGTTTATGGTGGAACCTCACTTTCTTTTTAGTATCTGAGCACGCTAATCAACATGTTGAGCCTCACAGTACACATGCTCTCACGTTGGTCTTTGATGAGTTGATTTTATACTATATATTTATTTTACCCCATTCTTAGTATCAATTTATTGGTTATTTTGTGAGAATTTTTATACTTTGAATTATATTTCTAATGTAGGACATTCGACTTCCTTTTGAGCAAAAAGTGATCAAACGGATGAATTTTAGAGTGAGTTCAGTTGGACGATGTTCATGATTCTCTCAGCTTATTTGTATCAAAGTTTCAAGTTTTTCTACCAAACGGATAATTTATGGTGATGAAATAAAGGAGCAGCGTGCAGTGATGTCAAAGTGACGTTTTTGTGCTTATTTGGGCTTTTTGGCGTCCAAGATGATGTCTTTTGGGTTCGAGGCATTCTGCAATTATGTTCGATCCCTTGCAACAATGCCAATTTCTTGATAGGATTTTTACCACACACACAAAAGGGTTAAGAACACCTATAATACTTGCAAGAATGACAAGATTATTGTAGTATAAATGACTCTAACAAGATCGTTTTCCACAAAAATTATTAAATAATTCGTGTCAGTCTAGCATTATCTTACTTAATAGCATTGTTTATTAGTTCATGTGTTAGGTTTAGATGGCTATATATTATTTTGAAAAGTTAGGTTGTCAATCAATTTTATACTTCAAGCTGCCAATAAAAAATTGCTTGGACCAACATCTGATCAATTTTTTTTTATTTTTTACCTTAATTAATTAATCTAGATGAGTGGGGTAATAGTATTAAGTTATTTTTATTCGGGTTTCTTGCTGCTGACATATCATATTATATAGCATGGAAGAGGATCTTCTACGGCTTAACTTTGTAGGGATCTTAAGGATCTCCATATCTTAGCTGTTTATTGTATATCGTAAGGTCAGTTTTCGTCATGTATTATTTGTGTATAATTTTAAATAAAAAAGTCAAATGATTTCTGACCGCACGATGCACGATAATGACTAAGATGTGAGGATCCCCACAATTTAGATTCGGATGGAATCCAAATCCATATAGCTTGAAGCATTGTCATTGCATACATGATATGAACAATTCAATGGCGGGAAGAAGATGCCTAAACGTTGACATTGATGAGAGTAATGGATGCTGTTTGTCCTGATCGCCAGATTTAATCAAATCTTTTTTTAAACATATTTATTTATTTATTTTACGAAGAATCAATCTGCATTTCTGCAGCATGCTCACGCATTTTTTTATGCATCCAAGTTTTTTAGATGTATCTACTATGAATGAATGGCTTGGATTTAAACAGAAAAACATATTAATGCATTTAAACAGAAAAACATATTAACGGGTCGACCAATTAAAAAACACTCGACCCGATAAACTTCAATTTGGAATTTGAATTTGAATTTTTCGTGTTATTTATAAACTTGCCAAATCTAGAACTAGAGTCTAACTGTATTCTTTTGTACTTGTAATAGATAATTTATAAGCACAACTTCTATAATGGCAACTTCGATATCAAATATGTACCTATGTATTTTCTTAAATAGTTTCAAATTCAACCTGAACCGTCTATTTAGTAAAGAATGTTGTGTGATGTTTTTAATTTGTGTACTCCAGGTCTCCAACTCAAGGGGTTTTAAGTTCCACAACAGCGTCAGCAAATATACAAGCCAAATTAAAAAAAATCTACAAGTAATCGACATGCTAGCTAGATAACTCCAATGCGTTTTAACTCGTGTTTACAAGACTATCAAGTTCATGGAATGAAAACAAAACAAGAGAAAATTAGAATCTCCCGCTCTTTTTTTACATAATTTTTATTAAACATTTGTTTCTTTTAAAAATTTGATTAAGACGCTTTAACTAGTGTCCACCTAATCATTTTTAAATTTATTTTATTTACATGTCATTAGTTTATTTTTTAAAATAAAAATGCTATAGGTTGATTTCCCACTTTATCCTTTTAGTTGATAAGGGGAATTTTTTTAGCTTGTCAGGATTTATACCTTTTTTTTAGGGATATTATTAATGGCTATTAACTAAATCACCAATATTATCTATAAACTTTGAATTTTGAAATTTTTTTTGGCGTCAGGGTTTATACCCCTTTTGTTGGCTCATTCGCATCATAAACTTATTATTGAAATATAAACTTGTTGATAAAACGGATGAGTTTGAAGTCTTTGGACTGAGATTAGTGCTATTCGGCATGAAATATATGATGTGAATTTTAAATGGAAATCAATTTGAAACATATTCAGGTCAATTTGAAATATACCAATAACAACTTGAGACATACCGATGCTAAATTGAAACGTACCCATTTCACCTGAAACGTTCAATAACAACTTGAAAAATATCGATGCTAAATTGAAACGTACCCACATATAAATGTGAATTTTAAATTGAAATCAATTTGAAACGTATTCAGGTCAATTTGAAACGCACCAATAACAACTTGAAACGTACTGATGCTAAATTGAAACGTATCCATTTCACCTTGAAACGTTCAATAACAACTTGAAACGTACCGATGCTAAATTGAAATGTACCCATTCTAACTTAAAATGTACCAATATATTGTTTTGAAACGCACCAAATTATCCTTTAAAAGAAAATGTACCACTAAATTATATTTCCCAAATGTACCATGGTACGTGAAAAAGATGGAAAGATGGGTAAAAAGTGTGCTAAAATAAAAACATTCCCTTTGATATGGATACTCAAATCAAGAGGTGTGCAAAAATGAAATATGAAGGAAATGAATATGACCAACAAGGGAGAACGAAAGAGGGTTTGATCAGCCAATTGAGGAAAGCAATGATATGAAAAAATTGCTAATGGTTGTAGAAGAAGATAGCACGTTAATTACTTGTATAGTGTGGAGTTAGGTATAAAATGCACGTTAGAAGCATAATTAGATCAGGTTTGATGTGTTAAGATTTTTAAAACTAATCCACTACATTTTAGGAGATTTGGGATATTAACATGATAATTATTAATTAATTAAAGGTCTATCATAATGGCAAATCGTGTAATATGGCATTAAAAGATGTTACTTATAAAATAAGTGGCACCTTAATTGTAGGAAGAATGTTTAATCAAATTCTTAAAAGGAGCAGATGTTTAATTCAAGAAATTAAAAAAAGAAGCGCCTATATCAAAACTACCCTAAAAACAACCCAAGCCAAAACCCAAGTTAAGTCTTAGGCCCAAACCCATAACAAACCCAACCCCAAACCCATAATTGGCCCATCCCAGAACCCAGGCTCCGCGTGAGCGCATGTCTTGGCTGGCGCGTGAAGCACACGTACCTCCACCAAAGGTATTGTCTTTGCCGCCGTCCACAGCGGCGCCGGTGACTTTTCATGTATTCATACTGTTAGAGTACCCAAGTATTGACTGTTTGAGTACCCAAGATGTTACTGTATCATGCACTGAAACCATCACCTCAAGTTGTTCAAATTGATTGTTGTGTTTTGTCCAGTCTCGTCATTAAGTGTTTGAGTACAGTATTGAACTTGTCACTTGATGAAAGCATCAATTTGTGGGAACACAAATCTTACGTAGGTTAGAATTCTCATCTAACCTCTGAAAATAACTTACATTAACTAATCTTGAAGGTTACAACGATTCTGGTGTAGCCTCTGTATTGACATCTCTTCAGAAAGCAAGAAAGTTGAAATTTGAGAGGCTAGGTCTTTGGAATTACGATTGATGCGAAAACGATAATTATATTCCCCTTAGAGTATCCCAGAAGATTGGAATCCTTTAGGAAGGAAATGCTAATGGAAGTCGAATTGTTTGTCAAGATTTGTAGATATTATTTTGTTCTATTTGGGGACGAGTCAACTTTATTGCTAACAAATAATAGAACTACAAAGAGCATAGCAAATGTGTTAAAATTAATAGGTCTGTTGGGTAATATTTCTTCTATATTTGGCTTCTTAATATTGTTCTTTTTATATTTCTGATTCTATGTTCTTGGTTTTTTTAAAATATTTTTAGGGTCGAAAATTTTCAATTCATGGGCTTTTGGGGAAGGATCAATGTTCCAGTGGTTTTATTGACGGATCATTGGTAATATTTCGTCTGGCACCGCAGGTATTTGTTATAATGTGCTTTGATTGGCGTGTACTATGAAGTTTAACTTTGCGTTATTTGATTTTGATATTAATCGTCTCTTATGGTTTCAGGATTATCATCGCTTCCATTTTCCCGTTTCTGGAACTATTCAGAAGATTGTAAATATACCTGGATGCTTATATACAGTATGTGATTGTAGATGATAGATATGACATGTTGGAAATCCCCATAGCTGTCAATAGCAAGTATTGTAATGTATTCACCGAGAATAAGCGAGTAGTATCAATTATATCAACTGCAGAATTTGGAAAGGTTTGTTTCTACAATCATTTATATTTCCAAAACGTCAATTTCATTTCTGTTCACATAAGTGTTCTCTTGGACATTAATTAGTGATACATGCTCAGTCTATTCTGCTTGTAAAAATGAGTTATATTGGTGCCTTAGGATGAAAAAGTTTGACCGAAACGTTGAAATATCAGTCAATGTTTTTCGGCAGTGATGACACAAACATAGATGGAAGGTGGACCATTGCATCCTGTTCCCAGTCTTGGTGGAAATCTGAAAATTCCAATTTTTCCACATGGTGGAATGTATTGTATCTAGGAAGATTTTTGAGCTGTTTAAATAAGCAGGGTGCGTTATGCCGGATTCATCATGTGGGTGTGTGGTGCACGCCATGTTTAGAAAGTAGTTTACCGAAAAAAAAAAAAAAATGGAAAACAAGGGACGATGCAAAAGCAACCACTTTCATGTGAACCAGCTGAAGAGAGCAATTTTTGGACTATAGATCCAGGAGACAAATTTCAATTTACACGGCAAAAATTCGCCCGTAAAATGTGGCTTGGGTTGGACTATATATAGCTTAATTAAAATGTGGATCCACAAAAGTGTTGGCCTTAATGAAGATGTGAGTCCATCAAATTGTTAGCTTACAAATATTACTTAGAGTAGGTTAAGCTTAAATAAGTATTATCAAAGATAGCATTTAATTCCAAAAATTGCTTTCACAATGATAGTACTTAAGATTCAATGCCATATTGTATCTTTGGGATTCCGTTTTAAAGATTTTTACATGTTTAATTGATGGATCATGAATTGGTTTAGCATTTTCTAAGGGGTTCGTTCAAGATTTTCGTCTTTTTAAGCTTTTCTGTCTCTTGAATTTTTTCATTACTACCAATATTTTCTGTAAAATCTGACTACTAATTCTTTCACTGACATTGACATTCTCAACCTCTAGCCAGCATCTACTAAAAATATCGGACTACCTAGTGTTGCAATGCTATTTGAATTCTAGAAAAGTAGAAGCATTCAGACTGACTTGTTTCTTCAATGGCCAATTTCACTTGGAAATTGGGCTGTGCTGTTATAATTTAAAATATTTATTTCCTGTCACAGCGAAGTGTGTTCATTTGTATTGGACAAAATCAGCGCTTTTTAGCTTTCCTGATTAAGAAGAGATGTATTTTTCTTGAGTATTACTATTAGTGACTCAGTAATATTAACGGTCTTATCTTTTTGCGTTACGAAATGGATGTTCAATAAGTTTTCTGTACTTACTATTGGAGTGCCAATAGTAGTGTAATTGTTTTGATCATCATTTTCTTTTTCTGCAGGTGGCTTTTGTTGCAATTGGTGCGACTATGGTTGGCAGCGTTACCTTTTCAAAGGAGGGGGACCATATTAAAAAAGGAGAAGAGGTTAAGATTCAAATTTTGAATTATTTTTCTTTTGCTTTAGACTTTGGAGTAGATGTTAACTATAGTCCTTGAAAACTTACCTGATTCTCCCGTCACAGCCTGTTAGTTTTTCTGTAATTTCAAGGGTTCAAAAATGTCTACTTGCTTCATATATACTTGCCCAGCCTATCACCCTCCGCTTTCCTTCTCCTATTTCCCCAAAATTGGAGATTAACTTTAATTTGGGATGAAAAAGTGGTTTACAACTTCAAACGGGAGAAGAAAATGAGAGGTGAGAGGTTAGAGAATGTATATAACATGAGTGGATATTTGTAACCCTAAGTTTTGACGCAAAGAAAAAACACTGACAGAAGGACCAAAGTGACAACTTAATGTTGGATGACCATGCAATGAACTTATAGTGGTTTAGAGCGTTTACTTCTGCACGCAAGGTCCCTATGTTCAAATCGCCAATAAAAATAAAAACTGTTGGATGACTATGGAATTCAAAAATGTTGGACCAATGTTAGAATCGGGTAATGTTTGAGAGAATATAGCTACCGTTTACTCTATTTGATACATGTATATGATTGTACTTCACACATACTACCGTACACAAATAATGTGCTGATGTGCACTGTCTTTGTTTCTTATTGACATTTATGTTCATTCAATTTGCAGTTTGGCTATTTCTCATTTGGTGGAAGCACTGTAATTTGCGTTTTCGAAAAGGTTGGTATAATGATTGAAAAGGTGTTGGATGCGGGATATAAACATTGTCGCATCACCATTCTGTTTTGGCCTATTATCAGATAATTGACATGCCTAGCTTTTCTTCTTGTTTCGGTTGCTTTTGAGTCTTTGACACAGATGGGGAGTAGTTTTGGGATTGTGCGAAGAGTTGAGAGAAATTGATTTTGGTTTTCAAAAATTTTCCGGGTAGATGTGTTAGGTAGGTATGCGGGTGAGATGGGTATTTTCTAGTGCGGAATAGAAGCTCTCCTAATCTAAAATTTAGGTGGTAAATCGTCGTAAGTTTGCTCATGCAAGAGTATATCGGACTTTTAACTGCTAGAAATGATTATTTCCATCGGGCTTATTTTGTGGGATGTTAACCATATGCAGGATGCCATTGAGATAGACGAGGACCTCCTAGCAAACAGTGCGAGATCACTGGAGACGTTGGTTTCGGTTGGGATGAAGTTAGGCGTGTCCAAGAAACAAGCCAAGACTGGGTTGCCGAACTTGGAAAAATGTGTGCTGCAAGATTGAGAGGGCTAATTCTTGTATGCTATGTTTCCATATTCAAGGTGCTGGACTAGGATTTCAGCGTACTCGACTGGTATTTGTAGTCTTGTAATAAGGATGGTGTTAAGGAACTGGTTGATGTGAATTCGATTCATCGTAATAAAGCTGTGTATCTTATCAATTCGAGTTGCTTATTTTTGTGAATACGAATTGATACTCAACGAAAATGAAAGCATATGAATGCAAGTCGTAAACCATTGCGAGGGTTACTAAACCAAATCGTAGTTAATCACTTGTATCAGCCAAGGCATTCTCGTCTGATTGTCGATTAAACTAAAACATGCTCCATTCACTGTGAACCTTGTATGATTCAGTGCAAAATATTTTACATGCGCATACAATAACAACAAAGTCTTATCTTATTAATTCCGGATGCACGTGCACAAACGCATAAATTTCAGCAAGAATATGGAATACCTACGGCTTTAAGAGGATATTTTCTATGGACGGTTGCACCCGTGGGTTCAGTCATGTCCAGGTCCTCTCCTCTTGCACCACCAGGCAATGCCCAATCAAACTTGTGCACTAAATTTGCCAAGGCAATCTCTTTAACAGCCACGGCAAACTGAATTCCGGAGCAACCCCGTCTGCCAGCTCCGAACGGAATCAATTCATAGCGAGTCCCCTTATAATCTATGTCACTACTCAAGAACCTTTCGGGCTCGTATTCCTCTGGGTTGTTGTATGACTTGGAATCTCTTCCAATCTGCCATGCATTCACAATAACTTGTGTGTTGGCCTTGATGTCGTAGCCGCTTATATTAACATCTTGGCTTGACAACCTGGGCAACAGTAGCGGAGCTGGAGGATGCAAGCAAAGAGTCTCCTTAATCACCGCCTTCAAGTAGTGCATTCCGACTAAATCATCCTCTGTTACGTCTGTTTTGTTGCCGACTATTCCCCGTATCTCGTTCTGCAATTTTTTCATGGGAGTTTTAACGAAAAGCCCATGGTATTGTTCACTTTAACGAAAAACCACATTTTTACACTAAAAAATCAAACCTGGTACTATTCACTTTACCTTTTATTTTGTCCTTATTGTTAAAACTCAAAGTTTTCAAGCCTTTTTCATTAGTTTTCCTTTTTTTCATCACTCAAGAGCTGTAGATATCGTATCAGCGCCAGCCACAAACATATCCTGCAGAGTATCATTAACTTAATTTTATTAAATCCTAAACATATACTGCATTGCTTAGTCGTTATCATTTGGTAGAAATAGTTCAAATAATTTTCATCCATAAAATCAGTTTTTAGAGCTTTATGTCACACACTCCCAGCAGTAGAGAGAATGTTCATTACCAAGGTAATAGCTTTGATACAAACTCGATCGACAGGAACAGCAAGCATGTTTTCCTTTTGAAGGGAAAGCAAAACGTCGACAAGATCCTTTCGTCCTTGTTCTTGGCATGACCATCGCCATCCATATTCTCTTGAACAACTGTCTCTAAGAAGTCATCAAATCGTTTAGCGGGATCATCTTGTTTAGCATCCAAACCATTGAGACGTACGTGAGAACCAAGAAAGCCCTGGGATACAGTCACCAATATTGATGCGTGACATTATCTCCGTCAACTCCTCGGTAAGCCCCTTAAAAATCTTCCCATCTTTGTCACGAAAAGAGCGAACCCTTTTGCTGCTCAGAAGATGTGACACACATATGCACCAAGAAGTTTAACTAGAATTGGTGATTTTTGTTGTTTAAAATTGACAAGGAGGTCTTGGGTTAACTATATGTGCGTTTATTTATTTTTCATTTTTTATAAATTTCTTTCCATAAGAGTATAAAATTATAAAATTTGGTTAAGTGATCAAGAAGTTTAATTATAAGTGGTGGTCTATAATGTTTAAAATTAAAGGAAAATTAATGAAAAAAGCTTGAAAACTTTGAGTTTTAACGATAAGAACAAAATAAAGGGTAAAGTGAATAGTACCAGGTTTGACTTTTTAGTGTAAAAATATGGTTTTTTGTTAAAGTGAACAGTACTGTGGGCTTTTCGTTAAAACTCCCTAAAATTAATGAGGCGGTCCTAGGTTTGATACTCCGTGCGTTTTTTTTTTTTTTTTTCACTTTCCAATTTTTACGAATTTCTTTTATAAGAGTAGAAATTGATAAAACTTGGTTAAATGATCAAGAAGTTTAGTTATAAGCAGTGATTTTTGTTGTTTAAATTAACGAGTGGTCATGAGTTTGAAATGTTATGTGCATCTTTATTGTTTTCAATTTTTATGACTTTCTGTTTGGTTGTTAATTTCTTTTAAATTACTAACGAGTGGTCCTTAAGTAATAATCCAATCATCAACAATGACATCATATGGCTTACAAAATTTGGTTTAAAAATTTGATATCCCTACCATTAACCTTCAAGAAGTTAATGTATGTATGCCTTTACCAATATTAGGTTTAATTTAGTGCCCATTCATTACTTTTACATATCAATTAAAGACTTGAAAATATGATTATTTTTTTAGTCCCATATTGACAAGGTTAGTAAATAAGAAAAAACACATCACAATTTATATAAAAACACTTTAAAAGTTTAGATAGAAGAGAAACAAAACTCATCATCTATCTACTTGTAAGCCTGGAGTTTGAAGTACCTTTCTAAGTATAGTTTTATCGAAATCTTATGTGTGAAACAAATAACTTTTCTTATATGAAGTTAAGGCACTTTTTTTGGGTGTTTCCCCGGGCCTCAAAAATCTCAAGACTGGCCCTGGCGATTCCCTTCAAAACGACATATTATACGTCCAATTTTGAGACCAGAATATTAATTTTTGCTACCTTTTTTGTCGCCATATCGATTTAACCCAATATTTTTTAACTTAAAATTTTCTTTTTCAGAATCTAAAACATTTTATTTTCTTTATCTTTATTCGTCTGAATTGACCAATATCTTGTCCTACATCAATATGATATCGAGTGCAAAATACTTTACACTTGCACACAAACACATATTTCAGCAAGAATATGGAATAGCTACTGCTTTTAGGGGATACTTTCTATGGACAGTCGCACCCGTGGATTCGGTCATGTCTAGGTCCTCCCCTCTTGCACCACCAGGCAATGCCCATTCAAACTTGTGGACTAAATTTGCCAAAGCAATCTCTTTAACAGCCACAGCAAACTGAATTCCGGGGCAACCCCGTCTGCCAGCCCCAAACGGAATTAATTCGAAGTCCTTACCTTTATAATCTATGTCACTACTCAAAAACCTTTCCGGCTCGAACTCCTCTGGGTTGTTGTATGACTTGGGATCTCTTCCAATCTGCCAAGCATTCACTATAACTTGTGTGTTGGCCTTAATGTCGTAACCGTTGATTTTAACATCTTGGATTGACATCCTGGGCAACAGTAGCGGAAATGGAGGATGTAAGCGAAGAGACTCCTTAATCACTGCCTTCAAGTAGTACATTCCGACTAAATCATCCTCCGTTATGTCTGTTTTGTTTCCGACTATTCCCCGTACCTCGTTCTGCAATTTTTTCATTACTCTGGGATGCCTTAAAAGCTCAGACATTGTCCACTCTAGGGCTGTAGATGTCGTATCAGTGCCAGCCGAAAACATATCCTGCAAGAGTATTCATTGAACTATAAAATCAAGTTTTAATGCTTTATGTCACACATACAGCAGTAAGAGAGAATGTTCATTACCAAGGTGATAGCTTTGATGCAAACTCGATCGAGAGGAATAGGAAGCACGTTTTCTTTCTGAAGTGAAAGCAAAACGTCCACAAGATCCTTTTCGTCATCGTTCTTGACATGATCATCGCCATCCATATGCTTTTGAACAACTGTCTCTAAGAAGTCATCATATCGTTTAGCAAGATCGTCTTGCTTAGCATCCAAACCATTGAGACGTGAGCACCAAGAAAGCCATGGGATGTAGTCACCAATATTGATGCGTGACATTATCTCCGTCAACTCCACGGTAAGCCCCTTAAACATCTTCCCATCTTCGTCACCATCGCTGTACTTGGTCCCAAGTGTAATTCTAGAGATAACATCATTAGTAAGCGTCAGAAAGATTTCGCTTAAATTAAAAACTGACGATGTAGTTGACGTCGATCGCTTCATGATGTTTTTGATCATGGAGTTAGCTTCCTCTTCTCTCACAGTGCGAAAAGAGCGAACCTTTTTTCTGCTCAGAAGATTTAACACACATATGCCCTTGATCTGCCTCCAATACTCGCCATAAGGCGCCGATGCCACGTCTTTGAAGTCGTAGAGAAATTTCTTAAAGAAGGTGATCTTGGGTCTGCTGGAGAATGCGATGTCATGGGTCTTCATGACCTCAGAGGCAGCCTCAGCCGACGAGACCACCAGGACTGGCATGCTTCCGAAATGGAGCATCATGAGAGGCCCGTGGCGTTGAGCTAAAGCTCCAAGTGAGCGATGAGGGTACAACCCTAGCTGGTGAAGGTTCCCGATGACGGGCAGCTTTCGCGGAGAAGGTGGCGATGAGTTTGGGGTGGAGGTGAAGGACCATTTGTATATGAGGATGAGGAAAATGGCCACTAGTAAGAAATATTTGAAGGAAAATGGTTGCAATAAGCATGATAGGGTTTCAGTTATTATTTTCATCAGCTCCACCATTTTCTTTTCTGTTAATCTCTTCTCCGTCTTCCCTAACCTACAGACAATATATATAAGATCGATCGGGCTCCGGACGCCATAAAATGCGGGAAACCTGGTCGAAATTATTTATTTTTGCATTTTGCATTTGTTTTCTGAGAATGACGGTTCACGGACCAATAATTATTCTTTCCAATATAAATTAGACAGGTTTTTTTTTTTTTTTTTTTTTTTTTTTTTGTAAAGTACGTCGATTACACTAAGGAGAGGGGAAGTTCGGCTAAGCCACATAATGGGCAGCCTAATATGGTATCGAATTCATCATTTATGAGATTCGAACTTAAAACCTCTCACTTACAAGCGAAGAGAAATACCACTAGACCGTAGTACTAAATGGCAATATTAATTAGACAGGTTGAATCTCTTTAAAGTTAAGTTATTTTGAAGGTAAAGGAGAATGGCAAAGTGGTGATCTGACTTGGGAAATATAGGGTCTGTCTCTTCAACCGATGCGTCTTGAGATAAGACAATTATCTTCTTATAAATTAGATAAAATTAGTGTAGAATATCCATCTTTTTTGATAAACTTCTAAAAAAGTAGAGGAGAATGATTTTTCATTTTAAGGGGATTAAACCAAATTTTTCATTTTTTTTTCTTTCAACATAACTTGAAAATAAGTACTCATCTATTCCAATCCAATATCCTTCAAATCAAACGGAGGGATTTTATGTATTATTCTTCTACAAAGCAATTCTCATGAGTTCTTTCAAGTTGGCGGTCAATCTACGTGAATCTCACATCAAGGAATGAATAATAGACCTCTCATACGCTTCATGATAAAGAGTAATCCAACTTTAAATTGCAACTTGGTTTATGGTGGAACCTCACTTTCTTTTTAGTAACTGATCACGCTAATCAACATGTTGAGCCTCACAGTACACATGCTCTCACGTTGGTCTCTGATGAGTTGATTTTATACTATATATTTATTTTACACTATTCTTAGTATTAATTTATTGGTTATTTTGTGAGAATTTTTATACTTTGAATTATATTTCTAATGTAGGACATTCGACTTCCTCTTGAGCAAAAAGTGATCAAACAGATGAATTTTAGAGTGAGTTCAGTTGGAGGATGTTCATGAGTCTCTCAGCTTATTTGTATCAAAGTGTCAAGTTTTTCTACCAAACGGATAATTTATGGTGATGAAATAAAGGAGTAGCGTGCAGTGATGTCAAAGTGACGTTTTTGTGCTTATTTGGGCTTTTTGGCGTTCAAGATGATGTCTTTTGGGTTCGAGGCATTCTGCAATTATGTTCGATCCCCGGCAACAATGCCAATTTCTTGATAGGATTTTTACCACACACGCAAAAGGGTTAAGAACACCTATAATACTTGCAAGAATGACAAGATTATTGTAGTATAAATGGCTCCAACAAGATCGTTTTTCCCAAAAATTATTAAATAATTCGTATCAGTCTAGCATTATCTTACTTAATAGCATTGTTTATTAGTTCATGTGTTAGGTTTAGATGGCTATATATTATTTTGAAAAGTTAGGTTGTCAATCAATTTTATACTTCAAGCTGCCAATAAAAAATTGCTTGGACCAACATCTGATCAATTTTTTTTTATTTTTTACCTTAATTAATTAATCTAGATGAGTGGGGTAATAGTATTAAGTTATTTTTATTCGGGTTTCTTGCTGCTGACATATCATATTATATAGCATGGAAGAGGATCTTCTACGGATTAACTTTGTAGGGATTTTAAAGATCTCCACATCTTAGCTGTTTATTGTATATCGTAAGGTCAGTTTTCGTCATGTATTATTTGTATATAATTTTAAATAAAAAAGTCAAATAATTTCTGACCGCATGATGTACGATGAATGACTAAGATGTGAGGATCCCCACAATTTAGATTCGGATGGAATCCAAATCCATATAGCATGAAGCATTGTCGTTGCATACATGATATGAACAATTCAATGGCGGGAAGAAGATGCCTAAACGTTGACATTGATGAGAGTAATGGATGCTGTTTGTCCTGATTGCCAGATTTAATCAAATCTTTTTTTTAACATTTTTATTTATTTATTTTACGAAGAATCAATCTGCATTTCTGCAGCATGCTCACGCATATTTTTATGCATCCAAGTTTTTTAGATGTATCTACTATGAATGAATGGCTTGGATTTAAACACAACAACATATTAATGCATTAAACAGAAAAACATATTAACGGGTCGACCAATTAAAAAACACTCGACCCGTTAAACTTCAATTTGGAATTTGAATTTGAATTTTTCGTGTTATTTATAAACCTGCCAAATCTAGAACTAGAGTCTAACTGTATTCTTTTGTACTTGTAATAGATAATTTATAAGCACAACTTCTATAATAACGACTTCGATATCAAATATGTACCTATGTATTTTCATAAATAGTTTCAAATTCAACCTGAACCGTCTATTTAGTAAAGAATGTTGTGTGATGTTTTTAATTTGTGTACTCCAGGTCTCCAACTCCAAGGGGTTTTAAGTTCCACAACAGCGTCAGCAAATATACAAGCCAAATTAAAAAAAAAATCTACAAGTAATCGACATGCTAGCTAGATAACTCCAATGCGTTTTAACTCGTGTTTACAAGACTATCAAGTTCAGGGAATGAAAACAAAAAAAGAGAAAATTAGAATCTCCCGCTCTTTTTTTACATAATTTTTATTAAACATTTGTTTCTTCTAAAAATTTGATTAAGACGCTTTAACTAGTGTCCACCTAATTATTTTTAAATTTATTTTATTTACATGTCATTAGTTTATTTTTTTAAAATAAAAATGCTATATGTTGATTTCCCACTTTATCCTTTTAGTTGATAAGGGAAATTTTTTTGGCTTGTCAGGATTTATACCTTTTTTTTTTTTTAGGGATATTTTTAATGGCTATTAACTAAATCACCAATATTATCTATAAACTTTGAATTTTGAAATTTTTTTTGGCGTCAGGGTTTATACCCCTTTTGTTGGCTCATTCGCATCATAAACTTATTATTGAAATATAAAAGTTGTTGATAAAAAGGATGAGTTTGAAGTCTTTGGACTGAGATTAGTGCTATTCGGCATGAAATATATGATGTGAATTTTAAATGGAAATCAATTTGAAACATATTTAGGTCAATTTGAAACATACCAATAACAACTTGAGACGTACCGATGCTAAATTGAAACGTACCCATTTCACCTGAAACGTTCAATAACAACTTGAAAAATCCCGATGCTAAATTGAAACGTACCCATATATAAAAGTGAATTTTAAATTGAAATCAATTTGAAATGTATTCAGGTCAATTTGAAACATACCAATAACAACTTGAAACGTACTGATGCTAAATTGAAACGTACCCATTTCACCTTGAAACGTTCAATAACAACTTGAAACGTATCGATGCTAAATTGAAATGTACCCATTCTAACTTAAAACGTACCAATATATCGGTTTGAAACTGTGACATCCCACATCGTCCAGGGGAGTGATCCTTATATGTATATTCCCATCCCTACCTAGCACGAGGCCTTTTGGGAGATCACTGGCTTCGGGTTCCGTAGGAACTCCGAAGTTAAGCGAGAAGGGAGCTAGAGCAATCCCATGATGGGTGACCCACTAGGAAGTTGCTCGTGAGTTCCCAAAAACAAAACCGTGAGGGAATGGTAAGCCCAAAGCGGACAATATGGTGCTACGGTGGTAGAGCGGGCCCGGGAAGTGATCCACCCAGGGCCGGGATTTGACAATTGGTATCAGAGCCTAACACTGGCCGCGTGTGTGCCGACGAGGACGTCGGGCCCCTAAGGGGGGTGGATTGTGACATCTTACATCGTCCAGGGGAGTGATCCTTATATGTATATTCCCATCCCTACCTAGCACGAGGCCTTTTGGGAGCTCACTGGCTTCGGGTTCCGTAGGAACTCCGAAGTTAAGCGAGAAGGGGGCTAGAGCAATCCCATGATGGGTGACCCAATGGGAAGTTGCTCGTGAGTTCCCAAAAACAAAACCGTGAGGGAATGGTAAGCCCAAAGCGGACAATATCGTGCTACGGTGGTGGAGCGGGCCCGGGAAGTGATCCACTCCGGGCCGGGATGTGACAGAAGCGTACCAAATTATCCTTTAAAAGAAAACGTACCACTAATTATAGTTCCCAAATGTACCATGGTACGTGAAAAAGATGCAAAGATGGGTAAAAAGTGTGCTAAAACAAAAACATTCCCTTTGATATGGATACTCAGATCAAGAGGTGTGCAAAAATGAAATATGAAGGAAATGAATATGACCAACAAGGGAGAACGAAAGAGGGTTTGATCGGCCGATCGAGGAAAGCAATGACATGAAAAAATTGCTAATGGTTGTAGAAGAAGATAGCACGTTAATTACTTGTATGGTGTGGAGTTAGGTATAAAATGCACGTTAGAAGCATAATTAGATCAGGTTTGATGTGTTAAGATTTTTAAAACTAATATACTACATTTTAGGAGATTTGGGATATTAACATGATAATTATTAATTAATTAAAGGTCTATCATAATGGCAAATCGTGTAATATGGAATTAAAAGATGTTACTTATAAAATAAGTGGCACCTTAATTGTAGGAAGAATGTTTAATCAAATTCTTAAAAGGAGCAGATGTTTAATCCAAGAAATTAAAAAAAGAAGCGCCTATATCAAAACTACCCTAAAAACAACCTAAGCCAAAACCCAAGTTGAGTCTTAGGCCCAAACCCATAACAAACCTAACCCCAAACCCATAATTGGCCCATCCCAGAACCCAGGCTGCGCGTGAGCGCAGGTCTCGGCTGGCGCGTGGAGCACACGTACCTCCACCAAAGGTATTGTGCTCTGCCGCCGTCCACAGCGGCGTCGGTGACTTTTCTGGCAACCCAAATCGGCATGTGGTGGTGCATGACCGTCCCAGCTGCCTCCCCATGGCGGCATGTGGGGGTACTCTAGGTCCCTCCTTTTGTTTTTCAACATCCTGAATCCGTTTATGACGTCCGTTTCCTGAAATTCAACCGTTTTAGTATAGTTTTGTTAATTGGTACCTTTATGTGCTTAGGTACAATTGTGTATGGCATTTCCGTCCACCTTTGTTTGCACGGCTCTTCGCCAACGGTGTAAGGTGAGTAGACCTCTTCTAAAATGGAGATTTTACTATTAGAAATGCATACATGAAAAACATGATTTAATGGTTACGTTTCATGAAACATTTATGAGTAAATTGGATTTAGGCTTTATGATATTCATGCTTTATCGATTTTACGTTCTTCATAGTATATATGATTGATGACTATATACTATGAATAGGTTTTACGATATGACGTTTTAGCTATTGAACGCCAATTAAGATAGATATATATATAGATATTAGAAATATTATGTTAATGTCTTTAAGTACTTACTTAGTGGTTATTCGAATGTTACTGCCTACGGGCAAATGATACTTCTATATATGCCTTCAGGTGGGTGCTTTAGGAGCCTACGGGCGATTGATACTTATATGCCTTCGGGTGGGTGCTGTAGGAACCTACGGGCGAATGAAGGGTTCTATGCCTACGGCAAGGTTCTAAAAAATGCTAGGCGCTAGTCAGGCGGCAGGTTGGCGCCTAGCGCCTAGGCGGTTAGGCGGGTGCCTAGGCGGATTTAGGTAAATTTCTTGTATATCTTGTAAATAAGTACATATTAACACTTACAAAAAATTATACTTGTATGAAATTCATGGATAAGATAATAAAAGAATGATAAAATGCAAAAAGAAGTATCCAACAAGTCTAAAATTTAAAAACACATTAAACATATATACCATATAACCATAGTGAGGAGTATTGTAGGAAGCACATAAAATGCAAAATAGGAGGAAACTAAAGAAATAGATTAATGTAAGATACTTACTGTTAAAAGCCCATGGTAAACATTATTTAGTGTGTAATTAATGCAAATTGCTTTGGTACATTAAAGGACCTTTACAAATTCTAAAACCAAAAAGCCCACGATACTAACCCCCAAAAAAGCTGACCAATTGTAATAAAGGCGCGCAAATTACAAATTGCTTTTATATCCAATTAAATTAACACAAAATCCAAAAAAAGCTTGCTAAGTTATTCACTTCACACAGGTCTTCCATGCAATCCTAGGCCTGCACCTAGCACTGGCAGCAACAGTGAAATACAATAAAAGAATTTAAAAATAAGTAAAAGGAAAAGATGGTGGGGACCATCTTAATGATAAAACGGTGCAATTAAACAAACCAAAGAACTTCATCTTCTTCCTCGCGACGCTGGGCTCTGCAACAAAGAAAAATTTCAGATTCTGGCGTTCTCCACATATGCCCGTTTAGACTAGCCTAGTCCCACCTAATCCCGCCCAGTTGTCTGCCTAATATGCTTTCCGATTTTGTGACCGATTAGGACTTAATCGCGGCGGTCACTGGCCGTTCAGCACCTAGGCCGATTTTTAGAACATTGGCCTACGGGCAGAAGATATTTATATTAGTTACGGCCGGGCGTTCGGTTGGTGCCTACGGGCAGAAGATATTTATATTGGCTTCGACCGGGCATGTGTAAGTGGCTTTGGCTGGAAGATATTTATATTGGATTGGCTTCGGCCAGGCGTTTGTGGCTGGCTTTGGCTGGAAGATATTTATATTGGCTTCTGCCGGGAGATGTAGTGCCTTCGGGCGAATGAAGATATATGTTTATATATATATATATGCCTTGTGCTACTATTACTATTACTAAGCACTATATATGATATATGTTTTATGAAGTTTTATGGCATGCTAGGGTTTTCGGAAAAACCTATTAATTATTATGCTACACGAGTTTTCTAAACCTATGAGTTATTATGTTAAAGATTAACTATTTTATTACTACTTATATATCAACTTGGTCCACTCATATTTTGTTTTGTGCCCCCTTAGGACTTAGATTCGAAGCATACAATCCCGGCGTCAAGGCACTCCCACATCGGCATCTTCGAGTCCTCTCGGTGTAGGACCCATATTTTTGTTCATTCAATTTTATATTATTCATTTTTAGTGTCTCGGATTAGTTTAGTTGTATGCTATGAACACGTTGCACAATTGCACATTCATTATAATTAAGTTTACAAGTTTTATTTATGTAGGTTAATTGTTTTTGGTTCTCATACATCCTAATATGGCTTTCTCACCTTCGGGTGTTAATCAGCACATGCCTACCCCTGGTGTTTGGTGAATATCAGGGTCGGGCGTGTCACTCTTTCTTTTGTTTCCTATCTTTCCGTCCTCTGCATATTTTTTGCTCTCTCTTTCTTCTCCAGTAGTGCTCTCTCCTCTGCATTTTTTTTCTCTACTTCTTTCTTCCTTTATAATTTTTTTCTCCATCCTTATAATCACATGTCTCATTGCACTAACCATAAGGGCATGAACCCAACTTCAATAGCAAAACATATATAATTGAATAATATGAATTGTAAAAGAATGAATACTTTGTTCACAATGTCTATTTTCTAAAGGTTAGGTAATGAACCTAAAACTTGGCATCATATTGTTTGAATTTATATATTAGTTCAGGATGTTCGGAATTTTAATTTTTCGAAAATCTCAAGGGGTTAATATGGCTTTATATTTCACATTGAGTTAGGGTTCTGCAGTCAAATAATTAATATCATGGGATGCATGAGGCTTATAGGCTGCAACAATTTCAATTATTTCTTCAATAAATGGATGATTCCTGGACGCACTAATATGTTGTTAGTTGGCTAAGTTGTGCAACAATATATGGATTATAATTCCGTATGTGTTCAAAACATTCCAAGGGATATAAGTTTAATTAGCTGGTGCAGAAAGATTCGATCACCAAGATGGAGAGAGGAAATTTAAAAACAAAACCAAAAAATTAGAAATAAGATAGCATGGCCATGGGATGATGAATGGAGAGGAAAGAGGGGGAAATATCTGTACATAGGAATAGGATGAACGATGAAGAGGGAGAAGAAAGAGTTAAAGGAGAAAGGAGAAATTAATGAAAAACAATAAATGGGATAGGAAAGAGAATATAAAAATCTTCATTAGGTTTTTAGAATTTTATTCCCAATTCATAATTATTTGAATAAAGAAAATTAATTGGACTAATTAGATACGCATCTAATGATCTAAGACTTGCGTTAAAACTTGTATTGTTTTTGTAACACGGATCCGCCCCTTATATATATAAAATAAAGAGTCGGTAAGTTATTTTAGATTACCTTTTGCATATATAATAAGGAGTAGGTAAATTATTTCAGCTTACCTATTTGCATATATAATAAGGAGTAGATAAGTTACTTTAGTAGGGAAATTAATTTAATATGGAAAAACGAGTCCATCAAACATATTAAATGATGCAGTTATTATATGTGGCAATGCGTTAGATTGGTGGAAAATAAAAAAACAAATACTAGAAAACATTAGCATTATTAGTTTGTTATTAAAGGTTTGATTGGAGCCAAAATTCAAGTGTGAGTGAGAAATAGTTTAGAAGAGACGTAAGTTGTAAAAATTTGTAATTGACTACTTATATTTTTTATTTCTAGCTGCAAACATAATAATACATACCCAGAAGCATTGTCATTGCAAAGATGATATGAATAAGGATAATACTAAAAAAACTAAATTTGAAATCAAATTTGCAAATTAAATAATATGTTATTAATATAAAATAAGTACGTTAATTGATACTTAAATAATAATTTAATCATTAACTTTCATATTATTTAATTTATAAAATTTAATTTAAAATATTAATTTCTCTAACATTACTTGATGAACAATTCTAACAACAACAAAAATATAATGCCATAACGTTGAAATTGATGAGGTGGTGGATGCTGTTTGTCCTCTTCAATGACTGCCACTTATGTTGTTTTAATTTTTTAATGTTGTAAATATGGTGGATGCCCCAAATGAAGAATTCGAAAGATAATTGCAATGTTACTGTGCATATGAAGACTTTGAAGCCTGATAATTGAAATCTTTACTGTTTACATAAAGACTTTGGAAACAAGGTTAGTTTGCTTTTTGTAATTGTCGGAAGAAAAACCTTTAATTTATATCATTGTACACGCAACAAAATGTATATGCAAAAGAAAAAAGAGAGATACAGGATAAAATATTTGTAAGCTATCCAAGGCTAGAGATAAGAGAGAAAAAGAAAGAGTTAATTTTATACTCTTTTAATTTCAAATAATAAAGAAACTACCACTGCCTTAAGAATATAAGCACACTTGTCAAACTTCATAAATATTGTACCTTATTTATTTTATATTTCACAATACGTATATAGTCTATTTTACAACATTTAACAAGTTTTCTATTACAGTTCCATCATTTGATCCAATTTAATCAAATCCTCTAACATTTTGTTTATTAAAGATTCAATCTGCATTTCTGCAGCATGCTCACGCGTTTTTTTGTCCATCCAAGTTTTTTAAATGTATCTACCATCAGAGGTGGATCTATTAAGAGACCGAAGTGACCACCACCCAGATTCTCGAATAAGTGATTGTGAGGACCTTTGAAGACCAATCAAATATGGGATTTGGTGGAGGAGAAGAGCAACCATGTATGTTGATTATTGCGCACTTTCTGCAAAACAAAAGGAGAAAGAAGAAAGACACTTTAAGAAAAAAAAAATGACCAAAACGATATTATTTTGAGTTAAGCCATTAAAAATGAGATCTGTTATTGACACTTCCAAAATCTCAATCCACACTCCTTCTATATATCTAATTTATTTATTTGATTTCTTTTAATGTGATTTCCGATCGTGCCCTTGTATTGTTTTTAATGTGCCTAGAATTTTGAAAACCTCATTAAGTATAATTTTAATGACTAAAAGAAATTGGTGGGAATGCTTGGATTTTGTGCATCCCTTTTTTTTTTTTTTTTCTTTTCTTATTTTGAAAGCCTCATTAATCTTTCATTTGGAATTGATTTTGCTGACGAAAAAAATTGGAGGGATTTCTAGTAGATTTGTTTTCTTTCCAGATTTCCTATGAAACAAATAGTCCTCTTCCTCCTCCCTTCGCATGAAGGCAAAACAAGAATAAAATGATGTGTTGAAACTTGATACCCCAATATATCCAACAATGACATCTTGTACTTATTAGTCTTATAGGTGCAATCCATCACAAAAACATTTGAGTAGCTCTTAGTCAGTGCAATTGAAATGGGATGGGCAAAGAACAAATGAGTCAAATGACCATTTTGATCATACTCAATGTTATACGTGAAACCACCTTGACCAAGTTCGTCCAATAAGGCTTGAACAACCATACGTCCTCCTAAACTCTGCTTCATAATCTTATACCTTTCATTATAGACACTTTGAGAAATTGCTTGAAGATTAGGATTACTTTGACGAAGTGAAGAAAGAATCTGGCGAGGTGGTATACCAGCCACATTCATTTGTTTAATGCGCAAGATGTCATCTTCTGAAAATCGACGACAATAGGGATGCCCAGACATGTCAGCTGAAGGATCATGGTTATGTGACAAATTTTTTATGTCCACCCTCCAAAATCCTTCTTGTTTCTTCTTTCCCCAAATTTCAAAAGGACAATTTATCAATCGAGATGTTGTTTTCCTTTTCTTGTCCTTTAACGAAAGATTGGTATTTCGATAATTACCCCCTTTATCACAACCAATGATAACATATTTATCAGTCTCCAATCTTCGAATAACAGTTGCATACCCTTGCTTTAATGCAATTTCACGAACAATACCAAGGAGGTCTTCCCGACTTTGAAAGTTTTTTTTTCAGTCAAAGAGAGCATTGTGTCATATTCACTGATCTCTTCTTGACTCCCTGGATAAAAACAAACTTAGTTTTATAGCATGTGAACCATTTATTTCAACATAATATATAGTAACTTACTAACAATGGAAGCTATCATACTAGTTAATAAAACAAAAGAAGTTGGTCGAATGAGAAGTCAATTGATAAGAGGGTAGAACTCATTACATGAAAAGCAAATCAGGGTAAAAAACAACAAGCATTCAAAGGGCAGTAACAAAAAAACTTATTCATGAAATTGCATTGCACCAGTAAATAAATTTGTCTACTAGAAAACCCCAATTCTAATGCATGAAATTGAATATCTAATTCATGTTATTGAGATTGAAATACAAATATGTTCTAACTCATAATGAAACACCTATAATACTAAAAATAATTAAATGAGTAAATAAAAAGAAAAAAAAAACTCATGAGAAGACATACCATGAAAATTTGATTCAAGAGAGTTAGAAGGATTACTCAAGTCTGACACTTCTTCCATTTCACCATTGTAAATTTCGTCAAAACTTTCTAGTAGTATTGGGTCCATGTATGGTTGTTCATCCATGACTTACCCAAAAAAAAAAGAAGAATTTTGCTCAAACTAGGAAGAAAAAAGCTTGAGGATGAAGAAATGGCTGACTTGATAAAGCAGCCACTGATTATGTATAGAGCTACAGTCTTTTGCATATATGCTTAGACTCGAGAGAAAAAGAGTACTTGCTTCTAGAGCACAAAAGGTCTTTACAACTCTCTATAAATATTTACCCATATTTATGTCATCATACTTAATGAGGTTTTCAAGATTGTAGACAGTAAATGTAATATAGGGGTAAAATCGGAAATCACATTAAAATAATTAAAATAAATAAATCAGAAATATAGAAGGAGTGTGGATCGAGATTTTAAAAGTGTCAATAACAGCTCTCTTAAAAAAAAAAATTAAAAACACATCAACTTGACAGACCCTTCGGATCCTCGTGAAAGAACGTTTAGTAGCAGCAGCATTTTTTAATTTAAAAGTTCAAAGAATTTTCAAGAGAAATGCCAAATGAGTCAGACACCAATTCCAACCCAATCTCATTAACACATCTTCACCTGACTAAATTCTAATTCCTAATTGGCTATTCCACCAACCAACCCACCACCCACCACCCAACCCACCCCACCCCCACACCACCCACCCCCACGCCCCAAAATTCCCACCCCACTCAACCACCGAAGGCCACCACCAGCAGTGCAGTACCAGACTCCCTCTTGTGCTGACAATAAAACTATCATGATACGTTTTCAGATTATGAAACCTCATATTGCATAAATTTAGTCTTTGTAGCTTATAATGTTGTTTGTTCGAAGATTAGAAAAGAAAAGTTGTAGTCTGTTGTTTATTTTTTCAATGTTATTTTCGTCTAATATTTTTAGAACTTACATAGGGACCATCCGATATTAAAATCATGTGTTCACCACTATCTACTGTGAATGAATGACATGGACTTGGACAAAAAAACATGTTAACAAGTTGATCCGATAAAACACCTGAACCGTTAAACCTCGATCTGATTTCTGATTTTTTCATGTCGTTCATTAATTTGCCAGATCTAGTTCACACCCCATTTCCCCTTGTAATTGGATACTTCTAAAATCCAGTATTTTGTGAATTCAGGTATTTTTCGGATATGAGGAAAAACTGTGAATATTATTCATACGGTTTTGAATATAATTACAGAGGTTCCCGATCCATATCCGTCCCTAACAATATAATATAATATTTTATATATTCATAAGTATTGAAATTATTTGATAGTTTGATTCGCTTTCTCCTATAGTGGGTATTGTATTTGCTTTTGCCATTCCTTTCCTTTTTTAATGGGACGAATTTACCTTAATTTGCTATCATATTTGAATTATCATGAACACCTCCATAAAGCATTGTTATGATTTTGATGATTTGGATGAGAATATTGATGAAATGAGTATTTATTAAATTATAATATGTGAGTTGAACAATAATTTTTTTTGGCATTGACGATGACTAATAGAACCGTTAACTAATGGAGAATCTATTACCCAGTGAATATGGCTAATTCCCGATAGTTAATTCCTAATTTTAGTTATAGTTAATTTTCGTGGTTATGAAGATGAATACGGCATTTCCGCCTCCAAACCGTTGCTATCCCTACTTCAATACCAAATACATACCAACGCATTTTTAATTTGTGTACTCCAACTCCTGGGGGTTTTGAGTTTTAAGTTCCATAACAGCGTCAACAAATATAGATGCCAATAAGGAGGAAAACACTCCAACTCACATAAAAAACATGTACAAGTAATTGACACACTAATTGCCGGACAAACTCCAAAGCATCTTAACTCGTGTTTACAAGACTATCAAAAAATTAAAGTGTGCATTGGACGCACCAAAGACCATAACTTTATTTTTTATTGATCACAAATTCAGTGTCTCCATGTCCATCGATTGTATCACACATCCATCCCTAGTTCAGGTACAAAACATACCGTTTTGAAGCTCTTAAGTGACTCAAAAATTGAAAAACCAAAGCTCTTAATTGACTCAAAAATTGAAAAACCAAACGCCGTCATTCTAGGACAAAACTAATCACCACATCACTTCAGCTTCGGGAAAAGTTTCGGAGCGACCTGCATCCCACAATTGTAGTTTAGGCTTTTAGGTGAACAAACAAGACAGTATAACTAAATGAGTTTCAAGACAATTGAACACTTACACATTTGTGTATACAAGATCAGAAATCAAAATATTGTCCAGTACTATGCTTGTGTCCGCTACCATCATATCGGATCCTCTTTAACGCATGCCTGCAAGGGCCGGCCCTGAGGGGGGGGGGGGCCCTGAATTTTATTAACCTTTATAATGTCCTACATATAAAAAGAGTGTGATTGCAATTCACAATGTTGCCTTTGGGAAATTGTCAAACGCAGGTGCTTACATTAATATCTGTAAGGGTTCGAGTCCCAGTAGAACCCTTTTTTGGGCCTGTTTTGAACTACATTAATTTTTTCTTTTCTCTTTAATATTTGTAGTATCATTATAAAAGATAACTTTTGATGATAAATTTATGATTAGGAATATCATAATTAATTAAAATCCTTAAAAGTTTGAAGATATAATCTTTCAAACCCCCTTTTCATATATGATATCATTTAATCGAATACATGCCATTCGTTTATTCTTTGGTCAACTTCTTTGGTCAACTTTTAATGATCATCTAATTTTCATTCTATTTGAAAACCATTTAGTCATATATATAATACAACTTTGCTCACAACACTTACCGTTAAATTAATTTGCTTTAATTGATTTAAGACATGAATCTCGAATTCTAACTAATCTAACAACTATCAACTAAGTGGGGATTAGAATCATCCTCACTTTAGGGAGTGAGAAAAAATGCAGTTCATTATAAGATGCTACAAATATCATAACCAGTGATTTGTCTAACTAGTTCATAATAAAGAGCATGAGTTGTTCTGATTATGATATATGTACGGTGATATAATATGTACATAGCCACCAAACCATGCTTCTTTTTTATTTATTTTCTTTTGGTTTATATCAATTTATACACAAAAAAAAAAAAATATAAAAGAAAATATAGCAACCAAAATTTAGACCTTGAAAGGGCCTCCGTTTGAGTCTCGCACAGGGCCTCCAAAATCTCAGGACCGGCCCTGCTGCAACGAAGTATGAAATTGCCATTTTTACACACCCTTCGCAAACTAATTCAAATTTGAGGGCCACAAACTTCCGTGTAGGTAAAACTATTTTGGGAAAGACTTATGTTTTCTTGTTCATCTCTGGCATGTACGTAGCAGAGAATGCATAAAAGATAGAAAACCACAAAATAATTACAGTGGAGAGTTTAACAGTTAATATTCTGAATCTTAACCATCTCCATTTACTAATTCCATATAGTTAGGGTGAAATATTTCTGACTTCCTTTTGTTTCCTCATGACTAGTGACTACCCACCACTGACCAATTGCTTAAACAACGAAATCAAATTACGAAAACAAGTATTGCTCAATCTCTCCCTGTTTTCGTTGTAAATTATATAACATATTTAACTATCATCTTCTGTCATTGTGAGTTTATGCTGAACTCTTGAATCTTGAACTAAAAGTTGCTTTCTATTTTCAGAATTTTGCCAAACCGTTTTTGGGTGTTCGGTATGTGGCTTACTAGCAAGCAAGACATTAGATGTCAAGCTGGTCTTCAAGAACTACCCTTATCCTGGTCAGAGTAATGAAACAGGGAAGAAAGACACTTAATTGCCAAAAAACCTTAGGGTGTTGCAAATACCTGATACTCGAGGAACGGTGTCACACAATTTGGCTTGCACGACTTTTCGAGATACTTCTTTTGATAAACAGGTTCCTTGTCTGCCATAAATATGTTTTACCAAAACTATTACGAAAAATAGAAGAGACATACTATACACGCACACGCACACACAAATGAAAAGGGACATGCTCAACAGTAATCGAGAATAGAGGCGTTACATGCAAAACTAGTAGAGCATTGGAGAGTGCATAATAGTATTATCACTAGAGAGAGAATTGAGCTACCAATACCACCTATTAAGGGAAGGATATCCAGTAGTATGAACATTCAGAACTGACCATTTTGTTGTGGAAAGAAGATTTTCTGCTAATTCTGCAGTGATCATGCGTTTTTGTAATTTACCAAGCTACATGTGAGATTAATTAATCGTAAAATTCTAAGTACTCCTGCGTTATTCGTGTTGTAAAGTCTAATGGTAAAAATAGTCTCCCATTTCTTATTTTCTACACATTTTTTATCCTCCACTAGAAATCAGAAAAACCAAAACGAAGAAAAAAACCAAGAAGTCTCTCCTACAACGATATTAAGATATCGTCGCTTGGCAGAAATAGCTGAAAAGAAAATCTCTATTATGCAGCAGACTTCTCAATTCAAGGATCCAATTTATTTCTCCCTTCTGTCTGTGTGTAAACATATTCAGCCAAAGGCTTCTTTGAATAACTTATTACATATAGAGGAAGCTTCGATTGAAGGATCCCTCAAATAAGCTTATCAGAGAGAGCACATCTTAGCATTGTATATCAATGATTCAAACAATTTAAGTTTTCATATCTTTTTTCAAAGATCATCCTTACAACAAATCACTCAAATCAATGGCGGAGCCACATGGTGGCCAAGATATGGGCAGGCCCATCCTGAAAATTTTCCAATATATACAAATTGTCTGCTTCCTTTACCAAAAAAAGCTTGTGCTGTATTGGTGATTAGTATTTGACAATACTGGAGGAGTGATGGGTTTGAAGTTTACTGGAGCAAAAAACCTTCTGTTTTATTTTTTTTAACTTTCTGTTTTTTTATTTTTTTATTTTTTTTAACCCAAGCCTTCTATTTTTATAGACCCGACCTTATAACTAGTCTTCTGTTATAAAATTCAATTGCTCTTTCTAGTCAGTTCACAACTTCACACAAAACAAGGTCTATTAATTTAGAAGAAGAAATTATGCTTAAAGAAAATCTCATAGGAATAGTTTTGATTCTTGACCTTAAATTTTTGTTCGTCCCTTTTATCTTCTTCTTTTTTATTTATCAAAACTCGTAAAGAAGTTATGTTTTTTTATAATATAATCTTCTCAATACCAATATTTTTATATGAATTTTAAAGCTCCATCACATTTGTTTGATTAAAAATTTTCATGCCAATTTCCAACTAATTATATTGCAATATTTTATCTAATTTCTTTCCTATGGCTTAAAGGCCTCTCCTGTGAACAATTTCTAGTTCCACCACTGACTCAAATCCGAAACCATTTTTGTATGACTTTCATTTTAATGTTTCCTTGAAATACTGTGTTCGTCTTGTTTTTCTATTCAGACGATATCTTACAATTTCAGATTTGTCTCACATGAGGATGAACTTTGAAAGAAGACAGTTCGTAATTTCGGATCATTGAAACAAAATCTGGAGTGAACCCCACGATATGTCTCTCAAATAAGATTATTTGAGGGATTTGTCAATGGACAGGACATTACATTCACACAAACACATACTTATAGATATATACCACAAATAAAAAATAAAAAGTAATAAAAAAAACACTAAACGTGATCTTTTAGTTGGTTAAAGTCAGTCAGCTATGGCACAATATAGTCATATATTACATTAAAACTTAGTTAATGAAATCTAAACCAAGCATCATCTGACAAGCAACTAGAAGAAAGATATCATGAGATACAGCATATATGATTTTCTTTACTTCCATTAGTCACGAGTTAAACTAAAGCTCCCCAAACCTAACTTTAATAATATAACAGAAAATATTATTAAATCGTCGTAAGTTTTCTGTTTATGATTTATGGTGTCATGCAAGCGTATATCTGACCTTAACTGCTGCAAATGATTATTTCCATTTGGCTTGTTGTGTGGGATATTAATTATGCAGGATCTCATTGAGATAGATGATAACAAACAGTGCGAGATCACTGGAGATGTTGGTTTCGGTTCGGATGAAGTTAGGCGTGTCCAAAAAACAAACCAAAATTGGATTTCTAAACTTGGAAAAATGTGTGTTGCAAGATTGAGGGAGCTAATTCTTGTATGCTATGTTTCCATATTCATTCTGCTGGACTAGGATTTCAGCGTACTCGACGGGTATTTGTAGTCCTGTTCTAAGGATGGTTTAAAGGAACTGGTTGATCTGAAATCGATCATCTTAATGACACTGTGTATCTTATCAATTCGAGTTGCTTATTTTTGTGACTACAAATTGATGATGCCCAACGAAAATGGAAGCATTCTTTCTCATCTGATTATCGATTAAACTTAAACATGTTCCTATGTGTGACGCAGCACCAGCGTACAACGGTTACAAATGTAAATCGTGAAGAACAAAGGTTTCTAGAGAGATTGAGACACAATAGAAAGGTTGTTTGATTATTGATTGATGGATGACATTACAGATGGAAACCAACAACTTAAATAACATAATCAAAATGCTGTGGGGGATGCCCAAGGGGCTTAGGGAATTAACTGAAATCAAAATGACATTAATCGGACAATAACTTTTTCTAGAATTTGAAGCATTTTATGTTGTAGAAATTAAAATTCAGTTTGGAAGCTAAATGATCGTTTTTGCCTTAAACATGACTGGCTTATGGTATAACTTCTTCTTTTTTAGAATTTGAAGCATTTTATTTTATTTATCTTTCTTCGTCTGAATTGACCCATAACTTTTTCTACATCAATCGAGTACAAAATACTTTACACGCGCACACAAACGTTAACATTTATATATTTCAGCAAGAATATGGAATTGCTACTGCTTTTAGAGGATACTTTCTCTGGACAGTCGCACCTGTGGACTCAGTCATGTCTAGGTCCTCCCCTCTTGCACCACCAGGCAATGCCCAATCAAACTTGTGCACTAAATTTGCCAAAGCAATCTCTTTAACAGCCACAGCAAACTGAATTCCGGGGCAACCCCGTCTGCCAGCCCCAAACGGAATTAATTCGTAGTCAGTCCCTTTATAGTCTATGTCACTATTCAAGAACCTTTCCGGCTCGTACTCCTCTGGGTTGTTGTATGACTTGGGATCTCTTCCAATCTGCCATGCATTCACTATAACTTGTGTGTTGGCCTTAATGTCGTAACCGCTTATTTTAACATCTTGGGTTGACATCCTAGGCAACAGTAGCGGAAGTGGAGGATGTAAGCGAAGAGTCTCCTTAATCACGGCCTTCAGGTAGTGCATTCCGACTAAATCATCCTCTATTATGTCTGTTTTGTTGCCGACTATTCCCCGTACCTCGTTCTGCAATTTTTTCATCACTCTGGGATGCCTTAAAAGCTCAGACATTGTCCACTCTAGGGCTGTGTATGTCGTATCAGTGCCAGCTGTAAACATATCCTGCAAGGTTGTTCATTAACTTAATTATTCTAAACATATATTGCATTGCATATTCGTTATCATTTGGTAGAACTAGTTCAAAAAAACTCAACCATAAAATCAATTTTTAGTGCCTGTGTCGCACACACAGCAGTAAGAGAGAATGTTCATTACCAAGGTAATAGCTTTGATGGAAACTAGATCGAGAGGAATACCAAGCAGGTTTTCTTTCTGAAGGGAAAGCAAAATGTCCACAAGATCCTTTTCGTGCTCGTTCTTGACATGATCGCCATCCATATGCTCTTGAACAACTGTCTGTAAGAAGTCATCATATCGTTTAGCGAGATCGTCTTGCTTGGCATCCAAACCATTGAGACGTGAGAACCAAGAAAGCCATGGGATATAGTCACCAATATTGATGCGTGACATGATCGCAGTGAACTCCACGGAAAGCCCCTTAAACATCTTCCCATTTTCGCCGCCATCGCTGTACTTGGTCCCGAGTACAACTCTACAGATAACATCATTAGTAAGTGTCAAAAAGATATCGCTTAAATTAAAAACTGACGATGTAGTTGACGTCGATTGCTTCATGATGTTGTTGATCATGGATTTGGCTTCCTCTTCTCTCACAGTGCTAAAAGAGCGAACCTTTTTGCTGCTCAGAAGATTTAACACACATATGCTCTTGACCTGCCTCCAATACTCGCCATATGGCGCCGATGCCACGTCTTTGAAGTCATAGAGAAGTTTCTTAAAGAAGGTGATCCTGGGTCTGTTGGAGAATGTGATGTCATGGGTCTTCATGACCTCGGAGGCAGCCTCAGCTGACGAGACCACGAGGACTGGCATGCTTCCGAAATGGAGCATCATGAGAGACCCGTGGCGTTGAGCTAAAGCTCGAAGTGAGCGATGAGGGTACAACCCTAGTTGGTGAAGGTTTCCGATGACAGGCAGCTTTCGCGGAGAAGGTGGCGATGAATTTGGGGTGGATGTGAAGGACCATTTGTGTATGAGGATGAGGAAAATGGTCACCAGTAAGAAATACTTGAAGGAAAATGGTTGCAATAAGCTTGATAGGGTTTCAGTTAATAGTTTCATCAGCTCCAGCATTTTCTTTTCTGTTAATCTCTTCTTCTTCTTCCCTAACCTACAGACAATATATATACACATATACATATGGACACACACACACACACACACACACACACACACACACACATATATATATATATATATATATATATATATATAAAAGATCGATCAGAATAAACAAACAAATTAATTACTAGAGACTTTAAACAAGAACGCCGTAAAATGCAGGAAACCTGGTCGAGTTTATTTATTTACGAGTAATGTTATTTATACCATGTTTTTGTACCATATTTTCATACCACGCACCTTAGATGTCATTTGATGTGGGCAACCACATCATTTGAATTAATCAGATTTTTAAATTTAGTTCATTATTTAACAAACTAATAATTAAGAAAAACTAGTTAATTAAATGATGATTGTGGTATACGAGGAGTCTTTCTCCTTCCTTTCCTTGGGTTTTTCAAAATTTTCAAATGATGTGGCTGTCCACATCATATGCCATCTAAGGTGGTATAGAAATGTGGTACAAAAATATGGTATGAATAACATTACTCTTTATTTATTGCATTTTTCTTTCAGAAATGTTATTTTTACCACATATTCGTATCATGCATCTTTTGAATAGAGATATGATCCACATGTGATATAGGGCCCTAACCTTATTAGAGAGATGTTACAAATTGATAGTACAAAAATGTGGTAAATGTAACATTACTCTTTTTCTTTTGTTTTCTGAAAATGACAATCCACGACCAGTAATATTTTCTTTCTAATACTAATTAGACAGGATTTGATGATTTTGAATCTTCCCTTTCCATTAATTAATAAACTTGGTGTACACACACACACACACAATATATATATATCACCATCTTCGATCTATGTATGTAGCCTTGTTTTGGTACGGAGGATTGGATTGGAATGAATCTCTTTAAATTTAAGCTATTTGAAGGAATAGAGAATGGCAAAGTGGTAAGTTGCCTTAGTGGACAAAGTCTTCCACTTCAACCACTGTGAACCAAACCGAATCGAATAGTAACTTCAGTTTGATTTTCGGTATAGACAAAAAACTGAACCGAACCCAACCCTACTTTAGATCAACTTAAGTAGTGTAGATTATCTATCGTTCTTTGATAGATCTCTATAAAAGTAGATGAGAATGAATTTTCATTTTAAGACCAAATTTTTTAGTTTTTCTATATAACTTCTTCAAAGTAATTCTCACGAGTTTTTTCAAGTTAGCAGTCAATCTATGTGAATCTCACGTCAAAGAATGAATGGACCTCTTATTTGCTTCATTATAAGAGTTGGATTACTCTCCAAATTGTGACTTCGTTTATGGTGGAACCTCACTTTATTTTTGGTATCAATGCACCCTAATCAACGTGTTGAGCCTAATAGTCCATGTGCTCTCACGTCACCCGATATGCATTGTCCATTACTTCATGTGTTAGATTTAGATAACTACATACAACCAAGCCTTATTTCGCTAAGCAACAACAACAACAACCAAGCCTTATTTCACTATGTAGGGTCGGCTGTATGAATCCTAGAATGCCAATGCGCTCGATTTTTTGCCAATTCTTCTGTTAGCTCCAAGTACTCCATATCATTTCTTATAGTATATTTTAAAGTCTTCCTAGATCTTCCTCTACTCCTTTTGCCCTGAGTCTCCGTCTCATAGTTGCATCTTTTAACTGGAGCATCTATAAGTCTTTGGTTCATGTGTCCAAACCATCTTAACCAATTTTCTCTCATCTTATCTTCAATTGTGGTCACTCCTACTTTAACTCGGATATCCTTATTCTTAATCCTATCGATCCTGTCTCGTGTGACTATACATCCAACGAAACATTCTCATTTCCACTACACTCATTTTTTTTTTTTTGCATGTGTTGCTTTTTGGACACTGAACACCAAATGCACTCTTCCATTTCATCCATCCAACTTCTATTCTATGGTTGGTATCTCTATCTAATTCTCCATTATTTTGCAAGATAGATCCAAGATAACGAAAATGTTCACTCAATTTTATGGTACAACCGTATATATCATTGTAAAAAGTTAGGTTGTCAATATTTTATGGTAGAACCTCAACTTTCTTTGATCATTGTGTTTTAGTTTGCCAATAATCTAGAGATGACTAGGGTAATAATATTACAATTATATTTAATGAAAATATGGCTTTAGATCTTAAAACTCAATTTTCTTTGCTTAATCCGACATAATTTACTTTTCTAACTAAAACCTAGTGATTAAGCTCCACTAAGCAAATTTCTTAATTAAGTGTGATTTTACACAATTTTTATATTTGTTATCTACAATTAATTGTATGGATTATGTGAATCAATGTCATGAAATATTTTTCAAACTGCAAATTGAAGCATGAAATATATTTTGAACTCCATCAATGGCTAATCTAACAAATTCTATTATTTGACCAAAAAAAAGTTTTGGGGGGGGGGGGGAATTAATGATTCTGGAAAAAAAAAATATTTAAAAAAAAATGTATGAGGGGTATTGATGCTATTGGCCAGCTCATGAAATATAAGCTAGTATTAGGAAGATTAATTTACCTACCCCATGCATATTACTCTTGGTCTTCCACATCTATCTATCTATTTTGGAGGAAAAAAAATTATGTATTATTTTATTTGATAAATCAAATAGGTAAATTAATAAAAAAAATTATTAAATATTTCATTGATATTTTTCCATGGAGGATTTTTGTTAAATATTTATATGTAAACAAGTTTTTGGTTAGAAAATACGAGTTGTAAGGACCTCTTACCTCACCTATTTGTAATGAACCTTTATTTCTAGCTACATACGGATCATATTATATGTATGCAGCTATATGGTATGAACAATTCAAACATGATATGAACAATTCAAACATCAACAAAAATAAAATGCCAAAACGCTGAAATGAAGAGATGGTGGATGCTGTTTGTCCTCTTCGATGATATGTATGCAGCTATATGGCTTTTATTTGTTTAAGTTATAAATATGGTGGATGACCCAAATGAAAGAAATTGAAGTCTTTACTGTTCACTTGAAGACTTTGTAGATAAGGTTAGCTTGCTTTTTGTAATAGGCGGATGAAAAATCTTTATATAAGGGTGAATATAGTTCATTGTACACGCAACAAAACATCACACGCAAAATAAAGAAAAGAGATGCAGAAGAAAATAACAGTGAGCTATACTAAGGCAAGAGATAAGAGGAAAACTATGGCTGCTTTGAGAACGTAAGCATATTTGCCAAATTTTGTAAATATTATGCTTTATTTATTTTATATTTCATTGTATACATATCATCTATTTTACAATATTTAACAACTTTTCTATTATAATTCCATCATTTGACGCTTTTTAATCATACATCCATCATTATAATTCCATCATTCCAACATTATTTTTTTTACTAAGATTCAATCTACATTCTGCAGCATGCTCATGCATTTTTTTTATGTATCTACCATTAGAGGCGGATCAAATTTGGGCTGTGGTGGAAGAGAAGAACAGCCGTAGATGCCGATTGCAGCTCACGTTCTGCAAAACAGAAGGAGAAAGAAAAAAGACAATTTTTTTTTTTTTTTTTTAAAGATTTGACCAAAACTGTTGTTTTGAGTCAAATCATTAAAAAAAAAAAAAAAAAAAAACTAAAAAGCACTGCAACATAAGAGATCTTTCGGATCCACATGAAAGAGCATTTAGTAGTAGCAAACATTTTTTTTGAACAAACGATATTGTTTACATTAAGATAGAAATGGTGGCTTTAATTAATTTTACAATGAATTAGTAATAATATGATTCAAATTCGCTTTTAGTATTAGCAACATTTTTAATTCAAAAGTTCAAAGCATTTTCAAATGACTTTTGAGTAAACCCAAAGCCATTAAACCCTAAAAAGAAATCCATGTTTGAGACCCTTCGGAACCACGTGAAAGAGAATTTAATGGTCACCAGAGCACCTTAACCCCGTGTACCAGTTATACTGAAAAATCTGTCCTCAATCCCACTATCTCCCATTCCCCACCCCACTTGACCACCAAAGGCCACCGCTAGCAGTACAACACCAGACTCTCTCTCTCCATAACGTTGACAATGAAACTATCATGACATGTTTTGAACAGTCTTTGTATCTTGTATTGTTGTTTGTACAAAGATTATGGATGAAAAAAATGTAGTTTGTTGTTTATTTTTTCAATTTATCTTCGTCTAATTTTTATTGGAACTTTTATATTGGGACAACTCGATGTTAAAATCTTGAATCTGGCACTGTCTACTGTGAATGAATGACATGGACTAAAACAAAAAAACATATTAACAGGTTGGTTCGATAAAACATTTGACCCGTTAAATTTCGACCTGATTTCTGATTTTTTTCGTGTCGTTCATAAAATTGCAAATCTAGTTCACACCCTATTTTCCCTTGTAATTGGATACGTCTAAAATCTAGTACTTCTGTGCTTGTAACTGGATAGTTTCAAAGTTCAACTCTATTAATGGTGACATGGGTATAGGTATGGTAATTCAACAAATAAATCCAATAACTTTGGATAACCGTCCGAACGGGGGCAAATTTGGGGATGAAAATTGAGGTATTTTTCGGATATGGGGAAAAACCGTGAATATTATTCGATTACGGTTTTGTTTATGATTATAGGAATCCCCAATCCATTTCTGTCACGCTTCCGCCCCAAATGATATAGTATAATATAAATACACTACACTACAATACAATACAATATAATATATTCACGTATGGAAATTATCTGATAGTTTTGTTTTCGGTGCATTTTTGCTCACCCACCTCTAAGCATGCCAAGTGTCCTCTTACTTGACCCTAGTTAACCTTTTCATTTATTATTAATTATATTATATAATAATGCATTAACCATCATTTTAGCATTATCTTTTAATTTTTTTAATTTTAGCATGATTATACAAGTAATTGACACGCTAGCCAGATGAACTCCAAAGCGTCTTAACTTGTGTTTACAAGACTATCAAGAAATTAACGTGTGTGTCGAGCGCACCAAAAACCATAACTTTACTTTTTATTCATCACAAATTTAGTGCCTCTCCATATTCATAACATGTATCATACATCCATCCCTAGTTCAGGGAAAAAAACATACTCTTCTGAAGCATTGAGATTGAGTTAAAATCTGAAAAACAAAATGCCACCATTTTAGGGCAAAACTAATCACCACATCACTTCAGCTTCGCGAAAAGCTTCGGAGCAACCTGCATCGCGCAATTATAGTTTTTGGCTTTTAGGTCAACAAACAAGACAGTATAACTAAATGAGTTTCAAGACCATTGAACACTACTAACACATTTGTCGATACAAGACCAGAAATCAAAATATTGTCCAGTACAATGCTTGTGTCCGCTTTCATAATCTTGGATCCTCTTAACGCATGCCTGAAGTATGAAATTGCCATTTTTACACACCCTTTGCAAACTAATTCAAATTCTAGGGCTACAAACTTCCGTGTAGGTCAACCAAGTTGGGAAACACTTGTGTTTTCTTGTTCATCTCTGGCAAAAGGTAGAAAACCACAAAATAATTACAGTGGAGAGTTTAACAGTTAATAGTCTAAATCTTAACTATCTCTATTTATTCATTCCATATAGTTAGGGTGAAATATTTCTGACTTCCTTTTGTTTCCTCATGACTAGTTGTTGACTTGTATACTATTTTCCTTTAATTCTGGTATTCCTATAATATTGGGTTTCCTAGTTTAGGTTGTAGATTGATTGTAATTATTCTTTCTCTGGCAACATGTAGAAAACCACAAAATAATTACATTGGAGAGTTTAACAGTTAATATTCTAAATCTTAACTATCTCTATTTATTAATTCCATACAATTAGGGTGAAATATTTCTGACTTCCTTTTGTTTCCTCATGACTAGTTGTTGACTTGTATAATATTTTCCTTTAATTTTGGTATTCCTATAATGTTGGGTTTCCTAGTTTAGGTTGTAGATTGATTGTAATTATTCTTTCCTTATTATAGTAGGATTGTACATGATTATATATACCTCAAAATGAGAAGAATACAATTAACACATTCAAAGCATTCTCTTCTTGGCATCAGAGCCAGGTCGTAAAAAAAGGAAAGAAAGTTTCGAACCCTAACATGGTTTGTTATTGTGCCATGCACAGCACCACCGTGGTGCCTCTAACAAACAGCGAGCAATGTGAAGTTGTTGTTGTGTCCCGATCTTACTGCCCTGAATTCTGATAAGCAACATGTGATGTTGCTACCCCAAGTACCTTTGTTGTTGCACAGGTTTTCTACTCTCCGTGAAAGATGTATGTCGAGAACAACCAAATCATTTCTGCTACCGCTCTGGTCCTGATTCAGCCGAATAATTCAAACTTCAACATTGGGATGGTTTTGGATGAGAATAACTATGATTTATGGGATCCTCTTATTCAAATTCATATTGCTAGAAGGAAGAAGATGAGATATCTTCATGCGCCCATTAAGGCTCATGCAGAGGATGATCCTAAATATGATGATTGGTTCTCTGAAGATTAGAGAATTAAGAGTTGGCTCTTGTCGGCAATGAAGCCGAAGATCATGAAATGTTATATTTGTTTGTCAACTTTGAAAGAGATCTGGGATGCTCGTAAGGCTGCTTATTTTGATAAGAGTGATGAGGCTAGAATTTATTCATTAAATCAGAAAGCCTTACGTCTCAGGCAAAATGGGCGGCCTTTGGCTAGTTACTTTGAAGAATTGATAGAGATTTTTTCAAGAATTAGACCACTTTAATAAAGTGGCCATGGCATGTGAAAAAAGATGTCCTGATTTTCCAGAAGACAACCGAGCGACAAAGGTCATATTTGTTTCTTGGTGGGCTTGATGATGGGTATGATCAAGTTCATGGAGAAATATTGCGCAAATACCCACCACTTGTACTTTAGGCTGCTTATGCGTATGTCCATTGTGAAGTAGATCGCAAGGAAGCTATAAAGATGGAGGGCTAAAGCTAAGAACCGACTGCAATGGCAGCCAAATCCCATGGTCCCTCCAACCACACCGATCGAGGTGGGTCTAAGAATAAAAGTGGGCAGCCCTGAACCGGGCAACCCGGTTGTGATTGCCCTCAGGGTAAATGTCCCTATTGTGGTATGATGGGACATTCCAAAAGTCGATGCTTTGAGCTAATTGGGCATCCCAATAATTGGGATAAGACACGTGATCCTCGCTTCAACAAACCTCAAGCTTATGTTGCAAAAACTAAGGATGATTCAGCGGATGTAGCAAGCAAAGCATCAGCTTTGATTACCGCGACAGGTATTGGTGGTAAGGCATTTAATGTCTGCACTTCTGTTATGAATAATACATGGATAATTGATTATGGAGCGACTGAACATATGACTTGTGATTCTAGACTGGTTTACTCACTAAAAAACTCTACCTACACCGAGGTTAATGTGGCTAATGGTAATGCCACCCTAGTCTTTGGGTAAGGCCCGATTTCCCTTTCTGATACCATGAAACTTGATACTATTCTTATGGTTCCCTCCTTGAATTATAATTTATTATCGGTTACCCAAATAACCCTTGGCTTACATTGTTTGGTGGTGTTTTGACCTTATTTTTGTGTATTTAAGGACATACGGACGCATAAGACGATTGGTTATGGTATTAGACGAGGAAAGTTATACTACCTCGAGTTGAATTCCAGTAGCTCGGGACTTTTCACTCAAGTACTATCAGCGAATGAGACTCCACCAGAGAATAATAAAGGGTCCGATGTGTGGATGTGGCATTGTCATCTTGGCCATACTTCGTTTGGTTATTTGTATAAGTTATTTCCTAGTTCGTTTGGGAAAAACGATGTTTCTCAGTTTAAGTGTGATTTGTGTGAAATGGCTAAAAGCCATTGAACTTCTTTTCCCCTAAGTTTAAATAAGAGCTCTGTTCTTTTTTTATGATTGTGCAGGGGCCCTTCCAAAACTGCCTTTCTTGGTGGAGCTCGTTGGTTTGTCACATTTATTGATGATTGTACAAGAATGACTTGGGTTACTTTGCTAAAATCGAAAAGTGATGTGAGTATGGCCTTTCAAAAATTTCACAAAATGGTTTCGATACAAAACAATATGAAAATTCAGATGGTTCGAAGTCATAATGGAGGCGAGTATGTTAATATTGAACTCTGTTTTTTCTTTGATACGCACAATATTGTTCATCAGACACATGTTCGTATACTCTTCAACAGAATGGGGTGGTTGAACGGAAGAATCGACACTTGTTAGAAATGGTTCGTGCTTCTCTTATTGAGGAATGTCTTCCCTTGTATTATTAGGGTGAGGCCCTCACGTCGGCTTCCTACCTTATTAATTGGCTTCCTTCTTGTACCCTCGAGTTTCAGACACCATTTCAAACTCTTATGTCTCTACTTAGCTGCCCACCAATCCCTAACCTTTCCCCTCGAGTTCTCGACTGCGTGGCTTCTGTCTACGTGCTTCATTCACAACAGCAAAACAAACTTAAACCTCGAGCTCTTTAATGTGTGTTTATGGGGTATGCTAGTACTCAGAAAGGTTATTGGTGCTATCACCCTCCCACTAAGAAAATGTTTATCACTGCTGATGTCATTTTTCATGAAACAGAGATGTATTTTGGTTCCTCTGAGTCCTCACTTTATGGGGAGTTTCAAGGTGATGCAATTTGTATGTTTGATTATGGAACCGAGCAACAAGCTATGGTGCAGCCACCCACCACCGAAAGACAGACCACTCCACAGCCACCTGCTGTCAAGCAGCAAGCTACGGTGCAGCAACCGACCGCCGAGCAGCAGGCTACTGCAAATCAGCCTACCACCGAACATATGTCGATTGCACATCAGCTTTCTGTCAAGTCTGAGATAGCAGGAGACATGTCTCATTCGGCCCCATTGCAGGTGGAACCCACGGTTGTAAAAAAAACAGTACATGCTGACTCGTCCCTTAATGATTCTTATAACTAATCGTCTTCTGCGCCAAATGAACCACCGCTTTGTAGTCTCCTGGAAAGAATTAATTGAGGTATTCCTAAACCCATTTATGAGGTAGGCCCTAAGTGTAAAACTAAGTATTCAATGAGCGAACCGAGAGTGAGGTACCCATTAAACAACTATGTGTCCACTTGTCACCTGTTTGAAACAAATAAGTCGTTTGTGAATCAATTGCCTACTGTATATATTCCTAACAGTGTGCAAGAAGCCTTAGCCGATCCTAGATGGAAAGAAGCAATGAATGAGGAACTAAGGTCGTTGAAGAAGAATGCTACCTGGGAACTGTCGAACTTGCCAGCAGGCAAGAAACTTGTGGGATGTAAATGGGTTTATACAGTGAAATACAAAGTAGATGGAACGGTTGATCAGTTTAAAGCAAGACTAGTAGCAAAGGTGTACATTCAGAAGTATGGCATAGATTACAGAGACACCTTTGTGCCAGTAGCCAAGATCAATATTGTCCGAGTTCTCTTGTCCATGGTAGTGAACCTAGATTGGCCACTTTAACAATTTGATGTCAAAAATGCATTCCTACATGGAGATTTAACTGAAGAAATTTATATGGAGATTGCACTGAGATGTACTAGAATAAACATGAATAAATGTAAGGTATGTAAGCTAAAGAAGTCACTATATGGATTAAAGCAGTCACCAAAGGCATGGTTCGGCAAGTTTACTAAATCAATGAAGGCCTTCGGGTATTAGCCAAAGCAATTGGGATCACACCCTGTTCTTGAAACAAAAGAATAAAAAAATTACAGCACTCATTGTATATATGGATGACATGGTGGTTACCTAGAATGACTCAGTGGAACAATCGGCTCTAAAGAAGTATTTGTCTACGGAGTTCAAAATGAAAGATCTTGGATCACTGAAATACTTTCTTGGGATTGAAGTATCAAGAGGCAAGCCTGGGATATTCTTGTCCCAAAGAAAGTATATCATTGATTTGTTAAAGGAGACTGAGATGTTAGCTTGTAAACCTGTAGCAACTCAATTGGCTGAAGGAACGAAGTTGAGCCTCGACAAGAATCAAGTACCGGTAGACAAAGGAAGATATCAAAGGTTAGTTGGGAGATTGATGTATTTGGCACATACAAAACCTGATCTTGCTCATGCGTTGGGCATAGTCAGTCAGTATATGCATGATCCTAGAGAACAACATATGAGTACGGTAATGAGGATATTGTATTACTTGAAGGGAAGTCCAGGTAAAGGAATTCTATTTAGGAAAAATGAGCATTTCAAAATTGAAGGGTATACTGATGCCGATTGGGTGGGTTCAGTAGCTGATCGATGCTCAACATCAGGATATTTCACTTTTGTTGGTGGTAAAAAGCAAAATGTAGTAGCTTGTTCAAATGCAGAAGCAGAATATAGAGTTATGGCTCTTGCTATTTGTGAACTCTTGTGGCTTAAGTTTCTATTACGAGATTTGGGGGTCAATCATAGTTCGCCGATGAAGTTATTTTGTGACAACAAAGCTGCTAGGGATATCGCTCTTAATCCAGTACAACATGATAGGACGAAGCAGGTGGAGGTTGATAGATTCTTCATTAAAGAGAAATTGGAGGGAAAAATAATTGAATTGCCCCTAATTAGGACCGAGGATCAAGTGCCTGATATACTCACAAAGGCTGGTTCGAGTGACAAGTTCTCAAGCTTCTTGAACAAGTTGGGCATGTGTGACATGTATGCACCAACTTGAGGAGGAATGTTGACTTGTATAATATTTTCCTTTAATTCTGGGATTCCTATAATTTTGGGTTTCCTAGTTTAGGTTGTAGATTGATTGTAATTATTCTTTCCTTATTGTAGTAGGATTGTACATGATTATATACACCTCAAAATGAGAAGAATACAATTAATACATTCAAAGCATTCTCTTCCCTAGTGATGACCCACCACTGACCAATTGTTTATAAATTATATTACATGTTTGACTATCATCTCCTGTCATTGTGAGTTTATGCTGAACTCTTGAATCTTGAATGAAAAGTTGCTTTCTATTTTTCAGAATTTTGCCAAACCGTTTTTGGTGTTTGGTATGTGCCTTACTAGCAAGCAAGACATTAGATGTCAAGCTGGTCTTCAAGGACGAACCTTAACCTGGTCAGAGTAATGAAACAAGGGAGAAAGACAGTTCATTGCCAAAAAAACCTTAGGGTGTTGCAAATTCCTGATACTCGAGGAACGGTTTCACACATTTTGGATTGCACGACTTTTCGGGGTACTTCTTTTGATAAATAGGTTCCTCGTCCGCCCTAAATATGTTTTACCAAAACTAATACAAAAAATAGAAAAGTCATATAAACTATACGTGCACACAAAAAAGAAAAGGGACATGCTCAATATAAATCGACAATAGATCGGCGTTGCACACAAAACAAGTAGAGCATTGGAGAGTCCATAAAAGTATTATCACTAAAGAAAGAATTGAGCTACCAATACCACCTATTAAGGGAAGGATCCAGTAGTATAAACATTCATAACTGACCAGTAGTATGAAAATTCCTCGTCCGCCCTAAAAATGTCTCCCATTTCTTATTTTCTACCCCACATTTTTTATCCTCCACTAGAAATCAGAAAAACCAAAACGAAGAAAAAAAAACCAAGAAGGCTCTCCCACAACGATAATAAAATATCGTGGCTTGGCAGAAATAGCTGAAAAGGAAATCCCTATTACGTACAAACATAGCAGACTTCTCAATTCACGGATCCAATTTATGTCTCCCTTCTGTCTGTGTAAACATATTCAGCCAAAGGCTTCTTTGAATAACTTATTACACGGAGAGGAAGCTTCGATTGGGGATCCCTCAAATAAGCTTATTAGAGGGAACACATCTTAGCATTGTATATCAGTGATTTAAACAATCTAAGTTTTCATGTCTTTTCCCGAAGATCATCCTTGCAACAAATCACTCAAATCAGTGGCAGAGCCACATGGTAGCCAGCATAGGGCAGGCCCATCCTGAAATTTTCCAATATATATATATACAAGTTGTCTACTTCCTTTTATAAACAGCTTGTGGTGTATTGATGATTACTATTTGCTAATACTGGAGGAGTGATTGGTTCGAAGCTTGTTGGAGCAAAAAACCTAACCAGACTTCTGTTATAAAATTCAATTGCTCTTTCTAGTCAGTTCACAACTCCACACAAAACAAGGTCTATACAATTTAGAAGAAGAAATTATGCTTAAAGAAAAATCTCATAGGAATAGTTTTGATTCTTAACTTTAAATTTTTGTTGGGGTTTTTTTTCTTTTTATTTATTTATTATTTTATCAAAACTCATAAAGAAGTTATGTTCTTATGATATAATCTTCTCAATACCAATTTTTTCATATGAATTTAGAAGCTCCATCACATTATATATTTATTTGATTAAAAACTTTCATCCCAATTTCCAACTAATTATATTGCCATAATTTGTCTAATTTCTTTCTTATGGTTTAAAGGCCCCTCCTGTGACCAATTTCTGGTCCCGCCACTGACTCAAATCTTACACCATTATTGTATGGCTTTCATTTTAATGTTTCCTTGAAATACCGTGTTCATCTAGTTATTCTACTGAGACTTGATATCTTACAATTTCAAATTTGTCTCACATGAAGATGAACTTTGACAGAAAATCTAGTTTGTCAGATGATGCTTGGTTTAGATATCAATAACAAAGTTTTAATGTAATATATGATGATATTGTGCCATAGCTGACTGACTTTTAACCAACTAAAAGATCACGTTCAGCGTTTTATTATTATTTATTATTTGTTATTTTTATTCGTGGGGTTCACTCCAGATTTTGTTTCAATAATCCGAAATTATGAAATGGCTTCGAAGTTGTAACTAGAGGAATGATATCATGAGATACAGCATATATGATTTCTTTACTTCGATGAGTCACGAGTTAAACTAAGCTCTCCAAACCTAAATTTAATAATATAACAGAAAATATTAATAAATCGTCGTAAGTTTGCTGTTTATGATTTATGGTGTCATGCAAGCGTAAATCTTGATGAAATTAAGGTTCCATCATAAAATTAAATGGCAATATGAGGAGTAATCCAAGACCATATAAGCACATAGTAAACCTTGTCTCTCACCGATGTGGGACAACTCTCAACACGCACCTCCACGTGTGGCGGATTTTCAAGCCTACACGTGGACAACAACATGGATGACATGGCGCGTGTGTGGCCGTTGAGCTTCACATGTGGACAACCTTGCTCAGATACACCATGACGAAATTAAGGTTCCACCATACCAATTGGCAATATGACAAGTAGCCCAAGACCATATAAGCACATAGCAAACCTTGTCCCTCACCGATATTTGTTTGATTAAAAACCTTCATCCCAATTTCCAACTAATTATATTGCTATATTTTGTCTAATTTCTTTCTTATGGCTTAAAGGCCTCTCCTGTGACCAATTTCTGGTTTTGCCACTAACTCAAATCTAACACCATTATTGTATGGCTTTCATTTTAATGTTTCCTTGAAATAGCATGTTCGTCTAGTTATTCTACTGAGACTTGATATCTTACAATTTCAGATTTGTCTCACATGAAGATGAACTTTGAAAGAAGACAGTTCATAATTTCGGATTATTGAAATAAAATCTGGAATGAACCCCACGAATAAAAATAAAAAATAATAAATAATAATAAAACGCTGAACGTGATCTTTTAGTTGGTTAAAAGTCAGTCAGCTATGGCACAATATCATCATATATTACATTAAAACTTTGTTATTGATATCTAAACCAAGCATCATCTGACAAGCAACTGGAAGAATGATATCATGATATATAGCATATATGATTTCTTTACTTCCATGAGTCACGAGTTAAACTAAGCTCTCCAAACCTAAATTTAATAATATAACAGAAAATATTAATAAATCGTCCTAAGTTTGCTGTTTATGATTTATGGTGTCATGCAAGCGTAAATCTTGATGAAATTGAGGTTCCACCATAAAACTAATTGACAATATGAGGAGTAGGTCCAAGACCAAATAAGCACATAGTAAACCTTGTCCCTCACCGATGTGGGACAACTCTCAACATGCCCCCGCACGTGTGGTGGATTTTCAAGCCTACATGTGGACAACAATTGGGTGACGTGGCGCGCGTGTGGCCGTTGGGCTTCACACGTGGACAACCTTGCTCTGATACCATGATGAAATTGAGGTTCCACCATAAAACCAATTGGCAATATGAGGAGTAGCCCAAGACAATATAAGCACATAGCAAACCTTGTCCCTCACCGATATTTGTTTGATTAAAAACTTTCATCCCAATTTCCAACTAATTATATTGCTATATTTTGTCTAATTTCTTTCTTATGGCTTAAAGGCCCCTCCTGTGACTAATTTATGGTTCCGCCACTGACTCAAATCTTACACCATTATTGTATGGCTTTCATTTTAATGTTTCCTTGAAATACCGTGTTCGTCTAGTTATTCTACTGAGACTTGATATCTTACAATTTCGGATTTGTCTCACATGAAGATGAACTTTGAAAGAAGACAGTCTATAATTTCGGATTATTGAAACAAAATATGGTGTGAACCCCACAAATAAAAATAACAAATAATAATCAAACGCTGAACATGATCTTTTAGTTGGTTAAAAGTCAGTCAGCTATGTCACAATATCATCATATTTTACATTAAAACTTTGTTATTGATATCTAAACCAAGCATCATCTGACAAGCAACTAGAAGAATGATATCATGAGATACAGAATATATGATTTCTTTACTTCCATGAGCCACGAGTTAAACTAAGCTCTCCAAACCTAAATTTAATAATATAACAGAAAATATTAATAAA